>NC_049244.1:19983713-20634267 GCF_011100685.1 Canis lupus familiaris | reverse complement strand
AGCTCGGCGCACTCTCCCGGGGCGCAGGTGTCTGTTAGTGTCCCCGGGAGCCGAGGGCATCCCCCCTCCTGGTCCTGCTCCACCTCCCCGCGAGCCCCTTTCCGCCCGGGAAGGTCGGTGCAGCTCCTGTCCTCCGGGACGGGGCTTCCTGTCCTGGGGACACTCGCCCCGGCCTTAGCCCACTCTCGGGGGCCCCTCCCCTTGGAGGCCTTTGTTTTTACTTTACTTTCTTTTTCCCCGTCTTCCTACCTTGATAGAAGCGCGAACTCTTCTCACTGTAGCATTCCAGCTGGTCTCTCTTTAAATCTCAGGCGAATTCATAGATTTTCAGGATAATTTGAAGGTTATCTAGGTAATTTGGTTGGGACTGGTGATTTGGGGACCCTACTCTTCCGCCATCTTGCCCCTCCCTCCTAACTGAATAATTTTTAAAACATTATATATATATTCCAAATCAAGGGACTTAAGAAGTTGGTATTTGACATTGATCAGAGCACACTAGAATAGTAGGCTTTTTAAGAGATTTTTTTTAGAAAAGATAATTTTATTAGATACTTAAGAGGAACATCAACAAAAGACAAGAACGGTGAATAAAATGGCCATTTTAGATAGAATAGATAGGTAGATTCTTTCTGATAGATGACACTTGAATAGTGGGAAGACGGTGGTTTTCTGAAGTTAAATACCCCATCTCTATTGCCACTGCTCAGCTGCAGTTCAGTGTCACCAATCCAGTGTTGCCAGATCTACCATTTTTCAAGAGAAGCCAAGAATCCATGCATCTTACAAAAATTTTAAAATACTGAGCTGGTAAACAAGCATATCTGAAGACAAGGTGTTCTTCAGTTATTAGCTTGTGACCCCTGTAAGGGAATCTGCCAGGACCTCAGCCATATGTGGAAATAAAGAAAAAGGTCTTTGAGACAACCAGGATTGTTGTGCATAAAGAAGGAACAGAGTACTTCAAATACCTGTGTTGTCTGGTGGAAATGATATATGGTTTATTCTCTTTCCAGAAATCAGAACAGGGACTAGTGGGTAAAACTGTGAGAAGGCAGATTTTACTCAAAGCAGCAGCAACAGAGCAGACTAGAAATAGTATAGGCTGTATTATTGGAATATCTGTTTTTAGAAGGTGGTATTCAAGCCATTGGTAGATGATGAATAGTCAAGAAGGTATAATGAAGGCTACAGACAAGATGATACTTCAAGTTCTTTATATTCTGAGATTCTTGAATCACCAAGCTCTAGATCCCTATTAGGCTTTTCTATGAATGCCAGCCCTTATGTTCAAAAGTGAGCAAACATCTTCCCATACTGGGCAAGTCAGTACATACTTAAGGTCTGGTTTTTCTCTTTGTGTCTACTTATAATATATGATGAAGATTCTTTTGGTTTGTAATTCTTGTTTAAAAGGTCCCTTCTGGGGCGCCTGGGTGGCTCAGTGGTTGAGTGTCTGCCTTTGGCTCAGGGTGTGATCATGGGTTGTGGAATCAAGTCCTACATTGGGCTCCCTGAAAGGAGCCTGCTTCTCTCTCTGCCTATGTCTCTGCCTCTCTCTGTGTGTCTCTCATGAATAAATTAATAAAATATTTTTTAAAAAATAAAAGGTCCCTTCTGTGTTAAGAAATCACAACATTCAAAGTCAAAGCTTTAAAGTCTCTGAAACTGTTACTCTTTTTTTCACCTAATTACATATAGGACAGTTTTATAGCTAGTGCTTCAATAAAGCCAGTATATTCTAACTAGTATCTTGGAGGTGTAGTACATTAGCAATGCATTGTAAAGTGAAATAGAGATAATCGTTTAAAAAAAAATCCTTCCTTGGAATTCTCTTACGTTTTCATTATTATTTATCTTATAGTAAGGATATGAAAATAGAGCCCTGCTACTTCATTTTTCTTTTCTCAATATACATAACATTTTCTCAAGATTTAATATGAGAGTGTATCTCTATTTCTGTCATAACTTGTTTTAATGGTTAACTATTGTTTATCTCTTACCAGAATGGCAGTTAATATATTGCTAGCCTAGATAAGAGTCCTTGGTTTTCTTTTACTTATGACTGCTTTTAATTACTTTGTAACAGACTAAAGCTATAATCTGTATAGTGCCTGCATGGCCAGTATATTTATTCATTTCTAAAAGTTATTGTATAATACCAGGTGCTTAAAACACATACCTTAAGCTGGAATATGGGCAGAATTGTTTCTACAAAATGTATGAAGTTTTTATTAGGATACTCATGAATGTTATCAGTGAGAGTATGGTCATAAATCCTACATCTCTTCTTGAATCTTAAGATCAGTAGTACATTGGACTAGTGCTATCTGTCTATGAGTGAAGACCATGCCTCAACAGTGGAATACTGACAGCAGAATCCCCACACCTGCCTTCCATCCATATGCTCAGGAAGTCTCATTTTGCTAGACTTAGTTATTGAGTCTGGTGATTGACCTCTTGAATAAATGGCATACTAACTGAGAATTTTGAGAGTGTTGAGGGTGAATGGGTGTTTTAAGAGTTTTCCTTCCAACTATTCTGCCCTAATTTGGAAAAATGAGAACTGTTTGATAAGTTTATTTAATTCAATAGTTCCTATTGTGCCAAGCTCTACAGAAAATGCGTAATTAAATAAGACATAAATCTTTAAGGAGCTTCTTTTCTACATTCAACCAGATATGTCCAAGCAGTAAATTACTACATAATTTGTAGTACAATATTAATGAAAAGATAGCAAAGGC
Source organism: Canis lupus familiaris (assembly GCF_011100685.1). Taxonomy (NCBI): domain Eukaryota; kingdom Metazoa; phylum Chordata; class Mammalia; order Carnivora; family Canidae; genus Canis; species Canis lupus. Next base: position 20,631,523 of record NC_049244.1, on the reverse strand, counting down.
TTCAACAAATGATTTCCTAACTGAATTCATTTATCTACAATCGGGCACTAAAGAAGTAGTAAACTGAGATCTCTCTTCTAATAGGGGATTAGGTAGCTTTCCTTATTGGAGAGCAATAGTAGACTTAAATACCTTCAGTTGTCCTCTATTTGCCTTAATTGATAAACTTGATGACTTCTTTTCTGGTTGTAGAGGTAAAATACAGAAAATTTAATCCTATTGTATGGATTTATGAGCATTTCTTTTACTCCCTTATGCAAATTATACCATTAATGAAAATTCCTCTGCAGCAGGCAGAATATTTCATTGGAAAATGAAAAAGCAAATTGAGTTGATGTATTGTGTAAGAGATTTGTAGCCAACTATTATGTCAGTTTAGATCCCCAGCTGGGTTAAGGTACTCTGATAGCTATGAGACATTAAAGTAACAAAGAAGTTTAGAGAAGTATAAATGTGATTTTATATAAATCAATTCGATTTATAAATGGTACAGTTTATTTTATCTTTAACTTAGTAAATGTATTAAGCCAAGGATTGGTATCAACTTTAGGTACATGTTAACTTATAAGCCTTCTAATAACAGCATCAGTTCTTGTAGTGGTATGAATGAATAATTCAAGTCAAAATAAATGTTTGGTTTCATTCTTTCTACTTTTACTGTGTCTTTTTCATTTGACTATGGAAAAATTTCAGTCCTATACAAAGTGGGAGATTATTACAATGAACCCTATTCTCTCATCACATTATCAACACATGGCATTCATGTTTTAACTATACCCCAGCAACACCCATCTCACTTCAGATTTCAAAGCAAATCCCAGGCGTCACATTATTTCCTTGTAAACATTTCAGTACATGCCTCTATGAGTAAGGAGTCTTTTTTCCCTCCTTTAAGTGTAACTATAATTATTATAACTATTAAAAACAGAGCTGCTTTTTAATTGCAGGTAGGAAGTGGGAAACCCTGGGGTCTAACCAGGTTCTAATGAACATTAAGTAGCTCTAGGTATGGTAACCCTTGGTACTTGGCAAATCATTTAACTTTACTCTCTCCATGCTTTATAGTCTTTGTGAAGAGGTGATTCAGCAAGATAGTGTCTAAAATTCCATTTATCTCTAACTTTATAATTTAAAAAATGCAGGAGACTTCCAGTTTCTGGTCCAGCATGTAAGGAATTGCGAGTTGTCACTCTGTCCTAACAAGAAAAAGCTGAAGAAACTGAAAAATCAATAACTGTCCTTGGATCTGTCAGAAAAGTGAGATCACAGGGCAAATGGTTATCTCCAAAATTGAGTAACAAACAGGTGAATACAGAGAATCACAACTTCCTGAAGCAGAAATCTCTGTAGGAACCAGTACTGGAATAGGAAAACTTAAACTATAATCCATGAATTTCTAGAAGTTCAGGGTGGACAAGTTTGAGAGTTAAAAACTCCAGTGGGGGCCAGTCATAGATGGTCTCTCCACTTTCATTGTTTTACCTGCAGGAGCTTGACTAGGTTCTCACAGGGAACCCTTTCTGCTTCTGTCAGGGGGAGGAGAAAAGAACCGTTTGAAATGCTCCATTGCATCCTGTCCTTCATAACAAGGGCTGTCCTCAAAAGAAACTGTTTTACCAGAGCTTAAACTATTGGGGATTTATCATAGCCTTACTGACCTGGAGAAAGGAAATACCCAACTCCAGCCCACTCTGGCTATCCTATCCCACCTAGGTTGGCGGGGAAAACTGAGAAACCCTTATAAAGTTCACAGTTTAGAAGCAAAGGCTCACTAAAAGGTTGAGAGCTACAGAATGCTTTCCCAATCTCTTTACCTTACCACTGCATTCCCTTTACCCAGTATGTCACATTACATTTATGAAGAAAAAAATCACAATGCATACTAACAAGCAAGAAACACAGGTTGAAGGGATAGAGCAAGCAAAAGAACCAGACTCTAATATGGCAGGGATGTTGGAATTATCAGACTGGGAATTTAAAACAAACTATAAATAAGATGGTAAGGATTCTAATGGCTAAAATAGGATGCAAAAAAACATGGGCAGAGAGATGGAAATTCTAGGAAAGAATAAAAAAAATACTAAAGATCAAAAATACTGTAATAGAAATGAATGCTTTTAGTGGGCTCATTAGTAGACTATACATGGCTGAAGAAAGAATCTTTGAGCTTGATGATAAAAACTTCCAAAAAGGAAAAGCAAAGTGAACAAAGACTGAAGAAACAGAACATAATACCCAAGTACTGTGAGATAACTACCACAAGTGTAACATTTATATAATAGTAATACTGTAGGAGAAAAGAGAGAAAGAACAGAAGAAATATTTGAAGGAATAATGACTGAAGATTTTCCCAAACTACAGATGTGGGAAACTCAGAGAATGCCAGTTAGGATAATGCCCAAAAAAGCTGCATCTAAGCATATCATCTTCAAACTGCACACTGTGATTGTCATAGTGTAATTTCTTTATGCTGATGGCTTCTGAGTATGTGTGTATATTATGTATGTGTATCCAACTCTGTTCTCTCTCCAGAACTCCAGACCCACCTGTACAACTTACTGTTTCACATTTCATTTGGATGTCTCACAAACATCTCAAATTTTACATGTTTAAGGGGAGCAGCTGGTTTTACCCTCTAAACTTACTTGCAACCTTCTCACTGCCACCCCCAGTCTATACATAACTCATAATAGCACATCATTCACGTCACATCAGTACTCTAGAAATCAATTTTTAGCCCTCCTTCATCCCCCAAGCTGTTCACCATTTTCTGTCCATTGTGCTTACAAAATAAAATCATCAGTTTATTTCCTCTTACTCTGTTCTCCTTGTGTTCATTCTTGCCTTCCCCAACCCCTGCTCAGTCTAGTATCTGCAGAGTAGCCTAAGTGATCTTAATAAATATAAGTGGGATTTTATGTCTATATTCACCTATTAGCCCTCAACCTCCCACTCTTCCTGTTCGATTTGAGGGCCTCTTTCAGGTCCTCTTTCCCATCTTGGGGACCTTGTACATTCTGATTCCCTCCCACCCCTTACATGGCTCCTTCTTATTCTGTAGTTCTTAGCTTAAATATCATTATAAAATGAAGCTTTTCTTTACAACCATATAGCTAAAATAGCTCCCTTGCTTGCTGTGAATTATAATTTACAACTCTTATTGTAGCCTGCAAGCACTACTCTTACTTGGTCTACTTTTGTCTGTTACCATGCCAGAACATAAGCTCCATGAAGATGGGGACTATATCTGTCTACCTTGCCATTATATATTCAGGTCTTCAGTAGTGTTCTTGACACTCATTCTTAACACTCAACAAACAATGCATGGATGGAGGGAGGCAGGGAAAAAGGATGAGTAATGAGGTTGGAAAACATGGCTAAATTCAGAAAAATGGAGTTGAGAAAATGTTCTAAACAGGAATGCACCCCACAGTATGAACCCCAGTATAGAAAAATGACCATGGTAGTCCTAACAGTTGATTCTGACACCCATTCCACCCTAGTAATTAGTCCAAGCCATTAATAATAACCATATATTCCATTTGTGGATTGTTCTAAGCAGTGAGACATGAGGAGCAGTCTACTATGTGGGGTCTAAAGATGTTTTCCTCACTTCTATAAAAGAGAACACAGAAGTAGTGCTCTCTCTTCTTCCTCCAGATTGGAGGTCCTTTGGTTTGGATTGGTTATCTTAGGTTCGTCTTACTACCAGCCGGAAGATGAAGCCATCACGAAGAAAGAAGGAAGCCAGACACATAGCCAGGGCCCACATATTCTGCACTCAGATGTATGCTCTCTTGGATTTATTATAAGTAACATAATGAATGATCGCTTTACTTAGCTTAGTTTTCAGTTAGACTTCTGATGACCTCAATAAAATAATGACAATCTACATAGATGAAAAGAACACATTCATATTGGATAGTTGTAGGAATTCATTATAGAAAGGTTAGGTTTTGAGACTCAGGGTTCTTGAATGATAGCCTGAAACAATCTATTTAGTGCATAAAAACATAGACCCTGGGTGCAGACTGCCCGAAATCTAATTTTATTTCCACCACTTTCTAGCTGTGTGACCCAGGGCAAGCTACTTAACTTTTCCTCTTCCTTGTTCTTCATGTGTCAAGTGCTGATAGTAATAATACCTACCTCATAGAGTTGTTATGAGGATGAAATGATTTTATCCTTATAAAGCTTTTACAATACTGCTCAATCCACATTAAGCATTATGTTGGCTTTTACTCTTAGTGGCAGTGATATTTATTTATTTTATATTTAGTTATTCACAAGCTCCTGTGTATGTAAAAACCATGTAGGAAGTTTGTGAAACACTGCATCACATTGCCAGAGCATTTTATTGAGTGCATATGGATTTGGTCAGTGCATCTTAGCACTATATGGATTAGTCTGCTACAGGTAACCCACAGAGAAACTGCAAAAGATAGTAAAGAGTCAGTGGGGGCTTTACAGCAATGGAGTGAGATAAGACCAATGGTTTGTAAAGAAAATTAATCCATTTGATATCTTTATAGGGAATTGGGAGTTAGAATAGAAATGAAAAGATTTTGACATGGTTGCTTGAGATATGACAAAGGAAGTCTTGACAGGCTTTGATACAAGAAAACACTTTGAGATTTTGAGCCTATATGGCTCAAAGAATGTTGGTGCCACTGAAAAGATGAGAAAATGTCAGAAAGTTGAATCTGTTTTGTTTAATATGATGCAGGTCTGCTTGGAACCATGCCAAGTGGGCAGTTAAAAGCTGCTGGCCTGAAAGTTTCTCTAAAGAGAGCTGGAGGAGCAGCGAGCTGCCTGAGGGAATGGCCGCCACCAGCTAACTTTCACATTTCTCAGCTAAACTCATTTGTCAAGAATCCTTCACTTAACAGTTTCTCCAGTGCTAACATTAGGATTGCATTGCTTGAAATTCTGTGTCATGGTGTAATCATCTTTTTTAATATTTACTGAATTTCCATAGTTTGTGGTTCTCCTATCTTTCCTGTTATTACTGAAGACTTTTACTTTTGTTACCTTTACTAAGAACCTAGTGCCTGCACTCTGCTGGATATTTTATAATCCTCACAACAGTCTTGCAGAATAAGCACACCAGTTTTGTATATGAGAAAAAAATAAGGCTCAAACAGGTTAAATTTCTTACCTACAGTCATACCTAAGCTAGAAATCAAACTGAGGTCCCTCCTAGAAGTCCTTGTTCTTACTAGGTTTCCATAATGTATCCAGTCACGTAACTAAGAGAGACTGCTTAACTATGCTTAACATTCCTTTGAAATCTATGAAGGAACTTTTCATTAAGATGCTGTCATTCTGTTTTCATGTTACATACACATAGCATGTAGGTATTGATGAATAGCAGAGAAGGAATAGACCCTCAGGGGCCTATTTTATCTTTTAACCAAAAAAAGTTAACTTTATTTGAAAAATTTTAACTTTCATATCCATATATCATATTCTCATATGAGACATTAAATCCATTTATTCCACTTTAGAAAATGATGTATCTTTTCCTCCAGATTATTGCTATTTCTCCTTCTTCTGGTCTGCCCTCACAAATAAATTACCTTAAGAATAAAACTTTTCGTGTTGTAAAGCTAAATCTGGTATTAAAATGAAGACAAAATTGTCTTCATAATCTGAAAAAGAATCTCACTGTGGGTGCTACAGGTGGCAAGAAAAATCCCTGAATGTACAGTTTATGAATTATCTAGAAAATTGCTAGCTGAATTCCAAGTATTCAAAAGATGTTTCGATACATTAGCCAATATATTTTTTGAATGATTATAAGAATTAAACATGTTGTCTAACACTGTGCAAAGGATGTTTAATAGAGTCTTGTGAATTAATTGGAGAGTTTTACATGTAGTAGAGTAGTATTATATTTCCAGGAACTTTTGAGGCATTGAAGAAGCAATTTGAGAACAATTTGTCCATTCTTTTCTTTTATTGCATTAATGGAATTGGATTTTCTTTAAAGTTTTTTTGAAAGAAAATAATCTGTAAAGATAGGATTTTTTTGTTACTCCCATCAGCAACAATGGATATATGAACAGAGAAAATGATAGTGCTCTGCCTGGCTTTCCAGAAACGAGTGCCCTCACTATCACTGTTAACCATTACCACTCCACTGATAAGCAGAGACAGAGTACATTTATTATTGGAGCCCCTCAAGTGTTGAAGTAACACTAATATTTACATATGGCTCTTAACAAATTTTGTTAATATAGAGTTCTACTTTATAATCTTCTCAAACATGTAAAGGCCCATAGATGTTCAGCTTGAGTAGGATGGTAAATTTAACATTAGTTTCACAGTAATGCTATCTCTTCCTTTTCTTTCTTCAACCCTTTTTCATTTCCTGGCCCCAATCTTTCACTGATTCGGTGGTGCTGTTAGGTACCTGAAGTGTAGGGAAAAGGTGTATCTGAGGGGCTGTGGGTCAGGGAAAAATAGAATGGAGAAAGTAATAGATTTGTAAATTGGTTTGTGGTGTTTTTTTGGTTTGGGATTTCTTTTAAGCTATGGACCCTTTGTTTAAACAAAATGTGATCCAAGACTGGAACATGTAAAAGCTTGACTGTTCTATTTGGGGTAGAAATACAGAGCCTCATTAATACATCACCTATTTCTCTAAGTAAAGGAGGGGACACTGAGGAGTGGTTCCTTTAAATAACTTGTAGGAGCGACACTTGAAAATCATTGCTCTGTACTGAAGATTCATGTTTTGTTGTAGTATATTGAGTTCAATACACAGGAAGATGGATTTTTGCCGTTTGGAAGTTAGCAAATTTTGTTTGTGGGCTCAATGTGTGCAAGGTATTAGCATAACGTAGATTAAAAAATTTGGATGTCTAAGCTAGTACTAGTTTACTTTTTCATGTTATTTTCCTGTTAAAATTGCCTCTTTTTTTAATAAGAGATGTGAGTCTCCAATTTTTGTTACTCTTGGGAAGAGGCATGAGTACAGAAGAGTGTATTTACATATGGATGGAATCTAATCATTCAAAATTCTCTTTCTATTGAGCAGTGGTATACATTAGCTATTAATTTGTCCTTTTCTTAGATAACATATTTTAATAGAACTATATTAAGAGTTATATAATGGAGTTTACAGTTTTATCATGACTTCTGACATATCTTTGGGTCTCCTCTTAAAAACAAAACAGAGCTTTGCCATTAGGATAAAAGACTATAAACAGATTTTTAGTCTTTGAAAACAACTTTATTTGCATTAACCACTGTATATTGAAAAAAGCTTCCTTTTTTATCAGCAATATCCATTTAAATTATTTAAGCTTTGCAAGCTGGAGGTTAGGGGCCTGAGTTTGGTTGTTTTGTATCATAAATTGTAACACGGAAATGCAGTTAGCATGATACTTAGTGAGAATAAATAAATGCTTAGGGATTAAAATTAATTCAAAATATTTTCAATAAGAATACGATCAAGTTGGCCCACATAACTACAGTTCAGGCTGATAAATAGTAATCAGAAGAAGATGATGTACATTACTAATTAAACTCTAGCAAACAGTTCATGTAAAACCATCTTTAAATCTCATAACTGAAAAACATGTAGGTAAAGCCTACTAATCATGATCATATGGTAATGTACAACTATCAGTCCGGAAGATTTAGAGAGAAATGTTCTATGGCGATACCCAGAAATCAGCTTTTTAGTAATTTCTGTACAGTATTTCCTGTTCTATCAAATACAGTAATTATATCATAAGCAATTTCAAAATGGTATGTGTAGAGGAAAAAAAGCAAGAATCTTTTCCTTTCTCAATTCTGATTACCCTAATTTAAAAGAAATAGTTCTTAATTAATTAACACTTTAAGATTGTGGGCTGAAAAGTGCCATAAAGTGCAAATTACTGTTAATTTGAATGAACACTTTTCATGTTTAATAGTTAAAAAGTGGAATGAAAGGAAAAGCCAAAAATTCTAACAAATAGTTCTAATATTTAAATGCAAATCTCTAAAAATAAATACTGCATTAGACTTTAAACAAATTTTTTTACATCTGAAGAGATAGTGTATAATATCTAGAAGGCTTTTATTATGTAACTACATCTATCAGTGTACTGGTTATACCTTTTTGTTAACAAATTCCCACTGTAAATACCTCTACAACTCTAATATGCTGCTCCTTTTTTTCTCTTTATTTTCTTTTTCCAACAAGTTTAATACTTGAGTATAATGCTTCCTGTTACTATGTCACAATAGTAATGTTATCAATAGTAATAGTAGTGTTATCAATTCTGAATATTTCATATTCAATTAAGGTTGACATAAATACTTTAAAAAGCCTCCCCACCCACCCCTATCCTATATAGACATATATTCGTTTGGGTTCAACAGACTCATTTCCACATAGCAGTAACATACAGATTTTTGCTTTTTTCTTTGAAGTTCATAATGAAATTAATAAATGTGTGATCCTTTAAGAATAGACATTGTTTGGGGTGCCTGGGTGGCTCAGCGGTTGAGTGTCTTCGGCTCAGGATGTGATCCTGGGGTCCAGGATCAAGTTCCTCATCAGGCTCCCTGCGAGGAGCCCACTTCTCCCTCTGCCTATGTCTCTGCCTCTCTGTGTCTTGTTGTTGTAAACAAACAAGCATGACATTTTTGGCTTTTCAGTAGGTACTCTATTCATATATTCATATATATTCAACATTTATGTGATGTTAATGAAAGCAAAAAAAAATAACTTTTTGGTAGAAGACTTATACCTATGTGTTATTCATTCAACAAATAATTATCATATGTCATTTCCTATATGCCAGGCACTCTTCAGGCACTTGAAATTCTGCAGTGTACCAAACAAAATCACATTCTCACAAGTATACTTGCAACTAAAATGTTTTATTATTGATTTACTCTTCTATAAAGAACTAGTCTAGCTTTACAACAGTAAACAGAAATATCATGGGTTTGTACCTTAAATAAAGAAAAACTGGTGAAAGTCAGCTGAATGAATCCTATCATATGTGAAGCTGGAGTCCTATTTAATGTATTATTTAGAACTGTTTAATGCAAATGAATGTTCTGGACTAATGTCAACTGTAAATGTATATGATTTTTTAGCATTGTTTGGCACTATAAATTGGTTATTTAAAAACAAATTTATCAGACCTATATATTATATAGACTGATGACATCATATTGGCTGTAATTAACCGTAGTATGTGATCTTTGAATGTTGAAAATACCTTGCAATATTAAGGAATCAAGAAAATGGTATGTTTCATGCTTTAAAAAAAAATAAACACTGAACTAAGTTATGTATTTGGTTAATACTCCCAAACTATTTGGCTGAAGGGAAGATAGACTTAACAGAATGAGCATAAATGAAAAATCTGGCCCATTGGTGGTCTCCTTTTATAAATTTATATCCCTTAAGAAAAGTTAATCATAGCAAATCATGTCTTGCTTTTTTTTTTTTTTTTCAAGATTTAAAGTGTGGGAATGTGTATAGACTACAATGATAAATTTTTTAAACTCCCTTGTTTGTAGAAGAGAAAATTTTTTTCCTCATTTGTGTTTAAGATAAATCCTCAATGTCATATTTAACTATTTATAATATAGTGAAAATCATTTCTTTGAGCATACAAACATAAAGATTTCCAGTAGCCTGCAGCTAGTATGCACTGTCTGAAGCTAATAGATTGGACAGACTACTGCTGCTGTTTGAGTAAAAGTTAATGCTTTTGAGACCAGCTAATACACTTAACTATAGTGTATGAGCAGTGGGTGTCCTGCTTATTTTTATTACAAGCTTTATCACTGTGCAATTTTCTTACAACATGCTAACAGTAATCTACTTTAAGCTCATGCTTAAATATTTATTGAATGTGGTAGCCAAGAGGCTATGTTTAAATGGTACATTAAAAAAATATCTCTATGGCATTCAGTTGCTTACTGAGCAGCATAACCTGAATTACGGTTTATCTCAGACTTTATAATAATGAGAAATATTTCAATATCAAATTAGAATTCTGGAGAGAATAAAGTTTGCATCCCCCAAATGAGGTAATTATGCATCAGCACTACTAAACTAGCCAGAATCTAAAGTCAGAAGCCTGCTTCTCCCTCTGCCTGTGTCCCTGCCCCTGCCCTTCTCTCTATCATGAATGAATGAATGAATGAATATCTTTTAAAAAAAAAGGTCACCCCAGATGTGTCCACAAGGGTTTCTAGTATCCTGTGGAAGTCTCATCCCCCACTCTTTTATTACAATTCTAAAATTTCATTTTAGTATGCATATATATGTATTTTATAATCTTCCTCTTCTCTAAATACTAAATATGCAAACTTGTATAAATTTTGTGATTACATAAAAATCAAAAGGCATAACTATGTACTGCTGAATTCAGGAAACATGGACATACAGGGGTGTGTGTTTACACACATTGAGATATGATAAAGAAGATCTGAAGGAAAAGAAATTCTGCCAGGGGAAAGCTTTATTAGCTGTATTTTCCCCCTTTCTCTTATCTGAAGTAACCAGTTTTTTTCATTTGTTTAAAAATAAAGCATTTGCACACATAATGTTAGCTTCTTATCACTGTAAATTACTATATTATTTGCATATCAAGATCTGCAGAGCACAATTGAACCTACTATTCAGTATCTTGAAAGCAGTGTTGGTTTCATGTCTATTTTCATTATTTGCCAAAAACTTGAAAAATTCTCTTTGTAGTTCTTTTCGTGGTAGCTTGAATTGAAATATTATTTCTAATAAATAAGCCAGATTGCTTTTAAACCAAATTTGGCCAATCTGTCATTTATATCCCCATCTATTAGTTTTAAACTCAGTTATTATTAATTTTAACATACAAGTTTTAAATCAGTAAGAGTCATGGGGGATACAAAGGAGATGATGGCATTACAATCAACGATGGGTCTAGTCTAGCATTGCAGTGCTAGATACAGTGTTCACAATAATAGCTGTTTGACACAGGGCTCACAATAAGTTTCAAGGTAAATATTGTTAATCCTATTTTACAAAATAAAAAGCTCAGAGATGAACATTAAGTGGCTTGGCCTAAGGCCCCAGCCACACATCCGGTAAGTGGCTATTTTGATCACCTCTGCACCCTGCACCTGATGAGGAAAAGATTCCTGATATAGGGATTGAGCAGATGGTTGAACACACAACCCGATGCTTGCCAGTTGGGATCGGCAGCTGTTTATTAGTCACATATACTTAGAGCTTCAGGGAAGAAAACCCTGTACTCCAGTGCAGGTCACATGGGAATCGCACTTATGAATAGAGCATACAGCCAGAGGTGGTGGGTGGGAGGGAGGCTTTATAGTATTGAGGGGTATATCCCCTAGTTCTCACAGAACAGTGTGATTGGCTCTTTTGAATAATTCTGTATACTGACAGAGAACTGAAACCTGCTACTCAGGGATAAGCAGGAACCACACCTGGCCCTTTGATAGGAAGTGTTACCGGCCCTTATTCACTTAAGCAAAGTGGAGAGGGCAACTTATGGTTAGGCTGTTCAAGTTCTTGATTTTACCAGATGTCAAGGCGCCACATAATTTTAAACCTTAATTTTAGGTTTTATCCAACAGTGAATGAACTGGGATTTCTGATTGTGGACTTTCTGATTTCAGTGACCATATTCATTCCAGTGTTCCATGGTATTTCTTCCCCTTGCTAGGATCATATGTTAGCATTTTATAAGTAACTAAGTACTTTCCTCTCTTCTGAGCATTTCTTAGTCTTAGCGTTCTCTTAGCATTTCTTATGAATTCACATGTTATAGTGTCTGTTTATTCTCGTAAAAAAAAAAAAAAAACTAGAGCACTCTCATTTGGGAAAGAATTTGAGAACTTGTTTTCGTTTTAAAGGAAATCCAAATGTAAGGTCCTAATTGTATCTTGATTAAGAGTTTTCTTCCTCACACAAAAAATTTTTTCTTTCAAGATTTTTGCTTCCCCTTTCCAAAACAAAATCATTTTTCCATATTCCATGTTGTTGTTACCAGAACTTTTTGACTTTCCCTCCACAGCCATGCAACTGTATACCACAAGTCTGGAATACCCCCTTTTTCCAGTTGCTTCTCCTACATTAGACCTTTTTAACCACTCCTGCACATGTGACGTGCATCCCATTCTTTATCTCAATTGGGAGATTCTTCACAGGGTACTTCTTATAATACTTTGGACTGGCTGCTGCAAGAGATATGGAAAAAAATAAGAGATGTTTTCTGCCATTAAGAATAAGAAATAAGGACTATACAATGTAAAGGTAAATCAATACACATGGAACTTCTTATCCAGATGCATGAGACTACCCATGAGCTGGCCTCTGCCTACCTGTGCAGCCTAACCTGTGACTTTTTCTCTCTTCACTTGGATCGAGCCACATTGGCCCTATTTCTAATTCTCCACTATACCAGGCTTTTCCCATCTTGAAGCCTTTCTCTTTGATATTACTTGCCCTGAAACACTCTTCCTTCATGTCTGGCTCTTTGTCTTTCAGGTTTTGTCCCAAGTGTTATCTATAAGGAGAGGATTTCTTTTACCATGCTACCTAAAACTGACCCTTATGACTATTCATACATAATGACTCCCAGGTCATCCTCTTGCTACCTGTGTGATCTTTCCAAGATACTTAATTTCTCTGTGCCACAGTTTAGTAATGAGAATATTTTGATAGATTGGGTTGTTTTGAGAGCTATGTGTAACAGTACATGTAAAGTACTAATTATAATTGTATGAGTCCCTGGCATATAGTGAGCACTCAGTAAATACAGTCTATTTCTAATCATCATCATCATTATCATTAAGGATAAAAGAAGTAGTATAACCCATAAATGCTATAGTTGATCAATACTCAGAGACATGCCATGAAATCAACAAGTTTAACTGTCAGCATGAGCAGGGGATGCAGTATGAGCACAGTGACTCCAAAGATCAGTTACTGAAATGGTCCAGATCAAGCAGTGGTGGGCAGACTATTACTGGGGTCTTAAATTGGTTATAGCCTGTTTAATTCAACAGAAATTTGAAGAACATCATTTCACGCCAGTCTCTGAGCTAAGAGTGTGGGAGCACAAACATGAACCAATATAGATTCCCTTAAAACATTTAAAATTGATTCAGGGGGGATCCCTGGGTGGCTCAGTGGTTTAGCGCCTGCCTTTGGCCCACGGCGTGATCCTGGAGTCCCGGGATCTAGTCCCGTGTCCGGCTCCCGGCATGGAGCCCGCTTCTCCCTCCTCCTGTGTCTCTGCCTCTCTTTCTCTCTATGTCTATAATAAATAAATAAATAAATAAATAAATAAATACATACATACATACATACATACATACTGATTGGTTGATTGGTTGATTGATTGATTCAGATGCAACTTGAATGAGTGGAGAGAAGCAAGAAAAAGGTGTTCCATGAAGGCTTCAGAAAGAATATAGGTAGAGGGACACCTGGCTGGTATAGTGGGTAGAGCATGTGACTCTTGATCTTAGGTGTTGTGAATTTAATCCCCAGATTAGGAAGAGAGAGAAAAAGAAGAGAAAGAACAAATGAGAGACAGAACAAAAACAAGTAAGAGGTACAGATTAAAGTTCAGAAATTCACATTGACGGGAGAACAGGTTCCCTCATTCCAAAGCAAGAAGAAATGAGACTGAAGTGAGGGTTCCCACATTGTAGAGGATTTAGGGTACCACAGCTAGAACACTGGCCTTATTCTATAGATATTTAGGAGCCCGTGGAAGGTTTAAACAAAAGATTGCCAGAAGTAGTACTCAAAGCTAGACAACACATTTCTGTCTTTTCTCTTTTCAGATTCCTTGAATAAGTATGAAAAGGTTTAAATTAAAAGGAACAAATCTTCTTGATTTTATGTGTCAGACACTTTTAGCCGTTGTACAATTGTGAGTTTTTATTAGTTGATACTAAGTCAGTTTTATAGCAGAGTGATAGGCAGTTGGTGACAAGTAGTCATTCGGCTCACTCATGTACTCTTTACTTGAGTACTAAAGTATTAAATATTCCTTTTTATTTTGTGTATCATGAACCTGATATATTCTTGAAATATCTGTGAAGTTAGATTTTATGCATGTGGCCCATCCGATATGTAAATGGAAAGGAGAAATTTAACATAGTTCATAAATTGAAATATTTGGTTTCACCTGTGCTCAGACTGAAACCATAAAAGAATCAGAATGACTATAGCTTTATATTGTCAGATTTAACACCAAATTTTCTAACAACCACATCTCAATATTTTTGTAAGATTTGTAGCTTCATGCAAGCATGTTTGAATACCACATAATGGTTAGCTTTTTTTGTCTTCATTTTAAGGAAAACATGAATATTATTAGATTTTTCTCCAAATAATTGTCAGATTATTTTTATCAAGAAGGAAATCTGACTAGGATATAAGATTTGGAATAGGAACACAATGACACTTATAAATAGTTTGATCAAAACAAATATTTTCTATTTCTTGACATTGAATTTATGATGTTTTGGATTTCTTATGTGATTTTTAGAAGAGAAAAACAACCTAATATTTTTATAGAATACTTCTCTGGAAAAGTGGGACTGTCTCCTCGTGTATACTGCAAAAGGAAGTCATGTGACTGAATTCCTTACTGACTGGCTATTATCATATATTGTTACTTTGCAGATGCCAGAAATCCAGAACAGAGGGATGCAGAGTGTATGTCATAGCCAGGAGGTACTGTGCTAGGAGATAATACCAAACTCAGAGATACCCCTCCCTACCAAATCTGAACTCTAGAAATTATGCTAGGGATTCTCATGAATAAATGTTAAGATTAAGGTAGATCTAGGAAATGAAATTAGAATTTTCACTAAGCCCTAGTGTTGGCTAGCTGCTCAAAGCCTCTAATGTCCCAGAGATTTTGAGAAGTAATCTCAGGAGATCTGGAATGAATTATATTCACTCTTAAAATGAACATTCTCCATCCTAGCCTCTTAGCAACTGTTTCTACCTCTCTCCTCAAGCAGTTTGGAACCCCCATCATATGATACCACCTTTTATTTTTTTAAGAAAACATTTATTTGTTTGTTTGTTTGTTTTAGAGAGAGAGCACACATGGTGGGGAGGGCTAGAGGGAGAGGGAGAGAGAGGAGATCTTAACCAGACTCCCTGCTGAGTGTGGAGCTTGCTTTCACAACCCTGAGATCATGACCTGAGTTGAAATGGAGAGTTGGACACTTCACCAACTGAGCTATCCAGGTACCCCAACAGCACCTTTTAAAAATGGAAAGATACATTTTCATTTTAATGTGTTTTAGTAGAGTAACACTTTCGGCCAAAATACATTGTATTGCCCACCTTATTCCACAATCCAGATACATAACTCAAGTACTATAACTCTCTCAGTGATTAGCCCAATTTGTGTTTAACCTGCACAGTCTAAGCTTCCATGGCCTTCAGATCTACCTGAGCTCAACATTTTATCTAAATGAGCCTCCAGTGGAACCAGAAAGGCTGTATTTTTAATACTAGAAATTCTTAGAGTTTTTAAGATAAATATCTGGGGATCCCTGGGTGGCTCAGCAGTTTAGTGCCTGCCTTTGGCCCAGGGTGCGATCCTGGAGTCCCGAGATTGAGTCCCGCGTCAGGTTCCTGGCATGGAGCCTGCTTCTCCCTCTGCCTGTGCCTTTGCCTCTCTCTCTCTCTCTCTCTCTCTCTCTATGTCTATCATGAATAAATAAATAAAATAAATATCTAATATATAAAATAATGACCTGCATTATCTTTATGTTAGCATTTACACCTCAGAGTCTGAACAAACCAAGCATCATGCCTTGTGAACAGAAATATTTTAGAATTGAAAGAGAAAACCAAGGGCACCTAGCTGGCCCAGTCTGCAGAGAGCATGGGACTCTTGACCTGGGGGTCATGAGTTCAAGCCCCATTGTGAGGATAAAGCGTACATCATCGTCATCATCAGCATCATCATTTTTTTTAAAGGAGGGAACTGTACTTTTTATTAGAAAGGAAGTGGTTGCAGATCATACCAACCAACCAGTTCTGTCAGAGCCTTGAAATATAGAGCCATTAGGCAAGATACTGAAATAAAGGATAAAATAAAGATCAGTGTAAATGTTTTAGTCTAGTTAAGTTGATTTGTATGCTGCTTATAAATTTCACTCTTAGTAGAATAGTTTCCAGATTTTAAGTAACCATAAAGAGTTGAGTTATTGCTTGACTTAGGTTTTTTAAAAGGGGAAGGGAGTGTTCTGAAGACATTTCCTACCACTTTGTTCCTTTCCTACTCTTCCTAGAATTGGCTCTTGTTTACTCCCAGCAGTATAGCTGCATATTTAGATCCTGAGGGACTTACTTATTGTTAGGCAGTTCAGTAGTCTGCTGAAACAAGCTCAAGAAATTTGAAACACCTAGAGGCTGTTTTTAAAACTCCTTGGTACTGACATTTTGGTTAGAATTCTAAAGAGAGAATGGACTATTTGGATACTGAGCTCTAGTATACAGATGTTGGGGTTTTTAGGCTGACTTTAAAATCTTGAAGTTATTTGACCTGGTATTTTATCAGTTGGGTATTCTGAAACATAAATGAAAACTAAATCCACTCTGGTGTTGGCAAGCAGCTCTTGTACCTGTCAATGAATTAGAATTGTTAAAATACCATCCATATACTTGAGCATGAATCAGAGTTTGATGCCACTGTTTCTGAGTAGGGAGACAAATGATTGTGTTACTGCAAAGAAGCAGATCTTATTAGGAAAGCCCACTGGCTTGATTGTAATGCTCATGTGCCCAGAGCAGGTCCCCCAACATTGCCAATAGGTATCATTGATTCTTATTTTGAAGTTATAATGTATTCAGTGTAGCTTTATGCTATTAATTTTGAAAGACAGTTGTTAACTGTACCATGCTTGAGGCATTATTATAAGCTAAAGATTTTAAATATGTCATGTTTTTTAGTTACCAAAAGTGGTGACAGAAAATAAAACCCTCCACTTGGGTCCTTTGAAACATTTATTTTTATAATTGCTGTGACATTTATGTACAAGAACATTTCATATTTACTTAAAAACTTAAAGAATGTTATTATAAAGTGTTGCTTTGTGATTTAAATTGAAGCTCCCCAGTTTTCATATTGCTGTAAATTTAGATTTTAGTTCCCTAACTTCCATATTGTTAATTATAACTTTAGATTTAAATGTGGCCTATGTAATGCATGTTATGAGAATAAAACCTTTCTGGAAATTGAAAGGACAACATAAGCGTGTTTTAATAAAACCTGGAGTATTGTTAGATTCATTAGACCTTAATTTCAGTAAGAGTAGGGATACTGAATGAAACAGACAGGAAATCAGAGTGAAATCAGATAATGATTCTTTTCTTACACTGAACTTAATAAACTAAAAGAGAAGTTCAGATGAACTAAAGAATAGCAAAATATTTTTAAATCTGAAAATTAAATTCTATAACTGATAGATATACACAAGTAGTTTTTAAAAAGATGTAAGAACTGTGTAGCTTCTTACAACAGATGACATTATTCCATGCCACTTAGCCTTGTGATAAATTCAAACTATTAAGGGAGATTTGTTTTGTGATACTAAGTATTCATAATGATATATAAAGCATTTTTATGAACTATTATGGCCTCCTGAATGTAAGGAAGAAAAACTTGATGTGAAATATAGTTGTAAGTATATACTAAACTGAAGTGCCTTACTTAGGGTGCTGAGCTTTCTGTGTTTTTTTTTACTAGATCTCCTTACAAAAGCATGTTTTATGAGCCTTTTTTTCTTTTAGTTTTTGTATCTGAGCTTTTTTTAATCCAAAGAAATCTTTAAAAGATGAAATTGTATGAATTAATGGCTTAGCCACCAGATCATCCTTCATCTGCAGCTAGTCTACCAGTTTGCCTCCAGGGAGACACAGAGGTGGAGGCTCCCCTCAGAAGAATGTGGTTTGTGGTTTGAAAAAACTTCCTCCACAGTACTTCTATTTGCATATTATTTCATTTTCTTTGATAATGCATCATATCAAGTATCCACAGCAGTCAAGATCTAGCCAAATTTAGTAATAAAAAAGCAAAAGCTCCTTAGATGTGTATTATCTGTGTGCCTTGCTAAACTCCCTTGCAAGTACTTTGTTTTCCACCCACCTTTCCCACCAAACTGCAGTCTTCTCTTCTAGCCGTCATCTTCCTCATGGCCATTCCTGGATCAGTTCTTAGGTCCTCTTCTCTCAGTCATCTCCCTCTCTGAGTGATCTCATCTCTTGCCTGTGGTTTCACTTACCACCTCATTACTAGAGGAACGACCTTCTGGACATCATAAAGACACCACATACTTTGAGGTTTGTCTTAGCTTATCTTCCCCAGAAAGAGGAGTCTGAAGGAGATGTCTATGTGCTGTTACTTTGTTAGGGCTACAGTCCCAAGAAGTAGAGGAACAAGAAGAATGTAGTTTGGTAGGAGGGAGAGCCAGTAATACATGGATAAGCTATTGAGTTCCTTGCCACTACCCAATCCTGTAGGTTTTATATCCTGTGGATTTATATAAACTGTGTTTTAAGACTATGCATTGTGATAGGAGAAAGGAGGAAGAATTTTTCCACTAGCTCGTGTTGGTCAAGATTTTTCTTACAATATATTAACTTCCCCACATCTCCCAGTAGTTACTGAGGTTGTGTACAAGTAGGGATCCAAAGTTATTTCAACAGAGATGCCTTTAAGAGGAAAGAGGTGCCCACAAGCATGAGAAAAGGTGCTGTCAGATTATACCTTTATGAAGTTAGTACTGATGAAATAGCTAAAATAAGACAGACACAAATGAGATTTAGAGAATTAAAGTGGTACAGAAAAGATGTCCATCCAGTATAATATACCCCTTTCACCACTCAGATCACTCATGCCCTATATTGTACTTAGCTTCCAAACTACAATATTAGGACTCCCTTCTTCCCTGAGATTGAAGATACAAGTGCAATCAGTAACTGAGTCCCTTCTAAGGTAAAGCTTTGCTTTAATCATATGGCAAAAGACTTCAGGCAAGAGAATTAGAGAAACTAGCTACAGTCCCTACTGCAGCAGCTGCCCCATATCATCATCTCCTTCTATTACCCAGTCTGTATTTTCTTCATCATTGCCATTTTTTTTTTCTTCCTGATTTGAGTTTGCTTACCTGCTGATGTAAGATCTTCACTTAAATGTCTGAGCCCTTAGTTGCCTTGTTCTTGTTGAGTCATGCTGGAATTCCCATTTACTGTTACCACTAGCCATGGAAGCAGCGAGAGATACTCAGATGAAATCCCCCAATTTCTGAGCATATGTTTCCCTCCCTCACCTTGTAGCCATAGTCTTTGCTTCTCAGGATAATCAGTATTGAATATTCCCAACAGTAAGCTGATGTCCTTTTTGTTACTGGTGTACAGATAGGAGAAGACCACAGTGACCAGGGGGTAGTGAGAGCTTTGTATTAAATGTAGATTTTATGTGTCCCCTGGATGAAACAATCACCTCCCCAAAGCTGTCTGGGAATCAGGACTTCTAACTTAGCAAATACTGAAATTGCATGGATGGGAAACACAAATTCTGCAAGTGGGTCACTGGGAATGATGATGACAGAAGTTAATCCTACTTTCATCCTTTGATTGTCAGTATTCTAACTATTGGTAACACATACATTGAAAGCATTGCTTCAGTACATATACCACATTCTGGAGTTGGAAGTTATCTTTAAGATATCTCTTTAGTTGATTTTTTACTTATTTTTTTAAGATTTTATTTATTCATTCATTAGAGAGAGAGAGGGAGAAGTAGGTAGGCTCCCTGTGGGGAGCCCAATGTGGGACTTGATCCCAGGACCCCAGGATCATGACCTGAGCCAGAGGCAGATGCTTAACCACTGAGCCACCCAGGCACCCCTAGCTGATTTTTTTTAACAGGCTACTCTACCTGCCTGTGGGGCCTGCTGTTTCTTTGTGGATGGAGTCATGGTTAGACCAGTGGATTCTAAGGTTATGTACCCTTTGTCACGTTTCTTTATTATAAAATGGGTCCTTGGCCTAAAGCAGTGTTTTTGTGGGATATCCTATTGATAGATCAGTTATTTTATAAACCTTTGTATAATGTTAGTAGCAAAAGTATTGGGAGCTAGAAACAAAACTCCTATCCAGAGTAGGTATTAATTTTGGTTAAAAAACAAACAAAAAAAGGACTTTAATACCGTGAGCAGAGGTAACTACTAGACAAGGAGAAGGGACTATCAGTGTACTCAAAGAGCAGTTATAAACTGGATAGCATCTTGGGCTCCTTTCAGACACGGGAAAGTCTTTTTCTCAGTTGCCTTTGCATTCAAATAAAGAAAATGCTTATGATGGAGTCACATCAACTGAAAGTATGAGGAATGGACTGGTTAATAATGAAGTCCATAATGAAGATGGGAGAGGTGGAGATGTCTCTCAGTTTCCGTATGTGGAATTTACAGGAAGAGATAGTGTCACTTGCCCCACTTGTCAAGGAACGGGAAGAATTCCTAGAGGGCAAGAAAACCAGCTGGTGGCATTGATTCCATATAGTGATCAGAGATTAAGGCCAAGAAGGACAAAGCTGTATGTGATGGCTTCTGTGTTTGTTTGTCTGCTCCTTTCTGGATTGGCTGTATTTTTCCTTTTCCCTCGCTCTATTGACGCGAAATACATTGGCGTAAAATCAGCATACGTCATATGTTCAAAAGCGTACAGTATAAAAAAAAAGCATATGGTATATTTAAATATCACGAACACACTAAATATAACAAACAATAACTACTATTCTGTTGAAGTTGAAAACATCACTGCACAAGTTCAATTATCAAAAACAGTTATTGGAAAGGCACGCTTAAACAACATAACCAATATTGGCCCACTGGATATGAAACAAATTGATTATACAGTACCTACTATCATAGCAGAGGAAATGAGTTATATGTATGATTTCTGTACACTGATATCCATCAAAGTGCATAACATAGTACTCATGATGCAAGTTACTGTGACAACAACATACTTCGGACACTCTGAACAGATATCGCAGGAGAGGTACCAGTATGTTGACTGTGGAAGGAACACAACTTATCAGTTGGGGCAATCTGAGTATCTAAATGTACTTCAGCCACAACATAAAAACCGAAAGAGATGCCACTGGAGAAGAAATCCCTATTGATATTTTTCTGAACTCGGAAGGATGAGGTACTTACTTCCTGATAGAAGATCTTCAATTGAACAAACCTAAACTTTGCACTTCCATTTTAGGGGTACAGTTAAAAGTGTGTGGACTTGTACATTATTGCAACACTCTACTCTGTGTTCATATCTATACCAGGATCTTTTACTTGAATCTAAATTTGATTTTCTTCCCCCTCCTCCCCTAATGGGGACATTGAGACTTCCCAGGTAGGACAACAAATAATTATCTATAATTCACAGCTTCAGTGACTACTGGAAACATAATTTTGATGATGAACATAATTGGAGAAACTTTATTTCTGGATGTTTTTATAGAATATTACAGAGAACCTGTTATTCATGAAAGACTTTTAAAAAATAACTTTTTTTTTCTGTTTTACAAATTCCATTGCTACATAGTAGTATTTCAGGATATTTTAGCTTTTAGCTAAACTTTTGTAGTTTTTCCTTTGTTGAAAATCTACTCATTTGCACATTTTTGACAGTCTTATTTCAAGCTAGTACTTGCATAACACTAGAAACCAAAATAATCTTTGCAAAGTTCTGTACCTAAAAATTTTTAAAGCCCCGTTTCACATGTCTTTACATGTAAGTAAGTTTTGTGAAATTTTTGTGTAGTCTTTAAACATAGTTAATATACAATATTGTAAATAAACTTTGCATGGCTTTTATACAGCTTTAATATCAAATAAAGTACAGTTTCAACAAAGTAAGTCGCTCATAAAAATAAGCAGGAAAATGAAATTCAGAAACTTACAGAATGTGAATATGGTTCCAATTACATATGGGATCAGGCATAAAATAGTTTTGAAATAAAGTATTTTGATTCTCCACTTTTTTTTTTAATATTGCTTTGCAGGGATCCCTGGGTGGCGCAGCGGTTTGGCGCCTGCCTTTGGCCCAGGGCGCGATCCTGGAGACCCGGGATCGAGTCCCACGTCGGGCTCCCGGTGCATGGAGCCTGCTTCTCCCTCTGCCTCTCTCTCTCTCTCTCTCTGTGTGTGTGACTGTCATAGATAAATAAAGAAAAAAATATTTAAAAAAATAAATAAATAATATTGCTTTGCATCCTAAGAAGTTGTGGAGGTACTTTTCATAACTACTAGGTATGTAAGTCACCCATGTCATCCATTTTATACCTGTTTTAAGAAGGAAATTATGTCTTTGGTAGAAATTATCCAAGAAATTTTGTCATTAAGCGATGGTGGCTATATCAAAATTAAGAGCTGTATTATCCTTTTAAAAAAATTAATCACTTTGCACTTCACATGGATATATATCATGCCTCTAGTGGTTACATTTTAAAATTTTCAAATTTTTGTTTGGATTTTATTTAAAATTGTTTTCAAGTATAAATTACTTTTTCACTTCGTTGTTTTATATCTTCAATACCATTTTCCATTTGGGCTTCTTGCCTTTTCACTTATCAGATTCTGATTACCTTGTAAATACATACCACTGAGGGTAGGGGCTGACTGTGATACCAAAAAAAAAAAAAAAAAAAAATCATTGCCCCTTCCCATGTACTTAATCTTATACCAAGTCATTGACTAGTCTTGAGTAATTATGTCATACTGAGAAGATCACATCAGTATCTTTTGCTGGCAGGTTAAAGCATTTAACATTAGTAATAACTATTTTCAGCATTGATAAGCAGAAGAAGCACCTTAGCTACTCCATTCTTGGGCTCATCGTGTCAACTCTGGTGGCCTAAGTGGGAGGCTGGCTGACAGCCATAGAATGATTCATCCTGTCCACCTTTTGTTGACATTTGACAACACACACATAGTGACATTTTGGTGGATGCTTCCTGGTGGGCATTAATGTCAAATATTAAAATGCACCTGATTTGTGCCCAGTCCATCTTTCCTGGACTTCCTTATCATATCATATTTCACTGTTGTTTTCTAGGGCTCTGATCAACAGTTAAGCCATTGCTACTGCCCATGAGTGCAGCTGTATCTAGTTCAGGCCATTTCTCCCTCCATTTGAAATGGATGACCAAATGTACTGCTCCAGCTGTTCTCACTGACCAAACTTCCTTTACTACAGTCCTTTATGTCTCCTCCTGAATAAGACTGCAGTGTAGCAGTAGTCCATTTTTAGCTACTTCTGAATTCTTTTTTTTCTGTCAATCATGAAAGGAAGAGACATTTATCTTATGAGAGTCTGGGTTACTTGTAATATACACATGCTTTCTGAGTATACTTGGGCCTAATCCCAAATAAGTCATTTCTGTCCTATAGCAGGTTGCTTCTGTGCCAATCTAACTTTGTGTCTCAGTAAGTACTTCCAGTTCCAGGGTAATTTGTTGACCCATAGTCAGACGTGCATATTCTGTTCAGGCCCTATTACATACGATGAACTGTTCTTAATTTCTTATTTTTTAAAAGATTTTATTTATTTATTCATAGAGACATAGAGAAAGAGGTAGAGACATAGGTGGAGCGAGAAGCAGGCTTCCTATAGGGAGCCTGATGCAGGACTTGATCACAGAACTCTGGGATCTCCACCTGAGCTGAAGATAGTGCTCAGCCACTGAGCCACCCAGGTGGCCCTATGAACTGTTGTTTTTTTTTTTTTTAAGATTTTATTTATTTATTCATGAGAGACACAGAGAGAGAGGCAGGCAGAGACATAGGCAGGGGGAGAAGCAGTCTCCATGCAAGGTGCCCGATACGGGACTCGATCCCGGGATTGTAGGATCATGCTCTGAGCCGAAGGCAGATGCTCAACCGCTGAGCCACCCAGGTGTCCCTGAACTGTTTTTTAAACAGAAGGTGGTGGGGGGATCCCTGGGTGGTTCAGCGGTTCGGTGCCTACCTTCAGCCCAGGGCATGATCCTGGAGTCCCGGGATCAAGTCCCATGTCGAGTTCCCTGCATGGAGCCTGCTTCTCCCTCTGCCTGTGTCTCTGCGTTTCTCTCTCTCTCTCTCTCTCTCTCTCTCTCATAAATAAATAAAATCTTTAAAAAAAATAATTAAACAGAAGGTGGTTTTCTGCCACAGAACCCCAGGGTTCTGCATTGTGACTTCTCTTTGGCACTTGTTGGTGACTCCACAGCCTCCCATTAATCAGAGGTAGGTCTTGCACCCTCAGATCCACTGGCACAGATGCATCATAGCCTGGACCTGCTGCAAAAAGTCTTTCCTATAGCTCTGAGTCACTCTTGAAACTGGCAATCTACCAAGTCTCTGATAAGTCAAAAACAGTATTCTAAAGAATGGAATATGCTGGTTCCAGAATCCAAAGGGGTCTGCCTTTTTCTTAATTAACAGCAGGTGTTGAGAAAAGCAGCATATTCTTTACCTTAGAGAAGAT
The DNA here is from genome assembly GCF_011100685.1 of Canis lupus familiaris. Lineage (NCBI taxonomy): Eukaryota > Metazoa > Chordata > Mammalia > Carnivora > Canidae > Canis > Canis lupus. The sequence continues at coordinate 20,606,985 of NC_049244.1, read as the reverse complement.
GTTTTCACTATTGCCCCAGAGCATTAGACTTCTTAGAAACGTAAGCAATGTGAGGTATCTTTTAATTTTTGTGAGATGTCTGGTGTGTGTGTTTTATTAGATCAACTGGGATTCTTTCCATTTCTTGCTCACCAGATCCAGTTAGTATGCTGTCATCAATATAATGGATCAGAATCACATTCTGTGGAATGTGAAAATGATCCAGGTCCATGCAAACTAAATTTTGAAGGAGATCAGCTGAGTTACCATTGCCCTGGGACAGGGTAGTATCCTGTCTCTACCAGGAATCTGCTTTTGATCCCTCCCTACTCTTGGGCTCTGAGAAGAAAGCATTTACCACATAAATAGCTGAGTACCAAATGCCAGAAGCTGTATAATATCATATTTAACATGACAGCTGTTACTGGGACTTCCACCACTTTAAGCTTACAATGACCTGTTTTTCTCTGCAGGGTCATTATAAGTATAGAAAGAGGATATGATTAAGAACCACCATTCCTCCATCTTTATGTCTTTGATAGTGATGCTAATCTCTGAAGTTCTTCCCAGTACAAAGTATTGCTTTTGATTTACTGTTATAGACTGCAGATAGAGTTGTTGGAGAAAGTTTCAAGGGTTTACTCAGCTCTGTTCTAACCATTATAATCAGAAGAACATAGTATCATTTCAGATGCTTTCTATATTTTTAAATGAATGCTAGCCTGTTCATAAGTTCCTTAAGGGGTAGTCTCATTACCTACTTTGTACACTGCTTATTAGGAGATTAATTACTATTTGAGGAATGAGTTGTTGGATGGATGACAGATGGTAAAAGAGAAGCACTTACCCTGACTTTTTAGAAGCACTACTACTGTAACTCAGCAATTCTAGAAAGCACCCCCCCCCCATTTTTAACACTTCTCATATCAGTTTCTTTTTGCCAGATAGCTGTTGTAAGTTAGTTGTTATTCCCTGTGGCGGGGGGGGGGGGGGGGGGGGGGGGGGGAGGGGGGGGTTGGGGAACGCTTACAAAGAATGTCAGCAGCTTGGAAGAAAACTCCAGAGGCAGAAGTGGAGCAATATTTCAAGATACGCTGCATCAACAATGCTCTTGATGATACAGGACTATATTTCATGGGGAAAAAGTCATCTCTGAGCTGAAAAGTGATGCAGAATACTTGAAATCTGAATGTGAAGAAACTTTAGTAATAATTGTTTTTGCTCACAGTCTTTTTATTTGATATTATCATGTATCACCACTGTACTTATCACAAGAGCTCGTTCGATAAGTATAAAATCATTTTTGTTTTAAGAAATCACTTATAGTTTAATTTGCAGTTTTTTTCTTAATCGTCCATAAAATGCATCATCATTTTACAGTAAATGAAATAAGGTATTATACAGTTCTTCAGGGCCTCCATGAACATATATGGCATTTTGTGTGAATTAGAAAGAGGCATTCCAAAACAGCCTTACACTGGATATGAAGTATGGTGAGGAGAACCCCTCTCCACCAGATGCCTTTGGGATATGGGAAACCACCTCCATCACGTGTAGCAAATTCAGCTATCCTTGTAGTAATATTTTATAATTTTATCTTAGAATTTGGAACAGAACATTGTATATAGTTTTAGACATTGCTGTTCTGTTCTTGAATCTTATGACTCAAACCAGCTCTTTTTTTTCCCCTAATGGATAAGCCATAGTAAAGAAGTTTTTTAGCTGTGAATATTAAGGTGTTTCTGGATAGACGTGAAGTCTAGCCAGATTTAATTTTATTGAGTCTGTCTGAGTCAGTGACTTCATAATCTTTTCAGAATGAAGCTCTGGTCATGAAGCATTTCAGCCTCCCTCCTAGGAACTTTGGTCAGTTCCTGAAAGGCGTACCTACCTTGGATATTTAATGTGGATATTGTGTCTTTGGCAGTGTTTCTGTTTGACCATATAGTCTGGAACTGCTTTTCACACTAATTGTGTCAAAATTTTAATTTTTACAACCTTTCTTTGTCCCACAGCAGCTAAACCTAATTTATCCACTATAATTAAGATTTTGAATGCAATTAGGAGTAGTTTACTAAATTAATATTTTTTGTGCTTGGCCTCCCATACGGATTCTGATAGAAAACTAATCAAGAACAGTATTCGTTTTCTTGTGGAAAATATTCAGACTTACAGGTAACATTAAGTAATTGGATTCTAGGTATCTGCTAAATTATCTGGAATGCATTTCTGTTAATGAATTTTAAGGTTTATAATTTATATTCAAATTTATCATCTAATTTTGTTTAAAACAGTTTTTCCTGATACTGCTTGCTTTCTCCATCCCCCATCCCCTGTGTAGTATAGACAGGACATGCAGTTTATAATAATCTGACCTCTAAATTGTTGTCTTGGAGCACAGGTAATTATGAGGGATTAGAAGAGAAAACTGCAACTCAAGAGGTTAGGAAAGTAAGTCCGGCAGAACCAGGATCTTGGTATCTGGTGAGAAAATAGTGTCTTTCAGTGCACAATCCCTTGGATTCATTTTCTCCTGCATCTTCTCAGAATTCACCACAAACTTGCATTTTCCAGTCTTTTCAGTGCTTTTCAGAAGTGTGATGTTACCCATCTTCCAGGAGACCTATAGTGTTCTGTTGAATTGGGCCCCTCACCTTACTGCCCAAAGGTATGCCATTGTAAAATATGCTGGCAAGAAGAGTTTAAACTGGAGTAATTTAGAGTAATGATTACAGAGTTCGAAATGTCAGCAAAAATATTTTGTTGCATTTGTGTATGTTATCACTAAAACAATAAGAGTGTTCATCTTGAACAAGTAGAAAACATTTGTGAATGAAAGGGTTCATGGGGGATTTTTATTGTTAGCCACATTTTTAGATCTCCACAAACTGCTTACATGGATTTCTTAAAAATTAAAAAAAAAAAAAAAAAAAAAACCAGATCGCTGTTTCTTATAACCATTTCAAAGATCATTAATCACCGTTGACCATTTATCACCATTAAATAATACCAAATCACAGAATGGTCAGGAGAAATAAGTGGATGGTATTCAAACATTTGCTTCCCGTTTTCGACTCTAATTTTAAAAGTTTGGATGAGGTGAAAATGAGGAGCTGTGGCACTTTGTAAGGTTTTTGTTACATCTGATTATATTTACTCTTTTCACCGCTGCCCATTACTGATACTTAAAAGGCCATTTTTTAACCTTGATTGGGAAAACCATTACCTGGTTCAATCTGATCTTCTCAATATATGACTAGGTCTAAGATTCTAGTAGTTCCAATAATGCTGCAGGTTGTGTTTCCTGGGAGACTGAGGGGCAGGAGGATCAGTCACTTATGGTTAATCAGTTTTGAGTTTATCTCATATAACCCTGTTTTGAATTAACTAAATAATCCAGTAAGCAGTGTTTTTACTATCTCAAAAAGGGAAAGATTCAAAGTTGGCTAACAATGAAATTTCCCATTTTTCACTGGCAGGAACCCCAGCCCCATAATGGGGAAGGTCCCACCAGTGCGAAGGCCCCACATGGGGACCCCTCCCCTAGTGAGGAAATACCCCTGAAGAGGAGTCCTCCTGGCCACTGGGCCCACTGCTACCCTGCCACGTGAGTACAGCAATGGCTTTGAGGACCTCAGCAATTTTTCCATTTCTTGGTGGCCATTTGTCTGTGAGAATTGGCCAGAAACTCTTCCTGTTTCACTTAAACATTCAGAAAAATAAATAACAAGCCTCTTTTTCCTTTTTTGTTTCATTTTTGCAAGTTTAATGAAAAGAACTTGTTTGGGTAAGAGAATAAGGCTATTGGTTAGGACTCAGATGTGATTAGTGAAACAGTTTATTCCTTGTATAGAGCAGGCGTATTCTTCAACAACTTTCTGCAATGGTGGAAATACTCTATATACGCACTTTCAGTACAATAACCGCTAGCTACATGTTCGTACTGAGTACTTGAAAAGTAGTGCAACTGAACAATATAATTTTTAATTTTATTTAATTTTAATTAATTTTAATTTAAATGTCCACATATGACTAGTGGCTACTAAAGTGGCCGTGAATGCCTACATTTAATGCTCCCTGCCTCAGATGTCTAGCCTCTTGAACATTTCTACAGATGTACTTCTCTACCTCTATTTCCTTAATAATCTAGAAAATTTTTCCTTGCATTATACTGATTATTGTAAATATGATTCTCTAATAGTAAGAAAATACTTCAATTAAAAATTCTCACTTCAAAATTTATTCACCCATATTGCCCTTCAATAATTTTACTTCATGATATTAAGAAAATTTACTCAATCTTAAAATTATGTAGTAACATCAATTTAAATATCCTAGCTTTTCTTCTTTGCATGTTTTAATTTGTAACTTCACTTCTATATGTAGAAGTAATTACACATATTAAAATAACTTTTCTATTTTATTATTCCTTTTTAATGAGACTATAAAATATCCTACATCAGTATAGTACTTGCAGCTCTATTACCAAAACATTAAACTTAGCATTTACTCATTATAATGCAATACTTATAAATTTCAAAGTTTGGTTCTGGTAGGTAGGTTATTAAAATTACAGATCAACTGTAATATATAGGAGTAGATGTCCTTCCACTATACAGTTATCCTTTAAAATTGTCTACATCATGAGATGTTAATAAGAGAAATTGTTGGAGGGGATGGTATAATGGAACTCTGTAGTGTCTTTGCAATTTTTCTGTAAATCTTAAATGATTCTAAAATTTTTGAAGTATGTTTTTAAAAATTGTTTCCATCAAATTTAGTCATAGTATCCATTTATACTCACTACTTAGCTGTATATGCATGCAGAATAAGAATTATCGGATCAGGGATGCCTGGGTGGCTCAGCGGTTAAGCGCCTGCCTTTGGCTCAGGGTGTGATCCTGGAGTCCCAGGATCAAGTCCCACATCGGGCTCTGTGTGTGAAGCCTGCTTCTCCTTCTGCCTGTGTCTCTGCCTCTCTCTCTCTATGTGTCTCTCATGAACAAATAAATAAAATCTTTAAATAAAAAAAAAAAGAATTATTGGATCAGTAATGGGTAGTACTTACCTAAGTATCACTGTATGTCATCTTCAAAAAATCACTTAGAGGTACTGTTATAATTTTACAGATAAGAAAGCTTGGGCATGGAATTAAGAATAATTCAGCCAGGGTTGCTTAGCTGGTTAGTGGCAGAACCAGGATCTGAAACAGCAAGTCAGTACTTTTAATGACTACACTACATTACCTTTTAAGGAATCTTGATTATACCATGGAAGATTTAGTCTTTCTGCTATCACTGTAGCAGTAAAACTTTCCACTATAAGAAATCCAAAATAAAGCAATACCCTGGTGATAAATTACTTTTACAACTTGAAAAATACGCAAGTGTGCTTCATTCTGTTACAGTGATTCAAACTTTATTTCATACAGTAGTTAATTATTTTGATAAGTGAGGAATATGTTCATATTCTCTTGACAAGAAACATCTATGTTAGTGGGGTTTTAAAAAATTTATTTCTACTTTGTTAAGATAGTGACTAAGAGTGAAAAAAAGCAATGCATAAAAGATAGGGGAGATGGATGTGGATGGTTATGTCATAAAGGCAAAGCTTTAATGAGAATTAAAAATTACGGTGTTCTGTTTTACCATATGCCTGTTAATCTTATTCTTCCTGGATACTAAATTATGGATAAATGATTGTTGAAATTGAGATCTAGGAAAGGTTGATGGTGAATTTTCAACATTTCTTTGTTTTTGTGGAGTTTGGAAACTATTTTTTTGGCTAAAATCAGGGAAGAAAAAAGATGGAGTTTGTTGCATGGTTCAGAAATTGTTGCAAATGGAATATAGCAGTTTGTATAGTCACTTTTTAATAATCTATACCCATTGGTGGATTAATACATTCAACAACATGATATATCTGTCTGCTGCATGTATTTTAAGGTCATGCATTTACTTGTCAGCAAGAGGCGTAATTGAAACACTTTAAGGAATTTGAAGCATAAACAGGTGTAATTTATACAGAAACATTTTTTTTTCTGTGAGTATGTTCTCTTGTGAACCAATTGGCAATCCTCTGTTGACTCTTGCAAATTATTTGGATTTGGGGGATAGTGCTTTCTTGCCAACAATGTATATTTTTAAATCACTATGAAGAATTTTGTGAAACTGTAGAAATTTCAGGGCAAAGGTCATGTGTACCAAACAAGGGAATTTTAAATTTTAGCACACATTGACCAGTTAAAATTTAGACATAGATTATTGGTTTAGAATAACACCCTAACTTGAACTAGTTATAATCTTTATTAGGCTAGGCAATTCATGTTACTTAAAGTGGTTGAATTACTACTATATAATTCTGTGTTGGGCAAATGAGAACTGAGGTTTTATCTCTGTGAAAATGACATTATTGCTGTCATTTTTTATAAAGGGCAGTGTGGCTAGAGATCTGGTAGGGGCAATAAGGAGGAAAAAAACTTTTAGAGGACCATAATTTATTCCAAAATGCCTGTAATCCAACAGATAGCCTTAAATCTTCCTTTCTGTAACTGGTAAGTGCTGCCTTAAGTAGAATATCCTGCTTTATCTTGTACATTTTAAATGTGTCAGTTAAATCAACCTGGTTGTGGTATTTTCAACATGTTATTAAAAATAATGAATTTTTTGTTAAAATGAACAGACTTTTTAATTCATCCATTTCTGTTGGAAGCAGTATATTCTCAAGCTCTCAGTTTGTTTCTGCTTTCCATGGTGAATAAAAAGCAAAAATGCTCTATATTGTTAGTCTGTTTTTAAGAAGAGAGTTGATATGAATATGATTTAAAGGATTAAACAGAACAAATATTCAAAGCATTAACAAAAGAAAAACCAAGACTAAAGTTTTAGCACACTTTCTTTTTCTATATATTCACTCCTCATGTAAAAATGGTACAACTTTTAGAAGACTGAGGTACACAGAACTATATAGCTTGAGGATTTTTAAAAATCTCTTTATGTGCATTTCTGAGTTTAAAGAGGGAGTCACTGAATATCATAGTAAAGTATAAATAAAGTTACTGCATATTTTAAAAGTATTGTAAAGCAAACAATAAATACAATTTTCATTATAGATTTTCTTAATCCTCTGCAACTAACTCTCTTCTAGGGCAAAATATTACAGCATTATTTTTAGGGTGTACTTATACATTGGCCCAGGAAGTATCCCCTAAGTGTTAGGATGTTAGTATCTTGAAGAGGGAGGAACCCCTTCCTGAGCTTATTACAGAGTTTTTAAGTAAGATACTACTTTTTAAGTAAGTAGATACTACTTTTTAAATAAGATAAACACCTGAGAATAAATAGCTGTGATGACTGCTATATTAACCTGAAAGTGCAGTTTTCTGTACTCTTTAGTTTCATAGTTGGTTAGACAGAAATTCTGAGAGAGTTGCAAATTGTATAAAATTAATAGTGCTCAGTTCAGGTTCCTGTTAGAATCAGGCTACTAAAACTTAAAGGGAAGAATAAAAGAAAGACATGTTTTACTTTTCTCAATTTAGTTCTCTTTGGATATTTTGTAAGAAATGAATTTTTTAGGTAGTCATTAGCTGTTCTTTGATTGCTTTTAATACTTTGTAACTGATTTTTTAAAATTTTATAGCCCTTAATAGTAACTTCCTTCTCTCATACCTTATGTTTTTTAGTTATTAATTCACAACAATATCTCTATTAGGAAGAGCTTATTATTTTAGGAGGACAAAAAGCTTTGAAAAAGAATGGTTTATTTTAAGTGGTACTACTTGTGAAGGGAGTCCTTATTTTAAAAGCTGAGAGGTCCAACTGGGTTGGACCTTTACAGGAATTTCAGGTCTGATTGCTTTCTATCTGCCCTCTGAAATCTGATTTAAGTCTTATGTTCTACCTTGTGTCTTCCTTAGTCTCATAAAAAACTTCAAGACAGAAATTATCAAATAAATTACCAGAACACCTAATACAACTGAGTTGTAGGCTAGAGGAAATTAGCAAGAAGATGTAATGGAATAAGCATTCACAGTACTTCCTTTACAGGACAAAGACTGTCAGCTCATAAACCAGAAAGCATAGCCTGCTAATAGGATAATCTAACAGCTCCCTTTCTATGTACAGGCAGTGGGTATATGTAAAATAATGCTGTGCAGATACACCTAGAATCACAAGTCTTGTAAAGCTGTGTTTGAACTATGTGTATGTCTTAAGTTGCCAAACTTTTAAAACTGCATACAAATGCAGGCACTAAAATAAAATATTACCTCCTTTTAAGTTGCTATACAGTGTACTTACTAATTTAGCTGCAGCTGAACTCAGATTCTGAACATTGCGTGGAATATATTAGATGTTTTTTGTCTGCTTAACATTTTTCATTGTGCTCTGCTCCTTTATGGGTGTGTCAGAGATTCTCAGAAGTTCCTGAGGCCAACTGTGGGGACTTGATTCCAAAGAAGTCAAAAGAACTCACTAGCATTATCCTATCTTTTTATCATACTAAGGCCTATGCCTGCCTAGAACTGCTTAATTCGGGTTTTGCTGTCTCCTCTTTCTGGGAGAAGACCTGAAAGTTAGGTTTACAGAGGCTTCTCAGCATACAAAGTAGATGGAACAGAGCTATTAACAGAGACATAATTAAGCAAGTTGATTGCCGAACCTAACCGTCAATACCTAACTTAACTTCCAATAGGAAGTGCACTTAGTGTCTTCCAAACAAGTAAATATCAGTAAATCAAGAAGTAAGAGAATCATTGACTATATTTTATTTTCATTCTGATTTGTTAATTAAGATTCCATCTGTTTTTACAAATGTAGTTTGAACTAGATCTTCCTTTGGATTCAATTTTCAGCCTTAATTATGGGGCCACACACATTTAAACTAAACACAGATCCCCCTTGTGACATTGCCCTTGACCTCCAGCTGATCAAGCATGGCAGATGAGTCCTGGACCCTCTCTAGAGTTTGCCTCCCCCAACTCCCTCCCCATCAATAAAACTGTTTACTACCACCTGCAAATAATAATAAGTAAACTAAACACAGATCTTTTGTGCTCAGAAATTATTGCCCTCTGTTTTGTTTTCAAAGCCTGACAATTTTTTTTCTTAAATATGTAAATCTACCTATGGGAAATTCCAGAAGGGCTATCCTTCACTCCTAAGAGTATTGTTTTTGAAATTTATTTTTCATTGTTCAGTTATTTTGTAACTAGTAGAATAAAATGAATTTTTTTGTAATTCATAAACATTCTGCTGGTTGACAAGGCAGATTTGGCTAAGAAAGATGAGATATACTAAGAGCAAAACTTACAATGGATACACATAGTTGAATTACACCCCAAATTAGTTGGATAATCATTAAAGCCTGCTTAATTAGTAACTTGAGGTTGTTCTCCAGCTTCTAATCATGAGAAGGTAAGTGAGAACCATAAATTTTTACAAATGCAAACACGTTATTGAAATAACAATATTTGGTTATTGAAATAACCAAAATATGAGGGAAAAAGTAAACAAATACTGCTTTATAATAGGGAAACTATATAAACACCCCCCAGGACCTCTGCAATAACCTTTCAATTGCTCTGAGGTCTGCCACACAAATTCATCATGTGAGCAAATTATTTAGGCCTTCGGCCATTTTAAGTTGTGAGGGAAGTTTCTGGAGAAGTTCCACCAGTTGTTGTAGAGAGAGCTATTTTGCCTATTTTAATTCCATATTCCTTAAAATTTTTGTGATCTGTAAAAACCACAGACCAAAATGAAACCCATTTTCTCGGTATACTACTATCTATATAATAAATTCAAATATTTGTTTTAGTTTTATTTTTTATTTATTTTTATTTTTTATTTTTTAAAAGTTTTTATTTATTTATTCATGAGAGACACACAGAGGAGAGAGAAGCAGAGACACAGGCAGAAGGAGAAGCAGGCTCCATGCAGGGAGCCCGACGTGGGACTCAGTCCCGGGTCTCCAGGATCACACCCTGGGCTGAAGGCGGCCCTAAACCGCTGAGCCACCCAAGCTGCCCTAGTTTTAAACATTGAAAAGGAAAACATAAAATTTACTTTGTGCCGGACACTTTTATTCTGAATAACTAAAAGGGTTTTCCCCCTTAATTTCAAATCCTGCAAGTTTTGGTAGTAGTCAAGTTCTTATCTTTGTTTTCCAGATGAAGAATCCCTGGTACAGAAGTTCAATGACTGAGCTAGCTGTCTCAAAACATGATATTGCTAGGCAGCCCCAACTCATTGGGTGACACTTCTAGGGTTATTTTTATGATTTGGACTGTATGTGACTAGTTGGCACTTTGAGTCATTGAACGGACTCTCAGTAGTCCATAGGCACACAGTTGGAGTTAGTGGGAAAGACAGATATACAATGTAAAACACTAAAATTGAATTCAGAAGACCTGGGTTCAAGTCTCTGCTTAATAATTAAGTACTTCACTGGCCTTAATGGAAATCATGCCTTTTTGGCCTACCATACAGAATACCTATTGCAGAGGTGATTTAGCTTAACACTCAGGCTCAAATCCCGGCTCTACCCACCCCTATTTTCTTTTTCTCACCTTTATATATATAAGGTGATAATGGTACCTGCCACATAGGTTATATTTAAGGCCCTCAAAAATCTATGATTCTTGGTGTATAATAAACTGTCTATAGCTCAGAGTAGCAGCAGCAGTTAATGTTACTGCTGCTTGTTGTTACTATTATTACTGCTGTTATTAGGATTAATGAGATGTGTTTTATAGCATAGTATAAACTGTATGTTGGTGTATAATCAAAGGAGATAAAATACGTACATAAATACCTATAATATAAGGTGGATGAAGACCAGCTAAACTGCTTTGGTAATCACAGAAAGGTTAGATTATTTCCATTTGGATTGTCATGGGAATGTTCTTAGAAGATGTAGTTTTGGAGCTTGGTCTTAAAGGATAGTAAAGATTTGGAAATGCCAAGATAGGAGGAATTGAAAGTGGTCAGTGACATCCAAGAAGCCAAAGCATGAATAAAATTAAGTACTTATTACTAAATTACTATCTATATTTATTTCAAGGAATCATTACATTTCATTCATCTTTCAGCCATGTATCTATGTCTATATGAACATAGCCTACTGTTTTAAACACTAGAAATTCTTTTATTTTGTTGTATTTATTTTTTTAAGTAATCTCTACACCCAACATGATGCTTGAACTCACGTTGTATGTTCTACTTACTAAGCCAGCTAGATGCCCTGATACTGGAAGTTCTTATTAAACTATTTTGTAATTCACAGAATACTCTTAATTTTCACAGAAAACCATTAAAATCTGTTTTTTTATTTCCATTTTATAGAAATGGAAATGATTTTCACAGCGGGAATTGGTTAAATAGGAGAACCATTGTACAAGCATGAAGTTTCACGTATTTCTACAGCAGTAGGCTACCTCTATTAGTCTAAGTAAAGACATTCTCAAAGCTATCAACCATATGGTTGGCCCAAGGTTGCTTTCTTAAAATGTGTGCCGTATTCAGATGGACTAGAAAAACAGTTTAGATGATCCCATGTAAGTCCAGCACCACTACTGTAACCTCAAACCCACAGGTTGCTATCACAGTACCTAGAAAGAAGCCAAAAAAACAACTGTAAATAACACTATGTGTGATCTTTGCTCCATTTTGCCACAGTTAACTTAAGTTTGTTAGGTAGGTTTGTGGGTTTGTTTTTTTTTTAAAGATTTTTATTTATTCATGAGAGAGAGAGAGAAACAGAGACACACAGGCAGAGGGAGAAGCAGGCTCCACACAAGGAGCCCAATGTGGGACTTGATTCCAGGACTCCAGGATCACGCCCTGGGCTGAAGGCAGGCACTAGACTGCTGAGCCACCCAGGGATTCCATGTTTGGTAACTTTGATTCAAGTATTGTTGTCTTTAGTTTATTAAATTGAAACTGACAAATAAATGAATATCTTTTTTTAAAGCTGTGCTGAAATATGATAGAAGAATCCTGTCTTGATTCTTGATTCAAACATATTTGGAAAATAGTAAATAAGATTTTTTATACATTGATACCCAGAAATTAGAAATTCGTAATAGTCAAATCATTGCCTATTCATAGATTATAGTACTCTGAATGATTCTCTAGTTACCATTAGTATGATTTCCTTTTTAAAGGATTTTTAGGGGTGCCTGGGTGGCTCAGTTGGTTAAGTGTCTGCCTTCAGCTGAGGTCCTGATCTCAGTTTCCTGGGAGCCCCACATCAGGCTCTCTGCTCAGCGGGGAGTCTGTTTCTCCCTCTCCTACTGCCTCTGCTCTCTCTCTCTCACTCATGCACTCTCTCTCTCTCTCTCAAATAAATAAAATCTTTTTAAAAATACAAGATTTTTTTTTTAATTTTATTTATTTATGATAGTCACACAGAGAGAGAGAGAGAGAGGCAGAGACACAGGCAGAGGGAGAAGCAGGCTCCATGCACCGGGAGCCCGATGTGGGATTCGATCCCGGGTCTCCAGGATCGCGCCCTGGGCCAAAGGCAGGCGCCAAACCGCTGCGCCACCCAGGGATCCCCAAGATTTTTAATATAAATAAAATGTTACAACTTGCATTTATTTATTTTTGCTGATAAGCCACAAAAACTTGTGTGTGTGCATGTGTGTGTGATTATCAAATCTCCAAAACAAATATTCCTGGTATTAGAATACTGTCTACTTCCCATGATTATGCTATTGCACATTTGTTAAACATTTTAAATATGAATTTAATATATTTCTACTTGAAATGTCTTGATTACATTGCATATTCTGAAAACTCACACTACAATAAAACTGTTACTTCAAGAGTAATATGACTGTGTGATGTAACATTTATATTAAATGTGATTTTCATCTACTGTATAGGGTTTTCTAAAATTATAACAAACTGTAATTCCATCCAGTTGTGGTTCTGTTGTAAACTTGGGAGTAAACTGAAGTGATTTGCCATAAATATCCCACTAAGGGATTTATTTGGAATCCATTGTAACATGTTTTTCATTTTTAATAATACAAGATTAGCATCATTCAGTATGAAATATTATAGTTAGATGGCATAATTCAAAAAAAGTCTCCCTGATGCTGTCACTGTATTGTATTGAATCTAACTTGAGGTCTTCATTGTCTAACACTTTCTCTATATGCTGCCTATTCTTACTATTGCTAAAACTTGTGTGTGAATATATGCCTTTGTTACCGATGTATAACTAGTATGAAGAACATATGTTACCAAGTAGTACTTTCAAGCTGCCAGTCTTAAGCAGGGCATGATATTAAAATGCTAATTCTCATCAGGCGATAACAACTTCCGGAAACTATTAATTTTACTTTAAAAGACCAATGACTATTCTCCATTGATAGTTTTTATCTGTATAGGCAGATATAAGATAATGTCTGATTAAAGACTACAGCTTCTCACAAATTTTATTTGCTGTGCATGACCAATCCTCAGTCCTGAGGTTTTTCCACCCCAGCTCAGAGAACTTTATGGTCTTCCACCAGTCTAGGCAGGGAGGAGAAAATTAATGGATTAGGGATGGGACAAGTGTTAAGTGATACCTGGGCACTATAGGTTAAGGAAAGAACCAGAACCAATTCTAAACCAAGAAATTAATTTTGATACTCTCCCACCTCATCCTTTGCATGCCCCATTATCTCTTATACTCTTGATCATCTCTATCTGATAGAATAGTTCTTTATAGCCAAAGGTAACTTCTAATCAGGGAACCACCTGGCAGTGTGAGCTTGAAATTACTTAACTGCTCTATGCCTCAGCTTTCTTGTCTGTAAAACTGGGATGGTAATAGTAATCCACCCCAATTTGGATGTAATGTATATATAACAGTGCCTAGCACCTAGTAGACACTACAGAGGTGTTACCTGTAGTGATATTATAATAAATTATTCTTACTGCATGTTAGATGGTTAAGGCTGTCTACGGGGGATACCTAATAGACAATAAATAGAGGTCAGTAAATGTTGCATTTCCTGATATTCCATTGCTGAAAGACCTGCCTTGTTAAATATATCTTGCTCAGAATTAATTATCAGTCTTTTCCCCATACTTCCTACAATGTGTACCTTCTAAGGGTGCTAACAAAGAAAAGATGATATTCAACTAAACCAAATCATACTAGGCAGATATGACTATTGGCCCCACCCTAGCAATGTTTTTTCTATTTAAATCATATTAATTGGCAGAATTGTAGGAAATTTGGGATTAGGAAGGAGAATCTGAGCCTGTCAACCTGGAAGCTCAAATCCATTTTACTTGTCACATCAGAGAAGATTTTGCCTTATTATAAACCACAAGAGATCCAAGACTCATTTTTTATCATATATTCCTAGTAACCAGAAGTAGTCATAACCTGATGGTTATGGAACATTAGGCCATGGGACCCCCCTGCCAAGCACTTGGGATGGCTGACCTTCTGGGTCCCTAGATGCCAGATATCTACAGAGAGGGCCTCAGAGTGGCTTCTGGATCTGATTAGTTACTCTCTCTCTCCTACATTGTTTCTTTAAAATATTTTGCTGGGGAGCACAGTCAGTTAATCTGACTTCAGCTCAGGTCATGATCTTAGGGTTCTGGGATGAGCCCCATGTCAGGATCAATGCTCAGTAGGGAGTCTGCTTGGCCCTCTCCCTCCGCCCCTCCCACTCTCTCAAATAAAAGAATAAAAATCTACAAAAAAATAAACTTTTGTATTGGCTTTTTAAAATAGTACATATATAAACTGATTGTCTTTAATTACTACTGCCCAGCATAACATAGTAATCATTGACTACATCATTTTGCTTCAGATTAAAACCATTTTAAGTTTATTCCATGTAGTTACAAACTCCTTCATGTTTAGTTATTGTCATTTATTGTAATATAGAATGGTCCTCTGCTTTAGCTCAAAAGAAATAGAGGGCTTCATGCTAGACATTTTCATTAATATTTTAAAGATCATAATGTTCTTGTTAATTAGAATATACAAAATATCTGAACTGTGACATTGGACTTGATTTTAAAATAGCATGTTTGCATATCACTGTTGTGGCTGTTTTATACCCCTAATGGCCATAAAGCCCTGGCTTGCATTTAGCAGAAAGTCAACAACTATGGCAGAGGAGCTTTGCCTGGTGACCGTATAAGTAAACAATCATCTAGTAATGAAGTTGGTCTTTGTTTTTTGTTTTTTGTTTTTTTTAAGATTTTATTTATTCATGAAAGACAACAGAGTTAGAGAGAAAGGCAGAGACATAGGCAGAGGGAGAAGCCAGCCCTCTACAGGGGAGCCAGATGCGGGACTTGATCCCGGGACCTGGGATCATGCCCTGAGCCGAAGGCAGACCCTCAACCTCTGAGCCACACGGGCGTCCTTGAAGTTGGTCTTTGAAGGATAAACTAGAACCTGATCTGCAAAGTCAACAGTATTTCTAATACTTATGGTAGATAGGTGTTTAATTCATTATTTAAATGTACTTACTACTTTTTTCCAAGGAGACAAAATAAAAGCCAGTAACACCAACTATTAACGTAAATTTTTACATTTATTTTTAGGGTCTTTCAAAGACAGGATACTCTTCTAGAACCTAATAAGGAGATATGTGAAGTTTTATTGTGCTGAAAAATACTTTGTCGCTTCTACTTAAATCCAACACAAAGCAAATAAACAGTAATCTTAAATCAGAATTTAATTAGATAATACCCATTTCTTTATCCTAAACTGTGAAACAAGTAAAAATTATGAGAGGCAGAGGTAATACAGTAAGAAAGTACTTCTCCAGTTACTATAATTGTGGGATAATTAAATAGCTCTTCTGAACTCTAGTTTCCTCATCTACAAAATAGGAATAATACTTGTGCTGCTTACTTCTTAGGCTTTGTGGTGGGACTCAAATGACATAATATGTGAGAAAATGCTTCATTAATTACCAAATGTTTTTCAAATGTATGTGAAATCTTAAATACAAATAATGCAATTTGCAATATGGACTTTAAGATTATGGCTGCACATCTGTATAATTAATAATTTGCTTAACATCCTCTGAAAGCAAGTATATTGTAACCCAAGTGCTCTCATGGACATTTAAATTTTCATTTCCATTTTTGCTCATTAAAGGGGAAGCTGCTTCACATAACTGATAGCAGTATTTATTGACTTATTATTATTCTACATACTGTTTTTGCTCTTCAACTATTATTTCTACATGTATCATTTCATCCTCCCAGCAATCTTATGATGTAGGTAATGTTATCACCATTGAATGAACTGAAACAGAATTGCTTAAAGAATTTCCAAGGTCATACAACTAACAAGTGGCAGCTAAGATACATCTGTATGAATCCAGAATCCAGGCAGCTCTACTTGCCCTGGCAATAGGCAGTTTGAATCACACTAGGTATTGTATAGTTCATCTCATATTAAAGGCCCCAAACATCAT
This sequence comes from Canis lupus familiaris, assembly GCF_011100685.1. Lineage (NCBI taxonomy): Eukaryota > Metazoa > Chordata > Mammalia > Carnivora > Canidae > Canis > Canis lupus. The sequence goes on along the minus strand of NC_049244.1, from coordinate 20,590,550 downwards.
AAACTTCTAAAAGATCACTGTCACTAATTAGTTTAGGATGGTTATCATAACTTTTCTCCACAAAACTTCCCACTAGTTCTTGCTAATAACTAAGAGTATCTGACAAATTCATTACCTGATTTTTAAGATGTAGTAGATGATCCACCAGTGGTTATGCAGTGGCTGAATTGGAGAAATCCTTTAACCAGAATAGAAATGTGGGCAGAAGGAATCTTCACTTTTGCTGTTCCTCAGGCCAGGTCTGTAGAATTCTCTCTGTACTTCACATCTCCAAACCCACTCACCCGTCAGCCTCCCAGCTCTAGCACAACTGGCATTTTTCCTTAACTAATGATAAGTATTCTGACATATTTAAAGAATTACTTCAGCCATTATAATTGAACACCTACAAATACTTACTTGAACAGTAACTTTCAAAGGAAAAATATTTGTTTAACTGTAAGTGAGAGTTCTATAGTATGCCTCACTTCTTACAAAATTTCTGTTTTGACTGAGTTTCTGGTCTCAGGGTACTGTACATTTATGACTATATGCACATGTGCTTTAGAGTTGGACAGAATCCGTTAACAGCATGAACAGTAACAGGAGAATACTTTTTAAGTATCCTCCCTCTTAGGAGAGTTCCTCTTAGGTGGCTTCCTAAGTATGATGCTTTATACCTGAGGTGTGTAGATGATTACAGGGAGTACAAAATAAACATTTTAAAATTTATAATTACCTATGTTAATTTTAGTTTATATTGGGAAAAGCATGATAACTAGTATATCAGAACCATGATTTCATGGTTTTCTAATTGAGGCTAAACTAGGTATTTTATTTTTTAAAAGGGCTTACAAAAGCATTTTGCTTCTTGAGAAACATTTTTAATTTAAACAAAATATTAGGGACGCCTGGGTGGCTCAGCAGCTTAGCATCTGCCTTTGGCTCAGGGCATGATTCCAGTCCCGGGATCAAGTCCCACATCAGGCTCCCTGTGAAGAGCCTGCTTCTCCCTGTGCCTGTGTCTCTGTCTCTCTCTGTGTGTGTCTCTCATGAATAAATGAATAAAATCTTTAAAAAAAATAAAGAAAATATTAAATGAAGGATACTACAGTTAGTGCTAAATAGATAGGTACACATATAAATGACATACAGAAAACATTGGCCTATTATTTGCACAATTAGCTCACAACTAGTGATACTCAATTAAATGAAGTTGGCTAAAAGGAATATGGAAGGGCTCTATTAAATATGAAATATATGGTCCTTTGGGATTTCAAAGTCACTGTTGGTCATAAGGTATACTTTATTACATGTGTTTGTATATTTTCCATTTGGCTGCATGAGAAACCTCGGGCTTAAAAAGGTTTTCTTTTATTGGCTTTTTATCTTTTAAATATAGTTTTCCCTTTGTGGTTATACTCGAATATAGTTTAAGTTGAAGGCCTAAGATTTGTGCTTTGAGAAAGTTTTTTTGTTGTTTTGTCTGTTAGTTTTAATGGTGAAACAACTGTCAGAAATAGTGTGGGTTTTAGAATCCAAATGACATGATTTAGAATATTGATCCTCTACTTAATTTTCCAGTGACTTTTAAGCAAGTTGCCTGACCAAGTCTCAGTTATACCAACTGAAAATGAGACTAATAATCTTTACTTCATGGAGTTACAATCAAGATTTATGTGAAATACTATAAAGGTTTAGTGCAGCATAGGGACAGAGTAAATAAATGATAGGTATTAGTTTTATTTTCAGCAATCAACAATGACTCTGTGAATCATGATCATGAAAGCCTGATATTCAAAGCCTCATTATACTGGGCAGCCTTCTTTCCTTGAACTTCTCTTACAAAACCCACTTACTCCAGATAGACCATTCTGGATTTTGCAACTCACCTAATATCTATTTTCAAGCCATGCCAATCCTTGTCAATCCTACATGTCATTTACCCTTCTTATTTCATTCTTTAGTGCTCTTTTATTTGGACTTCCAGTTGATAACACACAATTTAGGGTTTTTTTTCTCTACTGCAAATTTTAATTTATACAAACAGATTATAAGTATATATGGGCAAAGAAGACTATCCTATATTTTTCCCATATCACACTATTATATTTCTATTATATTTCTATTATATTTCCCATATTTGCTTTAATGCCAAAACAAAGGGCATTGAAGCAGATCCTTGGAGAAAAGGGAAAAGTGGTCATCGTAAAGTAAAAATAAGAGCATGATACATTCTGATACATTTAGTTTAGGGATAGTTATAATACACTGAGCATCTACCATTGTACTTTATTCATTGCAGTTTCTAGGTAGTAGTCAAAGTCTGATGTTAAAGTACTTAATTGGAGGAGATACCTAGCTATGCAGTAATGGAATTGCAGTGAAGAGAAGAGGGAACAGCTAAATCTCTGATGTCAGACAACCTGGAGTCATATGTTGCTACTCTAGTTGCATGACCTTGGATGAGTCACATTACATTAGGTGTGAAAGTAGAGGGCTAGAGAGAGTTGGGAACCAAATCAAACGACTAATAAACATTCAAAATAGACTTGTACTCTATAAAGATTTAATCTTGGCTCTAGAATTAATTATGTATGTGCTCTTGATCAAGCCATGCATCTCTTGATTTTCTCATCTCCACATTTAGGGTGATGAAATCCATCTCACAGAGCTGTTAGGATTAAATTGGAACGTGTGTGTTGAAGCCTGGTATATCATGAGGATATACTAAATGTTGTGTTTATTTTTTTAAGGTTTATTTATCTATTTGAGAGAGAGAGCAAGCAAGCACAAGCACAGGAAGGGGCAGAGGGAGAGGGAGAGAAGCAGACTCTCTCCACTGAGCACTCACCACCCTGAGATCACTACCTGAGCCAAAATCAAGAGTTGGATGCTTAACAGACTGAGCCACCCAGGCACCTGTGTTGTCTATTTTTAAATAAAGTGGATCACATTGACTTAATTATAAAATGAGGGACTTGAATTAGAGGAGCACCAAAAATCTTTATGACATTCTACTTCATTTACGTTAGAGAGAAGGTAATGGTAAAGGATGGATATTGTTATTTTTAAGATCATCAGAGGATGATGAGGGTAACTTACCCTAAAAGAAACAATTGCAGCAAAAAATGGATACATCTAAATTACATAAGGCACTAATAAAATATATTTTCTTATACACATTATGGCTCCACCTTTATAGTCATATCAGTGGATATCTGTGGCATCTTCTCCATGAGTTTTGATATTCCGTTCTGTCCAGCAAGAACTTTTGCATATTGCATTCTTAGAATGATCAAGTACCTCAGTAATAGCTTAAAGCAGAATTGAACCTGTCAAGTTGACAGGTAGTTCACTGACAGAAGAACTATATTTTATAATATATATGTCAGGTTTGACTTCGCCTTAATATTATACATGATTAAACAAGTTCCAAGAGAATATAACATTGATTCACTCTATTTTTCAATGAAGGATTCTGCCTATTGCAGAGAAAAATGTAATCTATTGCCAATTTCTATATTTGTGTATGTGTGTGTTTTACTTGAAGGCCTTTGATTTCTAAAATAAACACAATTATAGTTTTCTTTTCCTTCATTTTCACAACTTTTCTGTACACACAATCCTTGAATATTGTTTCAGTCTGGCAAGTTTCTGAATAAGGATTTACAGTGCCTTGTTTATCTGGCATGCAACCATGTAGGCAAATGTTACAAGACCCAAGTAATACTAATCTGAATCTTCTAGTAAAAGAAGCTGGTATCTATCAGGCAGGTTGGAAAGTTTAAAAGCATTTAGTAAGAAGAGGTTTCCTAGGAAGGCACTGTTTACCAGAGATTAAATAAAGAATAATACATTAGAATCCACCAATAGGGGGATCCCTGGGTGGCTCAGCGGTTTAGCGCCTGCCTTTGGCCCAGGGCGCGATCCTGGAGTCCCGGGATCGAGTCCCGCGTCGGGCTCCCGGCATGGAGCCTGCTTCTCCCTCCTCCTGTGTCTCTGCCCTCTCTCTCTCTCTCTCTCTATCATAAATAAATAAATAAATAAATAAATAAATAAATAAATAAATCTTTAAAAAAAAAAAAAGAATCCACCAATAGATCTTAAAATTTGGCCTTCTAGAACTCTAAAAGAACTATTGATGCTGTGCCCCACTCACTCTTTTCTGGTTTGCCAGAATTCCAAGATGGCATTGCTTGGAATTCTTTCTGGGACTCTCACCATCTAGGGAAATGAACATTTCTTTGCTTACCAGAAGGTAATGGATCTTGTTCTCTTGGATCCACAGGGCTGATAGGTAGATCCATGGGTTCCAATTTCATAAGTATGTAGTATACTATAGTATATACCAGAATGTTTGGCCTACAGGGAATCATGTCTTCCTTCACAAACACTTACATTTAGGGTTCTGTTTTTATTTTTTCTAAAGTTGCTCTTATAAACATTTCATTTGTAATACCTCTAAGGGAATTTGAAGTTTTAAATAGATAAGACAAAGTGGAAAAATGGAATTTGATCATTTTTTGATTAAAGCATATGTAACTTTAAATTTTCACATTTTTCTAAGTAAACAGTTGGACAACTTAAGAATTATATTTGATACCACAGTTGAAACTATTAACAGGGGATCCCTGGGTGGCGCAGCGGTTTGGCGCCTGCCTTTGGCCCAGGGCGCGATCCTGGAGACCCGGGATCGAATCCTACATCAGGCTCCCGGTGCATGGAGCCTGCTTCTCCCTCTGCCTGTGTCTCTGCCTCTCTCTCTCTCTCTGTGACTATCATAAATAAATGAAAATTAAAAAAAAAAAGAAACTATTAACTAAATGTAAAGATGTAAAGGAATATAGTAAATACATACTTTTTCTTCAAGCCTTTGAAAAACATGAGAAATTGTTAAAAGATATTTGTGAGGATTTTTTTTTCTTGAATTCTGGTTGTAGTTCTTGGCTCAGATTATCTCTCTGAATACTAAATCTGTTTTTACGAATATCAGTTCACTTTACTGAGGTTTTAAATACTGGTTTTAAAAGATAACTCCTGAACATTGGTATTCAGACCCTTTTAACCATGTAATTGGTTCTTCAAACAGTATTTCATGGAAGTACAGTATCTATGGTGGATCCCTTCTGTTCAAAGTAGGGTAAAGAGGGATCCCTGGGTGGCGCAGCGGTTTAGTGCCTGCCTTTGGCCCAGGGCGCGATCCTGGAGACCCAGGATCGAATCCCACGTCAGGCTCCCGGTGCATGGAGCCTGCTTCTCCCTCTGCCTATGTCTCTGCCTCTCTATCTCTCTCTCACTGTGTGCCTATCATAAATAAAAATAAAAATAAAAAGTAGGGTAAAGAAAGGAAAGCAGAAGTGCATGTACACATACAGTTATGCATACACATATACATAAATCTCCCAGGGTTCTAAGGACTACAGTTTGAAAATCACCGATGTGTTTTACGTTTTGTTAGAATGACTGATAGCCCCAATTCATATTACTCTGAAGTAAATTTTAAACAATAATTATTTTAAATTAAAAAACACAAATTTCAGGGGCAGCCCCGGTGGCTTAGTGGTTTAGCGCCACCTTTAGCCCAGGGCGTGATCCTGGAGACCCAGGATCGAGTCCCATGTCGGGCTCCCTGCATGGAGCCTGTTTCTCCCTCTGCCTGTGTCTCTGCCTCTCTGTCTCTCTGTGTCTCTCATGAATAAATAAATAAAATATTAAAAAACAACACAAATTTCAGGAAGAAGAGTCCTGAAAGATTGGCAGAAGTGGCATTGTTCGTTAATTTCTCCATGAAAACAGAGCAACTAGGATGTCAGAATCAAAACATGTGTATAGCAGCTACATCAAAACCAGGTAGCCTCCTCCAACCCCCAGATACTAGCAGGTAAGGACCAGTTACCAACAACTACAAGATTCAGATGGAATCAGGGAAAAGAAACAGGGCAAATGATAACCCTGAGAATAGGAAATCCCTTAAATTGTCAACACCTATTCACTAGCATGCATATTAAGCCAATCAGAGTAGATGCTGGAGATAGATGGGTGTTTTTGCAGGATCTAATTCATGGGTGAATACAAAGGAACCAAGAAGCAATTCAGTTTGATGGTGCTGGATCATTCTAGTCCTTATATACTCTTTAAGCAAGCAAACCAAAGCTCCCTTCCAAAACAGATCTTCTCATGGAGAAAAGTTGCTTGAAGTAGAATCCAAATTGAGCAGAGCAGGACAAAAGGAGAGAAGAAAAAAAAGTCCAGATAAAAAGCAGATCTTCTCATGGAGAAAAGTTGCTTGAAGTAGAATCCAAATTGAGCAGGGCAGGACAAAGGGGGAGAAGAATAAAAGTCCAGATAAAAAGCAGGTGATGGCATAATGACATAACAAAATTTCACCTTAACATCTGTTAGAACAGCTAGTATCAAAAAAGACAAGAAATAATCAGTGTTTACAAGGATGTAGAGAAGAGGGAATCATACACTAGTGGTAAGAATGTAAGTTGGGGTGGCCACCGTGGAAAGCAATGTGGAGGTGCCTCAGAAATATAAAATAGAAATACCATACAATCTAGTAATTCTACTACTATTAACCCAAAGAAAATGAAAACACTAATTTGATAAGATACATGCACCCCTGTGTTTATTGTAAACAAAATGTCCCAACAATGAAAACATGCCCCCAAAAGTCTACAAAGTAGATGGAAACTAAACCATTTTTTTTAAATAAAGATTTTATTTATTTATTCATGAGAGGCAAAGAGAGAGAGCCAGAGACATAGGCAGAGGGAGAAGCAAGCTCCCCACAGGGATCCTGATGTGGGACTTGATCCCAGGACCCTGGGATCGTGCCCTGAGCAGACGCTCAAACACTGAGCCACGCAGGCATCCCAAAACTATAAACTGTTATTTTAAAACAAAATGGAAAAAAAAATAATGCTATAGGTTGGGGAAAAAAACATAAATCAGAATTTGAAAAGCTTAAAAAATTAGCTGACTGGAGAAAAATCCATGTAATACCATATTTAAGATACGCAAGGATGGAAAACACAAGCAACTAAGTTTCTGTCCAGCCAAACTTACCTTCAGATATAACTTCCACAGATAAAATAGTTATGAATATTCCAAGAATCGAAATGTTCTCTTGAGCTCTTGCTGAAGAATCTACTAGAGAGTGAGTTTCAGACAAAAGCCCTTTTTCCCATCCCCAAAAAACAACTAGAGAGATTTCAGAGTAAGAACTGGTGAAGTTCTGTTTCTTGGCCACTAGATAGTGGCCCATGTGACTCTGTTCTGGCCCCTGAGGTGGGGCGGCAGAAATACAGAGTATTTCCATGTACAATCCACAGTCTCTTGACTAATTGGCCAGGTGGATGCAAAAGGTCTTTGTCAGTATTTCTTAACACCAATAGAAGTCATATTATTTTTATTCTTCATATCTCAAAATAATATCTGTGCTCACTGCTTCAAGATTACAATAATTATTGGATTCACCAATTTAAATTTTGTCATTAAATCTAATAAGGAAGCACATCTGTAACACCAAATTTTTAAATACTTTGAAAACCATATTTCAGTGTAATGTTTCCTTTGCAATACTGTACATTTTATATGATGCATTTAAAAACATTATTCTGAGAAAAGGTCTGTATGCTTCGCCAAACTGCCAAATGAGTCATGGAACAAAAAGTTAAGAACTTTTTATTTGAATGGAAAGAGATGGTGTCTCTAAATTAATAAGAACAGAGTGTGATTTCCCCATTCTGTCAACATACATTGAAAATGACTTAAGCAAGAAATAAACTTCCGTTATATTTAAATGAAAATTATAAAAAGGACATTTTAAAAACTTATAATGTAGGTAAGATCTTACTTGATTTCATTCAAATACTTTTGTAGAGAGAACTTTAGTTTTTCTGAATATTTTAGTAGCTTTCTGTTACCAAAATCAATTCACATGGTTTTTACTGATTATCTCCAGGAGTCAAAAGAAGCACCAACCTGTATTCAATTTTTGTGTTTGGGCAGCCTAGACCAGACTGCACATTTCTGTTATATGCCTGAGCCATACAGTGATACTGGTTTTTACTTTACAATGTAAGTCTAGTTCAAAGTGCTCTTTTGACTATGTGGATATCAGAGAGAAGTATGTCCATTTCTCTACATTAGCACAAATTTATAGTCATTCACAAAAAAAAAAAAAAAAACCCTCATGAGATTATGACCTAATTGTAATTATGTAATTATTACTGAAGGAGCCTTGAGAGAGTATCTAATCCACTATCCTCATCTTCATAAGAGTAAACCGAGGACCAGAAAAGTTTCTATCCATACACGGTCAGATTTACCCATGGTCACACAACCAAGGTGGCAATCTGGGCTCAAACTATTGTTTCCAGAAATGTGATACTAACATTGTGCTAAACCTCAGTCTTCCATCTCCCTTCTTCCTTCTCTCTTACTGCCTTCCTGTTATAGTAGAAGTTTCTATCCTTCTGTCTGTGATTTTATCCTCCTTCTTGACCGAATAGTTTGTATTCCATCCCCTCTTGCCTCCTTTTCAAGCCACATTCCTTTCTGCCTTTTCCCATCTAGACATCCAGAAGGAGAAACGCATCATCATCTTTTAATTTCTTTTATTGTTCATTCCTTAATCCACAACGCCAGACATTTCACTTAAACTGCTCTTCTCAGAGTCACAAACATCAGTTTTCTTTTTTTCTTTTTTAAGATTTTATTTATTTATTCAGGAGAAACACAGAGAGACAAAACATTGGCAGAGGGAGAAGCAGGCTCCATGCAGGGAGCCTGATGTGGGACTCTATCCAAGGACCCCGGGATCATGCCCTGAGCCAGAGGCAGATGCTCAACCACTGAGCCACTTAGGCGTCCCTTCACAAACATCAGTTTTCACTGAAACTGATGGACTATTATCAATTTTATTTTCTCTACCATTCTGCAGTAAGTTACCCTTTGCCTTTTTTTCCCCGTAAAATGCTTTCCTCTCTCTTAGCCTCTGTAATACCATGCTCTCCTGACTTTACTCATTTGATTCCTCTTCTTAAGTCATATTTTTAAAAGTCCCATGAGTGTTTCTCCTAAAAACACTTTCCTATGTCTCCTCATTTTCACTGCTGGTTCTCTCATAACCTGATCTACTCCTGGAGCTAAAGATGTGCTTATGTACTCTTCTCTCCCAATCTAGTCTGCAGCCGCTCTTTCACCTAAATTTCATACTTGGCTGGGCATTGGCACTTGGATGTCCTACAGACCCTTCAAATTCAGCATGCTCCTTTTGTGCCTTGGCTTGAGAATTCAGACTGCTTTCCAGGGCACTGTCATTCCACTATCATCTTCTACTTTCAAACAGTAAGGCTTCCTAACTTGTTTCATGTCCCCAATCTCAGCCACTTCCTCACTTCCTTCCACCACTGTCAGAGTTGGTTTTTCAAAAATGAAAATATGTTCATGTTCACCTCCCTTTCTAAAACCTATTGGTGATTCCATTGCCCTCAGAATCAGTCCACCGTAGCATTGCATAAAAGATGCGTTCTTGATCTGGCCCTGCTTACTTTTCCTGCATCACCTTTTTGCCACAGCACCACACAGTGCCTAGTTTTCTGAAAGAAACTTTCCTTTTGTCTGTTGCCTCCTGCACTTTGCCTCTGCTCTTCCCCTACCTGCCTTTCTCTCTCTGCCCATCTTTCCACTTTCCCCTACTCTTGGTTAACTTTTTTGAATCTCTCAGATCTCATCTCTCACAAGTTGGTTGAGGAGCCTTTTCTCTCTGCTTCCATAAGCATTCTGTACTTATTCCTATTACAGCCAGCATTTATCATAGTACATTGTAATTGTCCCTTGTCTGTTTTCTCCCCTTAAATGGTAAAACTCGAGAAGAACAGCAGTGTCTTACCACTGTGCCCTCAGGATCTAGCATCTACATTTGTTTTAATGGATGAATTAATATACCCTTGGTTATAAGAAAGATATTTTCTTTTCTTCACTGTAGTGGAACTAAAGCTGGGCTACAATTAGCCTTTGGAATCCATATCATATTCCAACCTTATTGGTGAGGTTTCAGCCCTCTGAAAAGCTAAATATATAAACTCTTGGACCTTTGAAATAAGTAGAATAGTCCTTTTCCAGTCTAGTGAGTTGTAATAAGGAAACATAAATTGTCCAAAGTCTTAAGTGTTTAAAAAGAACCTTACCTTCAATAATTCTATGAAAATTCCTAGGAAAATTTTCTGAGTTATCTTTTTTCCTTTAGAGCCTGGGAAAAGATTTTTTCCTTTCTTTCTTCAGGCTGTGTGTGTAATTCTTTTCTTTACTCAGGCATCTGGTTACAGTGACTTTGAATTAATTATAACGAATACATGAGAAACAAAAGAATCAAATGACCTTTGTTATACAAATACATTTGTACTTAAATGTTGCCTAAGAACAGGTGGCTGAATCTCAGAAGACCCACAAATTTATCTGGTGAGCAAATCGTGAATACAAAACATTATCTTACTATTGTTTGTGTTCTAGATATAATGCCTAAAATTCCAATTAACATAGTTGTTAATTATCCTACTACCACTGATACAAATAGCTTTTAAATCTACCTTTGTTACTTATTTGCAGAGGAACATAGAATTTTAATGTTCATGAATGCTGGCAATGAGTTGAAAGAAGGGTAGTAATGCACTTAAAAACCTCTCTAACACAACTCTGTGTGTATTCTTTGAAAAAAAATGTGTGTATATTCTCTGTTACCTTCTTGGTGACTACCCATTTTGTAGATTGAACCTGGGTTCTCTGCTCAGTGCCTTTTTCACTGATTGGCCACTTTCTGGTCCACATCAGCCTCTGGTCTCTTCTTCCCATAAGATTCCTTCTTAGAAGTCATAACCCTGTGATGGTTATCTTTATTTCCTTGCCTTTACATCATCATCAGGGGTAGGCATATTTTTATCTACTCTTAATTGCTTTCCTCTTGATATCTGTTAGTATCAGAAAAGCCAGTCAAACCTAACAGGATCTCATCTATTTTTCTGTTCTTGGTATGCTTCTAATTTCACTGTTCATACTTCCTCAAAGTATGCATTCTCATAGCTTTGATCTTTTTTTTTTTAAGATTTTATTTATTTATTCATGAGAGAGAGAGAGAGAGAGAGAGAGGAGAGAGGCAGAGACACAGGCAGAGGGAGAAGCAGGCTCCATGCAGGGAGCCGGATGTGGGACTCAATCCCGAGTCTCCAGGATCACGCCCTGGGCTGAAGGTGGTGCTAAATCACTGAGGCGCCCAGGCTGCCCTGAAACCATTTTTCTGAACCATTTCCTTAAGCAACATTGTTAGGAAGAGTAATAACCCATTCTCTTTTCAGTCCTCCCTTAATAGATTTCTCTTGGTCTCTGTTTGTAACTTCATTATTAATATGTAGCATAGTTAAATTGAATAAAATGAATTTCTTAAAATTCTAATCAATAAATCAAAACTTAATTTGGTTAGGTGTTAGGTGTTAGGTGTTTGGTTAGGAGGAGCAGGAACAAGCCAAGATATGAGTTTGAGCTTTTCCAAGAGTTTATTTTTAAAGCATGATTAACCATAAAAGGGAAACATCTCAGTTGCTTTGTGCTGGATTTTTCAGTTAGACATGCAACTCTCTTTGAAATCCATGTGAGCCAAGTTTACAAACATAGTTGCAGGTCTTTGACATATTCTTGTTATTGATACTGTTCTAGTAAAAGGAAGAACACATTTATATATGTTTATTCTAAGAGAACTATGCTTATATGTGATAATATCGTAACTACCAAAACATAGACCTTCTCATCAACTGCTGCTTACCTTAATTGCCATACAAGGCCACTGAGTTGGCAAGCTGAGCATGAGAGATGAACCTGTGAATACTTTTACTATTTCTACAACAAATTGAGTCTTTCTGAACATCCATGAGTTGATCTGTCATTTGCCATTTAAATAAAAGTCTGCATTTAAATTAGAGGATTACTTTGTGGTCTTTCAAAATGTTCCTTTTCCCACATATTTTTATCAGTATCAGTTTGCTTTTCTGTCTGCTACCTGGTGGGATTATCTGTCTCTAAGGTAGGTGCTTGTTTGTTGCTTTTGTTTTTGAAATTTAAGAAATAGTATTTGTATTTTGACAGTTCAGATATTTTCTTAATACTGATATGAACATTGAATATAATTATACTTGAATAGTATAAGATTTATGAAGTTGGCAGTAGAAAACCACTAAAAGATACCCACAATTTAAGCTTAATGAATCTAAATCATTTGATTTTTCATTCTACTATGTTCAATGTTTAATAAGCTATTTTTTGTTATAGTATAGTCATGTATACTAGAAAAGCTGTTGTGAGTTGCTGCTACCTACATCATACATAAAGTTATAGAAATAATCAGATTGGAATGTTCTGACATTAATTGATAAGGTCCAGAGTTTATTATTTCCAATTGTACTGTTGATTTAACTCTGGAAGTTTGTGTGTTAAATTCCTTTTTTTTTTTTTTCACTAAGAAATTTTGTCTTTATTTTAACATTCAGCTGAAGAGGTGTAATCTTTAACAAAATTATAATTTTAAAAATTAGGTTGTGAATATTTAGCATGCTCTGGTCCTAAACAATGTAATTGTGTTTGCAGTGAATAAATTGTTAACCTAAAATAGAAAGAACTCTTACATGAATTAGGATAGTTTTTTTTTTTCCAAATCCTCAGCCAGCTGTGAACATACAACTAAATACTATTACAGTTCACAGAGAAAACAGTATATTGTGTGCTAATATATTTTTAGGAGCTTTTACATGATTGTTTTTGGAGTGGGAAAATACAACTTAAAGAAGTAGACAGGGATCCCTGGGTGGCGCAGCGGTTTAGCACCTGCCTTTGGCCCAGGGCGCGATCCTGGAGACCCGGGATCGAATCCCACGTCAGGCTCCCGGTGCATGGAGCCTGCTTCTCCCTCTGCCTGTGTCTCTGCCCCTCTCTCTCTCTCTCTGTGACTATCATAAATTAAAAAAAAAAAAAAAGAAAGAAGTAGACACATTTCATAAAAATACCTAAATACCTAAATAATAATAATACCTAAAAAATACCTAATAAAAAATACCTAAAAATACCTAAATGTTCTACATATGTGTTTTTGTTTTTGTTTTGTTTTTAAAAATAAATTGGAATCACTGCCTCTACCGACCCTGTTTTATTGTTCCCCATTAGTTCTCACTGTCAGACAAACTGTGTTTACTTGTTTATTTGTTTAGTGTTATCTTCTCCTCATTAGGATATAAATTCCATGAACTTATGAAGGAGTTTGGATTTGTTAGATGCTAAATCTGCATTACCTATGTGACTGACACATAGGAGGAGCTTAGAAGATATTTCTTGAATAAATGAATAAATAAGCAAGTAAATTGATTTCATTTACATCATTTTTTCTTTTTATTTAACATATTTTAAGCATTTCTTTATGTTACTAAAGAGTAAAACACCTTTTTTTTAAGAAGACATAGTATGCTGAAGCAATTAGTGTAAATCAAATCTGATGGAGATGTTTTAGTTACTCCAAGGTGGGGTAGGGGCAGGGCGAGAGGGAGAAGAGAGAGAGAATCTCCAGGCTGACTCCCTGCTGAGCATAGAGACTGTTGTGGGCTCAATCTCAGTACCCTGAGATCATGACCTGAGCTGAAACCAAGAGTAGGCTGCTTAAAAGACTGTGCAGCCAGGTGCCCCTTTTCACGTTTATATGCATTATGCAATATATCTTATCTAAACCTAATTAGATTTTATATTCATCAGGGTTTGAACTGGAATAGGACAAGAAAATTCAATTCTGCCAGCTTTTAAAAATATAATTGTGGGGCACCTAGGTGGCTCAAGTGGTTGGGCTTCTGCCTTTGGCTCTAGATCAGTGAACCTGGGATTCTGGGATCAAGTCCCATGTCGGGCTCCCTGCATGGAGCCTGCTTCTCCCTCTGCCTGTGTCTCTGCCTCTCTATGTCTCTCATGAATAAATAAAATCTTTAAAAAATAAATAAAAATATAATTGTAAGTTATAAGTCTATTCTGTCACATTTTAGTGGTCTCAGACTGATCTTTTACTCCTGCTCTCTTACTTTTATCTCCCACTGCCTTGTTTCTCTCTTTTTACTTTTCTTCTTTCTATATGCCCAAGAGTAGATGAGAGGATAAATGGTCAAATATGTAGGTATGCTGGAGTAACTATTGCCCAGTCAATCCCACTTCTTTCTCAGGTGTCTCAAACTTTCTCATTGTTACTCTTTTCCATTCTGTACTAATCTCCTTTATAACTTAATGAACAGATATTTGTAGGCAGGTATATCAAGGAAAGTTTGGAACTGATGAGTAATCATATATTTAAAATTTAAACATAAATGTGCAAGCTGAATATTTATTTGTACATACAGAAATTTTTAAAAAGAAACTCAAGAAAGACATTGCTTGGGCAGCCTGGTGGCTCAGCAGTTTAGTGCTGCCTTCGGCCTAGGGCATGATCCTGGCAACCCAGGATCAAGTCCCGCATTGGGTTCCCTGCATGGACCCTGCTTCTCCCTCTGCCTGTGTCCCTGCCTCTCTCTCTCTGTCTCTCTCATGAATAAATAAAATTTTTTTAAAAAAGACATTACTTTTATCATTTCCAGTATCAGATTTTAGATTAACTTTTTAAAAGAAAATATGGAATGCTTCACAAATTTATGTCATCTTTGTGCTGCTGGGTCCATGCTCATCTCGGTATATATAGTTCCAATGTTATTATATGTGATGCTCGAGTAAGCACAAATTCACTTTTATTTTGGAATAACTTTAGATTTACAGAAAAGTTGAAAAGATAGACCAAGTATTTCCATAACACTTCACTCAGTTTCTCTACTTAAGTTTTTGTTTTGTTACAAGCATAGGTCAAAGACACTGTGGGTTTGATTCCAGACCACTGCAGTAAAGCAAATATCATAATAGAGTGAGTCAAATTATTTTTTTAATTTCCTAGTGCATATACAAGTTAGGTTTACACTATGCTGTAGTCTATTAAGTGCAATAGCATTTTGTCTAAAACAAAATGTACATACCTTAGTTAAAAGATACTTTATTGCTTAAAAAATGTTAACCATCACCTCAGGTCTCAAGGAGTTGATCCTTTAGCTGGTGGAGGGTCTTGCCTTGTTGTTGATGGCTGCTGATTCATGGGTAGCCGTTACTGAAGGTTGGGGTGAGTGTGGCAGTTTCTTAAAATATGACAACAGTGAGGTTTGCTGTGCATCCATTGACTCTTCCTTTCACAAACAATTTCTCTGTAGCACGCAAAGCTGTCTGAATGTATTTTACCCACAATAGAACTTCTTTCATAATTGGAGTCAATCCTCTCAAACTCTACCACTGCTTTATCAACTAAGTTTACATAATAATTCTAAATCCTTTGTTGTCATTTCAACAGTCTTCCCAGCACCTTCACAACTGGTAGATTTATCTCAAGAAACCACTTTCTTTGCTTATCTATTAGAAATAACTCATCTGCTAAAAGTTTTATCATAAGATTGCAGCAAGTCAGTCACATCTTCAAGTGTCACTTCTAATTCTAATTCTCTTGCTGTTTCCACCACATCTGCAGTTATTTCCCCCACTGAAGTCTTGAACTCCTCAAAGTCATCCATGAGGGTTGTCTTGTTCATGTTGATATTTTTACCTCTTCCTATGAATCATGAATGTTCTTAATGACACCTAGAATGGTGAATTCTTTCCTGAAGGTTTTCAATTTACTTTGCCCAGATCCATCAGGGAATCATTATCTATGGCAGCTGTAACCTTACAAAATGTATTTCTTAAATAATAAGACTTGAGAGTCAAAATGGCTCCTGATTCATGGGCTACAGAATGGATGTTGTGGTTAACAGGCCTGAAAACAACATTAATCTTCTTGGAAAACTCCATCAGAGCTCTTAGGTGACCAGGTGCATTGTCAATGAGCAATAATATTTTGAAAGGAATCATTTTTTTCTGAACAATAGGTCTCAACAGTGGAACTTAAAATATTCAGTAAAACATGTTATAAATAGATGAGCTGTCGTCCAGGCTTTGTTGTCCCATTTATACAGCACAGGCTAGAGTAGGCACAGAATAGATTTAATGTAATCTGTAAGAGCCCTAGAACTTTTGGAATGGTCAGTATTGGCTTCAACTAAAAGTCACCAACTGCGTTAGCCCATAACAAGAGAGCCATCCTGTCCTTGGAATCTTTGAAGCCAGCCATGGACTTTTTCTCTCGTGCTGTGAAAGTCCTACATGGCATCTTCTTCCTATATAAGGCTATTTCGTCTGTATTGAAAATCTGTTGTTTAATGTAGCCATCTTCATTAATTATCTTATCTAGATCTTCTAGATATTTTGCTGCACTTCTGCATGAGCACTTGCTGCTTCACCTTGCTTTTTTATCTTATCAAGACAGCTTCTTAAACCTCCTGAACCAACCTCTGCTAGCATCCAACTCTTCTGCAGCTTCCTCTCCTCTCCCAATCAATAAGAGTTATGGCCTTGCTCAGGACTAGGCTTTGGCTTAACAGAAGATTGTGGCTGGTTTGATCTTCTATCTGGACCACTAAAACTTTCAATAAGGCTGTTTTGCTTTGTCATTCATGTGTTAACTGGACCAGCATTTTTAATTAAGAACTTTTCCTTTGCATTCACAACTTGGCTGTTTTGTGCCTACCTTTCAGTCTATCTCAGCTTTAGACATGCCTTCCTTAGCAAGCTTAATCATTTCTAGCTTTTGATTTAAAGTGAGAGATACGCAGCTCTTCTTTTTATGTGAACACATAGAGGCCATTATAGGGTTATTAATTGGCCTAATTTTATTACTGTTGTGTCTCAGGAAATAGGGAGACCCATGGAGGGAAAGAGAGGGAATGGCTAGTCACTAGCACAGTCAGAATGCACACAGTATTTATCGATTAAATACACCATGGGAGTGGTCATGGTGCCCCAAAACAATTACAATAGTAATATCAAAGACCACTGATCATCATTACAAATATAATAATAATGTGAGAATTACTGAAATGTGACTCAGAGACACAAAGTGAGCACATGCTGTTGGAAAAATGGTGGTGCTAACATACTTGTAGCACAGAGTTGCCACAAACCTTAAATTTGTTTAAAAAAAAACAGTATCTGCAAAGTATAATAAAATGAGGTATATCTGTACTTAAAAAAGAATAGAGCATAAAAAGGCACAACTACTAAATAGTATGTCATCCTAGATGGAATTCTGGAACAGAAAAAGGACATTAGATAAAAACTAAGAAAATCTCAATAAATTAAGGACTTTTAATGATACTAATGTACAATATTGGCTCATTAATTGTGACAAATGTACCATACTAATGTAAAATGTTAATAATAAAGAAAACTGGCTATTGGGCATATGAGGACTCTATACTGTATCTGCAATGTTTCTGTAAATTTAAAACATTTAAAAAATTAAACAGCTTAAAATATAATCCCTCCACACACACACAGAAGTTAATCATCTGTTTATTCAGTACCTATTCTCCCCTCAACTCTTTGGTTGCTGTTAAAAGTGTCAATTCCTTGTGAATTCATATTCAGTCAAAAAATACTCTTTGGCTATCTGCTGAGTTCCAGACACCATTGTGGGTAACTAGGATGCAAAGATGAGTAAGACAAAACACCTGCCCCCTTGAGATTCCAGGCTGCTGCTGAAGGCTCAGGACAACTTAGCCTAAGGTAAGTGCTGTAACAGAGACAGAAGTCATGGCCTGTGGGAAACCAAGGGTAGGGATCATTTATTTTGCTGGAGCTGGAGTGAAACCAAGTGTTAGAAAATGACTAATTCTGATAAAAATACAATAGACTGAACACCGAAGGAAATTTAAACAAGTATCTGACCATTTGAGGGTGGTGGCAAGTGTATAGTGATGTTCAGAAGAAACTGGAGTAATGAGAACTGTTTCCCGTGGTGACTAATTACAAATAGAACTGTAAGATTTTTAGTCCCAGCAGGAAACAAGTTCAGCATAAGCCAACAGTCAGTTTTCTTACGTCAAAAATTCATGTGACACATGAAAATATTAAGAATATAACCCTCAAGAACAAAAAGATAGTATTCCTGTTCTCCCAAATGAGAAGTTAGTGTATAGCAAAACAGCAACTCCAATTCTGTTCTCATTTGGTCATCCTTTTACCTATTATGTACAAAGAATCATCTTTAAGTTAGATAGACCAAAAATTAGAGAAGATTCAGAGACCCAAAAGAAGCATAAATATGAAGACTAAACCCATTTTAAAAGCCACAAAATTGCTTGGTACAGAAAAAATTGCTTGGTACCTCCCTAACTCCCAGTAATTGAAAGGTTATTATGAGAAGGGCACTGACGTTTTGAACAGAGATAGAGAGAAAAGACCTTAAATTGAGCCAAAAAAAAAAGTGCAAGAAAAATTTCCTAATTTAAAGAATTAAACAGACATACTTTAAAGTCAGTGATGGGAGGAAACTGCCCATCCTGATTTAGGGAGATGTCCTCCACTTTGCTGGAGGTCTAGGAACAGAAAATTGTTTCCAGCTATTCAGATAAAGAGGATACTTTTTGGTGTGAATATGTTATTAGATATTAGCAAGTATATAAAACAGCAGTGACTGTTTAGTGATCTTAACACATAAATATGACAGCTACGTTAGATTTGGGTTCCCAAAGGAAAATTAAATCCATCAAAAGCAAAGAATCCCAGCTGGCATAAGCACTTGACAGATTCAAAGAAGATAGTTTCCTGTAATCTGTTCTGTTCTCAACCTTTTGTTTCAGCTTTAACATTTCTATCCCTTCAAATGCTATTCCAGCCAGTCCACCTGTATCAGATGAATAATAGCTTTTTATAAGTAGTAGCAATTTTTTTCTGTATGTAGACAGTAAGAGTGCCCATCTTTAGAAGTAATTGTTTTCCTTTAGAATCAGACTACTATTACTTTTTTTCATTTGAACTGATGACTGAGTGCTTTCAGAGCTTTGCTTTTCATATACTACATCTATTGTAGTCACACTATGTCCTTAGCGTTTGTTTCAGTTTATAAAGAATACAGTTCGCCTTTTTAATGCTTCAGCCACAATTAAATCTTCCCTAATGGTTAGGAATTGGTCTTTCCAAGGCTGAGGAGGTGTTTTTAATTATTCATTCCTCGGTTTGTTTCTTACAGCAGCCTCAGCTGTGCTTTATTATTCAAAGGTTAATGCAAGCTGAGAAGTGGGTAAATTAAATCTGCTTGGCAGCCAACAACCCTAACTTATTAGCAGACACTGTAAGATGGGGATGGGCAGTATAAGTTATTTCCAGCATTGTAGCACTGCCAAAAGCAAAAACCACTAAACCCCTCAAAGATAGCCTACACTGACAGGAATTATTACGGGATACTACAAATGGGTAGTTCTTAAATAGCAGAGCTTCAGTAAAATCTCTGTTTATTTTGCTTACAAAGAAGGCAGTGACTGAAATCATAAAGGTAATAATAGCTTCTGTAGAAAATTGATGTAGATACCATGACTAATGAACTTTGTATAATATTAAATCACTAAGTTGAGTGCTGGAAGTCCCTTCCATAAATGTTTTACAAGGGCAGACTACAAAATCTTTCATGAAAGCAAGGGGCATAATGGGCTATCCTTAGACTAAGCAGTATGAAAGTATTGTCATAGCTCCACCCCTGCAATTATTGTGAGGAATAAAATGTTTCTAGATCCTTTTGTTTGCTTTGCTTTTAAAAACATGTATTCTTTACAGAATCAGGAATTTTTAGACTCTTAAGGATGCCTCATAGAAATGTTGGCACAAATTATATAGGAAGCAGAGGACACAACTCAGTATATTTTATGAATACACCAAAAGGCAAGAAGTAACTTCTTAGTTTTCTCTTTGGTGACTTTTTCTCTCATCTCTACTAAGGTGTTTTGTGGAGCTATCTCTTAAAAACTCTTCCTCCAGTCGAGGCAACACTTCTGCTGAGAACTATCCCAGAGCTCAGTCAGGTACCTTCCATTCCTTCACTGGAGCAAACAAGATAGATATACCTATGCTACCTGCCCTGTTCTTATTTCCTTTCACCAAAACCCATCTATCTTCGGACCTTTGCTGATCAGCTAACAGGAAAAAGGAGAGGAGATGAACTCTATACATGTCATTAAAAATCTCGATTGTTTTTTTAACACAGGGCCTAACATGAAAGCCACTATAAGGTATTAGGAAATCCAGGTTTATGTATTAAATAGGGGCTCGGGGAAGAAAAAATAGAATGATCTCATTTTAGAATAATAATCCCATCTAACATAGTTGTGGTTAAGGGTAAAGACTGTGATGCATGTGAAAGTGGTTTGTGAACTCTATAAACCTATCTAGAGATTAAATATTGTTAAATACTAGCTAAATATATAAATATTAACTAAATTGCTAAGTGTTTACATGATGTCAGGATTTATGTAACTCAGATATGCTTTTTATTAGTACTTGTCTGTAATTTTGGCCAATTCTACTCTCTTAAACAGAAGTGTGGAAGCTAATACTAGCACCATTTAGTTTATCATCAGTATTGCCTTGTCTTCTGTTTCTCCCACTTCCAGTCTACACAAAGCCTTGATGTCAGAGCATTGTGTGGGAAAGAAGATAAGCTTTTGAATGAGACAGTCCTAGATTTGAAATCCATTTCCACCATTTACTGTGTAACCTTTGTCAAGCCATTAAACTTCTTTGACCCTTAGTTTCAGATAGCAGTAATTTTGCAGAATGGCAATAATTCAAACAAATATATGTTAATGGTAATAGTTAACCATTTTTAAAACACTTTTTGCCAGGCACTATACTTAACACTTTATGGATATCTAATTCTTATGACAGCCCCATAATGTAAATAAAGTTTCCTTTTCCAGATAAGAAAAATGAGGTTCACAGAAGTATAAAAAGTACCCAGCAATCATGTCTGACAAGTAGAAGATGATCAGTAAATTATATCACACGGATTTCATTGGGTGATTACCTACTTAGAACCTTCCTTCAGTGCCTGTCCACCTTTAATGTACATAACCAGTCATCTGGAGATCTTTTTCATTTTTATTTATTTTTTTAATAATAAATGTATTTTTATTGGTGTTGGAGATCTTTTTTAAAATGTAGATTCTGATAAGGTAGGATTGAATAATGCTCTTGGTCTCTAGACCACACTTTTAGGCCCTCAGTGACTTCACATTCTGATGTCATTCTCAACCCTAGGTGCTCGTTAAATTCTGATTCAATTAATCTGGAATAAGACCCAGGCTTTTTTTTTTTTTTTTTAAGTTCCAGAAGCAGTTCAAACTTTTCTTTTAAAGCATTGGACTCCCTTTGTTCAAAGAAATCATGTGCTGAGTATATACGTGTGTTGGGGCAGGTTGTAAACACAGTAGAATTTCTCTCACTGAAACTCAGGTAGGGAGGGAAGAGAGAGATTAGTGATCCCAACAGACCTCATTGGATCCCTACAGCTTCTAGAAGCAACAAATTTGAAAACTACAGGTCTCTAGAATCCATATCCAATTCCTATCATGGCATTTGAAGCCCTAGATTATCTAACCACAGCTGGCATTTTTGCTGTTCTCCCAACAGGAAACTCACTTTCCTCCTCTCTGCTTTCCATGCAATGCTTTTAACCTGTTATGCCTCATCTTCCTATACATTTGGAAATCTACTTTATCTTTCCAACCTGGTTTAATTGCCATCTTTTTTATGAAGCCTTTCCTTAGAGAAGATACACTTCATGTTAGAAACCACCTGTGGGATATGTTCAAACCCCATCTGATAAGTCTGATGTTTCTTTTTCTCAGGTTACTGCTGAAACAAGAGCTGGTAGTGCTTTGGTGTAAGAAAGCCTACCCACCAGCAAATGAAATCATTCTTTTTACAGGATTCCCATCGCATATTAATTATAAATACCATAGAGCACATACATCTTGCCTTCTCCTGTGTTGCCCAGATAAGAAGCCCCTTGGGGATCGGGACCGTTTTTCATCTGCCCAGATCATAGCACAGTGCTCTACATATAATAAGCACTGAAGAAAAGGTGGGGAACTCTTGAAAATAAGTGTCAGCACCCAATAGCTAGCATTTTGGTCTTGGTGGAGATCTTGATCTTCTGAAGTAATCATAGGGAGATTTTTAATTAAGTCTGCTAAATGCTGTCTTTCATTGACAATCATTTAGTGTCTTTTAATGCGGGATTATTATTTACAGTAGGGTCTGTTTTAGCCATTTGGCACCTTCCTCTACAGGGCTGACATTTAGCTTTTCTTCTCCTGAACTTGGGCGGAAAAAAGTCCCTCTATATTTTGTTATTTGTTGTGGTTGAAGTGGTAATGTGTGTGTACCATGGAGGTGAGAGAATGAATTTTAAAGCCATTATTATTATACGGCATCTGAGAATTTGGGCTTGGTACAATGTCAGTTGTTTTTATAGAATGGAACGTGAAAAACTGAAGTTATTCTTTTTTTTTAAGTTATTCTTTACTGAATTATAAACCAAGATAGCCAGGACTTAGCAGTCACTTGTCATTTTGTTTCATGAGCTCCGTATTAAATAGGGAGAAGTATGGGGGACAAAGAGAGACATTAGCATACAAGGTGTCGTACACCAGATACAGAAAAGGGAAGTCAGATCCCCTAAAAAGAAACGCTTCCTATTTCCATGTCTTGGGTCCAGGAGTAAAGGATCAGGTGAGCTTCAGGACCCTGATTCAGCCCTACTAGTTTCTACTTAACCTGATAATATTAATGGCCTAACTTTTATAACACTTACTACAAGCTGGGCAACTGTTCTAAGCTGTTTATATATATTAACTCATTTAATGCTCACATCAACTCTATGAGGGAGCCACTCTTTCAAAAGCGAAGGAACAGTAGGAGACTAAATAACTTGCTTTAATTCACACAGTTAGCAGAGCCAGGATTCAGACCCCTGGGTGTCTTGATCTGATGCCCAGTCTTTACTACTATGCTATAATAATAGACTAGTCTTTTACTAAAGATGTTTATTTATTGGGATCCCTGGGTGGCGCAGTGGTTTAGCGCCTGCCTTTGGCCCAGGGCGCGATCCTGGAGACCCGGGATCAAATCCCATATCGGGCTCCTGGTGCATGGAGCCTGCTTCTCCCTCTGCCTATGTCTCTGCGCCTCTCTCTTTCTCTCTCTCTCTCTGTGTGACTATCATAAATAAATAAAAATTTAAAAAAAAGATGTTTATTTATTATTGTTCCACAAACATTTATTGTATATCTGTGTGTGCAGTTTACTTTCACCATTGGCCTTCTAGTTGACCTGCTGGGGAGACAGCCATGATGGTGGGTCCTGGAGCCAGATAACAATGTCAGGGATACAAAGAAAAATGCAGGTTGTGGGATACCACAGCCAACATTTTTGGGAATAAATGAGACAACCATATGAAGAAATTACTGTTTACCATTTTCCTATCCAAAAACAAAAGATTTCTCAGCCAATGAAATTATTGAATATTCAATATTGAATATATTGGAGGTATTTAATCTAGTTGGGTAACAAATTGCCTTGATATAAAAACTATGTACAAATAAACAGATTAAACCTTAACTATCTTGTCTAAGAATAGTTAACTGTGGCTAAGATCTGCCCCATCAGAACTTTCAAATGAATTTTTACTTTGATACAATATTAGAAGTGTTAGAAAACAATAAAGCTGCATTTGGAATACCAGGGATCTTTACACTCTGTCCTCTGTGAGTAGTAACATTTTTGAGAACTAAAACATTTTGGGAAGGATTTGGCTTCCTCCAAACTGTGTAGTGGCAACAGTGGCTTGCACCCTTCTCAAAAGCTTATTTAACCTGCAGATAAGATCAATAGACCTATTACAGCTCTACCGCCTTCCTGTCTAACAAATGCATGCCGGGGGGGGGGGGGCGATTTTAAATAATACAGAAACATTACTTGCTACATTGGCCAGCTCCCATGCCAAAATTGCTCACAGTACAGAGAAAGAGGCTGATTCTGGAAGTCCTGAGTACCTTTAGACCTTTCATCTCTTACACAGAATAGAAAAAAGGCACAAGCATCAGGGTGGGAGGTGGGCAACAAAAGCAGGGTTGCAAGAAGTGGTACATTTGCTAAGGAAATGGAGAGAGCAGCATAAGATCAGTGTTTCTAATTTTGAAAGCTAAATATAAAAATAATTTGGTAGATAAAATAAAAGTGGCTTTTCACCAAGTCTGAATCTAGTCCTTGAAACATGCCCAGGATAAAAAGGTAAAAGAAAACCCAAGTGTTAGTGTCTATCTCTGGTCTCCTGTCTTACACAGGGCAGTTCATCATAATGGTAACTATATAGTTTTTACAGTTGGGTCTTCATACTTGAGTTGACAGCAGTTGTGAAACAGGAAGAGCCTCTCCTTAGGATTAGAAGGCTGAAGTTTTCTTCTATGGGTGTGGTCTTGAGCAAAGCATTTCACTTTGCAGAACCTTAATTTTATCACTTTTGAAATGAAAGCTTTGATAGAAGTGATTTTCAATGGGAGAGGAGCATTTTCATTTTTCAAGTTATAATCCCCCACCAAAGACATGCTAAGATTCACTGCACTGCTGAAGGAGGTAATTTTTCTATAAGGTATGTTGAGAAGGGGAGAATAAAAAAAAGCTATGAGTAACTCGATTAACTTATTTCTAGAGTCCTTTTAACTAACTAAAGGATTAAAAATCTTATAATTTAGTATTTTAAGTAATTCTGCTGGATTTTATGCCTAATTGTCTAACTCAGTGAAATTCCAGTCCAGTTCTAATGCTTCTGCTTCTTCTGTGTTGTGAAGAAGTTGAACTAGATGGTCTCCCAAGTCTTTATAATTGTAATCTTATTTCTAACAACCCACATATATAAGATAAGATTTGGTTCTTTTTGACTGTGACTGTCTTTGTCCTTATAAGTGAATATATCTTATAAAAATGAAGCTTAGGAGGAAAAGGAACGATGTGCAGTTTTTCCCTGTAGTCTTCTTTCCTGCTTCCCAATTTCTCTGTTTCTTCCTCCTCATTATTTCATACAGTTATGTCTTAAAATTTTAAGTCTACTGTGAAGCTGTGTACTCACTGCAATCTATTACACATTGAGAAAAATACACAGATCCACCCACCCCTCACACTGTACATGTAATTTAGAAAGAAGCAAGAAGTCTAAGGTGTCATCAACTCACTGAGTCCTTCTTCCTCAATAACTTACAGAAGGCTAGTTTTACTCACTAACAAAGCCATCTTACTAGTTATAGCCTTCCCTGGGGAAGGAGGTTTTGTGATTATTAAGCAGTAATTATTCTTTGTTTAAAAACCTGTTTTTCTCCAGTTTCTTCCTCCCTGCTAAGTTGTTGACATAGGATACAAAGTAAATGATAGCAGTGACTTTTAAGTACAATTCGGTAAAAGATCTCTACAGTCAACTGAAACCTTTTTTGTTTGTTTATCTTTACATCTCAAATCTGGAAAGTGTAATTGAGGAGAGAGGTCCTTCCCATTAATTAAGCACTCATTTGCAAAAAATATAAAATAATTATTTTTCTTAGAATACTTCAAAAATAAGGACCAGACTGCTAAGGATTAGAAAGAAAATGTATGAAGGAGAAAATAGTCATCTTTCAGTTTGGCTTACAGCTTAGTGTACAAAATGGATCTTTTCTATCACCACTGTTGTATGCTAACCTCCTAACATGTTGTGGTCTACTTTGATGTTATTGGTCTTCAAAAAAAATTAATACATATAAATATAGGAAACCTCAGGAGTTTATAAAATACCATTCATTTGTCCTCTCAGGAGCTATGATCCTGGCCTGTTTTCTCAATACCCTCTTAGCTGTAAGAATTTCTTTGTTTCCTGTGACCCAGAGAATGCTGTTTCTTAATATTTCTTCTTTTCCCAGTATTAAAGGTCCCATAAATTACTTTTTATAATGCTGTTTTTGCATAGAATGTTACCACTTCCAAAGGAGTACTAAGCCTTTTAGGGTAAGGGAGCTGTCCCCAAGGAGAATGTAGCTAAGTTGAGGCCCAAAGGACAAAAAGCATCTTATCCAAGCCAGGAGTCAGGAAAAATCCCACCTCCCTTGAATGTTGGGTTTTTTTAAGATTTTATTTATGTATTTGACAGAGCGAGCACAAGCAAGGAGGAGGAGCAAGGGGAGAGGGAGAAGCAGGCAGGGAGCCCAGTACAGGACTGATTCCCAGGACTCCGGGATCATGATGTGAGCCAAAACAGATGCTTAACCAACTCAGCCACCCAGGCACCCTCCCTTGAAGGTTTTAGAAGTAAGTCCAGTATGACTGGAGAATGGAGCTGAAGGAAACAAGAGTGGCCAGGGATGAGGCCAGGGAGGTCAGCTGGAGCCAGATCTTTTTGAAAAACTTTAAATGCTTGAAAGGAATTTGGGCCTGATCTTGAAGTTATTAAGAAGTCAGAGAAAGCAGGAAAACAAAAGATTTCATTTACAGGATTTTCTGGAAATTGCCCTATCTGCACTTTGATGGATGAATTGGAGAAAAGCAAGACTGGAAGTGGGGAAACAGCATGCCGATGCCATCATCTAAGTGAGAGCTAATGCAGCCAGTAGACAGGTTACAGAGGTGGATTCTACAGGCTTTGGAGGATTTTAAAGAAGAGAAGGAGGAAGCATAGACAAGGATGACTCTTGGATTTCCCACAGGATTAGAGATTCCATCAGTATTTGATAGATTGATTGTCAGAGGCAGATAATGGAATACCTAGAATGAAGATGAAGAAACAAGGTAACTGAGAGTAGAAACCTTGGAAGGCAGACATTGAAGAGATATCATTGATGAGGACAAAAAGAATTGGAGAAGTACCGTAAAGTGTAGAGAGAGACTCGGAGAGATACCTGAGGAAGAGAGCTTTTTAGGAATCAGGGAGTAGAAGCCACAGTTTCAGTAAAATGAAAACAGAAGCCATTGTTGGATTTAGCAACAAGTAGATCAGCTCGTGGCCCTGAGAACAGTCTGAAAACATTTTCCCTCCCGAATCTCCACACTTCTACATGTTTTTTTTCTCATTTCATTCATACAGTTTTGTGGTATTTCCCTTCTTCAGCTCTCTTTCCTACTATCCTTATCTGTAACTGGCCTAGGCCTTGCTTTCACATTTTTTTAAGGGATGGGCTATTCTTTTCCTTCCCGTTTGTCATTAGAGAAACATACGTTATTGTGTTATAAGCAAGAAGCTCAATATTCCTGCAGCTGTTTACTCTCAAAGGGATTTTGGACATATGTGCAGCATGTCATTTGCCTGTGAACATTGTGCTCACTATGAAAGGGATGAATTCAACTATTTGGAATCTGACATATAAGCAGAGATTTCCAGAGCTCTTGAGAGAAATCCCTTGTAACTGTCTTCTCTTCACCATTCTGTCCCCATCAATTTCAGGTTAGTGTTGGCACATGGGAGATACTCTGTGAAAGCAAATTTCTTGTCCTCTGGAGCCAGGATCCCTAATTGCCTAGGCTGCCTTACTCTTTTTTTTTTTTTTTTTGCCTTACTCTTTTTCTATCTTAGAGTCAGTGTTAAATGAAAAGGCAGCAGACAGAGCCAAAAACTCTTGGTCTTAGAGTCACAGCACACTGAAAGTATTCAGATGTATTTAAAAATCTTATGATCTTAAATACAGTCAGAGTTTAATCCTTTTCAGCATTTTTATTGTTAAGTGTGTAATATTTTATATGTACAGAAGGGCTCATCCACTGTAGGCAGCAGCATAGAAAGCTGAACGCAGTTTACAACATTGATTCTCTAACAGAATTTCTCTTAGTGGCAACTTTGATTATTCAACTAATTTGTAATTTGCTAACTGACATTTGCATTTTAATAGATTTATCTAATTGGATTTTATTTTGAATGTAACTCTCTTAGCTGTGTTTATCTTCTTTAAAAAATCAAACCTGAAAATAAAATTAAGAATATTGATCATTTAGAATACTGCAAGTGAGGGGATCCCTGGGTGGCTCAGCAGTTGAGCTCCTGCCTGCCTTGGCCCATGGCGTGATCCTGGAGTCCCAGGATCGAGTCCCACATCAAGCTCCTTGCATGGAGCCTGCTTCTCCCTCTGCCTGTGTTGTGTCTCTGCCTCTCTTCCTCTCTGCGTCTCTCATGAATAAATAAATAAAATCTTAAAAAAAAAAAGAAAAAAGAATACTGCAAGTGAGAAAACAGTGCTAAATATCCTCATGCCTGAAAATCCTGGTGTGAAATAAACATTCCATTCAGCAACAGATTGGATTTCCTGGAAGTGGCAGCTTTGATTTCTGTTGGTTTCTAAAGTTCTGCCCTATCTAAATATATATCCTAAGATTACGTTGCAAGATGATGATGGTGATAATGGTGGTAGGGGTAATGATTATTAATGTATGGGTCTTGGTAGCCTGTTTCCTAGTCCTAGGATCTTGAAATCCTTATAAAATCAGGCAATTAATCTTTTGATTGTGTTCATGAGCTTCTGGATTATATATCACAAAGCATAACAACACCTAGAAGAGCAGCTGACATTGGAAGCATACCATTTGGGCCATTACAGACCCCATTTTCGAAGCTCTGGTAGGTATAACTCTACTAAAACTTCACAGTTGCTCTGCAAGGTTGGTGCTGTAGTTGCCTCATTTTGTAGATGAGGAAATGAAGACATTGAAAGATTATATGGGGTGATTACATAT
Source organism: Canis lupus familiaris (assembly GCF_011100685.1). NCBI lineage: Eukaryota > Metazoa > Chordata > Mammalia > Carnivora > Canidae > Canis > Canis lupus. Next base: position 20,561,804 of record NC_049244.1, on the reverse strand, counting down.
TCACTCAGGGCTCTACAGAACTTACATGGTAGAACTAGGATTCAGAAGAGCAAAGTCTGACTCAGAGTCCAGTTATGTTCTTCATCATTCGCTCTATTGTGCAGGTGACCTCGGTACTTTTATTTGGTTAACTTAAGGGGGAAGTGATCATTGAAAATATAAAATGGTCTGCAGGTTCTGCTTCTCACTTTTTTGGTCCAAAGTCTATAAAAGCCCATTCTTCTATTTTATATAAAACCAAATAATTCTGACATATTAAAAAAAAAAACATTTGGTCAGTATGTACTACTGGAGCAGTAGGTTTATATTGTCCAATATATGTGACCACTAGCCACATGAAGTTATTTAGATTTAAATTCCTTAAAATCAAATGAAATTGAAAATCTATTTCCTCATTCTTACTAGCTCCATTTTATGTGCTTAATGGCCACATGTGGTGAGTGATTACCATACTGGATAAGGATAAGAACTAAAACATTTTCATTATCACAGAAAGTTTTATTAGACAGCACTGCTCTAGAACAGTTATTGTTGAACAGAAATACAATATGAGCCACATGTGTAATTTTAAATTTTCTAGGAACCATATTAAAAAAATAAAAAGAAACAGGTGGTTAGTTTTAATATATTTTTAGTCCAATATATTCAAATATTATCATTTAACATGTAATTAACCAAAAGTAATGATGTATTTTACTTTCCTTTATACTGTCTTAAAATTTGGTATATATTTTACAGTTACAGCATATCTGAATAAGTAACCACATTTCAAGTGCTCAGTAGCTATATGGTTACCATATTGTACAACCCAGTTTTGTACTTTTATTCCAGAGTTTCTTAACTGGGACATATCAAAATGAGAATAGGACAGAGGGCTTTGTAGTTTAAGAACCACTGCTATAAGCTTTGGGATTGCAAGTGGTACAGACATGCTACTTCTAAGGTGATAGAGAAGGGCACGTCAGACTGCTAAGACTTAATTTGTGTATATTAAAGAAGTAATAAAAGTTTTAGATGCATTTTAAAACACTAATCTGTGTTCAAGATAGTTTGTCACTACTAATACTGTTTGTTTTTTTTTTTTTTTTAAAGACACATTTGGACAGTGTAACCAACTCAGAGTGATACTGTTACCTATGCTATTTAATCCATTGTTGATAACTGTATAGATAGCTTACTGACTTCAAAGAACTAATAAAATTTGGTATTCTGACTGAGAGCCAAATAAAATTTAAAACAAGCACTAATTGAATGTGAATAACTTACAGGCATTGCCTGCTTCTGTGAGATATCTCTTGACTTCTACTTCTGAGTCTTTTCCTTGGTGGCTGTATTTAGTGACTCCTCGGTTAGCCTATATTATATAATTAACTGTGATGACCATTCTTGGAAGGTCATCTTAAAATTTCTCAAAGTAACTCAGAGAAATTATATCTTGGTATTTAGGTAACGTGTCTATGCACATTGTTTCATAGCTGTGTTCTCTCTGTGTGTATTTTTTAAACTAAATTCTTCATCTACCTTGAAGTCATGTTGTAACTACAAACCTATAATTTACTCTACTTTTAAGTTCTTCCTTCTGATAAACTTATCTATTCATATTGGGTCTAATTATAGCTCAGGGCATAACCATGTGTATTATTCATCTGAATGAGTGAGTTTGTCTGGCAACAAGAGACTGTTGTTGCCAAAGCTTTATTGTCATCTGGCCTGAATATATTTTGTCTGTACTTCACTGTCAGCTTCAAGAGAGGTTAGGTAAAAAGGAACATGGGGCAGGAATGTTATACTCTGGCCCCTTGCTTTGCTTCTCAGTATATTTCAGCACTTTGCAATAAACTTGATTTTATTTTGCAGGGGTTTTGTTTTGTTTTGTTTTACTTCACCCTTTTCAAATAAGAGAAATTAAAACTAGAGATAAAATTGAACTCTTCTTCAGTCTCATCTCAGAGCTGTCCCATCACTCTACTCTTTTCTCTTGTTCCCTGCACAACCACTGTCCTGAATATAAGCCTATCTATCCAGTTTGTTTCTTCAAAGACTTTAACATAGATATGTATCCATAAACAATATAAAATATTATTTTATATTTCTAGTTTATACATTAGGATCACACTGTATGTGTGCTGCAACTTGCTTTCCTCCTGTAGCATTTTGGTAGACATTATTTGGGGCATACTTGTTCTTAATATGAAAACTTGGGGGGAATCCCTGGGTGGCTCAGCGGTCTAGTGCCTGCCTTTGGCCCAGGGCGTGATCCTGGAGTTCCAGGATCTAGTCCCACTTTGGGCTCCCTGCATGGAGCCTGCTTCTCCCTCTGCCTGTGTCTCTGCCTCTCTCTCTCTCTCTTTCAGTATCTCTCATGAATAAATAAATAAAATCTTTTTAAAAATATATGAAAATTTGGTACATATATAAGAACATATCAAACACGTAAGTTATAAGACTAATAATAAAACAGATAACTCCTGAATCCAACATACGCACTGAAAAGTAGAACATCACTAGAACCATTGAAGTTCCTGTGTGTTGCTATTACCATCTGATTATACCCAGGCAACTACTCTTTTGGGCTTTGTTCTCATTTATTTTCTTGCCTTACCACATATGTATGTATCCTTAACAATCTGTTTTCTTGTTTGCTTGTTTTTAAACTTGGTGAAAATAGTATCATACATATATATATATATATATATATATATATATATAATCCTTTAGACTTGCTTTTTTATTCAATATGACACTTTTAAGATTTATCCATGTTAATCAGTATATTTTTACTGTTGTGTAGTATTCCTTTGGGTGAATTTATTCCTTTTTCTGTCAATGGACATTTTTGTTGTTTCCAATTTTGCTATTAAAAATAGTGTTTCTGGGCAGCCCTGGTGGCGCAGCGGTTTAGCGCCGCCTGCAGCCCAGGGTGTGTGATCCTGGAGACCCAGGATCAAGTCCCACATCGGGCTCCCTGCATGGAGCCTGCTTCTCCCTCTGCCTGTGTCTCTGCCTCTCTCTCTCTAGCTGTGTCTCTATGAATAAGTAAATAAAATCTTTAAAAAAATAATAAAATAATAAAAATTAAAAAAATAGTGTTTCCATGAATATTCTTGTGTATGACTTCTAGTGCACATGTATAAAAATTTCCCTGAGGTATGTACCTAAGTTTGCAATTGAAATATTGGAACATAGGAGTGTATAGATTCAACTTAAGTAGATAAGTCCACTTTCTTATCCAAAGTCATTGAAAGCTCTTCAGCAACGTGTAGAAGTTTTTGTTTATCCACATCCTCATCAACACTTCATTTTGTCACACATTTATTTTTGCCTATACATTGTGTAAAATAATATTGAACTGTAATTTTAAGTTTCATTTTCCTGATTTTAATGAAATTGAATAAATCATATGAAATTATTGGCCATTCATGTTTCTTCTTTTTGGAAGTGCCTATTTTGTCTTTTCTAAGGGATTGCTAGTCCTTTTCATATTGATTCATAGGAATTAGTATGCTCTGGACACTAGAATTTGGTCTATTTTATGTTATCCAAATATCTTTTCTGTTTCGTTAGGCAACCTCTAAAACTTCTGACTTTTGCATTGATGTGTGCTTAATCCATCTAGAACAAAGTTTTGTACATTTATTGAAGTAAAAATCCAGTTTTCTCTTAGCCATATTCAAAAAACTGTTTTCTTAGCCCCATTACTTCTGACATGTATCAGATTCCTGTAATTGTGTGGAAAAGTTTGAGGAGTTCCTTTGAACTTCCAAACACATGTTAGCATCAAGTTGTCAAGTTTCATTTTTTAAATAACTGTTAGACTTTTGATTGGAATTGTATTGGATCAGTTTGGAAAAAGTTGATATCTATAGGATGCTGGTCTCCCTACTCATAAACTTGTTATCTCCCTCCATTTATTTGATTCTCTTTGTATTTCAATAAGTTTTATTATTTCCTCCATTATTAAAGTCTTAATATTTTTTATGAAACTTACCCATAGTTTTTTGGGGTATTTTTAATACTATTATAAAAGATTTTAAAATATATTTTCTGGGATGCCTGGGTGGCTCAGCGGTTGATCATCTGCCTTCGGCACAGAGCATGATCCACGAGTTCTGGGATCAGGTCCGACATTGGGCTTCCTGCGAAGAATCTGCTTCTCCCTCTTCCTGTCTCTGCCTTCTTTCTGTGTCTCTCATGAGTAAACAAATAAAACCTTTTTTTAAAATGTCTATTTTTGTTGATGTGTTGAAATGCAGTTGATTTTTCATATTGATTTTGTATCTAGCCACTTTGTAAAATTTTATTAAGTTTAATAAATTGTGTATAGGTTTTTCTGTGTACATAAATACTGCAAGCACTCACAGTTTTATTTTTTCTATCCCAATCCATATACCTATTATTTTTTCCTTCCTTGTGTCTTTCATACATGAAAGATCATGAATATGATCTCTAGTACAGTAAGGATTAGAAGTAGATCTAGTGGGTTTTAAAGGATATGCTTTTGATATTTTGCCACTGAATATATCAGTTGCTATGAAATTTTTGGTAGATGCTCTTTATCAGGTTAAAGAAGTTTCTATCTTAAAAAAAAGAAATGTCCATCTATTCCAATTTTGCTGAAAGTTTTTTTTTTTAATCATGAATGGCTATTATTGAAGTCTATTGAGTGCTTTTCCTACACCCATTGAGATTATCCATTTTTTTTCAACTTTAAATCTCTTAGTTTGGTAAATTACATTAATAATGTTCTATTATTAAACTATCCTTGCATTCCCAGAATGTATCCCAATTTAGTTAAGATGTGTGCTTTTTTGATATACTGCTTAAGTTTTTGTAGATGTAAACTAATTTCAAAATAAAGAGTAGTAGCTAAATTTTTGTTGACAATCAAATCTTCCCCAAAGGGTTGCCCACTTGGCTACAGTATGTGAGAGGCGTTTATGGCTATTAGATGCAGGTATTAGCTTGAAGTAGCAAAAAAAGAACACTGAAAAGCTAAATTATAATCTCATTTTGCCCTTCTGTTCATTTGAGAATATAATTAACTTGACTCATGCAGGCCTTTATTTTCCTTAGTGAGTTGTCTGAGACTCAGGCAGATGTTTACTACTAGTAGTCATGTGGCTTCACTTGAATTCCTATTAATCCATCATCATTGAACCAATATATACTTAATAGGCTCTAAGACAAGGCAAAAAATATATTCCTCAAGGACCTTCTAGGGAGAGACAGAAAAGTAAACACTTTAAAAACAATTACAGGAATGCCTGGCCAGCTCAGTTGGTAGAGCATGTGAATCTTGATCTTGTGGTTGTGAGTTCAAGCCCCACATTTGGCATAGAACTTACATTAAAAAAAAAAAATTCTTTTTAATTAAAAACATGGTTATAAAATACAATGATACATCTTGTTTTCTATAAACCAAACTATTCATGATACATAGGGGTTAAGGGGGCAGAGATTCTTTGGCTGGAGAGAAAAGAGAAAGATTGAGATGATATATGATATTTGAGCTGAGTTTTATAGATAATGAACATTTACTGATCTCCCTGAACCTCATTTGTATTCTTAGTTGTTAACAAAGGAATTAGACTACTTTTTATTAGACTTTTTTTTTCTCTAATGGCCCTTCTGTCCTTCAAAAAAGTTGTTTCTTTCACCCTATGACTATATCCTCTTTTTCAGGACCGTATGAATAATTTCATGCTTTATTAAACATTTGTGCTCCTACCTCTGGTCTTTGATCCTAGGAATCTTTTGTTCAATAGGTGCAGGGTTGTGAATGTCAAAACAGAATCTTCCTAGTTCTGTTTTATTAAGTAATACCAACATCTTTTCTTTATAGAGTATTAATAATATTGACAAATGAATCATCATACAGAATTACCCTGTTTCTGTTGTGTTTTTGTGGAATTGCTCAATTTATTGTTACCATAACTAGAATTTTTTAAATTCCAGGGTTTACATAATCTCTAAGTACATTTCATTTGTATGTCTTATTTCAGTGCTGGACCCAAAGGAGACAACATTTATGAATGGAGGTCAACTATATTGGGACCCCCAGGATCTGTCTATGAAGGAGGGGTGTTCTTTCTTGACATTACCTTTTCACCAGACTATCCGTTTAAACCCCCTAAGGTCAGTATAAAGTGTTCATCCATTTTTAGCAATATGTATTGTTGTATATGTATATACATATACATATTCTTAAATATACATATCTAGGAATGCATGTCTATTCTGTTAACATAGACAACTTCCCAGGGCTAATTGTGTGGAAAAGGAAACCAAATGTGAAAAAATATAGGCTATTTCCTACCCCATCTCCTTACTCATATTTCATTGCTTTTTCTCATCATTTCTCAATGTCTCTTTTCTGTGGTTTATGCTATAATGTAACATAAAGCAGCATATTATGAGTGGGACTAAGTGAGTGATAATGGGCTTATGCCAGCCCTAGAACCCAGGAAACCAGACATAGCCTGAAGCTGAGGCCAGAGCCAAGCCCCAGAGCCAGCCTGAATGTGGAGGGAGCCCCATCAGGCAGGTCTCAGGGCACCAGCTATGGAGTTTTGATGCCTCCACAGTTCAGCTGATCACATGAAGTACACATGCGCTAGAATGGAAAGTATGACCTACAAAGACTTGAAAGTGATGCCAAGAAAATTTATTGAAAAAGTATTTGTAATAGTTGATTAATATAAATAACTAATTAATGACCCATAGGGGAACTTACACTTATTTAAGACAAGATTATATACTTTAAAAATTCTTCACATTCCTTTCTACTGCCTGTAAGTCAGTTATTTGATGAGTAAATTTATTCTTCATTTTGGAAAGGTAAAGTCCCTAAGGACACTGACTGTGTATTGGCCACCAAGAAAAAAACTCTCATTTGACCTGACTTAATCTCTCAATGCAGAGGGAAATAAAACTTGCTTGAGTTGTAGTTTAGAATGGACAGTTTTAAAAAAGTAAAAATAGGACTATACCTTTACCATGAATTTCTGTAATTCCCCTCCCTCTCTTTTTTCTCCCCTCTCTCCTCCTTCCTTCCTTCCTTTCCATTGATGCTTGGATATTGTTTCTTACCACAGCAGAAGTAATAACTATAATTTTACCAAAGAAGGAACCCAGACACAGAAAAACTGAGTAACTTTCCTAGCATTACACAGCAAGCAAATAGTAGTGTTACCAGTACTTGAACCCAGAAGTCTGACCCCAAAGCCTGTGTTCCTTTCTATATTACATGATACATTTATCCGAACTGACAGAGCTGGTGACATTGGTGATCACCCATACTTGCATTAGGTTTGGTTTTCAGTGATAAAGCCATAGTACATGTCATATTTATTTTCTCCTTTTACTGGATGGGAACCTTATGTCTTTCATTCTACTTGGGGCCAGTCCATAAATCACTGGGAGTACTTATTGCACTGCCAGTGATGAGGAACCTTTCTCTGACTGCCTCTTCTGTAAAGGAAATACAGAGTGGGGAAGAGGAGGGAAAATTCAAATCAAGTAGTTGTGCTGCTTGTGAGTTTGGTATAGGGTATTTTGTGCATCTGAAATGTACATCTCAGAAAATGTGTAGGCTTATCTAAATCCTGCATGACAGAAACATGTAGATTAAGATTAAAGCTGGAAGGGAGAACTAGTAGATTAGATAAAATAATGCAGTTTCCAAAAAGGCCTCAAAAGGATGGTCCAAAACAAGATGGAATTTAACACAGCTTAAATGTGTAGTATTTCAGTACAGAAAGAAATCATGATACAAGAAGGAGAGACCTACTTTATTTTCATATAAATAATATTTGTGGGCTTTTGGCTAACTAAAATTCTGTGGGAACTTAAGATTCTTGAAGCCTCAAGGAGACATTTTTAGGAGTACAATCCTCAGAACTCCAAACCAATCGCACTGTATCTGGAGTGCCTCATTCACTTCTAAGCTCTTCATTTTAAGAGCAAACAAGAATAAGCTGGGGAGAGTCATCTACACTCTTGAATTTCTTCACTGGTTAAAACACTACAGTGGATATCAGTTGTACCAACTCATTTCTTTTCTAAAACACCCTCCTTGGGTGTTACTTTTCACAGATGAGGAAATTTAGATGAGGCTTAGAGCAGTTTCCTATAATAGACCACCAAGAATTTACTGATTTCTGACTTCACAGACCATGTACTTTCCATTGAATTATACATAGTTAACCTAGAGATGTTTACTAGTAAAAATAGGACATAGGAGGAATGTGATATCTCTCCTCAAATGCTTTAGGAACTGTGGTATGGGATTTAGGCCTTATTCTGGATGGCTGGGTGGGACAAAAATAGAAGCAGGAGGGTATCAGTTACAGGGATATATATATATTAATTCTTACAAGGAAAATCTGAACCACAGCTATATAGTCTGCTTTCGAAAGCTCTACTTTGACGCAGTAGGCTTCCTTTTACTGGGAGTAAATATTTGCCAGTATTTCTGTTTTAAAAAAAAAGAAAGCTAAATTAGTACCTGTCAAGAATATTACCAGAAAAAAAATAAGCTCTTCCACTGAATGAATATGATTAAACAGTTTCTTAGGACAAAGGAAAAATCAAATTTTGGTAACTCAAATTTCAATTTAAATGCACATTTATTTGAAACCCGTGGGAAGTTTTTAAAAAATTTATCATCACTAATTTACCAATTTTAGAAACCAGATTTTGTAGACAGATACGCTGTTCTAAGGGGGAAGTTTGTGGTGTCTTGAAAGCTATTAACTAAAGACTTTTTTTATTAATAGTTTTGAAGTACCATGTCCATGCCTTTCTAATCTAATCTATTCTTCTAAATAGGCTGCATTTGGAGTTGTCTTGGTTGTTTTCTCTGTTGCCCTCATCTTTTTCCATCAATATTAGCCACATACTTAGATTAATGAAACATTTCCAATGCTCTGAAGAATGAACCCAGTTAGCAGTAGGTGTTAGAATTGTTGGTGAGACCAAAGGTTCACAGATAAACCTGATTGGCTCTCTATTGGTTATCAGATATCCATTTCATAAAATTAGTCTATAGCATAATGAGATCCATGAAATGACTTTTCTTACATTTGGAATCCTTAGTGAGGATTGTAAATGCTCTCATGCTCAGATTAAATAATTTAACATATAAACCATTTAGCCAAATTTATCACTTTAAAAAATCAATAAATAAAAATGTGAAAAAATAAATACTGTAGCACTCCAGTACACTTAAACGTCAGTGGAGTGATTTGGAAGTCTCTTCAAGCCATAGGAACATTTTGGGAAGAGGACTTCATTAGTTTGAACATCCTCACTCTACAGTAGCTAATTTTTCAAAATCAGATGAGCTATTCCAATAATTTCTTCCAGAAGTCATCTAAATTTTAATAAGGCAGTGAAAGCAATTTTAATTATGTAATATTCATCAAATTTACTATACTAGTTTTAAATAGGGCAAGTACTTGCAAGTGCTGTATCTCAGTACAATTCTTAGTACATTGATTTTCTTATATAATCAATATGTTTATGCCTCTTTTTACTAAATCTACAGCAGTTTTGTTTATATGACATTGTTAACTGTGTCTGAAGTATCTGATACCAGAGCTTCAGGTGAATATTTAACCATCAATGATAATATTATTTCTCTGGGAAGATACCCATTTAATGAAACTATCTGGGAATAACATATTATGGCCAAAAAAAAGCAATAATAAAGTACTGGCATATCCCAAAGTTTTTTAATTCTGTATTTCTTTCAATATAGATATATATTTTAGTGTTCTAATTCAGATATCTGTTTATTTGTAAAGTATAAATTGCTTTATATCTTTTTGGGGATTATATTTTCTTATACATAATATAGATAATTACTCCTATACTCAAAACCTACATTTTTTATGTCTACTGTGTAAATACTTTAATGTTTTTTACTCTGCAAAGTCTACATGTTTGTTACAGAATAACAAAGTAATTGGAGAAGCAAAAGGAAAGAATTTAAATTACCTGTAATCCTAACCCAAAAATTATTCATGCCATTTTACATATCTTTTTTGAGATTTTGATCTCTGCATAAAAATATATTGTATGCATGCACACAAATAGATACATAAATATTGGGCCATATTCCCCCTGGTTTTAGAATTACTTTTTACCTAGTATTCTGTTTTCACGCAACACTCTATTTTCCAATAAACACATAACCGCCTTAGAATTATCGAGGCTCCATAATATTCCATTGTATAAATATACCAATTTAATTTACTGTTATTGAACATAAGCTGTTGCCAATATTTCTGTTATAGTAGTGATGTGATTAACATTCTTTTAATTACATATTTTGTATGCTTGCATAATTATTACCTGAGGCTAAATTTGTTGACATGGAACTTCTGGGTAGATGGGTTTATATATATATTTGTAGAATTTCGTTAAAGGTTGACAAATTGCCCTCCAGAAAAATTGTAGCAGTTTACGTCATGGCCATCAACATAGTGATAATACAGTACTTCCCTTCACTCTGCTCAGTTCTGAGGATTCCTTATCTTTTTTAATCTTTGCCAACCCAGTAGATGAAAAGTAATATTTCATGGTTGCTTTATATTTATTTGACTACCAGTGAGATGTAGAAGTTTTCACATATACTATTGTCCAGTTATTTGTATTTTTCTGAATAATACGAAAAGATTTTTTTCTTGAAAGTTATATACCAAGTAAAATTAACAAGCATACTTGAAAAATTCAGAAGCAAAATAATAGAATATGCTTTATTTCTATAAAAACACTTTAAAAATATTGTGACACCCTGTGTCTGATATTTTGTTTCTCAGAGATTCTAATGACATACATACTAATTAGATAACAGGTAGATCTTAGTTTTTACAGTAGAAATGCATAGAGGTAGCCTATTCATAATTTGGCTTTTTCTGTCTTCCTGTGGAACTGCATATTTTATAAAATATAAGTAGGCATTTTAAACATATTTAAGAGTAGGTAGGTAGGAAAATGAAATGTGTTTGTTATTTTAGCATTTCAGGCAGCCTGTGCACAAGTCAAACAAGCTCTCAGTATTCCTATCTATTACTGGAAAACGTTGTTTTCTTTGATAATGGCAAGATGGTATTTGCCAGTAGGTATTTTCCAAAAAGGAATGATAAAATTTGTGCTTAAAATGTTTAAAAAATTACATATGTATGTAGAAGTATTTGTGTAGAGTATTTTGTGTGACTTCTTTAATAATAATATCTAAAAGCTTATTTAATTATAGTTGGTTTTTCATAACAATTTTATCAAATATATTTAAAAATAAATTTTAGAGATCATTTCAGTATATTTTATGTTTTATGGTTTTATTTTTTTATAAAATCTAAACTGTGAATTGCTTACTAATGAAATGTCATTAAATAGGAAAGGTCTTAACTGTTTTCAGACAAGGAAATAGGTTAAGTTAGGTCCATCCGATTTTCAAAATCTTTATTATCCTCATTAGATTTTAACCTTAAATTGCCAGGTCAAGGCTAATCATGAATAAAGTAGCTAATTAGTTATAGTAAGAAGCAATGATATTCAACATTTAAAAGCCAGAGAGAAACTTATAACTAAAGTTCAACAAGGAGTTCTACTTTTTATACCAATTAAGTTATTATTTACTTAGTTTTATTGTTTCTGCTATTGCTCAAAGAAGAAAGTTGGTTGTGTGTCTCAGGATTTTCAGAAAGAGCAGTGGTTTACACGTGTAAATGCAGCTTCCCACTCATTTGCTCATTTGCTGGCCTTGGAGGTAGAATACACAGTTGTCCTGGAGTAACGTGAATTAACTTGTTTAACCTGAGTTTGTATGTTCGCATAAAGCCTACCTGTGGATTAAGTGCTTTCATATCTATTGAATTGCCTTTTTGGCTTCTCCAGCGTAACACCCAGTAGTCACCCAAACTTAATCGGTCCAAACCCAAACTATTGATTGCACAACCCCATTCCACTCCTCCAAACCAGCTCCTCCAGGCTTCCCCATCTCAGTGAATGAGAATTCCATTTTTCTTGTGGCTGAAGTTAAAAACTATTGTCATCTTTAACTTTTATAAGTCGGATATGTTCATTCATTGACTAAAGCTTTTCAGCGATACTAACTCACTGGATAAAAGCACATAAAACCCATTTTCAAAATCACTATCACCCTTGGCTCAACTACTCTAAGCATGTTTCCTCCACAGAGCCTTTACATTTGTTCTTCCTTCTGCTTTCATTGTTTTCCTCTGCCTGAAATTCTTATGGTTCACCCCATTTTTCCCTTCAGATATCTGCTCAAATGTTAACTTTTCAAAGAAGCTCTTGCATGACAATTCTTAACCACCTTCTGACCCCGTGAACTTCCCCACCACAACCACCATACTTGATTTTTCTCCATTTCACTTCTCCCTCCTGGCATTATGTATTACCTTGTCTAAGGGTTTATTATGTTTACCTTTCTTCAGTTAGTATGTAAAGTGCAGGAGCACAAAGACTTCATCTTGATGTCACTCCTAAATTCCTGGTACCTAAAACGGTACCTAACAGTTCAGTAGGCATTCAGTAAAAATATGTTCATTTAATCCATACAACTTTGCCATTAAGACAGTACTTATTACTACCATCACTCCCATTTATAGACTAGAAAACCTAGGCTTATGGAGGTTAAGTGGTCCACAGGTCACATGGAAAGTAGGTAGCAAAACTGGAAACCAAACCCAGTTCTAAACTGAACTTTTCAATCCCCAGTTGTAGAGAAGATTTAAATGATTTATATCCCTGAAAGAAGGAATACTCCTTAGATTTTATACTCTTAGATTTTATACTCTGGTATAGGTTAATTATATCAGATCATTCACTAAACCAGGTTTTTTGGGGAGTGAAATGAAATTGATGATACAAGAAGGAAAGAATGTTAGGAGGAGATTGCAAATGCCTTTTTCAGTTTTGGCAAGGATCCTCTTTCCAAAGGCACCTGACCCATTTTCTCCAGTGTATTCATACTTCATAGACACTGAGACATTAATTTATGTTAACAGTAAATAACTGATTTCTACATTTTGTTAGCCCTAAACTAAAGAGAAGTTACTTCCCACTTCACAGGTCATTTTCACATTTGATTATTGTCAAAACAGCCTTATATCTTCAGTGTCTTAACTGGGCTACAGTATTACTTGTATCTCATGAGTCAAAAAGTTTTCTTTTTTAGTCCATTCTCCTTTGTGATAAACCATTTTAAAATGCCATGCTATAATTTAATGTGTGAAATTTCAAAATGAATCTGATGAGTAAAAATAGATCATAACAGTGGCTATTGTTTAAAACAATACACATTGCATCCATTTATATATCCAACCACTACCCCCAACTATCACAATTCAATTTAAAAATTACTAAAAATAAGGATTGGATTTTGTTTGTTTTCAGGGCAAGGAATACCAACTTTATTTGTTCTAAACCAAATTAAATATGCTGATAAGCTAAAAAGGAATTAGCCACTTGTCTCAGAGGAAGTTCAGTTTTATCATATTTTATCAAGATTTCTCTATCTAGTTTTCTGTAGTCTAATGCAGTTCCAGACTTTGGAGAAAGACCTTTAGTTTGTCATTGTCTTCCCTGAGATGCTTATTGCCCAAGACATCTTAATCTATTTGGGTTGGATTAAGCTTTGCCCAAACTGATGGAGTTGGTATGTAATCAGCCTCTCTGATACCTACTCACACACCCCTATTAGAGTCTTGCCATAGAAGTAGGGATCTCAAGTATTTTGCTGTGTTCCTTCATACTCTGGAGTTCCTTTCTCTGTGGCCCCACTCTAAATGGCAGTTGGGGGATCCCTGGGTGGCGCAGCGGTTTGGCGCCTGCCTTTGGCCCAGGGCGCGATCCTGGAGACCCAGGATCGAATCCCACGTCGGGCTCCCGGTGCATGGAGCCTGCTTCTCCCTCTGCCTGTGTCTCTGCCTCTCTCTCTCTCTCTCTCTCTGTGACTATCATAAATAAATAAATAAATAAATAAAAAATGGCAGTTGGTATTTGTTGATATTACTGTCAACATAATTGAAAGGAATGGGCAGACCTAAATTCCTTCACAAAGGATGTTCTTCTACGGGGGGGTTCAACGAACAAAGGAAATTGGAGTGAGACCTACAGATGTTTGTAAAATGAGGAGCTTTCTTGTTGTCACAGCCAGGAAAAGATGGCAACTCACTTATCAGAGAGAGGTGATTTCTCCAAAGAAGGGCTCCCAGATTTAGACAAGTGATGTTCTCCCCTCGCAAAGGTTTTCTGAAGAGAAAAAGGGTGGAGTGGCTTCAAAATGAAATTTTCAGGATCACAAACATCAAAGGGCAGGGATCCACTATTTCCAGAAAACAGGGCACACTGGGAACTCTGAGAGAAACACCATGAGTCACAGAAAATTCAGGGACAGTAAGGCAGTGGTAAAGGAATAGAGCTTGTGAGGAGGGAAAATTCTGCACAACTGAGCCAGAAGAAGCTACACATTTGCACTTTCCTTAACCTTGTATAAAAGAGCCCTGATAAGAACAGATCAAGACAGAACAGACAGCTTGTGTTTATTGTCTATAAATTTTAAAACAAATTATTTTCTATCATCCACTTGAGAAATGAGGTGGGGGAAATGGTATTCTACATGTAAGACAGAATTATGATAGCCTCTACTTTATTTAAAGGTGTTACTTATTTGGATAGCTATATGCAATGCTGTTTTATTCAAGCTTGTATAGAATGTGAAGGTCTGAGTTAATTTTTAAGACTACCAGCCAAATATCAACTCCTTTATGGCAAATGATCAAGTTTCCTTGATTTTTTTTTTCCAGAGTTGGATCTGGATCTCTTGATAAGATAGCAGCCTTTAGAGATTTGCTTTAGCAGGTCCAAGGAAAAATTAGGCAGGAAGAAAGGAATGTTCTGAGTTCCCAGCTGGCCAAGATCATAGTATGTAATCATGGCTTGTCACTGAGTTAGGGGAAAGATCAACTGGTTTTTACCAGTATTATGCAGGTCTTCCTGTAGAAAATAACAAGGAACAAAGTGATATAAAAGTTAAAGATTTAAAGAAAATAAGTTAAAGATTATAAATAAAATAGACCTAGCATCAGATAGCTACATTGATTCATACAGGTGTAACTATTCTAAGAACCAGATATATTTTTCTCATGGTATTAGTATGTTAACATAAACCTGCCCCAAAATTCCTGTAAGTTCTTACTAGTTGCTATTAAAATGTCTATGTTAAGGCTAATTTATAAAGCAAAGATTTATCGAGCCCTTCTTTCTGGGTCTTGTTACATAAAGATCAATAAGATACAGCCCCAAGGACCATGTAGACAAGGAGAATAGGCAGGGGCTAATACAGTAGTCCAAGCTAGAAAAGAATGAAGACTATGTTTTGGAGATAAAGATAAGGGGAATATATATATGAATTCTTCTTTTTATTCCTTTATTTAGTAATTATGTTTATACCATGCAGCATCCAGATACTGGACATATAGAAATGCCTCTTCTTGCAGAGTTTACATTCAAGAAATTATAAAACAAGATTTCTCAATTTCAGCATGATTGATATTTTGGACAAGAGAATTTGTTCTTATGGAGGGATATCCTTTGCATTATAGGATGCAGAGCAGCATCACTGGCCTCTATACACTAGGTGCCAGGAGTAGTCTTCCCCCTCATCTTCGGCCCCCTAATTTGTGACAGACAGAAATGTCTCCAGATATTGTTGAATGTCTTCTAGAGGCTCAAAGGAGATCACCAGTGGTTGAGAAGCAGAATTTTTTTTTTTCATTTGAGTATAGTTGGCACACAATGTTACATTAGTTTCAGGTGTACAGCATAATGATTCATCTTCTTTATACATTATGCTATGCTCACCACAAGTGTAACTTCTGTCTGTCACCATACAATGCTATTACAGTATGGTCTACATTCCCTGTGCTGTGCCTTTATTCCTGTAGCTTACTCATTTCATAACTGAAAAACTGTATCTTAAACTCCCCTGTACCCATATTGTCCATTCCCCATACCTCTTCCCTCTGCCAAACATCAGTCTATTTTCTGTATCTATAGGTCTGATTCTGGTTTTTGTCTCTTTGTTTAGAGAAGCACTATTTTAGGCAGTAGTATTGGTATCCACTGTTAACTGATTAGAGACACCTATGAGAATTCTCCAGTTTCTAATCTGAGTAGCCAAAGCCGGGTAATGGGGGAAAGGGGTGTGGGGCATGTTTCCTTTGAGAAACTTATAGGACACTTGGGTGGGAAATGTTCATCAGGCAGCTTTACAGGTCTGGGATTCAAATGAGTGATGTGAACTAGAAATACAGGTTTGGGGATTAAAACTCTGTGATAAATGACTTCATTCACAGAAACATGCAATTTTGAACCAAAACTCCATTTTTGGGACTAAAATTTCCAGAATGGGTTTCCCAAGGGAAAGACTGATAATTGGAAAGATTAACAAAACTCACATTTTCTCTTGTGCATTATGTTCTTGGTGTTTGGGGATCAGAGATTATTTTCCATGCAAAAGTACACAATAATGCCTCACAAAATATCATATTGTTATTTTAAAAAGAGTCATCTGTTAATAAATCATAAAAGCATGAACAATTATATCAAGTCAAATAAATTAATCTTCCCACAAGTGCCTAAATAAGGACTAAAATAAATCAAAATAATTACTCCTACAAGAGAATGGATTAAATGACCTTCTTCAAGCTCTCGTTGAGCCTTTTGTTTCATCTTTAAAATCTACTGATAGTTTGGTGGTTGTGGAGAGTTGTGTATAAGAAATCATACTGTATTTTTTTAATGCTTAGTGTATTACACTAACATTATACTGTAATTTGACATTCATTATCTCACTTGATCCTCTCACTTTGAGAGGTAGGTTTCATTATCAAGGAAACTGAAACTTTTAAGTAATGTCATTAGGATCCCATAGCTAATAAGTTCCAGGGTCAGGATTAGAACTCCTGGCCTCCTGGCCTCAACCCTTTATAGCTATAGTAGCTATGCTCTGAAGTAATCTTTGCTAAAAACACAGTAATCCAGTTTATTGCCAGCAGCCATACTTCGGTGACCCCTTGTATTCTTTCCTGTAGTTGATGGGAAGCATCCATTTTTGCTTTTGTTTTTGTGGAGAATTAGGCTAAATAAGATTTTTGTTTTGGCATTTGCAAAACTAAAAACCTATATATGTATGGTATGTTATATATTTATATCTCTCCGACATATGGCCACTAATTTATTTTAAACTCTGTCCCTATAGATTATATAAAACAGTTTATTCAGCAAGGAAATAATACATAAAGCAGTATGTTTATTTCAAATTTTTACAGCTATTTTCATTTCCACATTTTTTCTTCCTTTCTCATTTTAAAATATCATGTCTTCCATAATGGTTTGCTTTTAAAATCAACGGTTTCTTTTTTTTATTGAATTATCCTTAACATACAATATTAGTATCTGATGTACAACATATTGATTCAACATTTATATACATTACAAAAGGCTCACCATAAGTATAGTCACCATCTGTCACCATACAAAGATATTACAGTGTTATTGACTATATATTCCCTGTGCTGTATTTTTCATCCCACTGACCTATTTATTTTATAACTGGAAGTTTTTACCTCATAATTGCCTTTGCCTGTGATGCCCATCTGCCCACTTCCCTCCCCTCTTGGCAACCACCAAGTTTTTTTCTTTATTTAAGAGTTATTTCATTTGCTTTAAGATTTCACATGTAAGTGAAATCGTTGGCAATTTTGTCTTTCCCAGTCTCACTTATTTCACTTCCTATAATACCCTCTACGTCCATTCATGTTGTCACAAATGGCAAGATTTCATTCTTTTTAGTGGCTGAGTAATAACTCTATGATAGATATAACATCTTTATCCATTCATGTGTCGATGATGAGTTGATTCCATAACTTAGCTATTATAAGTAATGCAGCAGTCAACATAGTAATGCATGTATCTTTTTGAATTAGTGTTTTCATTTTCCTTGGGTAAATACTTAGTAGTGGAGTTACTGGATCATATTTTTTTTTTAACTTTTTGAAAAGCCTCCATACTGTTTCCCACAGTGGTTTTATCAGTTTACATTTTCATCACAAGTGTATGAATTAGAGTTCCCTTTTCTCCACATCCTTGCCAACACTTATTTTTTGTCTTTTTGGTAGAAGCCATTCTTTCTACTATGATATCTTATTCTGGTTTTGATTTGCATTTTCCTGATGATTAGTGATGTTGAACATCTTTTCATGTGTCTGTTAGCCATCTGTATGTCTTCTTTGGACAAATGTCTATTCGGGTCATCTGCCCATTTTTTAATCAGGTCGTTGGGGTTTTTTTGGTATTGAGTTGTAGGAGTTCTTTATATATTTTGGATATTAACCCTTTATTGGGTATATCATTTGAGAATATCTTCCCTCATTTACTAGGTTGCCTTTTTGTTTTGTTGATGATTTCCTTCTTGTGCAAAAGCTTTTTATTTTGGAGTAGTCCCAATAGTTTATTTTTGCATTTGTTTCCCTTTCCTTAGGATGCATATCCATAAATAAGTTGCTAAGTCTGATGTCTAAAAAGATTACTGCCTTTGTTTTCTTTTAGCATTTTTATGGTTTCAGGTGTCACATTTAGGTCTTTAATCCATTCTGGGTTTATTTTTGTGTATAGTATAAGTGGTCAAGTTTCATTCTTTTGTATGTGGCTGTCCAGTTTTCCCAACATCATTATTGAAGAGACTTTCTTCTCCCCACTGTATATTCTTGCTTCTTTGTTGTAGGTTAATTGACTGTATAAACATGATTTTATTTCTGGGCTTTCTGTCTTCTTCCATTGATACATATTTCTATTTTTATGTCAGTACCATAACATTTTGATTATTATGGCTTTGTAGTATATCTTGAAATCTGAGACTATGGTACCTACAGCTGTATTCTTTTTTCTCAGGATTGCTTTGGCTATTCAGAGTCTTTTGTGGGTCCAGACAAATTTTAGGATTTTTTTTCTAGTTCTGTAAAAAATACTATTGCTGTTTTTTTTATAGGGGTTGTATTGAATCCGTAGATGGCTTTGGGCAGTATGGACATTTTAATAGTGTTCTTACAGTCCATGAGCATGGTATGTCTTTCTGTTTGTTTATGTTATCTTCATTTACTTTAATCAGTGTCTTATTGTTTTCAGTGTACAAATTTTTCACCTTCTTAGTTAAATTTATTCTTAGGTATTTTATTCTTTTTGATAGGATTATAAATAGGATTTTTTTCTTAATTTTTTTCTGCTACTTTGTGCATAAAAATGCAACAGATTTCTGTATATTAATCTTATATTTTACTAAATTCATTTATTGGTTCTAATAGTTTTCTGGTAGAGTCCTTAGGGTTTTCTATGTATAGTATAATGTCATCTGCAAATAGTGACAGTTTTACATCCTTAACTATGGATGCTCACTCTTTCTTTCTTTCTTTCTTTCTTTCTTTCTTTCTTTCTTTCTTTCTTTTCTTCCTTTCTTCCTTCCTTTCTTCCTTTCTTCCTTTCTTTTCCTTCCTTCTCTTTCTTCTTTCTTTCTTTCATTTTTGTCTGATTGCTTTAGCTAGGACTTCCAGTATTATGTTAAATAAAAGTAGTAAGAATGAACATCCTTGTTTTGTTCCTTATCTTAGAGTATTAATAAAGCTTTTTAGCAGTGAGCATGATGTTAGCTCTAGGTTTGTCATATACGACCTTTGTTTATGTTGATATATGTTTCCACTATACTCATTTTATTGAAAGGTTTTTTGTTTTTTTTTTTATCAGGTATGGATGTTGGATTTTGTCAAACACTTTCTGCATTTAGTGAGATGACAGTGTGATTTTTATCCTTCATTTTGTTAATGTGATGTATCACGTTGATTTGTGGATATTGAATCATCCTTATTACATACCTGGAATAAATCCCACTTGGCCGTGGTGAATAATCCTTTTAAAGTATTATTGAATTTGGTTTGCTAATATTTTGTTGAGGATGTTCATGTCTATGTTCATTAGGGATATTGGTCTGTAATTTTTTTGGTACGGTCTTTGTCTAGTGTTGGTATCAGAATAATGCTGGCTTCATAGGATGAATTTGGAAACATTCCTTTGTCTTCTGTTTTTTGAAATGGTTTATTAAGAATAAGTGATAACTTTTTTTTTAAGTGTTTGGTAGAATTCAACTGTGAAACCATATGGTCCTGGGCTTTTGCTTGTCGAGAGCTTGTTTGTTTGTTTAGGATTATTTATTTATTCATGGGAGACATGGGGAGAGAGGCAGAGACAGGCATAGGGAGGAGCAGGCCTCCTGCAGGGAGCCTGATGCAGGACTCTATCCCATGACCCTAGGATCATGACCCAAGCAAAAGGCAGATGCTCAACCACTGAGCCACCCAGGTGCCCCTTGTTGGGAGTTTTTGATTACCAATTCAATTCTGTCATTAGTTATCAGTCTGTTCAGATTGTCTGTTTCTTCATGATTTAGTCTTGGAAGATTGCATATTTCTAGGAATTTATCCATTTCTTCTAGTTCATCCAGTTTGTTGGTGTATACTTTTTTGTAGAAGTTTCTTAAAATCTTTTTTTTTTAATTTTTATTTATTTATGATAGTCACACAGAGAGAGGGAGAGAGAGGCAGAGACACAGGCAGAGGGAGAAGCAGGCTCCATGGGCTGGGAGCCCGACGTGGGATTCGATCCCAGGTCTCCAGGATCGCGCCCTGGGCCAAAGGCAGGCGCCAAACCACTGCACCACCCAGGGATCCCAAGTTTCTTAAAATCTTTTGTATTTCTCTAATGTTGTTTGTCACTTCTCTTTCATTTCTGACTTTGAGTTCTCTTTTTTCCTTGATTTATTAACTTTATCTTTTCAAAGAGCTAGCTCTTAGTCTCATTGATTTTTTTTCTATTGCTTTTTAGTCTGTTTCATTTATCTCTGCTTTGGTCTTTATTATTTTCTTTTAATGATGTAAGGCTAGATTGTTTAAATGAAATTGTTTCTTGTGGTAGGCCTGTATCACTCTAAGCTTCCCTCTCTAAGCTATTTATTTTTAAAGTTTTTATTTATTTATTTGAGAGATAGAGCACATGATTGGGGGAGAGGAGCAGAGGAATAAGAGAAAGCAGACTCCCCACTGTGCAGGGAGCTTGATGCAGGGCTTGATTACAGGACCCTGAGATCATGACCTGAGCCAAAGGCAGATACCTAACTGACTGAGCCTCCCAGGTGCTTCAGACTATTATGTTTTTAAATAGTTTTAAATAGGTGATATGTAAATATATGCATTTACACACATAGTAAAAAATTCAAACACAGAAATTCAAACAACACAGTAAAAAATTCAAACACAAAAGGTATACAGTAAATTAAGTCTTCCTTTTTGTTGCCTGGCATTTTCATTCTCCAGACATTCCCCTCCAGACATTCTTTTTTCTACATTTGCTTTTTTCAGATTTATTTATTATCTCCCAGATTTTCCTGTATTCATATATGTAGATCAGCTTCATTATAACTATATAATATTTTATTGGATGGATATAACATAATCATTGAACCAGGTTTCCTACAATGGATGTATAGGTTATTTCCAGTCTTTTGCCATCATAAATAATACTTCACTAAGAATATTTGTACATATTGTCTTTGTGAATTTGTGTAATGGATAATTTCCTAGAACTAGATTGGTAAAAAAAAAAAAAAAAAAAGGCTATATGTCTCTTCAGTTTTAATGGACTTTTCTCAGACTGCTCTGTTTTCAGAGAAGTTGTACCAACTTACACTGCCAACTTAGATGCGCCTGCCTTTTCCCTACTTCCTCAGCAGTGCTATGTCGCACACCAAGTATCTGACCTTTAACAATTTAATAGATAGGAAAGATTAATTATTTGCATTTCTCTTATTATGAGTAGGAGTAACACCTTTTCATGTGTCTGAAGGTTAGCTTTCTTCTTATTGAAAAGAAACCTTATAGAAACCTGTGCTCTTTATACTTTACAACCATGTAACTTTTGTTGACCCTAAACTCTTGGAATTTAGCATCTATACCTATAGAAAGAGGAAGTCTAACAGTCTCCAAGAGTGACTTAATTTTGCACTGTCGGCAATTGGCCGCTGCTCACTTAAAATCTTTAGTGGTTTCCCATTGCACTTAGAATAAAATTCAGACTTCTTATGTTGACCTACAAGGCCTTCATGGTCTCTCTACCAGCTTCACCACATTGTAGCTCTCCTTGGCCTCCTTTTTATCTTCAGGACCTTAGGATTTTCTGATAAACTTTGCTTGGGATCCAGCAAACATGATCCAGTTCTTGTGACCAACACCTTCTCATTCTTTAGGCCTCATCTTTAGTATTATCTAATGAGAGATACATTTCCTGAACACCTTATGTAGCTAGTTCCACACTGATTATTTTCTATCACATCAGATAATTTCTTTCATGAAACATTTCAAAGGTCTGACATTTTTACATAATTGTTGATTGGTTTATTTTCTACCTACCCACACTAGACTCTAAGTCTGTGACAAAGACCTGACAAATAGTAGGTTTGATGAAGCAAGTGAATATTCATTCATCTGGCATATCTTTTACACTTCCAAAATCTTGTTTCTTTGTTAGTTTGTAGTATTGAAAAGTTGTTCAAAATGAGCAAGCAAGAGAGTGTGTGTACATGTTTGCATGTGCATGTG
Organism: Canis lupus familiaris; assembly: GCF_011100685.1. Taxonomy (NCBI): domain Eukaryota; kingdom Metazoa; phylum Chordata; class Mammalia; order Carnivora; family Canidae; genus Canis; species Canis lupus. Next base: position 20,539,071 of record NC_049244.1, on the reverse strand, counting down.
CATGTTCTCAGCCTCTCCCACAGAATTAGATATACGTGGAGGGTAGGGTCATCCTTTTCTCTTTTTTTTAAGATGTATTATTATTATTTTTAGAGAAAGAGAGTGTGCAGCAGGAAGGGGCAGAGGGAGAAGGAGAGAATCTCCAGCAGACTCCTCCAGGGAGCCCAATGTGGGGCTCCATCTCACAACCCTGAGATCATGACCTGAGCTGAAACCAAAGTTGGACGCTCAACTAACTTTGCCACCCAGGTGCTCTTAGGGTTGTCCTTTTCTATGAAGATGTTTATTATAAGAGTGTTTAGTACATCCAGTAGAAAGTAATACATATTTGTTAAAACAGTGAAAGGTGATACAGTTTATCTTAAAATGCTTATAATTAAGTGCTGCATATATATTGGCATGAAATCAAATGGCAAGAAATGAATCTGTGTTAAAGAAAAACTTGCATTTTTATTTTCATCTTGTTTGAAATAGTATATTCTTGAGTGTATAAAGTTTGAGGCTATATTTTATGCAGACCATCTGTTGATACAAATTAATAGCAAATAATTTGCGCCTTTAAATATAGGTTCAAATAATGGTAAGTACATGGGTCAATTTTTACAAAATAGGAAAATACTATAATCTAAGAACTAAGTGCCTCTTCCTATAGGTATCTACCTTCAGTAATATAATATGTATGATCATAGTCACTTTTCTATGCCATTTATAAACCATCAGAATTTGAAGTCACGGGGCACCTGGGTGACTCGGTTGAGCATCTGCCTTCGGCTCAGGTCATGATCTCAGGTTCCTGGGATCAAGCGCCACATCAGGCTCCCTGCTCAGCTAGGAGTCTGCTTCTCCCTCTGTCCTCCCCACCTTGTGCTCTCTCTCTCTCAAATAAATAAATAAAATCTTAAAAAAAAAATTTAAAGTCACACCATGAAAGCCAAATCAATGCTTGTGCTTGTTTTCCCAAGGCATATTTAAACAAAGAAAGTATATAAACTGTCTTTGCTGCCATTTTGTCACACAGAGTGCACAAGTACCACTTCTTAAGCTGTATTTAAACACAAGACTCCTGGAGGAAAAGTTCATGTGTATTAGGATGGATAAATTTTGGTGTATCCATACAGTGGAATATTATATATTAGTAAAATAAAAAACAACAATGAGCAATAAATAGGAATCTCACAAACATAATATTAAAAGAAGACACAAAAGAGCACATACTGTATGATTTTATTTATGTACTATATGATTCCATTATATAATTTACAAAACAGAAAAAAACTATTAATATAGAAGTAGGAGCCAGAATAGTGATTACATTTGAGAGGATGGTTGTGACTGGGAAGAAACAGAAGTGAGTTATCTGGGGTTCTGGCAATATTCTTTATCTTGTTCTAGGTGGTTGTCACTCAAGCTTGTTGACATTTTAAAAATTCATCAAGCTGTGCACTGATGATCTGTGTACTTTTCTCTATATGTATTTTATTTTTCCAATAGTTTCCATTCGAAAAGCACTGTATTGCTACATTTAGGCCAGATCTCCTCCATCTTGTGAAAATTATATGCTTTGAACCTAAATGTAGGTTGTTGTTTTTTTCTGATTAATTTCTGTTATTTCTCTTAACACAGTTTGACTTGTTTGGATCTTTTTATTTTTTGCTTCTGACTAGCATGTAAATTATCCAGCTTTATGTTACCTATAGCTTGAATAAGCATGTCTTTTATGTCTCTGTTTAAGTCATTGATAAAATATTGAAAAAGACAGAACTAATCACATATTATCCCACTAAAGAGCTTTTTCGTACCTACTTAATTAATTTGGTCTTACAGCAAAATCTGCTAAAATTTGCTTATTCAGAGCATTGTGCATTTACCAAACTGAGTTATCATCCAGACTGGAATTCTCCCCCTTGCCCACAAGGAGACACTCAAAGTGAGGTTTCCCATACCACAGTTTGCTTTTGGACTCTACTTTTTACAATCTCATAGGTCATAAATAATACTTCCCCCCATACGTAAAAGTCGAATTTATAACTGCCAGACTGCTGTGTTTATTTTAGCACTGGGCTAGTGCCATTGACAGTAATAAAGGAAGAAGACTTCCAAGAGTTTTGATTGTGTATATGCCTGAGCAGGACAGGAAGAAGTTGTTAATGGGAGTAAACAAAGAATGATGTGGTCAACTCGGAGATAGAACTGGTTGGCACAACACCAGCATTCAGAGAGAATCTGCATATGACCCTCAATTTATGCCTTGACTTTCTAAGTTTTTTGAACAACTTTTAAAACATGTCATCATAAACCATGCTGGAGTTCAAATATATCTGCTTTATTTTCTTAATCTGTAATTTAATAGCCGTATTGAAAAGGAAGTGAATGACCCATGGCACAGTTTGCTTTGGGTATATCCATGTTAATCTCATTGATCACCACCACATCATTTTCTAAGTACTAACGAATCCTCTGTCCTTTGTAGAGGTTTGTTAAAAATTATATCATTCTGCTTGTTAACAAAAGAAATAAAATTTAATATAATTGAATAGAGTTGAAAACTTTATCTTCACTTTGCCATCTGTTACAGTTCACTTTTATCTACGCCAAGGAGTGATTCTCTTTCTTAATTTGCTACATTCTTGCTTGGATAAGCCTTATTTTCTTCAGTTGTTTTTTGTTTTGTTTTGGTAGTGGTGGTTTTTTGTTTTATATGACTAAATCCATGAATTGGTTTTAATGGTAGAATATGAAGATGATTAAAAGGTAAAGATAGAAAATAATACCTACCGTGGAATAAAAGAGACCCCCAGACCAGTGCAGGGAACAGACATACGAGTAACTGTACTAATGATAACAGTACAGTGGGAACACTGGAGAAAGAGCACTTGAAGGATGGTAGCAGTAGCCCTGAGAAAAAAGAAACTCTTTCTGACAAATACACAGAAGAGTGCTAGTGTGTTACTTTTTCAGGGCAGTGTGATCGGTGGAGAACCAGGATAGACAAATGTGCCACCTTAAGGGATTTCTTAACAGGCAATAGACAATTGGACGTGTTTGCGTGCTAGACAGATTACCCTTGAAGCAACATGGTGCATGGTGGTGGGAAGGAGAGACCAAAGAGAAATAGTCTTGTGAAAGAGACTGTTAAAATAATTTCATCTAATGATGATGAATGCCTAGAGTAGTGACAAGGAGAATTAAGAAATAGAGAAATTGAAGAAATAGTGTCTACTCATACATTTCTCTCATGTCCATGCTCCACATTTCTTGCAGGATGCATTAATATCACTGTATTTTTTCTGAAGATCTGAGCTTTTGTGCACAATCATTGCTATGCAGCTGAGAGTATATGAAGTCATTAACTGCAGGTCAGTATGTCATGACACAGCAAGAATTTTGATGTAGACACATTTGAAGTTGTCTATCTTCATGAACAATACAGGGAAGGAAAAAAAAGATAGTCATCGAACCCTTCTTACCCCAGTCTTCAGAATTCAGTCTGTACCTACCTCTTCTCTGATACTTTCTGGTATTTTTCTCAATCAGACACCATCTATTTTGATCCAAACCCTAGAGCCCACTGTCCTCTCATGTGACATTTCTTCATAGTTACCTATATGATTCTCTTCTCTCTCTGCTAGATAGTCAGGCATCTGAGGACCTAACTTGTACATCTTTGCTTCCTCTCCCACCCATTAACTTCATGCTCCTCAACTCCACACAGTGCTTTGAAGGTAGTAGTCAACAGATAGCTGCTGAATAAATGAACATTTATCCCTTTATTTTCTTTGTTTTAAATTAAAACCTTTTTTTATAATTGGCAGCAAACATTCTTCAGAACCAGACAGTATTTATATTTTTGTATCTTCCCTAGAACCTAACATAGACCTGTTTAGACTGTAGGCATCAATAAATATCTTCTTGGTTTATTATCTTAGAATTGATTATTTTGAAATTCTTGATGTAAGGACAAAGAAGAGAGGAATACAATTCATGACATATACATTAATGCATCTTCTCAAAAAGATTCTCACCTACTAGGTTGCTGTAAATGCTGACAAGTGAGGTAAATCATATTTGAGCAAGTATTGGGGGCCTAGAGGAAGACTAATAATTATCTAAAATAGTTGTCTCTAATCAATACCTAAAACCACTGTCTGGTCATGTCAGGCATACTCCTGAGATTAAACATCCTAAAATTTCCAAATTAAATTAAAATTTAAATACAAATCAAATAGAAAATCAGTAAATGCCCAGGATCGAGTCCCGCGTCGGGCTCCCGGCATGGAGCCTGCTTCTCCCTCTGCCTGTGTCTCTGCCGCGCTCTCTCTCTCTCTGTCTATCATGAATGAAAATCAGTAAATGTATCCAGAGAAAACTTTTCTTCTTCCCACGCTTACTCCTATTTCCTACTTGGGGGTTGAGGAGGAACACAAGCAATTGATAGCTGAAAGCTTTTTATAGAAAATTACTGTTTATTTATTCGTTCATTAAGTATGTATCCAAGCTATTAGATGTATGGCAGTGCTGGATGCTGGATATCATGGATATTGCAAAGAATCTCTCATATGCCTTGCCCTCAGATTCCCTTCAGTCTAGATAGGAGGAAAGAAATATATATATAAACACAGAAGGGTAAGCTTAAATGTAAAGTTTAGAAAAAGGATTGAGTACTATGATTGGAAATGGCAGGGGAATGCTTCATAAAAGAACTATCCATGAAAGACAGATAGCATTTCCATAGGTAAAAGAAAAAGTCAAGTTATCAAGATGGAGGATGACAGAACTTTGAAGTGTGGAAAAAGCAAGCTTGTTCTACCAACCATGCCCTAAGCTTAGTAATCTATTACATACATGGAATTGAACTTAGAGAAACATCACATTTACAGCAGTATATTTAGATATCATTTGCAACTTTGAAAATAGGAAAAACTCAGCATTAACAGTGAATCTATTCATTGTAGGTTTGAATTTTTTTTAAGATTTTCTTTATTAAAAAAAAGATTTTTTTATTTATTAGAGAAAGAACACAAGTAAGAGGAAGGGCAGAGGAAGAGGGACAAGCAGACTCCCCACTGAGCAGCGAGCCCAACGCAGGGCTCTATTCCAGGACTCCAAGATCATGACTTGAGCCAAAGGCAGATGCTTAATCATCTGAGCCCTGCTGGCACCCCATGGTTTGAATTTTTTTAATAAAAAGTTGAAGGGCCACCTGGGTGGTTCAGTGGTTGGACATCTGCCTTCCGCTCAGGTCGTGATCCTGGGTCCTGGGATCGAGTCCCACATCATGCTCCCCACAGGGGCCTGCTTCTCCCTCTATGTCTCTGCCTCTCTCTCTATGTCTCTCATGAATAAGTAAATAAAAATCTTTAAAAAAATTGAAAAGAATATTGTAAAACTGAAGTGAGCTAGGAAATATTACCTCATAAAGGCACACACACATGTACATGCCTAACATTTTGGAACTCTGTTATAGGACAAATTGGGAATACTGGGGGAAAACTTCCTAAAGGAAATACTATTTAACTAGTCCATGAGGGATGATATTATTTCAATCAGGAGAAAAAAAACAATATAAGTTTATCAAAGTACAGAGTATCAGTGTTTTGAAGTGTGCAAAGTACAAGCTTTCCTTCTTCATCAGAAATAGACACCATCTCCTGCTGGGAATTAGTGCAAATATATGGCCAACAACATATACTCACTATGAAATGCACACATGCATGCACACACACACATAGAGACATTTGAAATTATATCCTTATTAATGAAAAATTAAAATGTTAAGAAGTAACCAGATTAATTTTTCTGAAAAGTATACTTCTTTATATCCTTCTACTCCCCCAAAAATATGCAAATTGATGTGCACGATTTGAAAGCTGAAATGTTAGGTGGACATTCAGAGACAATTGTATTATTATGAATGCTGATTACGTTGCTCCACCACCATATTTTTAGGTCCAACTTTATTTTTCCTCAAGAGATTGTATGAAGCAATAAGTACAGGCAAAAGTATTAGAATATATATCATAATTTATTTATGAATATTATATATAATATATATTCTTATATTTTAGAAGGTAATATATGCTTTTATTTTATATGTGATATATATGTGTGTATATATAAAAATATAAATCGGGGTGATAGCATGTTTGCTCTTAAAAATATTTTAAAACATCTTAAAACAGTACATAAAACTTTGTAAGATTACTTCAATGAAATTGCATTATCACCATAGACTATATCTGTAAGACAAGTTGTGGAAAGGGAGCTCCATTTTTACCTTTATCGGCTACTATTACAGAGGAAGAAAAGTTTAATAACTCTATAGCAAACAGTATCTTACACCAGCAGTATCTACAAACAAAAGTATTTTGTTCCTCCACTAAGCGAAGTATAAACGTGTATTTTAACAATCAACAATGTTCAAGAAAATTCTGTTTCTGCACTATAATGTCAAACTGAAGATTTCACTTAAAAATTTTATTATGAAAATGTACTAATAATTAGAAATTTGGACAAAATGTTTGGTTTATTCTTGTATCTTCTATTCTTAACATCTTTCATGGATTGGTTCTTATGGTAAATGAAGAAAATATAGTTACCCCTAACCAGGGCAAAAATGATCATTATGTGACTATAAAGTAGTGGTACAGTTTTTAAGTACATACCTGAGAAAAGAATCTTATTAATTTACAGTTTTATGACATCCAAGAAGGTCAAACCATCTATCAGAGTTTAGGGGCCTCTGAATACATACGTCTTTGAAGACCTTAGAACTTGTCAAGGTAATCAGGTCAGCATAACCACCTTACTGTGATCATATATTAGTTTCTACTGCAAACAAGAGGTTGATGTCTTTGTCCTTTAATCTACATATCACTAAATAATTCTGACCCAAAGAAGGAGAAAAGCCATGAAAAACCTATGCAGGCCTTTGAAAAAAATTAATTTATTCTAATATTGTTGGGACAAAAGTACATGAATATTCTTATGAGGGGAAAAAAGTTAATCATTTTTACTCTGATACCTCAAATTTTTAAATTCTTTGTACTATTTATTTGAAGTAGATACGATGTAGTGCTATGTGTCATACTTCTAGAATTTTATCAGTTCTATTTTCTAATTGAAGGATCTATGAAATATTCTTAATCCCAACTCTACAGTAAACGTTTGAGATTTATAATCTCTAATGACTAAAATATTAATTACAAGACTTTGAAAGTTGCTCCACAGCAAAATCTGAATAACAAAATAATACATATTTCTTTATAAACTTTATACATCTGTCAATTATCCCCTCCTGTTCCTGCGATAAAAGTCACTGTAAACCTAACTGTTGAAATGTCAGTTCTTAACTGCCTGTCATTGTTAATTGTGGCATGTATAGCCTCTTTTCAAATATTCTGTATTTTCCCAGCTTATTGTGTACTTAACACCTATATTTTGACATCCTACTCTCCCCTTTAGGGGATAAAAATCAGTATCAGATAAAATCCTTGTGCTTAAGGACTTTACATAAATTTGTTCCCTTTATAAATAAACATTCATTGCTAGCTTGTCTACAGAAACCCATTTCTCAAATCTTTATTTAGCTATATGTACAGTTATCAGTTTTGTAAAATGAAGTTGGCACTATTTATAAAAAAAAACCACATGTGGTGCAGCTGTTTGCTTTTAAAAGGTAGTATTTGTTGTTATACCACAGCAGCCAATTTTCTACAGCATGAAGCTGAATGTTACAAGTTATAGGGAAAGAAAGGAAGCAGCTTACAGTTTTTATTTAAGATACTCTTCAGATGTTTTTTTAGGGATGGGAGATTCAGGCAGCCAGAATAGAGCATTAGGAAATGGGAGTGTATTTTTTCCACACAATTCTGAATTATTCCTATTTGACACCTCTTTTTTCTTGTTTCTATCAGTTGTATTTTCACAAAGTCTTAGGGAAAATTAAACTTTTGAGTAATTTTAGGGCAGTAGTCTTACAGAGAGTACTGAAAAGAAAAAGGCAAACCCAAGCTTCAGAAGCTCTGAGATGTGAATGAAGCAAGATAACCAAGAAGGTGGAAATAGAGACTAGAAAAATAATGTTAGAAATCACAGAACGGGGGGCACCTGAGTGGCTCAGTTGGTTAAGCATCCGCCTTTGGCTCAGGTCATGATCCCAGGGGCCTGGGATCGAGTCCCACATCTGGCTCCCTGCTCAGTGGAGAATCTGTTTCTCTCCTCTCTCCCTCTGCCTCTCTCCCTGCTTGTGCTCGCATGCTCTCTCTCAAATAAATAAATAAAATCTTTTTAAAAAAATCACAGAATGGTAGCAAAGATTAAATTGTAGACAAATGAACACTGGGAGAGGGAAAGAAGGAAAAGAATTGCCTTGGATAATAGAGAAATAGACATGGGAAAGTTTAAAAAAGAAAAACTCTTGTAATTATCATTAGATAAAAATAAAATTTAAGAAATTCCTCTTAGGGGCACTTGGGTGGCTCCCTTGGTTAAGTGTGTGCCTTCAGCTCAGGTGATGATCTTAGGGTCCTAGGATCAAGCCCACCTCAGGCTCCCTACTCAGTGAGAAGTCTGCTTCTCCCCTCCCCGCCCCCCACCCCTCTCCCTACTTATGCTCTCATTCTCTCGCTGGCTCTGTTTGTTTTTTTTTTTTTTTAAGGTTTATTTATTTATTTATTCATGAGAAACACCCACACACACAGAGCGGGGGGGGGGGGGGGGCAGAGACACAGGCAGAGGGAGAAGCAGGCTCCATGCAAGGAGCCTGATAAGGAACTCAATCCCGGGTCTGTCTCCAGGATCACACCCTGGGCTGCAGGCGGTGCTAAACCGCTGTGCCACCAGGGCTGCCTCAGCTGGCTCTGTTTCAAATGAATAAATAAAATCTTAAAATAAAAAAGGAAATCCCTTTTAATATCAGATGTTCCTTCAGCAAAGCTAACCAATAATTCTTGAATACTTTCCTGGAGAGCAAAAAAGATATATTGGCGGTAGTTCTTGATATGAGGTAAAAGTCTATGTACCTCTTTTTTGCAATGCGAAGAGAAACCTATGCATCCTATAAGGATGCCTCAATCCAAAGAATCACTCAAGATAAGAGTGGTTACTTGGACTGTCTATTATATATTTACCATTTACCTTTTCCTCTCTCTGCTCTTCTCAGCAAGGTCAGTTCCAGGGGGTAATTAGGGCATGGTTAGAAATGGTTCTTCAGCCATTTCTGGTTGTTCTTTGCCTGTAGTGTCTGCATATCTGCTTCAGATTGTGGTTTGAGTTACCCATCTTTTCTCCATTTCCCCCTTCTTTTTTTAATTTTTTTTTTAATTTTGTATGTGTGTGTGTTCCACTTGTCTTCATTTATCTCTTGGTTTGGTCACTATTCAAATCGTATACCAAAAAACGTATACCAACACCTTGGGCTCCCAACACTTTGGGAGCCCAAGATGTTGACCATTGAAAAGCCATTTTTTGAATTTAAGAAATAAGTAGTATCATCAGCCATAAAGGATTCATTCCATGTATGAGGTGTTAGTTTAAGAAGGAACACTGTAGGAGCACCTGGGTGGCTCAGTCACTTGAGTGTCCGGCTCCTGATTTCAGCTCCAGTGTGATCTCAAGGTTCTGAGATGGAGCCTTTCTGGGGCTCCATCAGATAAAATCCTCAGTAGTCTACTTGAAGATTCTCTTCCTCTCTCCCTGCATCCTCAACCCCTCCCCCCCTCATGAGCAGACGCACGCACTTTCCTTTTCTCTCTCTTTCTAAATAAAATCTTTTTTAAAAAAGGAATGCTGTGTAACAACTCTGTTACAGATTCCTAAATACCCTTTCAGCATCCCATGATCAAAAACTACAGAGTAACAGACTTCTTTATTTTATCATTCAACACCCACTCCTCCTTTCTTTCAGACTTCAACCTTATTTTACTTTTTAAGTAAGCTACCTGGTTAGCTATCCATTACTAGTGTACAGTATCATGAGTATCAGGTCAGTTCATTACATCTGTTCTCCACAGAGATATAAATTATTCAAAGATAGATAAATCTTCACTGACAATTTTCAAGTCATGTTAAAATATTGTTTACTTTTTTTTAACTGTCTTGGTTTTTTTGCCTTCAGTAAGTTCAGAAATGACAGGTCATTTAGCATAAGAACAGTGATAATAATAGTGAATATCATTAAACATTTCTTCTTTCTGCTTAACACTTTACATGAGTCCTCATTTTACCAGATCTTGATTTGAAAAAGCTATTAAATCCCTGTATCATTAGCTTTTCTGGGTGAAGTCAAACTGTTGAGATCTAGAAACCATATAAATTTCTTTATTCTCTTCCTGTTTTCTTTCCTGTCATTTTCAAAAAAACTCTGTGGGGCTGTAGGTTGTTTTCGTGTGTTTGCGTGTGTGCTTGTTTCCTTCCTACTTATAACTTCTTTATTTACTATTGAAATTGCCTCAACTATGCACATTTGGATTCCTCTAAACTTGTGTCTCAGGTTCTTTATCCGTAAATGAGGAAAATAATAGTACTTACCTCACAGGGTGATTGTGGAGATTAAGTTATGTCATAAATGCAGATCACGTAGAACAATGCCTAGCACATTAAACATTGCATAATTGTTAGCTATTTTTAATTTTTATTATTATTTTTTGGTTACAGTGTTCTCTGATATACATGCTATATTTTTTTATTTCATGGTATAAACATAGAGAAACCAGTACTTTTCCTTCTCTGGTATACATATATGCAAAGTTTGAAAACTCTTGAACACTGTCACTTCAAAGAATGTCTCTTTTGTCTGTATATAGCACTCACTGAGAGAGTGGGCATTCAGCCAACTCTATAATTGCTGTTAATTTACTGTATCACCAACAGAATTAGTCATTGTTTCATTTTTAGATTATGTTAAAATATAGCTTACTTCAACGCTGTTGTGGGCTGTATGAAAAATCAAATTGTCATTTCCAGCTAGTTATGATGAATACTTTTATTGTGCTGTATGTATATTGAATTATTATCTTTTAAATAAATAACTGCCGCTTTATATGTCTACAAACATAAAATGTAGTACTTCTTTCCCAAAGGATAAGGGAAGCCTGTATATTATTTCCATTTTACATTTAGGAAATCTATAAATATGCTACATTTTATATAATCGCCTTGAGTAGTGTGAGACTTATATAAACGTGAACAAAATAAAAAGGAGGGCATTCTCCTTATGTTTATGTTTATGTCACTGTCTCTAATTTAATAGCAAGTGTCATATGGTTGGCCATTTATTATCCATTAATCCATTAAGTATCTCAGCTGTTGTGCTTCATAATTAATTGTCGTTATGTATGAGACACTTTTGCAGTTATAAAGCAGAAATGAATCATCTTGTCTCAGAAATGTAGGTTCATTGGACATCTGTTAAATTATGTTTCCTCTATGCAGTACTAATTAATAAGTGTGTGTTGTTGAATCAACATAGCCCCACATAATAGTTCTAAGTTCAGTGTTCAAGAGCAGCTGTTCTGGTATTTTATGGGGATGGGGGTTGGGAAGTGATGCCTCTGGTGGAAATATTAAACTCAGAGAACTTTGAGTTTTCATTTTGATGGACCCCCAAGCATTAATTGAGCACCTATTGTATATATGCTCAATGAATTAAAGTAATGAGAATGCTTAAGTGATATTTTGTGTACATTTGTTTAAGTTTGGATACTGGATCATCATTTCTTCCTCAATTGTTGTGGATTCAGCAGTTTTTGAAGCCATATATAATTATGTTACTGGAAAAATTGTCCAAACCATGAAAACCCATTTATAGAAAACTCATACAGCCAACTTTAAAATTAAAAAAAAATTTTTTAAGTCCTTAATTGTTTTAAAAGTATGATATTGCTTCTTTAAATGGCCTTTAAAAGGCTATTAAAGGGATGCCTGGGTGGCTCCGCGGTTGAGCATCTGCCTTTGGCTCAGGGCATAATCCTGGAGTCCCGGGATCAAGTCCCACATCAGGCTTCCTGCATGGAGCCTGCTTCTCTTTCTGCCTGCCTCTCTCTCTCTCTCTCTCTCTCTCTCTCTCTCTGCATGTGTCTCTCATGAATAAATAAATAAAATCTTAAAAAAAAAAGTCTGTTAAAATCCAAGCCTTCAAATGGTAAAGTTGTACTTCTAGAAGTGTGCCACTTCTAGAGCTTTGTTAAGTTTCTTTTCTTTCTTTTTTAACTGACTGAGGAAGGAAACCTCTGTATGCATGCCAAATAAACATTGAGTGAGCTGGTTTCAAGCTACTGTGTCTTTTTTTTTTTTTTAATTCTATTTGCCAGCATATAGTGTAACACGCAGTGCTCATCTCATCATGTCAAGCTACTGTGTCTTTAACAGATAGTATTTTGTTCACAATAAAGTAATTGAAACATCATCTATAAGAGATTTTTATAAAGATTTAAATATAAATCAACTCTTCCTAAAGGATGACTCTATATTGCCTTATATTTTCGCATATATGATACAATCTGGTCTCAAACTAGTGTTGTCCTTGCCCATGAAGAAGCAAATGCAGAACACTCCACAATCCAAGACACATGGGACTTCTACAGAAAAATAAGTAATATGTACTGAAGATGAACTCATACTCATATTATAGTCTGCTCTATGATATCATCCTATCATAAAAAAGAATCAGTTGGAGTACCATTTCTGAAACTTAGTAGAACAAGTCAAAAGAGATGAGATAATCTTTTAAAGAGAAAAAGATGAAGGGGCACCTGGGTGGCTCAGTCAGTTAAATGTCCGACTCTTGATTTCCCCTCAGGTCATGATCTCCACACTGGGCATGGAGCCTGTAACATTCACTCCCTCCCTCTCCCTCTGCCCCTCCCCCTCCAAAAAAGAGGAAAAGTTGGAATAGGAAACATAGTAGGAGAACAAGTCACTAATAAAAAAAGAACAAAAAAATATGAAAAAGAACCAAATTGAACCTCATTCAATATAGATATATCCCTGAAACATTCTATATAAATTTAATTTTTCTAAGTTAAATAAGAAGGAATCCAATTATTGGTCCCTAATCAAGTCATACCAAGTATTTTCCCTTGCAGAGCTTGGGTGTAATCAGGTGCTGCACGATGGGAAAGGGCCCTGGGGATTGGATACAATGTTCCTGTCTTCCAAGAGATTTACTGCTCATGATGGAGAAAATTTTCTAGTTGCATGTTTTTCTACCTCTGTACTTAAAAGGAACTGGGAAAGATTTTTTAAATTTAAATATCTATACTCTAAAGTTCTTTTATTATTCATCGTTGAAGTAGTATTTGATATCTTAACATTTTTTAAAAAGTGGTTCTATCCTGTAGTTAAATATAGCATATTTTACAGTCTTACAGCAGGATGGGCATCATCTTTACACATGATAGTTTCTAAGTAATGTTTCATTTTAATTCCTTTATTGCCAGTTATGAGAAAAGAAATTCATTTCCAGGTTTGTTTTTTATTTGGAAAAGAGTTTGGTTTTGTTTGCTAATGTGTATTTCTTAGAGTTTCTTTTAAGATTTGTGATTCTCTTCACTTATAATGGGTTATTCCAGTTTTTATTTTGTCTTAGGATGTGGTAGTTGTTGGTGCAGTGCTTTTAAGTCCATTTTAAGAAAAGAGCACTTGAAATCTCAAAAAGGTTGAAGTACGGACATTCTTTAAATGTGTATTAACAAACTGTTCAAATAAACTAGTTCCATAGTGAGCCTACAGCCAAGATCCATTTGAATGATGTTAACCCTGCTATTTTTGGACTTTTGTTACGTGATTCACTGATTTATGGCACAGGAGCTCCAAATATTTCCTCTCTGGGTCTCTATGGAAAAGTATATTTAAGAGGAATGTATTTCTCACTGATCTCATACTTCCTTAGTAAAATCACCATGTCACTTCTCTCCTGATGAGAAGTTTTTTGGCAAATGGAAGCTATGTGCAAAATGGAGATTATTACTGAAATATTATTTTAAATTATCATTTTTAATGTCATTATCAGCTTTCCAGCTTGGAGGTGTTTCTTCACAACATTTTCCTAAATTGTCTAGAATCAGTCTGGCAGAAATACTTATTAAATAAAATATGTTTTTCTCTATACTCATTCCCTTCATGAGTAGGGCATGCCCTTTCTCCCTTTACAAAACCACTGTTTGCCTGCATGTGGAATGTTGTCTTTACCCTAGAGCAAGGGAGTGGTATAAAGAAAACACACTTAAAACTCAAGTTATAGGGGAGTTCTTACGTGAGCACATGCCTTCTGAAATAGCCATGTACGGGATGAGCACTGGGTGTTATGCTATATGTAGGCAAATTGAACTCCAATAAAAAAAAATTTAAGGGCAGCCTGGTGGCTCAGCAGTTTAGCGCCGCCTTCAGCCCAGGTGTGATCCTGGAGACCCATGATCGAGTCCCACATCGGGCTCTCTCCATAGAACCTGCTTCTCCCTCTGCCTTGTCTCTGCCTCTGGGTGTGTGTGTGTGTGTCTCATGAATGAATAGATAAAATATTTTAAAAAAAATTTTTTTTAAATGAAATGAAATAGCCATGTAAAACTAGGAGACATGAAGAGGGGAAGGGAGACTAGCACTGCCTGAATTTCTGCTGAGTGCCAGGCGTAGTATTTGGACTTCTTGTGTACGTCAGTCTTCACAGCCACTGTGGGAAAGCTAGTATTTTCCCTATTTTAAGATAAGGAAACTGAATCTCAAACAGGCTAAACTGATTCATCCAAAGTCAGAATTTCAGCTCAAATCCAGTGAGCTCCCAAAACCACATATTCTTTTCATAATATAACTCTTGGATCTTGGAACTAGAAGGAGCCTGAGAAATAATCTCAGTCTCATTTTGTCAGGACATAGGGGCTCAGAGTAGCAAAGTGACCTCTCCCAGATTGTTCACTACTTAGTAGCTGTTTTATGCTATAGTCAACATAAAGAATTCTGTTAACTCTTGCTAAAATTATTTTTAAGGAGAGGTGATTCTGTGAAGTGTAGAAATAGCACAATGACATTTTAAGTTACCTTTTAAGATAAAGTAATAATGCAACTGGGAAATATACGTACGTGTTGCATTGTTTTCCTATTACTGCTATAACAAATTAACACAAACTTGGAGGCTTAAAACAACATAAGTTTCTTGTCCTACAGTTCTGTATGTCAGCAAACTGAAATCAAGGTGTCACCAGGGCTGCATTCCTTTTTGAGGTTTTAAGGGGAAATTCATTTCCTTGCCTTTTCCAGCTTTTTTTTTTTTTTTTAATTTATTTATTCATGAGAGACACAGAGAGAGGCAGAGACACAGGCAGGGAGAAGCAGACTCCATGCAGGGAGCCCAGTGTGGGACTTAATTCCGGAACTCCAGGATTATGCCCTGAGCTGAAGGCAGATGCTCAACTGCTGAGCCACCCAGACCCTTTTCCAGCTTCTTGAGACCAACTGCATTCCTTGGATGATGGCCCCATCACTCTGGCTTCTTGCTTCCTCACCTCACTCTTCCTCCACCTCACTGACTCCTTGACATCTCCTATCTATCTTGCTGCTTCCCTCTTATAAAGCTCTTGTGCTTTTATCCAGCCCACCCATAAAATCCCAGAGTAAGTACCTCATCTCAAGATCCTTAACTTAATCATACCTGCAAAATCCCTTTTACCCTGTAAGGGTAACGTATTCAGAGGTTCCAGGGATTGGAATGTGGAGGTGTTTGGGGGCATAGCGCATTATCCTGTCTACCACACACACACACACACACATGCCTCTGTTGTGTGTTTATGTATCACACATCAACCAAAACCGTTCTTATCCAGAGTCATCTAGGAATTAGACATTCTGGATAAACAAGATTTCTGTATCACTGTAACCAAATCATTTTTAAGATTTCCTTAATATATGGAAAATGTTCTAAAATGTGATGTCTTCCCTGCCTTTGAAAACAGTGCTTTCAATATAATTTTACCTCTCCTTGAAGAATGATAGCTATCATTATAAACATCAATATTGAGCTATGCTTCAAATATAGCAATAAATGCAAATTCAGGTGTAAGTTGTGTGATACACAGAACTCAGTGAGTATTAAGCCCTGCAGTGGAACTGGAATTTTCTTTACAGTCATTTTTTATCATTTGTTTTTTTGTCAGAAGGGTGAAATGAAGGATATACTGCCGTCCAGCCCCCTGAACAAGATAACATGATGGGCTTTCTATAAAACTGAGTCAGATGTGAGTCAGTCTCTTCTAGAGAATGAGGGGTAGGAGGAAGATGCTTTCTCAGCATCTGAAAATCTCCTTCTAACGTGCAAATCCCTTGATATTTGTCAGTATTCAAAATATCGTTTTCTATTTCTGCATCACTAATGTCTGAAAGGACTGCAGACAATTGCTTATCAGTTTGCATATATTCTTCTCTTTCATTTCCCCCTGTTCTGTTGATAGAGTCTGTAAGGGAATGCTGGCTATTTCAGGAGCTGTTAAAAGCAGGTTTTCGCCTTGATTGTGGAACACTTTTGCTGATTTGACCAGACCACATGTTTTTTTAAATTTTCTTTATTATTTAAATAGGCAATAGTAATAATAAAATTTTTTATGTTGGAGTGCCTGGCACATATTAAGTGCTTACTAAATATTTATTATTTTTTATTATCAGTTTAACCTGTATGAAATCTTTTCTGAAATAATATTTTAATCTATAGGACAATTTAGTAAAGTAACATTTGGGTGCAAAAAGATATTTAAAATATGTCTTGCTTTCTTAGGTTATTCTCCTCAGTTTTCCATTTTTCAGTCTACTATAAGTTGTGGTTCTAAAATCTTCTTTTACCTAAAGAACAATAAGATGTTACAAACCCTCAGAAAGATGCTTGTCTGTGTTTGAGCACCAGCCTCTGATTTGTTAGCATTTATTCAGCAAACAATGGGCTCTTTCTGTGTGCCAAGCACTGCATTAGACATCAATTGAAAGAAAATACTTGCAGGGGTAATTGAGAAGGTGCTGTGGCAAGTCTGGTACTAGAAGTAGGAGTGTGATGAGGGAACCCTGAAGAGGTCATGGCTTACATCACAATAGATGAATGTGTAACACTTCTTAAAACTCTGTGATCATCAATTTTTTTTTCCAGTTCAAATGGTGGTATTTGTGGAAAATAAACTCAAAATGGATTAAAGACCCAAATGTGAGACCTGATGCCATAAAACTCCTAGAAGAGAACACAAGCATAAATTCATTGATATTGGCCTTAGCAACATTTTTCTAGATAATGTCTCCTAAGGCAAAGAAAATGAAGCCAAAACAAACTGTTGGGACTACACTAAAATAAAAAGGGTTGGCAGAGCAAAGGAAACCATCAACAAAAGTAAAAGGCAGCCCACTGAATGGGAGAAGATATTTGCAAATGATATATCCTATAAAGGGTTAATATCCAAAATATATCAACCACTTATGCAACTCAACACCAAAAAAATCAGACAGTCTGATTAAAATATGCGCAAAGAACCCGAATAAACAGTTTTCCCAAAGAAGGCATACAGATGGCCAGCAGACCGTCACTAATCATCAGCCAATGTAGAAAACAGTATGGAGGTTCCTCAAAAATTAAAAATAGAAATACTATATGATTTAATAAGCACTACTGGGTATTTACCCAAAGAAAACGAAAACACTGATTCAAAAAGATATGTGCAACCCAAGAGTCCATCAGTAGATAAATGGATAAAGAAGACATGGTATGTATATATACAATAGAATATTAACAATAAAAAAGGATGAGATCTTGCCATTTGCAGCAACATGGATGGACCTAGAAGGAATTAGACTTAGTGAAGTTAGTGAGAGAAAGACAAATACCATATGATTTCACTTATGTGTGGAATCTAAAAAAACAATACAAATGAATAAACAAAAAGCAGAATCATACCTACAAATGCAGAGAACAAATTGATGATTAACGGAAGGGATTGGTGGATAGGCAAAATGGGTGAAGGGGAGTGGGAGATACAGACTTCACTTAGGGAATGAATAAGTCATAGGAATAAAAGGTACAGCATGGGGAATACAGTCAGTGATACTGTAAGTGTTGTATGGTGACAGTTGTAATAGCATCATATGGTAGTTACACTTGTGGTGAGCAGAACATAATGTATAGAGATGTTGAATGACTTGTCATTATATACCTGAAAGAAGTGTAACATTGTGTGTCATCCATACACAAAATAAAAAAATATTGTAAAGTGCTATTTGTGGGAGCCTACAGCATTAAAACATAGGAACAAACTACCTGTTTGATTCACTGTGGTTTATTCTTTTTTAAGATTTTTTTATTTATTCATGAGAGACACAGAGAGAGAGAGAGAGAGAGAGAGAGAGAGAGCGGGCAGAGCATAGGCAGAGGTAGAAGCAGGCTCTGTGCAGGGAGCTAGACGTGGAACTCAATCCTGGGTCTCCAGGATCACTCCCTGGGCTGAAGGCGGCTGTGGCTGTGGCTGTGGGTTGAGCCACCTGGGCTGCCCTTCACTGTGGTTTATATATGAATACCTGTTGGGACAAAAGTTAACAAACAGCAAAGTAGATCCTTTAATCAGTATTACAAAACATTCAAGTGTGAAGCATTCTCTGTCCAAAAAATCCACAAGATTCTTTGCAAACTCATGCTTTATTTTTCATCCAACTATACTTTTAATGAAATATCTTCACTTAAAATAGAGAATCAACAGTAAAACCAACCTAATTAGAAAATGGGCAAAAGACATGGATGAGCATGAACATCCTAAGAAAGAGGGTATCCAGATAATAAATAAGCACATGAAAAAGTATGGAATTAGGAAAATGCAAATTAAAACCACAATGCAATACCAACCACTACACCCAATCAGAATGGCTAAAATCATATTACACCAAATGCTGGCAAGGATGCAGAGAAACTGGATCACTCTGCTGGTGGGAATATAAAAGGGTGCAACTGCTCTGGAAAAAATTATAAAAAATTATAAAAATTATAAAACTAAGTATGAACTTATCATACAACCCCACAATTGCATTCTTGGACATCTACCTCAGAGAAGGCAAAACTTATGTTCACACAAACATACACATGTTGATGGCAGCTTTATTTGTGATAGCTAAAAACTAGAAATAATCCATTCGGTAGGTAAACGGTTAAACAAACTGGTACATCCATACCATGGAATACTACCTATCAATAAGAAAGAACAAACTATTGATACGTGCAACAATTTAGATGAATCTCAAGGGCAATGTGAAAGTAAAAAGAGGTGATTTCAAAAATTACATTCTATATGATTCCATTTATGTAACATTCTTGAAATGACAGAATCACAGAGGCAAAGAGTAGTGGTTTTCAAGAATTAAGAGAGGAAGATAGGAAGGTGACTGTGTCAGTTAAATAGTAGCATAAAGGATGTTTGTGAATGAACTATTATGTATCTTGGCTGTGGTTGTGGTAACAGATATACATGTGATAAAATTGCATAGAAACACGTGTGTACATGAGTGCATATAAAACTGATGATAAATGGAAAAGGTCAGCAGACTGTATCAGTGTGAGTTTCCTGTGATGATACATTACAGTTATGTAGGATGTTGCCATTGGGGGAAAGTGGATGAGAAACATATGTGACCCGTCAGTATTATTCTTACAACATGGTGTGACTGTATAATAATCTCAAAATTAAAAGTAAAAAAGGAGGGAGGGGCATTGAGGCTAAGTAGGAGAGCATGAGGTTTTGGGTCAACAAAGCTGTGTTCAAATTCTGGCTCCTCCACTTGCCAACTGTGCAACCACATGCCAGTTCTTTAACCACTCTGTGACTTCATTTATTTTTTTCCTGCTGTGTTATTAAGATATAATTGGCATAAAGCATTGTATTTATTTTAGGTGCACAACATAATGATTTGATATATGTATGTATGTATTGCAAAATGATTACCACATACATCCATCATCTCACAGAGTTACAGTTTCATTTTAAAAGTAGGTACAATACCTCTTTGAATTATTTTGAGGATTAACTGGCTCCTAGTAGCCAATCAGTATCTGATAGGTTTATAAAAGCCACTCATCATTTACACTGGATCATAAAAATATTTTGTCTTTCCATCTAGTAAGCACTTAAAGGAATAGACACACTGATTTCTCTGCAGAATTTTAATATTGTTAGGTATTCTCTATTTCATTAAATTCTGCTCATGTCTCTATCTGCTTTTATAGGATTTACTGTTATTCTTTTCTTTTCCTTAAGCACTCAATAGATGCCTTTCCTCCTTTCTAATTTGTGTATTTGAAACTGTAGATTTCTTTATGATAACTGTTTTAACCAAATTGCAAAGTTTGGTATTGGCAGTCCAAACATTTCACTGTCATTCAGTTATAAATGTAGCCAATTTTTTTCCTTTGATCCAAGAATTATTTGAAAAATGTGTTTTTCAGTTTCCCAAACATTTGATGGAGAATTTTTGTGGTCTTAATAATTCTTTGAAATATCTTAAGCTTCCTCTGTGGCTTAGTATGTGATCAGTTTAAATATGTTTCTTATGTGAATGGAAAAGAATGTATATTCTTTGTTAAGTGTGGAATTTCATTTTCATTCAATCCCTTGATTTTGTTAATTTGGTTGTTCCTATTTTCAGTATCCTTACTACATTTTGGTCTGGATGACTTCCGTTACTACAGCAAGATGTCCCTCTGATTGTAGACATGTCATTTTCTCTATAATTTTGCTAAATTTCACTTTTTATATTTTTGGCTATCTTATTAGGTACAACAGTTTCAGAACTGTTACATTTTTCTGATGAGTTGTTCATTTTATCATAATGCAGCAATCTTCTTTATTCATTTTGCCTTAAACATATATTTGATCTGATAGTAATATAGCCACTTAAGCTCTTTTTTTTAGTTGGTGTTTTCATAGTACATATGCCCACGACTTAGAATTCAGAGGAAACATTTTTCTCCTCACTTCAGAGCATAGGCTTTCTCCAGCACATGTCTTTGCTATCTCTCCCAGAAGGCATTTTCTTTTCAAGTCCATCCATTTACTGGGATCCCTGGGTAGCTCAGGGGTTTAGTGCCTGCCTTCAGCCCAGGGCCTGATCCTGGAGTCCCAGGATTGAGTCCCACATCGGACTCTCTGCATGGAGCCTGCTTCTCTCTCTGCCTGTGACTCTGCCTCTCTCTCTCTCTCTCTCTCTCTCTCTCTTCTCTCTCCCCCTCTGTCTCTCATGAATAAATAAAATCTTTAAAAAAAAAAAAAAAGTCCATCCATTTACTAAAAGACTAGCTGCTCAAGTGGCCTAATCTATATAAAGCCTCTCAATTCCAACCTCTTGCCACATGTAGACCTAAGATTTCCCCTTTCTCCATGAAGGCGTCAAATCCCAAGCCCCCATTTTATCAAGACTAGCTATTCCCTCTTCCATAGGTCCCACCCCTGGCAGCTACACTGTCAGCTCATGTGCTTAGTGCGATTCTTGGTTTTCAGTTCTGGCCTCTGGGAAATCTCTGTGCAAATTCAGCTATGCATTTTTTTAAATGTTACAGTTTCCTCAGCATTTTTAGGTATTTGGAGTGTGTATAGAAGAAATGTTAAAGTTCTCCATAAGGTCTGGCATGTGGCTAGAAGAACAGGTCTTATTAGGAATACTCATCTAGCCTGAAAATGGTACTGTGTTGTTCAATAATTGTAGAAGACTGGATCTGTCCTGAGTCTTGATTTTATGCAAACTAAATAAATTGAGTTTGAGTGGGTGCCCTGGTTAGGTGGCAACACCTACAAATATCTGCCATATATTTTTTGGTTCATAGCCATTTTGAACTTAGATACCAGAAGACTGGTATTTAAAAAAAAAAAACAAGATTTTTTTGTATATTTCAACTTAAATGTTGAGAATACTTATAAACATGTTATTAATAAATAGTATTAATATCTTATTATTATTTACATAAAACTTCTATAAAACAGAATTTTACCAGAGTTATAAAACTGATTTAGACTTAACTTTTTAATTGAAGTTCTTTAAAAATGTTATAAACATATCTCAAAATTATACCTAAACAAAGTGCAGTGGTAATCTACCTATCATAGGGAAGAGGTAGACTATGTTAATATTATATTCAAAATATAGAATTTAAGGAGGAAAGGATTCATAAATTGTAACTAGTATAGTTTCTTTATAAACTTAAGGTATATTATTTACATACATGCCTAATTCATGTTTTCAAACTGTGACAGAGAATAGTATTTATGTCCTTTTTACAATATTCCAGTGCTGTTTTGAACTTTAAAATATACAAGTCCTTAAAACAATTGGACTCCCAACAAGTTTCCTTTGAAATTTTTATTTTTTGAATTTTTTTCTTTCAAATGCTTTTAGAAATCACAGTTAGTTTTTCCCTTATGAGCATTCCTACAATTGCACTAAGAGCAAATTCAGTCCCCAGAACATTAGTTAAGTGATAGGACTCTTCATCAAAAGCAAAAGGACATGATTTTGCTATTGGGGTTTAGTTCTCTGTGCCAGAATGGTTCAAGTTCTAAAATAATGATTTTGTTTATTGATTCTTCTTATGTGCCTGAGGAGAAATTTAAGTATATGGTTCAACCAGTGACCCTTGGAATATTTTGTCTAATAAAAAGTATATCTATTTATAACAACTTTACATTTTCTTCTAGGTTACCTTCCGAACAAGAATCTATCACTGTAATATTAACAGCCAGGGTGTCATCTGTCTGGATATCCTAAAGGACAACTGGAGTCCAGCCCTAACCATTTCTAAAGTTCTCCTCTCCATCTGCTCACTTCTTACAGATTGCAACCCTGGTAAGAGACTTTAAGTCCAATATTGAATTCTTGAATAAGTCTATTCAAGACTTAAATGTCAGACCTTAGTGAATTGTTTACTACCACCACCACCACCACCACCACTACTATTATAACTATTATTATTATTGATTTTAAATTTCCATAGTATGTAACTGCTTTTGTTTTAAATTGGGTTTTCTCATTAGTCTTTTTTAAGGTCTATTATTTGCCAAGAAGGAAAGAGCATAGTGTGATAAAAATTAATGAAAAATCATTTTGGATAGGGAAGTGCATTTAAAGAATGCATTATATTCTGCTGCCAAATAATAATAAAAATTCAAATTGAATAGCTTAATCTTTAATTAGATGCCTACAGAAGATGTTAATTTGAGAAATGTGGGCTATTAAAATCTGATAACAACCAGCAGCACCACACAGACGTGACCTTGTTGGCATTTTAATAACCATGCGTCCTTTCAAGCTAATAGAACAAAAAAGCTGAATGGTTGTCAACTAGGAACTATAACTTTCTAGGAAAACTAAAGAGAGTTTATAGCCAAGCCTTTGTGGCTTGCTAGGGTGCTTTATGCTCAAAGTTCTTATTTTCTGTGTTATACTAAATGTGTGATTATGTGTCTTTGACCAGATTCTCTTAACCAGAAGACAAACCCACTGCCAGTTTTTTACATATTTGGGTTTATTTTGGAAATTACAAAAATCCAAAGGTAGCTACAGAGTTTTCATTGATTTTTTTTTTCAATGAGAAATTCTTCTTTGAGTATTTAATTAGTATTGAAGATGAAGTTCTGTCTTCCACCTTCAGGAATAAACTCACTAGAAGGTGAAGTTTTAGACAAGAGAGAAATGACAAAGGGGAATCAGGGTCTCTCTTAGGATCCTGGCTGGTCTATAAAACATAAAGAAATTATAATCTGTTTGACTTTTGTACGTTACTTATTGTTTAATAGAAATTTTTTAAAATAAGGACATATAAAAATACTTCTACCAAAAGGAAAATAAAATATAATTGTGTAAGATCACTATAAAATGTTTTTTAGGGGATCCCTGGGTGGCGCAGCGGTTTGGCGCCTGCCTTTGGCCCAGGGCGCGATCCTGGAGACCCGGGATCGAATCCCACATCGGGCTCCCAGTGCATGGAGCCTGCTTCTCCCTCTGCCTGTGTCTCTGCCTCATTCTCCCTCTCTCTCTCTGTGACTATCACAAATAAATAAAAATTAATATTGTACTTACTACTATAAAAAAAGTTTTTTAAATTATTTCATACTTTTACCCCCAAATAGTAGTGAATTTCAGTAATGCTGTACTAATCTAAAACTGAATGACAAATACTGTGTTCTTTCTATCTCGTTATTCCTATTTCAGTCCCATTTGTATGACTATGTATAACTTATTTGGAGGTAATGTCATTAAAAAACACTTTTTGTGTGATATAAGGCCTACATCAAGTGGTTCTTCTGGAAATAATGGAACATGGAACTGCATCTGCCTCCTCACTCCCAAAAGAGTACCTCTGGGGGTTGCTGAAATTTAGAGGGGAGTGGTATTTTAAGAGAAAATTTATTTTGGGAAGTCAATCCCTTACTCAAGAAACTTTTGGCATGAGGTCATCATACTGTACACCTTAAACTTAGTGTTTTATGTGAAATATATCTCAATAAAACTAGAGGGAGAAAAGAAAGAAACTTTTGAGACAATACCATTTATAAGGCACTTTTGAGCACTAGATGAATATCCTCACTTCTTACACTTGGAATAAGGTATAATTTTATACTTAGAGAAGAAGCTCTGTGCTGAGAGCCATTCCTTATCCCAGTGATATCTAGGCCTGCTTGGTCTCCCAGTCAGCTGAAATGGGCCTGTCACTCTGAATCAGCTCATATGAGGGAAGCTGTTCTCTGTACAGGTAATCTCTGCTTAATACATTCATCCCACCAAAGCCTTCTCTCAGCAATCAAAACAATTCCTGTTTAGTAAATTAGAGTTTTCTTTTGCCAGTGTCTCAGAAAACTACAGATACATTCTGCAAAACAACAAAAATAAAAATCATCCCTGGCTAAAGCAAAATCACATACATGAAATAAATAGATTTTAAAAATATCCTATTAATGGTAAGAATAAGCCTAAAGGATAAAGAAAAAATAAAGAATAAGCCTAAAGATTAAACCTAAAGTTTTATCAATTTGATGTAGCCCATCTGATAAAAGAATAGAATATTGTTTGTAAAATATATGGTAACAAACTAATGTTTATTCTTTAGGACGTATAAAAATGTTTCCTAATTGGCACATGATATATATCTATATGGCACATCACATCACACTTCTAGAGTCTTGAAAAAGAGTTATTTATCTTAAACAAGTCAGAATATCCATTCCTTTGTTTAATGGATTTACTTCACGTTCTTTTCTGGGTCACATCCAATCTGCAGATTTTTTTCTCCCAGTTTTAACTTTAAACTTCAATCTAATGTATCTTCAAATTATCAAAAATATAAGTTTGATAGAATACAAATAAATAAGATTATCCTATACTGAATCTATAAAGCTGTTTTAACACCAGAAATACTATCAGTTCCGAAGCAGGCTTTGCCTAAGAATATAAATTTAACCAATTTTAAAAATGTTTACTCACTCTTCTCCCTACATATAGTGATTTTTTATTCAATCTTCATATTTATAATTTACGTTTGTCTGTTTTAAGAATTTTGGTCTATTCAGAAATAAATGTTAAATGTTTGAGGGTAGGGTTATACATCCTACTTCATGGTCTTTATAGTTGGCAGTTACAGATTTTAATACCAGCTCCACTGTTAATTAGTTCTGTGACTCATACTGGTCACTTATCTTTCCTCAGATTCAGTTTCTTATCAGAGATAACCGTCAGCCCTACGTAAATCACAGCATTCCTATGAGGTATATGTGCAAGCCCTTTGTAAACAGTCATGAACTGTTGTTGATGTCATTTCCCAGAGTATTTAGGACCCCAAATGGACATACATTCAATGGCTGATAAATACCTACTCAGATGAATTTAATTGAGAGAAGAGAGTATTGAATAATCTCTAAATACCACCACCTCAGCACTGACACTCTTGGATTTAAACCCTGGAAAAAAGCCTAACCTTGAATTAGTAGTCCCTATTGTATTATTTCCTAGGAAGGATTATTTCTCCAGGTGACAAAATGTCCAACAGTTACCAGCTGGTTAATGGGTGCACAGGTGATTGTCATGCTGTTCCCAGTGCAGCAGTCTAGGTGGGTCTAACTGCTGACCTTTATAGGGCTGTTCACACTTCACAGTGATGTTTATTGATGAGCCTGCCAGAGCACTCTTATTTGTCAGATATCACCTGACTGCCAGAGTTTGGCTGTGTCACCCTGTTTGAGGAACAAAGTAGAGGATGATAAGCTCAAAAGGCCAGGACCAACCTTCCAGGCTTTTGGAGTTTCATCCTCCTTTTTTTTTTTTTTTTTTTAAGATTTTATTTATTTATTCCTGAGAAACACAGAGAGAGAGGCAGAGACACAGGCAGAGGGAGAAGCAGGCTCCATGCAGGGAGCCCAATGTGGGACTCGATCCTGGGTCTCCAGGATCACTCCCTGAGCTGAATCCTGCTGCTCAACCACTGAGCCACCCAGGCATCCCTCATCCTCCTTGGTGAACATGATTTAATCCATGAATTGCTAAAGTTTAGAGTACTAATCATATTTCCATTTTTCATGGAATGTTATTTGTCAGTGCTCTCTTCTCAAGCATATACAAAATTTAAGCTCTGTTCTATTTGATTTTGTCTTTTGAAGTTTGTTTTTGCTGTTTTATGGTTATTTTTTTAACTCTTAGATGTTTATCATATTCTTTATTTGAAGTTTATTATTTAAAATATGCTTATCGGGGATCCCTGGGTGGCTCAGTGGTTCAGGGCCTGTCTTTGGCCCAGGGCCTGATCCTGGAGTCCGGGGATCAAGTCCCACATTGGGCTCCCAGCATGGAGCCTGCTTCTCCCTCTGCCTGTGTCTCTGCCTCTCTCTCTCTATTTCTATCATGAATAAATAAATAAAATTTAAAAAAATAAAAATAAAAATAAATAAAATATGCTTATCTTATGATCTTTAGACCTAAAAATAACAGGTATTTTGCCTCAGACAAAATGAACTATCCTGAAAACACTGACAGTTATGAGATAAAACAAGCAGCTCAACAGTTTTTCTATACCAGATGCTTTATTTACAGAGTAATTTTCAGAATACTTCTAATCTTTTTTTTTTCTGAAAAGTACCTAAATCTAGATGTCATCTGGCATTATTTTATTTATCTCAGTTCTACTTTTCTACCCTATTGCTGTTGCTATCAAAGTGTTATAAACTTATATCATTAAAAAATTATCCCCCAAATATATGGCTTTTATGAGATAATTAGAAATTTTAAAACTAACCATTTGATATTGAGTTATTGCCAGAAATTTTTTGATATAATAAAATAATTTTCATTATAAATTTTTTACATGTCCTTATCTTTTAGAAAAATGGAACTATTTGCAAATAGAGTTCTTTGATATTTAGAATTTGCTTCAAAATAATCCAGAAAGGTTGGAAGTAGATAGGGATGTGGAAGATAGGAAATTGACCATTATAATTGTTGAATGATGGGTGAGGGGTACATTGGGGAGTTTTATTATACTAGTCTACATTTGAATATGTTTGAAATTTTTCATAATAAGGATTTCTTTTTAACTGCCAAAGATGAGCAGCAGTGTAATCTGTAAAAGGTGTGTAATTTGACTCTTGTTTTTTTTTAAAGATTTTGTTTATTCATGAGAGACAGAGAGAGAGAGAGGCAGAGACATAACATAGGCAGAGGGAGAAGCAGGCTCCTCTCAGGAAGCCTGATGCAGGACTCGATCCCGGGCACCGGGATCACGCCCTGAGCTGAAGGCCGACACTCAACCGCTAAGCCATCCAGGCATCCCGACTTGGTTCTTTTGTTCTGTGAGGGAGTCATTTGGGCTCTGACCCTCACCCTGTATATTTCATTCCCCTATCATCTGCCTTCAGACTAAAAGCTGCCTTGTGGTTCAGCCTGGGCCATCAAGGTCCTGCATTCATACAACCATGAAGTCTTTATTGGCCACCCTTCACAAACAGGCAGAACTACACAGGCCAGGTCAAATGAAAATGCTCTGAGCATACTCACGAACATCAACACTCCAAGATGGATGAGCTCTTCCTCCTGCTTCCCAACACCTTCCAAATAAAAATCAAGTATTGGTTACTCCCATTCTTAGATTTATGCATATCTTTATTAGAACAACAAATAGGACCAAGAATGGCAGCTAACTAACCCTCAGCCTTACACATTGATTAAGCTGAGGGTGAGCACAGCTGCAGTTTTATTGGTAAGAGCTTTATTCTTCTCAAATGGACTGAGCAAATGGAAAGAAGAATTTGCTCCCAGTCTTTTATAGTATTCTGGAAAAGGTTGGAGAATGGCTTCTTCCTCAGTCTCCATCACAGCAATTTGTTTCAGATCACTTATGACCCATTTTTTAAACAGCTGATACAATCCTTATCCATAAATTATCTCAGATACCTAACTTTGATTGTTATTAATTGCTTGTCTTTGACCTAGTTGTGATTGTATAATAAATTGTGTTACTGAACATGAAAATTTTATAATTGCTGGTGACTGCTAGGGGGATGGGGACCAGAAAGTAGAATTAATTATTTCAACATAGGTGTATTTGTGTAAATTATTTACACTAAGTCTGTGAGTTATTAGACTGATGAAAGGTACATAAATGGATTTTTTTAAGATTTTATTTATTCATGAGAGACACAGAGAGAGAGGCAGAGACCTAGGCAGAGGGAGAAGCAGGCTCCCTGTGGGAGCCCGATGCAGGACTTGAACCCAGGACCCTGGGATCACAGCCTGAGCCAAAGGCAGACACTCAACCACTGAGCCACCCAGGCATCCCAATAAATGTATTTTTAAGAGGATCCTGCTGCCTACTAATAGTAGCGTGAACCTGGCTTCTACACATCCTACTCAGCTATACTTGAGAACTAGCAACGAACAGTTTCTTTAACTGAAATTTAGATAAAGCTGTGAAAACAATAAGTTTACCTGTTTATTGTGGACTATTGTTGATGTCAGGTCTTAGCAGGAATGCAAAATTCTTTTTTTTTTAAAGACATTAAATATGGGAACATAGACATAAGGTTTCTCCTAATGCCTATGACATTTTTAAAAGTGAGAAAATTAGGAAGTAAAAATATATGGTACAACATATATCTAACTTCAAGCTGTTTTCTTTGTGAAGAATTGGCTTTCTTCTAAAATGTCACAATGATAAATTCCAGAAGTCATTCTAATCAGTGCTTCCAAAAGTGGATATAGATAGGCTATAATTCATAGTCATTTAACTTCTCTGACACCTTATGTAAAGGAAAGCTATACTTATATGTAGGTTGTCAATCTACCTCGTATTTTAAAAACCAGGAGAGTAAGTAAAGTCCAAAAAAATGTATAAAGGACTTTGGGTTCTAACTCAGTATTATCTGTAGAATTCTGGCACACTGCCCCCTCTTGCACCACAGGTCCCATCAGCTTCCTCAGATCTGTTTGGAAATATGGATTCATATGTTTTATGAATTAAAGAAGTTTCACAGAAGTGATTCTGTACCATTATACATTTGGTTTAAAAAAAGGGGGGGTGGGCAGCCCGGGTGGCTCAGCGGTTTAGCGCCGCCTTCAGCCCAGGGCATGATCCTGGAGACCTGGATCGAGTCCTACATCAGGCTCCCTGCATGGAGCCTGCTTCTCCCTCTGCCTGGGTCTCTGCCTCTCTCTCTATCTCTCTCTCTGTCTCTCGTGAATAAAAAAATAAAAAAGTACCAGTGGCTCAGTCAGTTGAGCATCTGACACTTGAATTCAGCATTTCAGCTAAGGGCATGATCTCAGGTTCATGGGATGAAGCCCACAATTAGGCTCCGAGGTCAGTGCAGAGTCTGCTTGTCCCTCTGCCCCCTCTGCCCCTTCCCCTGTTTGCTAATGGGCCCCTCTCTTTCTATCTGAAATGAATGAATGAATGAAATTTTTAAGTATGGATTCTGGTTACTTATATATTTATAAAATGTGTTTCCCTACCATGTCATTCTGTAAAAGGAACTCTAGTTATTTTACAAGAGATACTACTATATAATAATATAATACACTAAAAGATCCAGTTTTATGGACTTTATCAAAGTATGATTTTCTAGAAAACACAGAATGAGAAAAGAAAGCTAAAATTATCTGATCATGAGTTTAGAATTTAGATTGCCAGGTAGTGAAACAAGTAAAAAGAAGTAGAGTCAGAGTTGCCAGGAAAGGATTGGTAGCTTCAGTATAGAGGGGAGAGATGATTGCATGACAAAGCAGGTATCCTAATTAAACCCTTGATATTTCTGCTTTGTGTAGGTAAGTCTTTATTTAGTATAACAATCAGTTTGATATCTTTCCTGAACATCCAGTTTGCCTAGGTTAAAAAGAATATTAGCTGTTTATTATTTTTTTATATATCATTGTCCAAAAATGCTGATCTACAAAAACTTTACTTTCTTAAGTACATCTATCTCCTTGGTAATTTGATTCTTTTAAAGATGGTAAAAACTATACCTTACTTGCTGATATATGAGTCACATTCAAAATATGCCTGTAAAAGTTTTACCTTCACATCTCCTTTAAAGAAAAGAGCCACTGGAGAAATTGCTCTGTTTTGGTAAAGAAGAAAACACAACCTTGTATTTATCATGCTTATGTTTATTTTTCTCACTGGTTTCCTTACCTCTGATCCAGGAAATAGCTCTGAACCAAGTAATAGCTATGTTACAAACATTCTTAAAGCAGGAAGATGAATTCCTGGGAGAATAATATATTTTCTGGTTTTGTTTTGTTTGTTTTTTACTACTATATAGTTGTCCACTCATCCTTTGTAGGATTCTGATTGGTGTGTACTGTAACAGCACTAAAACTCATTAGTTTGGTATAATTAGGATGTCAACCAAATTAGTAATTTTTAAATGAATTGTAGGAGATTTTAAGTAAATGAAGACCTAATTATGTTTAAGCACATGTAGGAAATACTAGTAAAGTGTTTAAACTAGATGGCTTTAGACTCTACTTTACCAAAGATAGGGAAGAAGTGGGATTTTCACATTCATAAAATAGAGAAAATGGTTATAATGAACCTTAATGTATTCCTTACTCAGCTTCAAAACTTATCTTTATTTAAGGTTTGAGTGTTTTTATAGGTTATCAAGGACTTTTTTCAGACAGGCTAAATATTCTTAAATGATGTGCTTCACACTATTAACTTTCATGACAACCCTTTTATTTATTTATTTTTTAATTTTTATTTATTTATGATAGTCACAGAGAGAGATAGAGAGAGGCAGAGACACAGGCAGAGTGAGAAGCAGGCTCCATGCACCGGGAGCCCGACGTGGGATTCGATCCCGGGTCTCCAGGATCGCGCCCTGGGCCAAAGGCAGGCACTAAACCGCTGCGCCACCCAGGGATCCCAACAACCCTTTTTAAAAGATATAATACAGTAAACTTCAGAATAGGTCACTGCATTAGAATTATGGTGCCATATGTGTCGCTGTGGAAAGTAGCAAACTGGTAGTCAGTATTCTTTTTAGAAGAAATGAAGGTAAATTATTTAAACAACACATGCAAATAAGGTATATTTTAAATCATAACAATATACTGTTTTAATACGGAATTTGAGAGTTCTGAAACAAAATAATAAAAATCCTCTAATTGTCCAGAGATTTACTTGTGTGGACAAAAGATCTGGATGATTGAATAATATGTTGCCTTTTTAATTTGGATATTAAAGGTCATGTTTTGGGAGAAATATTATAATTGTGGAAATATAAAGAATTAATATAACCCTACTAATTGTCTGAGTCTGAGACCCTTAATTACCAAGCAGCTATCTTTATATTTCCTTACTTTCTAAAAGCCTTCCATTTTAGTATCTGGTTTGGGGCAAGGTGCTTCCAGTAACAACACTCACAATAATTCTTACTTAAAAAAGAAGATGCTTCTGACATGTCAGACTAATTAGTAGTGTACACAATAGCAATAACTTCTTTCTTTTTTCCTACTCCTTATAGTTGTCCTATAAGAGATCCTGAAGCTTATTGCTTCTTGTGGGTGTTGAATTTTTGGTCACGTTCTATTGGTGTGGAATTTGTGTAATAAGCAATATAGGAGTTCTTTAAGCTATAGGCATATTTCCACAACTCATGGTGTTCCTGGGAAAAAAATCATAAATCAAAATGTTTTAGATATATTTTAAAAACCTCCTGTTTAAGAATATCCTATGGAGAAACCTATTGCCAAATAAAGCACTTAAAAGCTTGAATAATAAACATCCCAATTTATCTTTTCTTGAAAATAGAAGGGTATTTTCCCCCTAATTCAGTGCTGCCATCCCTCTGAGAGCATTTCCCCAAATAAGTCATATTTTTTTGTAATATTCAAGTGCTGAGGGCAAGTTACAAAAACCTATCTAACTGTGTGCCTGTCAGCAGGTATGGGTAGTACCTTATAGGGCAACTGCTTGCACTGGTGAGTTGCATAACCTTTTATACAGAGCATTGTGGCCACATGCATACTCCAGTGACTGACTTTCTGTCTAGACTGGCTCTAGTGATGGAAACATGTTCATACACAGTCTAATTCAAATACATAGGGGGAAGTTAGGACTAATGGAGACCTAGAGGAGATGTTTATAGTTTATCTAGCTTTGAGTACCAGCATTAGATTTTTATAAGACGAGCTTTAGAAAAGATCGCTCAGCTACAGTGCATGAATAGTAAATAACCCTGCTACACTGGGGAAAAAGGCACATAAGATCACCAGCCACTCCTGCTCCTCTCTAGGAGGATTCATCTACCTGAGGAATGTCTACAGTTTTATATAGGCAAGGGGCTGATAGGGCTGGTGTAGCTTAACATTAGCCTTATTCAGAATGGTTCCATTCCTACAGAAAATGCATCCTTTCAGTAGATTCACACTCAGAATATTGTGGATAGCTTTGAGTTCATCACATCTGAGTTCAAAATAATCTGTGTCCAATTTGGTGAAAATTTTTAAGTGAAAGGTTACTTGTTGCGGGGGGAGGTTTTCATTTGCTTGTTTAATTCTCTGGAAAGGTGATTTAAAGTTGCAGTTATCATACTAGACAAAGGAGCCATTGATTTAAGCTCCTTTGGGAGTTACATTTGGGGAACTCTGGCTATGTTGCATATTCATAGTTTTCATGGTGGCACAAGGATATCTTAAAGGTTAAAAAAAAGGGTCTAGATGTACTCCTTGAATATGTCTCGGTATCAGGTTTTCTTTTTTTCAAAATGAAAGTATCTTCAGTTTTTTCTCATAAAAATAATACATGCTTATTAAATTTCTCTTAAATCAACTATCCTTTAAAGATAAGTATTTAATTTTCATTTAAGGCTCTTTGCTCTACAAACTCGAATTTGATGGGACTCAGCAGAGTATATTTGTCAGTTAAGTTTGTCTCATTATAATCTTTGTGTAAATTTAGACACACTGACCTCAATGTTTAGCCCTGGCTTTGACCTGCTTCTATTTAGTGTTTCCCTATGCATATGGATTGCTCCTTAATTAATATAAATCTAGACATGGGGATTAGCCGTTGCTGCAAGTTTTCTGTTATAAAGTCTCTTGCTGTCCCTGCAACAATAACCTCTAATTTATTGGTTTGGAAGTTGATCTCATTATAAAGCTGCTGTATATATTAATTTATGATGAAAGTTCTCTTCAATTTACTTTTCAGAAAATGTCACTTTGGGGTTTTCCTTTTTAGAAATCACCAATGATCTCTTTTTTGTTTAGAGAAGCACTAATAAGAAAATGGGTGGTGTAGATCAGTACTTACCAATTTCTGCCTTCTCCCAAAACTGCCCTCTTCCTCCACTAAAATCAATTAATGAGTGTCTTTCTTAGTTTAAAATACTGCAAATTGTATTAGAGGTGTTTTTATCCCATGAAGTATCTTCGGGTCTTTGGCATCTGATGCTGTTTAGGGGATTGGGCAGAGCTGTTAAAGCTACATGTTTCTTCTGTCGTTGTCAATGGAAGGCTCTGAAAGCACAAATAAATTGAAAAGTGAAGCAGACTTTTGGCATAAACAGACACCATCCTTTCCTCACATGGGAATGTGTCTTTCACTCAGATGTGTTTACCCAAGGAGTGATTCAAGACTTTCTTTTCCTTACTTGAGGTATTTCTGAAGAGTCAAAAACATTTTGCCCAGTTTTTAATTAACTTTTTCTTTATTATTTCTTAAATGAAGATCGTTAAAAGATTAGAAAGATTACAGTGGTGAAAGGGGGCTTAAAAGATTAATTTTTCTCATTCTAGAATAAAAAGGTTTTTTTTTTTAAGATAGGGAAAGAACTTTGCAAAAATTGTGTATTTCAGGTCAAAAGTCTTTCATAGTGTCCCTAAATAATCTCTCCCAGTGGGGTTTTTTTTCCTTTCATTGTTTACAGTTTAGGACCAGTAGTAAGTTTGTCACTCTTTAAAATTAGTCCTCTTTCCTTCCAGAGTCACTTTTTTTTTTTTTTTGACCATAGCATTCTATTATTATTTGGGTTTATTTATAGCTTCTATCAGGAGAGACATAATTGTGTCAAGCTTTGCTAAGCAGTTTAGTTCCAATGACAAGACTTATTTTTCCTGTGCTTGTTGTCCAGCTGTTCTGTAGTCTCTTGCTCTCCACACAAACAGAAAGGTTTCAGGTGTTACTCCCAGGTAGGCATTTGCCACAGGTGTCTTTTCTATCACTTAAAATATGTAAAAAGTGATGAGATTATTAAATAGCTGATATGGTTCTTGTAATTCTCTTAGATCTTCACTATATGCCACTTTTGAAACTAAATGCTATTTCTTTGTTGGTTAATTAATTTTGCAATTTAGACTTCTGTCTTCATTTAGTCCATATCTATAATGTGGTGGTTTGTTAATACAATAGGTTTGTTATTGGTAAATCAAAGTATTTTAATATTTATTATCAGTAACACCTGTGCCTGGTTTATAAATGACATAGCATGGACTTTATGTAAGTTTTAAAAGTGAATATATTCTTAAAAAGTGGTAACAGCATAAAACACTATAGAGGATGTCGACTGCCTGTTGTGTACTCAGAAGGTCCCTCAGTCTAAAGGCCCTGGTGCTCTGATCTCCTTTCTGTCTTGGTACGATTCCCCACATGGCTGTCACATTCCCTTTTTCAGGTGACCTTTCATGGAGTATACCACCTTCTGAGACCACTGACACCACCCATGAAGCACTGAGGAGCTCCTTCTGTGATCACACTGACTTTTAAAGAATCTTTATGTACAGAGAAATGGTTAATGAAACTATTCTGTATTTTGTTAGTAGTTGTCTAATGTCTTCAGGGACCAGGTGTGGAGACTGGAAGGAATAGTGCTACTCTTCAGGTGAAGCATTAGATTTTTTTCCTGCTGACTGCATATAGAAATAGCCAAAGTAGTGTGAACCACTGTTATCTTGCTTACTTTCTCACATCAGCTTGTTCATTACTGCCTTCTACAGACTGCGTCTTTCACAAATTCCAATCGAAGAAGCAATTAAGAGAAAGAGTGAACCACAAGAGGTCATATAGGAAGTAATACAATCCCACATCATTTTTTGAAAAAGATAGGTACTAGAATTTCTTATATATAACTGTTTCCCGGCCTTTGTGACCCTGAAATGCTTTCTTACTCATCTTTGGCCTGTCCACATTAGCCCAGGGATTCTTTTGTGCTTTACTTCCTGTGGTTTGTAATATAAGAATAACTGATCAACTGTATGTGTTTTTCAGAGTACATACGTACAAACTCCAGCTTCACGTCAGGCTCTGATTTGACTCCTCCCTCAAGTCTGCAGGGTATCCTTATCCTCCATAAGAGTCACTGAGCTGGAGCTAATGGCAAAGTGAAATGGACCAGCACATATTTATGTTCTTAGGCCAGAGCTTTGTGGTATATCTATCCTTGGTTAGTCTTTCTCCTTTCTCCCTCTTCCTATTAGCCAGTCTCTTCTCTTTTATCAGTATTTCCAGCCTCTCCTTTCTTTCACCCAGAGAAATGTTTTTTTAAAAAAAGAAAGAAAAGAATATCCAGACTATTTTTTATTTGTGTTTATTTTAAAAGAGCTTTATTTAGTGTTATCTTTATAACCATATGACTTAGCTTGTAGTGTCTGTTGGCCTAGTATAACCTTGGAATATTCCATTTCACTTCACGTGCCAGACAATGGCTCTTGTCCATCTGGTGTGCCAGGGCAGGAATGGCCCATCAGCTCTTAAAAGGGATATGGTGTCAACTCTGAAAATGTGGCTGAACACTGTGAGTAATGTTGGAGCTGTTGCCATTCTGAGCCAACACATATCTTCCTAATGCCATGGCTTCTTTCTCCAGTTAAACAGTTGCTTTTCTATTTTTTTTAAAACAATTGCTTTTTAAAATGTAGTTTGAAAACTATTAAAGTCCTGTGCTCTGTAAGTAGCATAGTCAAAGCAGTATCACTTGCTTAGGACAATAATCTCATTTTGATGTTCTGAACTTCTTTGTTCTTTTGTTTAGATGACAAGGCTTTCATGAAAATCCTGGGTTAGTCTATAGTGTAAGATGGTTTATGTTATATAGCTCTAAGCTATTGCCCCTCACAGCATATATGCCTGACTTCTCTAATAGTGACATACCTTCACATGCATGCATCTTTTCAGCAAACTTTATGATGTCCCTTGTTAGATTGACCAGTATCAAATACATCATGAGCACAATGAAGTTTGTACCTTGCCATGTTAAAAAAGATGAAGTCAAAGGAGCTAAATTTTAGTGAGTTTTGAAGATGTCAAGAAAACTAGAGTGATACTGCCTAGCTCTTTCACGCACTAGATAAATTGTGCCCTCGTTTGCAAACTGAAGACCATATTTCTGACCCTGACTATCTTGCAGCATTATTATAAAGATAAAGTGCTGTGTATAGACCTCTGTAAATACTTTGAAGGCTCGGAGTATCCTTGTATGGAATGTATTGAATGGAAGGAAGGCCTGTATTAGCTCTGCAAGGTGCAATAAACCTGGCCTTTGAGATATCTAAAAAAGCCATTTTGTTTCTTCCACAAAACCTTTAAATGGATTATTCAGTTTTGTGAGTTTGGAATTTCATATGTGATGGAATTCACCTTCTTGAAGGAAAACTAATAGGAAAAATGAATTGTAATTCAAAATTGACTTCATGATTTCAATTTGCTTTAGGTTCCTATCCTTAAAAATCTAAAAAATTTACAACTTTAATGTTATCTTCTGTCATCTATAAAATGAAGCCTGCTTCTTTATTCACAGCATACACGGTGCACAAACTTATGCCCATCTGTATGCAACCCCATCTAGCCAAAGACCTTCCCAAGAAACTTTGCCTTATTTCAAGTCAGCCAAGCCTTTTTAAACCTTTAAACCCACTCCTCTTGTTCCTTTGCTCTTACCGTGTATATAATATGTCTTAGATCCAAAGACAGTTTGAAATTTGTCAGGATATTGTATCAGATGACAGACTTCTGAAGTTCAGAGACTATGTGTAGCTTAGGTAGAAGCAAAACCTAGCTATTTTTAGCCAGGTTTAAGGAAATTTAATTACTGAACTAGATATACTTTATTATCTGGATTGTTTGTAATGTTTTTGAAATATGGCAGAGTGGACTTCTGCTTCTGGCCATGAAGAAATAACAGGATTAGATTTATACTCTTACCTTAACCAACTAGAAAACCAGACACTGAACAACAGGCAGCCCAAGACCAAGATCCCTGAGAGAAGAGAAACAAATGAAATGAGTCTCACACTTGCCCCAGCTAACTGCCTAGAGGTAGTTTCCAGGCTGCAGTACAGGGAAGAAGAAACCAAAGAGAGCGCCCAATGGTCTCACTGGGTAGAGGAGATAGAGATAGGGACGACCTAGGTGGCTTGTATTTGTGGGACAGAGACCCAGAGAAGAGGGACTGTAAAGAGAGAAACTGAAAAGGGATCCCCTCAAGTCTTTGGCTAAGTTTAGATTTCTGCATATGTCAGAAGAAGCCACTTGGGGCCAGGGAAAGAATCTGCACAAAGCAGTAGGCTGAATAATTCCTAGAGCTCACACAAGGCTCTCTGTGAATGGAAAGACTTCACAATAAGCAGGAATTTAAGTACTCCTCAGAAGATACTGCCTTAGTAGTAGGGGTGTATTAGCTCTACCCTAAAGGCTACTCCTGACCTACACTAACAAATTTAAAAGCAAGCTTGAAGGGATCAAACTTTGCCTAAATAAAAACATGCTAGAACAGAGTACAACATTCTTTAAGGGAAAACAACAAATTCCAAAACCCAGCAATGTAAAATTCAGTGTTGTACATCCAATAAAATATTATTGGGTATTTTAAAAGCAGGAAAATAGAATCCATACCAGGAGAAAAATTAACCCATGGTACCAGATGCAAAAATGACAGAGATGATGGAATTAGTAGGCAAGAATGCTAAAACAGTTATTATAAATAAATTCCATATGCTTAAGATAGAGTATGTGACACCTGGGTGGCTCAATGGTTGAGCATCTGCCTTCAGCTCAGGGGATGATCCTAGTCCCACATTGGGCTCCCTGTGAAGAGCCTGCTTCTTCCTCTGCCTATGTCTCTGCCTCTCTCTGACTCTCATGAATAAATAAATAAAATCTTTTTTAAAAAAAGAAAAAAAAGGTAGGGGAAAACACAGACCTGATGAGGAGAAAAATATGAAGATGGAAATGAAACTTCTAGAGATAAAAAATACATTATCTGATGTTAAAATTCCATTGGATGGGATTAACAGCAGATTGCATACAGTGGAAGAAAGTTGAACAATGAGAGTAAACATAGTGATAGAAACTATCCATAATAAAGTAAGAAAAATAAAAGCCTTAAAAATAAAATGAACAGAGCCTCAGTGAGCTGTGAGATGACATCAGGCTATTTAACATACTTGTAATTGGAGTCCCAGAAAAGGAAGTCAGGAAAGAAAAAAATGTTTTAAAAAATAAAGGGAGGAACCTCCAGTAACAGAACTACAATATTTGCCTTCCCTCCTAAAACAACCAAAAGACAGAGACAAAATATATAAAACAATAGTTTTCAAGACATGAGGCTCAGGCAGTAAAGGTCAGTGATGCCCTGATACATGGGGAAACCATGTGAGCTCTAGGCTACTGAGAGTTTCAGTCTATAGTGCTAGAAAGGGGACCCAGGTGGACACCAGCAGACTAAGTTGAGCAAACAGAACTGAGTCCAAGAAAATTGAGGTAGTGAGAGTTCATAAGACATACTACAAAGAGGAAAGAACTACATGCACAGAGGGAACCTCAAATATCTGCAGAAAGCACCCCTTGAGTATTTTTCAGAGTGGGGATCACATGCATACAAGGACATTACCCAAGTTTAGGGAAAGAACTGGTTTGTTCCCCTCTTTGCCACCTTGGTGATGGATGGATTCCCACCCTACGGCTATGGGGAGTGGCCAAACACACAACATCCAATACTGGACAAATGAAATTTACAGCAGTTTTTTAGTCACTTACATTCTTAGCCTTGTAGATCAAGACATCTTGCAGGGCCTTATGGGGATTGCATGCTGGAACGGAGGGAGCAACCAAGGGCTGTGGGAGGCAGGCTTTGTAGTCTCAAGAGTGCAAGCACTCCCTGGTTCCTGGTCCCTGATGTGATTGGCTTGTTTGAATAATCCCACAGCCTGGCAGGAAATTGAATTCCACTACTCAGTGATAAGCAGGAACTGTTTCTGGTGCCCATTGATAAAGAGGGTTATTCAACTCGGGGCTCTTATCCTGAAAGCAGAGCCAGGAAGAGAGTGTGTTGTTAGGCCATTTGAGGCCTTCCTGATTTTCCTGAGATGCTGAGGCAACACATAATGCTGAACCTTAATTTTAGGTCTTTTTTATTATTATTATTAATGAGAGAGAGAGAGAGAGGCAGAGACACAGGCAGAGAGAGAAGCAGGCTCCTCGCAGGGAGCTCAATGCGGGACCCGATCCCAGATCTCCAGGATCAGGCCCTGGGCTGAAGGCAGCGCCTAAACTGCTGAGCCACCCAGGCTGCCCAATTTTAGGTCTTATACTACAAGAACTATCCTTAAAGGATTAAAGGAAATAGTGCCTTTTCCCACCAGCCAGACTAGAAAAATTCATAATTCATGGAACATGTGGATATATAGGAAGGAATTGCCTTAAATTGTGGAAAATAATTAGTCCTAGACAATGTAAGCACTGCTTCAGTCCACCTACTGGTCATAAAAGCAAAACCAGACAGGATAAAAGTGTCTCCAAGAACATAGTTCAAGAATATCTATAATAATACTGGCTTAGTCAGTTAAGCGTCCAACCCTTGATTTCACATCAGGTCATGATCTCAGGGTCATGAGATTGAGTCCTATGTCTGGCTTCATGGTGGGCATGGAATCCAAGAGTCAGTCTCTCAAAAAAAAAAGAAAAAGAAAAGAAAAGAAAAAAAAAAAAAGAATACAAAAATAAAAAAATTAATAATTAATTTGAAAAGAGGAATATAAAAATCTGTAGCATCCCACAGCATAAAATCCACAATATCTGACATTTAAGGATTATCGCCATGCAAAGAAGCAGGAAAAGATGAACATGATAAGGAGTATAAATAATCACTTACTGGAAACTGATCCAGCACTGACATAGATGTTAGAATTAGACTAAATAATGGTTGATAATTTTCTGAATTTGATGAGAACTTTAAACACACATATCAAAGAAGCTTGATCAATCTCTAGCAGAAGAAGCATGAAGAAAAGCACACCCAGGCACATTATATCAAATTGCTGAAGAATGATAAAGTGAAATTCTTAAAAGAAGTCCCCCCTAAGAAATGGTCGTTTTATTAAAAGAAGCAAAGATAGTAATGACATCGTCTATTGAGAAACTGTGCAAACCAGAACATGGTCATACTACATCTTTAAAGTAAAAAAGGAAAGACTATCAACCTAGAATTTTATACCCAATGAAATATTTTTCAAAAAACATTTCCAATAAAACATACCAAAGCTTATGCAGATTCTAAAGTAAAATTTGGCAGTGGAAAAGGCCTGTATAAGATAAAAGATTTTTAAAAAAAGATAAAAGATAAAAACCAAGATAAAAAACAAAAACATAAAGAAAAAAGATCAACAAATTTGATTATGTAAAATTTCTTTAATTCCGTATGGCAAAAATACCATAAGCTGTTCACAGCAATCTTGCAACATATGTAATGGACAGAGTTAACATGCCTAATAGAGGAAGAGCTATAGATCAACAGGTGAAAAACCAGCAACCCGGTAAAAGATTGGGAAAATGATCAAACAAACAGCAAAATACAACCAAGAAACATTGGAAAAGATCCTCAAACTCTAATAAATACCAACTAAAATAAGATTTCTCTTTTTTTCAATCACTGAATTGACAAAAATTAAAAGATTAAGAACATTCTACATAGGGAGGGTGCTGGGAAAGGCACATTTATACACTGATTTTAGGAATATAAATTGGGAGGCACCTGGGTTGCTTAGTGATTGAGCATCTGCCTTTGGCTCAGGTTGTGATCCGGGATCCTGGGATTGAGTCCTGCATCAGGCTCCTCACAGGGAGTCTATCTCTCCCTCTGCCCATGTCTGTGCCTCTCTTTCTCTGCGTATCTTGTGAATAAATAAATAAATAATAATTTAATTTTCTAAAAAAGAATATAAATTAGTACTACCTTGTTTTTTTTGTTTTGTTTTGTTTTTAATTTTTATTTATTTATGATAGTTACAGAAAGAGAGAGAGGCAGAGACACAGGCAGAGGGAGAAGCAGGCTCCATGCACCGGGAGCCCGATGTGGGATTCGATCCTGGGTCTCCAGGATCGCGCCCTGGGCCAAAGGCAGGCGCCAAACCGCTGCGCCACCCAGGGATCCAGTACTACCTTGTTTTGAGGATAATTTGGAGGCACCTGTCAAAATGTAAAATGCACATATTTCTGACCAGCGGTCTCACTTCTGGGAATCCATCCTGTAAAAATACAAGTGCTCATGAGTATATGTACAAGGAATATTCCACAACATTATTTATAATAGCAAAAAATTAGGGAAGTTCTTACTGTCCATCATTCGGGAATGGTTAAATAGATGTTCTGCAGCCCTGAAAAAGAAAAGAAGGCAAATCCACAATAGTATGTAGTTTGATCTATTAAAAAAATTAAGCCGACCATTCACACAGAAACACCCTCACACACACGTTTGACTATAAAATGCATAGAATTTAAAATTTTTATATAATTAAAAATTGTTTTAAATAAGTATTAGAAAATTAAAATGAGAAAGCCTAAAGTTAAATTTTAGCTGATGAAAGAGCAATCTTTTAAGTTAGCTTCTGAAGCATTATTAGTTTTTAATTAGTATTTTCAAATTTATCCAGGTCTTACCTTCATGTAAAGTAAATGCTTAAGAATTGATGAGTATGTCTTTTGATTTGATTAATAAGAACCAAATACCATATGTTAAATCAGGCAGAAACTTATGTTGTGGTAGAAAGATGCAAATAACTATTCTATTTAAACTTACAGTAAAGTTGTTGTTCCCAGACTATACTTTGTGAATGTTCTCTGTACTTCTTTATAGTTTCAAAGCATCAGCCTATTTCCATCCACTCAAGTCCCTGATGATTCATTCCTAAAATGATGAAGTTTCCCCCCTGTGTCTTGAGGAATAATTTTTTATGCATTAGTTATGTGTGTATTTACTGCTTACTTGTACTATGTTAATTTACAGAGCCTTAGAAACTCATTAGGAAATAAAAACATTTCAGAATTAAAGGAGAATAAATTTCCACTTTTTTCAAGGAGTTTTAGTAAAGAAGTGTTGCTTCAGCTCCTCTTTGATGTCAGCAAAGTGATTTCTAGAGGTAGTACCCTCTTGAGAACAGGGGAGCATAGGAAAAGGCATCATCTTTCATCTACTAGGCATCAGGGGAAAATGTAACCTTCTTGTTTCTTCTGTGATCTTCCTAATAGAAATTAGGATGCATTTTGAGAAATTTTAATTTTTACTTTTAAAATGTGTATTGTATGTTTATTTTAGTGTATCGTTTCATTGACATACATTGCCTTTGTAGTAATGATCAACTGAAAGATAGGATGGAAAAATTTTTTTAACACCAAGAAGGAAATTTTCAAATGGCTGTGATGTTTTCTTCAATGTTCTCTAGTCTAATGTTCTTTAAATAGTTAGAGAGGCAGTAGGTGTAAGGAATTTAAGTAGTCAAATAAGTGATAACATTATCCCCCCTGCTGTCATCCCACCCCACCCCCCCCCCCCAGACAATCTATTTACAGTGTATATTTTCTATTTGACATGGCCCAGGAGATAAAAATTAGGTCTGGCTTCATGTCTTAATTATGAATCCACATGACCACAGGTTCTCACCAGCCACCATTTA
Source organism: Canis lupus familiaris (assembly GCF_011100685.1). Lineage (NCBI taxonomy): Eukaryota > Metazoa > Chordata > Mammalia > Carnivora > Canidae > Canis > Canis lupus. The sequence continues at coordinate 20,495,658 of NC_049244.1, read as the reverse complement.
ATGACTTGGCTGCCCATGAAAACAAATGTTTTTTATGATGAGGAAAAAACTTACACCAAGATCTAAGCACATCTCAGTTACAGTATCAAAGCAAGGAGATTGCATGTGGAGCATTGCCTAAACCGAAGCAGATCCTTAGGCATCACGCAGACGGCCCCTGGTCACTGTCAGGGTCATCACTGGGCTTGAGGGGGAAGGAAAATATCCTATAGGTTGTCCCTTAGGAAGCCCTAAAATATTGCTCTTCAAGAATCACCATCCAGGGGCTCCTGGGTGGCTCAGTGGGTTAAGCATCTACCTTCTGCTCAGGTCATGATCCCAGAGCCCCGTGGTCAGGCTCTGCTCTCCAGGGAGTCTGCTTCTCCCTCTCCCTTTGCCTCTGTCCCTGCTGTGCTCTCTCACCAGCACTCTCATGAATAAATAAAATGTTTTAAAAAAAAAATCACTATCCAACAAGTATGCATGCACTTAATGCCACTGAATTGTACCCTTGAAAATGTTTAAAATGGTAAATCGTATGTTATGTATATTTTACCACAATAAAACAAATTGAAAGAATCACCATCCACTTTGTAAAAGCAGCTGGGATACCAAACAACTAAACCTAAAGACTGAGTAAGTTTGACCCAGGATGGGAAAGACAGGAATGTTGAGCTTGAGCAAGCCCTCTCTGCCTGCTGATGCAGCTGAAATGAAATGAATGCAGCAGCATTAACACCCAGACAGCAGTGAGGGTAAGAAATAGCTAGTAACTTCTCTTTTTCTTCTGCCAGGGTTGGCAGTGATAATGATAATGAATACGGTGATAACAGCAACAGCTTGCTAATTTTGAGCCTACCGAGTTCTAGGCACTGTATTCAGTGCTTCTCATTAGTTTTCTCATTTAATCCTCTCAGCCACCTTATGAGGTGGACACTGATGTTATCTGCTTTTTGCAGGTGAGAAAATGGACTCAGTACTGTTAATTCAAGGGGTAGAAGCATGGAGTGGGGCATGGGGGTACAGTAACTCCACTCTTTCTCAGTCATCAGACTCCCTTACCAGGAGTCTCCCTAAATAGCCAAACACATTAGACTCAAGAGGTGAACACAAGACATTCCACTGCCCTTCCATCTGCCCCAAACAAAGGTGCCTTATCTCACTGAACCCCCCCCCCCCATTCAGAGGACCCTAGCAATCTGTACAAAAGAGATCATGAAGAGAAAGAGGAAAACTCTGTGAGCAAGATTCTAGAAGCTGGTTTAAGACAAATCACCCTCAAATATGGCATTGTTCTTAACTGATTTGTTCATCACCAAAGTCTATTGTAACACACAGGCACATTTTATAATGTACACATTATTCAAAATCTCCTCCAAGAACACAGTTTTAATTGTGGGCTCAGGATTGCCTGGCCTAGGGTAAGGTAGAAGAAACTACCTTTGTAGTTCTAAAGGACTTCAGAACCTTCATACAGACAGGAGTGATGTGTAAGTGCTCCCTGCATATATTCTGTGTAGCACCTGTTTTCTTCTGTGTTTAGTAGTACATCTGCCAATATTGACATCTGGTGATTATAAGGTTCCAATATCTTTTCCAAGGTACCTCTAGCTACAGGATATCTTGCTTGGCATTGTAACAGCATTCTGCAAGTCTCTCTTATTTTTTTTTTTTAAGATTTTATTTATTTATTCATGAGAGAGAGAGAGAGAGGCAGAGACACAGGCAGAGGGAGAAGCAGGCTCCATGCAGGGAGCCCGATGTGGGACTCGATCCCAAGACTCCAGGATCACACCCTGGACTGAAGGCAGGCGCCAAAGTGCTGAGCCACACAGGGATCCCGCAAGTCTCTCTTAAATGAATGTCCAGGGGTTAACAGTCTTCAAATTGTTATTCATCTACCCCAGTGTTTTCACAGTATTCTATTTACATACTTGCTTTCACACAAATTATTCTCACAAATTTCTGAAAGTAATTTTCCTATTCACTCTAAAGTAGTCATTTAAAATTGGCCTATTAATAAATAGGCATTGCAATTATTATTAATTACTATAATTTTAGAGAATCCTCAGGCACTCAATTCAACACATTTATTTTTAGCGCCAAAACTTGGAAGGAACTATACTAGACACTACAGGAGAGGGCTATGATCACTACTACTATGGGAAATATTCTTCTAGCTATTACATTCTAGTAGAGGGTGAGTTCGGAATAAGAGAAGTACATAAATAGCATATTGTCTCATTGGAGAGGGTGTGGTTAGCAAGGAGGAGGGCAGCTGAGAGAGGATTATAGGATCATAGGAGTATGGAACAAAAAAAAAAATATGTAGATGAGAACGTAAGAAGGATAGCTGACCAGAGAGGACTTGCATGTCAGAAAAGGAGGATGGAGATATGAAACATGAATTCCTACAATTGGCCCATAGGTCAGGAAAAGCAGCCTCTGGAGGTGTGCTATTCACTGAACTGTGTCCTTTCAAAATTCATGTTAAAGCCCTAACCGCAATGTGACTGTGTTAGGAGATAAGGACAATAAGGCCATTAAGGTTAAGTGAGGTCATAGGGGTGGAGCCTTTACTAGTAGGATTGTGTCCTTACAAAAGGAGACACAAGAAGCCGTCTCTCTTCTCCCTGCCTTGTCTGCAAGGCAAGGAGAAGAGTCCTCACTAGAAACCCAGTTGGCTTATGCCTTGGTCTTGGACTTCTTAGCTTCCAGACCTGTGAGAAATAAGTTTCTGTTGTTCAAGCCACCCAATCTATAGCATTTTGTTATGATGGCCTGAGCACACTAATAGAGTGTATATGAAGTTTCAGTCAAAATGTTGGTAAAAAAAATATTCTGCATTGTGTATCACTTCCTAGGAGACTATGGATGTTGACTAGACCTGAATTTCCTCCATTTATTTAAGACATGACACTACCCTCTGGTGTTGAAGGAGGACCTGTTGTTTGTTTTGTCCCAAATTTTAGACATAAGGGCAGGAATTGTTCTTGCTCCTCATCTTACTTACTCCTAGCAAGATATCCTGCATTATAAAAGGCTTATGGCAAATACCTGCTTGACTGAATTAAGAGGTCACTACTATTGAGGCACAAGGTAAAGAGGAGCTAATCAAGGAAGTCACCGGAGATAGGTTTTGGGTTTAAGCATTTCTACAGTCCCAAGAACGAAGCAAAATTAAGAGTTAACACAGAGAAGATGTGCATTCATGTGTGCATTCCCACTCTGAAGCTCAGCGTCTGCACAGTCAGGAATCCTGGTTCTCTTCTCTATGAATAATCTGGATAACTGTTTCTTATTTTGTGACAACTTTTTATAAATTGTACTTTTGAACTTTTAAGAATATCAGGTTTTGTGGCATCTCTACTAGCTAACTTTATCTCTCTATCAGTTTTCACCACATGAATGAAGCATAGTCTGAAATGCTCTTGAGTTACCATTCAAGGCTTTGAACATGTGGCCATGGCCATAAATCATCCATAAAAACATTGACCTCCAGGATGACTAAAATTCTAGAAGCTTATTTTCCTCCATTTCCTCCTATTTTCAGCTAGACGCCTTAACTACTAACAGATTTGCATGCTGCCATAAGAGCTAGTTATTTTATAACAAAATGAATTTTCCAAAATATGTTGATAGTATTTACCATTTAAAATTATTAATGTTTAAAAAGTCCTCTATTTTCTGAATTTATAATAAATATTTTCTTACTGATTCATAATCATCTTGATTATATACACCCTAAGGTCTTCATATCAAAGTTGAAGATGATTTCAGAGGGGAAGAATGTTCCCTTCTGTATAAATCATAAAATTAGTCTATGGTCTATAAGTAAGGTAACAAAATTAATAAGTTACTTGACAGGCTTCCATTGTTAACATAGCCCAAAATACTCTGCATTTCCTTTTTTATGGAGTGATAGAAGCCTTTGGTCACAATTTAGTGAAACAAAATGCTAGAATAAGAATCAATGATATTATAAAGTTATAACCGTTTGAAGCAAAAAAGAGGATAACTGTGAAGAAGCATGACTTGTGCGCATGGAGTGAAGCAGTTTCCCATCACAATGTCTAAGTTTTTCTAATGTCTTGTCAAAGTACTTCAGTATGCTTGTAGCTGTAACTATGGTGCCTTTGTTTTGGTCAATGATTTTTAACCTTCCGTTTACATGAATAAACTGCCCCAGCTCTTAAAATGAATTGTACATAACCATCCAAAATTGGACATCTGTTTCTGAAGGAAATGGTTTAGTTTTCTAAAAGCCTCTGTTCCATTCTTATTTTTTTTCCAGTCATTAGCAATAGTTATTTGGATTTTTTTAGACATGAGAAGGCTTTCTCAAAAGTGGTACCTAACAAAATCTTAGAAGTAAACATGAAAAGAAAGCAGATTAGAATTGTTGATATTGTATAAGTGTTAAAAACCAGCTGATCCTAGATTTAAGATGAAAAATGTGTTAAAATTCAGCTGAGTAAATTTAAAGCTCAAAATGGCTTTATTCCATGATTCATGGGCTGAGCAACATCCTATCTAGCAAATAGAAAGGAACTGCAAGGAGCCAAACAAAATGGAAAGCTCTCATAGGCAGAAGCAGGCAGGGATAAGGAAAAAGCAGATTACCCCATCTTTCTTTGGGGGAAGAAAGAGGTCTATCAGATGGATTACCATACTAGTACCGAACAGGAAATTCCAGACTAACCCGTTAAGATTCCTAGGAAGAACTGAAATGGAAGTTAGGTTAGGTATTAAGTCTTGGTTTACTGACATGGGACTTAGCACAAGAGACTCCATTTTGGGCCTGCTGTTTCTTTTTTAACACCAGAATTATGTATATTCATTAAGTTTATATAAACTTAAGGATTCATCCTCAAAATGTATGATACAAACTTACGGTTTAAAATTTTATCCTTTATGCCACTCAAGTGCTAAACTGTGCATATCTCAGGAATCCAGCATTTCTTCTTCAATACCATCAAAACATATTTTTTTTTTAAGATTTTAAGTAATTTCTATACCCACCATGAGGCAAACTCATAATCCTGAGGTCAGGAGTCACAAACTCTGCTGGCTGAGCCAGCCAAGTGCCCCCAAAATTTATATTTTAAATTAACTCATTAAAATCCTACACAGTTTTAGGGATCCCTGGGTGGCTCAGCGGTTTAGCACCTGCCTTTGGCCCAAGGCGTGATCTTGGAGTCCTGGGATCAAGTCCCACATCAGGATCCCTGCATGGAGCCTGCTTCTCCCTCTGCCTGTGTCTCTGCCTCTCTCTCTCTGTCTCATGAATAAAAAATTTTAAAAAATAAAATAAATAAAATAAAATCCTACACAGTTTTATTTTTTTTCCAAAGGTCACTGAAAATTTATTTTAATAAATTTGAATATAAATGGTTTATTTAATGGTCATTTAAATTGGCCTGATGTATCTGGAAGGCGATTGATGATTAATGTCTCCAAATGAGATTAAAACCCTTCAAATAATACTCTTAGCAATTAGAAAAAAGAATCAACTCTTTAAACCATTCATTTTAGGGACGACTGGGTGGCTCAGCGGTTGAGCATCCGCCTTCGTCTCAGGGTGCCTACACAGTTTTAAAACAAATACTAACATTTTATAATTCTGAACTATTTCAGAATTATAACCAGTTCTGTGACATTATTCCTTTCTTTACCTATCAGTAATGTATTTTATACGATTGATGAGATTCAACTTTCTAGTCATTTAATCAATTTTCTAAAGATAAGGAGCCTAGCAGACCTAATCCATAACTTTTTTCAAAGGTAAATTCTCAGTTCTTTATTAAGCAAGTTAGTCTGTCATTGTATTTCTCTACCCTCTTGTCCAGGAATAAGGCTTAAGTAGTCTTCTTTGGAATTTATAGGGATGTGACAAATTCCATTAGAAAGTCAATCTAGTTTTTTGTGTCTCTTGACATCCACACACTAGGTCAGGCTGTATCTGAGAGGAGCATGTGAAAATGGCTGTCTTACTGCATTTCTCATTGTTATACTCTGGGTTGATATCCCTTGAAAGTTATATTATAGATCATTTTATCAAAGGCCTACCAACAATCGCAGCTGTGCAAGGGTTGGTTCCGCCTAATGAGATATGTCCTCCAAAGCCACTAACGGCTTGATGCTCTAACAAAACCTGGTTACCTAAATACTTCACCATGACTTCAGGCTAGTCTCAGACTTACCATGTCTGATCTACACATTCATTCTCAGACCTCAAAAGCACATTGCTTAATATCTTCTATTCTGTAAGTATAGGGTGAAAGCCCAAATAAATTCAAGTATACAAAAACAGTGTTTCACTTTATTATTGCTTCTCCTCTGCCCCTGATTTGTATGCACTGCAGCAAACACCTACATAGACTTATCTATAAGTATACACAAGTATGTTTTCAGTTTGATTCCTGGATCTCAGACTCATTTAAAAATAGTATAGGGGTGGCTCAGTCAGTTGAGTGTCTGACTCTTGGTTTCAGTTCAGGTCATGGTCTCAGGGTTGTGGGATTGAGCCCTATGTCGGGCTCCATGCTTGGCACATCTGCTTGAGTTTCTCTCCCTTTGCCACTCCCCCTGCTTGTGCATGGGTTCTCTCTCTCTCTCTCTCTCTCTCTAAGATAAATACATTTTTTAAAAATAAAAATAATATGTTTGTACCATCCCGAAATCAGTGCCCTGGAAAAGGAGGTTCAAGGTACAATCTCATCAGCAAATTTTCTTAAAGTGGACCCACTTTGTGGCTATTTATGGTCTTTCGTCCTTACTCTAAGGTATATTGTATATTATAGGTGAATGGGAGGGATGATATGTATCAATTTTTTTAATATGATATAGTTTTTTAGGATCCATCAGTTGAATAATGCCTGTTCACGATGAGCCTATTGATTTGCCTGTTTGCACAATTGTGTTCACTAAAATCTGCTCATCTAAATGTTATTATTGACTAGTTCAAAGTCTAAAACCAAATTTTTACAACACCTTTATTCCCATGATAAATTACCATTTCCTAAGAAATTCTAAGGAGATCAGTCAAATAATCAGAAAACTGAAGTCTCAATACAAATGTAATGAATGATTTACTATCATTCATTTAAGTAGGGCTAAACATACTACAACTCATGGGCTTTAGTTATGATGGATTAAAAAATGACCAGCTAATGAAATTAAACACTTAAAGTCTTATGTTGTCCCTGGTGAAACAATGGCTCATTTTTATTTTGGTTTATAACTTGATTATAAATTTGAAGATTGGCTTGTTAGTACAGCCAGGCATCTTTTATGGAATCCAAGTGCGTTTCATTAAGCATTTAACATCAGTCCCAGGCACCGGCAATCCTAAAGAGCCATTGAGCATGGAAGACATTAAACATTCATTTTTCTGCCCTGCAATCAGCCTTAACCATGATCTGTCACCCCCACACTAGATTACCTGAGAGTCTTTCTGTGTCAGATATTATGTAGTAGAGACTTGAACTTAGTACAAATGAGAATTAGGCTTGGGCAGCCCAGGTGCCTCAGCGGTTTAGCGCCGCCTTCAGCCCAGGGCGTGATCCTGGAGCCACAGGATCCAGTCCCGCATCGGGTTCCCTGCATGGAGCCTGCTTCTCCCTCTGCCTGTGTCTCTGCCTGTGTGTGTGTGTGTGTGTGTGTGTGTGTGTGTGTCTCATGAATAAATAAATAAAATATTTTAAAAAACTAAACTTAAATTACTAAGCGAATTTCCATTTCCGATTTTAAACAAAACTTAAATGCCTGCCTTCAGAAATAAGATAGAGTGATGTTTAATACCAGGACCCTGGTCTGTCCTGCCATGAGCAGTTTACACATCCTTCCTTCCTTAATTTTGAAGATTTTCAAATTTGGCTTAAATATTTCATATGAGTTGACACCACAGTAGTTTGATGGCACATACATTAGAACTAACCTCTAATCAAGTCAAATGCTGATGCTTAATTCTTTTATCTTTACAGGAATAGTTCTCTAATATTACTTTGATTTATTACTAATTCTTATGATTATCCTGGACTGAGTAATTTAAATATGGAAAGGCCCTATAAGTACTGCTGGACCTAATTTGCAAGTGAAAATACAGTCATTGTTCACACAAATAGTGGGTATATTCTCATTTAGAGGCTAAGAAGCTGTTCAGTATCTCCTTGTATCTGTTTATTAATATGAAGCTGGCAGTCTCTCCTGGTTTGCTGAGCAGGTCATATTATTTTCTGTAATGATTTTGTTTTTGAAGTTTTCTTTTAATGCTTTATCTGGAAGAATAAAAAATTTTTTGAAGAATTCAATAAATTTCAAATTGACATTTTGGGGATATAAACAAGAATCCTCACTAAAAGTATTCTGTAAGTGAAATGTGGCAAGTAGATAAAATTAAAAGGAACATCCAGTCTGTTCATTTTTTTTCATTACAAATGGTCTTTGAGGTATATATTTTCCATAGGGCTGTATTTGTGGGGGTTTTGGTTTTTAGGCTTGTTTTTTTGTTTGGTTTGGTTTGGTTTGGTTTGGTTTGGTTTTTCTGGATTTTTTAGACCTAAGCATGTGTCAGTGCCAAAAATTTGTTCTCATGACCTCTGACAAAATGGAGCAAAACTAACAGGTCTAGAGGGTTGACTTAACCTTGCAGGAAAAAAAAAAAAGTATATTTTTAAAGTCATCATTCCTAAGAATAATCACTATGTGTGTGTCTGAAGAATGGCTGTTTAAACAAGGGAAACCTTACAGATACAAATGGTACCTAATTTGCAAGTGAAAATATAATTGTTTATGCAGATGTGAGTTTATTCTCATTTATGGGCAGTAGGTCTATTCATTGCCTTCCCCCCACTACTACCACCAAAAAATACAGCTCTAGACATATAATCACTATGCAAATCTAGTCAGCCTGTTTATACTGGAAACAAATGTAGCCAATTATAGAAAAATAGGTGGAGCTGTTTTAAGCATTCATTAAATCTCTCAGGGCAAGGGGGTAAATTAAACTTTATAAGGCTGCTATAAAAATAACTATTTTAGAATTTAAATATGGCTGTACAATTTAGTAGTTGTTACCAGATTCAATTTTAACACCAAAATTATTTTCAAAAAATACTCCAAATAAAGCCTTGCATCTGGGGACATATGACTGCTCACCACACAGCATTTAAGAATCAGGGACTCAGCATGTCCCATTTCATGCTGAATCAAGAGTGGCCTTTGAATTTCTGAAAAGAATCCCATGGTTTGACCAGTCTTGAATAAATATAGTAGTGGGATGGGTTAAGTAGGTGAACTCCTGTCAGCATCATCCACAGGGTAAAAAGCATGGTCCCTCCCACCCATTAAATGGTCTGCATGATCACAGCCAAGAAGCTAGCTTTTTACAACCTGTTTTCTCTTTTAATGATGTATCTTGGAGATAGAATTAAAGTAGTAGAATATGAATGTTGAAATGTCATTTGAAAAGTTAAAGCATCAGTGCAGGTCAGATTTCCATGCAGAATGACTTGTACAGCTAGCTACATAAAAAGTAATAATCAGGAACGCCTGGGTGGCTCAGTGGTTGAGCGTCTGCCTTCAGCTCGGCTTGATCCCAGGATCTGGGATTGTGGTCAGCGCCCCCCCCCCACCTGCCCCCATCGGTCTCCCTACATAGTGCCTTCTTCTCCCTCTGCCTATGTCTCTGCTTCTCTCTCTGCCTCTCTCTGTCTCTCATGAATAAATAAAACCTTTAAAAAAAAAAAAAGTAAAACCAGGCTTATGAGAAGGGGATGGAAAAGATACAGTTGTGTGTCAGACACTGTGCTGGGTGCCTTAGTGGCAGAGTGGATGGTGGCTTTCAGTTAAGTGATCTGAAGAACCCCAGATTCCTTTAGTCAAAAAACAAAACTAAATTATGCACACACTCTTTTGTTCCAGTTATATTTTGTTAAGTTAATCTCTTTGTGCTAAATGTGGTCTCTATAGTTCTCTTTGAAAATGTGCATACCCATGGAAAAGATGGCACATTAGCTGGCAGTCACATTAGGATTACATATATGAAAATTTCCTCTGGGAGAGAAAGTTCTGTGCCTTTCAGGAGGGGAAAATAGGCCAGGAAATCAGCCAACCAGGTACAAGCTGGATTTCCCCTACTTTACAGAGTTGCTCTGCAGTCAGAGAGGCTCAACTTTGAATTACTACACTGTGGTGAAGAGTGGGAAATTTGGAAAGTTTTGATGTATGTCCTTGTCCCAAAGTAGGCCAGTAGGCCTGGCTTCTCCTTTCCTTTTCTTTTCTTTTCTTTTCTTTTCTTTTCTTTTCTTTTCTTTTCTTTTCTTTTCTTTTCTTTTCTTTTCTTTTTTCTTAAGTAAGAGAGCCTTGCAGCTGGACTGAGAAGTGTTAAGGTAAAGAAAGGTCAACAGGTTAGAGAGGCCAGTGCAACAGGGCTTGTTAGGAGTAATCAAAGACCTACTTAGGGAAGCAGCAGGAAGCGGAGAGTTGGGATTTCCACCCTAGGGAAGTTATAGGGGCCATCTGGAGAGAGAGAAGTTGACTTAAGTCTGAAAAGGTTTAAAATCCAGTTTAAAATGCTGATTAGAAAAATCCCACAATGGGCAGTTTGATCTTTTTTTTCCCTTTCTCATATATGGGACAAGGTGATTGTGTCCAATAGTTCAGCATTATTGGAGCACCTGGCAGGCTCAGTAGAGCATGCAACTCTTGATCTCAGAGGTTGTAAGTTTGAGTGCCACATTGGATATAGAGATTACTTTAAAATAAATCCTTTAATAGTTCACCATTATTTTTAAGGAGTTAATGTGTAGACAGATAACTTTGCTTTTGTCTTACCTTTTTTCATTCCTCCTTTCTGTATTTTAAGACACAGCTCCCACCCTCCACCATGAGACCAGTGGTTTATATTTTCTTCTTCTGCACAGATTGATCTCCCTAGGGAAAATTAGGACAATATAGACTGACCAAATTATTGTCAGGAGTCATTGCTCTAAGCTCTAAGGATGTAAACCACTTTGCATTGATGCATTGTTTTAATATATAGGCCAGCACTTTACACTTAGCACAAAGTTCTTTGTCATAAATTATTCTTTTGGGGCAATGATTACATGCTAATATATATTAGTGTTCTCTTACATTAATATGTTTACTTCTTTTGAAAACACGTTTCTTCCAGAAACAGTAAAAACTAAATAGGAAGTAAAACATTAGAACAACCCCTATTGAAGATAAAAGTATGATTAAGATATTGAAAAAACAATTTAATGTGTAAAAACAACCTGGGACATCAGACAGGTTATTGGCAAAAGTGCATCTTTATACATAGTTAGCCTTGCCACTGAGGTTCTCATGGGAGGGTAGGTGTGGTGAGGGAGCAAAGTTGGACAGGAATAGAAAGTTTTGAAAGAGGGACCTTGCATGACTAGGTTTGTGCCTTTAAAAACTAAAGTTTAACGTCTGAGAGTGGAGAGACTGAAGACAGAGATACTCAGGTAAGAGATGACAGACCATGAAGAGGAAGAGAAGGGGAAGGGGAAGGGACAAGAGATATTTGGGAATCAGAAAACCCAGGACTTGGTTTCCTAGCCACTATGATAGTGTCACTAGGTATAAAAATGTCATATAGGCTTAAGCATGAGGAATAAGATGCCAGGAACTTGATGCCATCTACAAACTAAATTTCATCCTGATCAGTGCGTCTTATTACCCATTAATTCATTTATTAAATATTTATTGACTGATCATCCACAGTCTCCAGACACTGCTGGTTTTGTTATACAGGACTGAGAAAGAAATACTGCCGATCCTCACCAAGAGAGGGGAGTTGGCAAGCACAGTGATAGCTGTAATGGTTGGGTTCTACCTTTAGCAGAGATTTCAACAACATCCCTTTTGGAGGAGAGGATAAGAGCAGCCTCAGCCCAAATCAAAGACTACACCCTCAGAGTCATTCCTCAGCAGGACAGCATCCATTGGCTGCCTCAACTACAGATTTCTGGCACTCGAAATCAAGCAGAATGATCTGGTAAACTGAAACCCCTGAGATTCTTGTCCGGCTCTGCTCTGAGCTGGGTTATTTATATCCCTGGTCTCAAGTCCAGATTCCCAGATGCAGTGGAGACTGGACATGTGTGATAGTATCTAGGGCATGATTGCTGTACTCATACTCACTCTGAAAGCCATCTCCTGTCCCACTCTTAGCTACTGAATAGTGTAAACAGAAAAGATTATTTGAGGGGAAAAATTGATCAATTAGAATACTTGTCTGTGGTAAGTACTACATTTGAAGACTATGGAATAAAAGTATATCTTTATTTTGAAGAAAAAATGCATTGCAAACTAGTTTCATTAGATTATTGTTGTCATTTTTACTTCCACCAAGGTTGGAAGGAAAAGATAGGATCAGGATAATCTTCAGTTTCTCATGGCCACAGACCATAAAAAAATACTCTAAAATAATTTGTTTTCCGGGATGCCTGGGTCGCTCAGTGGTTGAGCATCTGCCTTTGGCTTACATCATCATTCTGGGGTCCTGGGATTGAGTCCCACATCAGGCTCCACACAGGGAACCTGTTTCTCCCTCTGCCTATGTCTCTGCCTCTCTCTGTGGGTCTCTCATGAGTAAATAGATAAAATCTATAAATAAAAATAAATTAAAAATAAAATAATTTGTTTTCCATGCTTGGCAGGAAAGAATATATTTTTTTAAGAACTGGATACCTGGGGGAGGGTACCTGGGGGGCTCAGTTGGTTGAGCATCTGACTCTTGGTTTCAGCTCATGTCATGATTTCTCAGGGTCCTGGGATCAAGCCCTGTGTCAGGCTCCCCAATTGGCAGAGAGTCCATTTGTCTCCTTTTCCCTCTGCCCTTCCTCCCTGCTCGCACATGTTCATTCTCTCTCAAATAAATCTTAAAAAAAAAAAAAAAAAAAACAACTAGATACCTGGTACATATAGGCCAGTAAGCTATTCTCTCATTAAAATCTACCATCCTCAGTTAATAACAAGTATTGATGATGATGTGGAGAATTGGAACCCTTACATATTGCTAGAAGGGATGTACAATGATGCAGTCTCTTTAGATAGCACTTCGGCAATTCCTTTAATTGTTACACGTAGGGCTACCATCTAACCAAGCTGTTCCATACCTAGGTGTGTAACAAGAGGAATGAAAACAGTGATACAGTGTTTGTTTTCAACCAAAACTTGTACACAATGTTCAAAATAGCATTGTTTATAATAGCCAATAGTGCAAATAGCCCACATGTCCATCAACTAATAAATGGATAAATAAAATTGTATATTCATACAATAGAATATTATTTGGCAACAAAAATGAATGCGTGATACAGCATGGATGTATCTTGATATGTCTTATGAAAGAAGCCAATCACAAAAGACCCCATGTGTATGATACCGTTTATATGAGATGTCCAGAAGAGACAAATATATAGAGACAGAAAGTAGATAACTGGATATCAAGGGCTAGAAGATTAGGGGAGATGAAGAGTCACCACCACTGGGTACATGGTTTCTTTTTGGGGTGATGAAAAAGAGTTCTAAAATGTATTGTAATAATTGCATAACTGTGAATGTACTAAGAACCAGAGAGTGTACACTTTAATTGGGTAAATTATGTGAATTCTATCTCAGTGAAGCTGCTTTTTTAAAAACCCCAGCTTCAATATCTTGGCATCTTTGACTCTTTCCTGCTTGCTGCAGCAACAGCTCTTTACAGTGGTATTTTGGGGAAAGCGAATCTCTGGTGTCTTAAGTCCTCTACTGTAAGGATATCTTCTTAGAGTTCATTAGGAATTATTACTTAACTAAGCCTGGAATTGTAACCTAGTGGCTTCTCAGTAGGAATGCACCATCTGTGCTGTTTTTTAAAGGAGTCTATTCTAACAGAATGCTTTATATTTCAAAATACACATTGATTTAATGTGCATAGCACTGCAGTGTAGACTTAAAGGATGAGCTTTTAAATTTTTAAAGATACTTTATCAACAGTATACTTTAGATTATAGCCAGTGTATATTTTGTATTGTTTATTGAGCAGTTTCAATTCATTGGACATTAGTATGGAATGGTTTTAATTTTTTCCCATCACTGCCTTAGGCCTTGTTTTGTTGAATCTTGCTTTTCTGTTCCTTAATAATATTTAGCAAATCTCATAGCATCCAGGTCACTTTCAGTTATTGGATGGTGAATCTGGTCCATTTTTAAACTCCCCTCTCGGGGGATCCCTGGATGGCTCAGCGATTTAGTGCCTGCATTTGGCCCAGGGCGTGATCCTGGAGTCCCGGGATTGAGTCCCACATCAGGCTCCCTGCATGGAGCCTGTTTCTCCTCCTGCCTGTGTCTCTACCTCTCTCTCTCTCTCTCTCTCTCTCTCTCTCTCTCACTGTCTCTCTCATGAATAAATAAATAGACTATTTAAAAAATAAAATCTTTAAAAAAAAAATTCCCCTCTCATACCTGATTTAAATCTAATTTCCTCCTTCATTCCCATCCAGGTGGATGGAACATGGTCTGGTTCTCAGATACTGCCTTCTCCTCCCTTTTCAAGGCCTAACCCCCAAGAAGTTCGAGGCTAGGTAATAAATGAGAACAGTGTCCCATGGTTATTATCTTCCCAGCTTCTTTGGCAAGCACCATCTTGCCATCCATGCCCTCTGAGTGACAGGTGTCAAATGCTGTTTCACATGGATAATTTAGAGAGCTCACTGCCCAGTGTGCCTTGATATAGAAGACCCAGCCCTGGCTCAGCCTCCTAATAACACCTTCTTTTGTGGTGTTCCATTAAATATTTAACAACTGGCTAGTGGCAGGAGTGGAGTGGTGGTATGTGGCATGTGTATATGCACGTACATAAAGTTATTATACATTTTACTGATGTAAAGAATGTGTAGCACACAATTTACAGATATTAAAATATACAGTACTCTTTAATGTAAGTTTCCTATAGTCATTTTATTCTCCCAGAAGTGAGTCCGTGATTTTTACCAAAATCTGTAGCCGTCCTGTGGTTGCGACTGACAAATGAGTATAGTTCTAACATAAAAAATAGATGATATTTTCATTTAAAAACTAAGACAAAAATGAAATGAAGGGGATCCCTGGGTGGCTCAGTGGTTTGGCGCCTGCCTTTGGCTCTGGGCGTGATCCTGGAGACCCGAGATAGAGTCCCACATCAGGCTCTCTGCATGGAGCCTGCTTCTGCCTCTGCCTGTGTCTCTGCCTCTCTCTCGCTGTCTCTCATGAATAAGTAAATGGAATCTTTATAAAAAAAGAAAGAAGAAGAAGAAGAAGACTGTTGGAATCTCACTTGTTAGTGTCATAAGCAACTTCTTTGCTGAATTAGGTTCAAATACTGGAAGAATATATCCTCCAGTTTTTATGCTATTCACAATGTAAAAACTCTAGACATGCTATACTTTTAAGTTTAATCTGCATTATTAGCATTTTATCCATGACTTTTCTTAACTCCAGACATTCAACAAAACAGTAAACCCAAGTCCTAAATTGTAGGGCAAGGGGCATTATAAACTTAGGTTAAAGGACAAATGATACACTGAGAGAAAATACTTCCTCCACATATAATGGATAAATACTGTAATTAGAGGTGCACTAAATTTATTTTGGCTGAATACTGAACAGCCAGTGTTAAAATCAATGAGCAGCCTAAGCGAGGCTGATAATTCCTATCATAAAATGATCTTCTTAGACACAACAGTGAATATGAAATTAGATGAGTTTTTTATAAATAATTTATTTAATTTTAACTTTAATTTTTAATAATGACTGTATTTAAATTCCTAAAAACTTAAAAATTGTTTGCAAGCTGGTTCCAGAATACCACTGCCCCTCTCACATAGCATTTTTCCTAAGAGCCTCTTAGTTACTGGGGTCCCCTTCTTTGGGGAGCTGCCATCTTGATAGGACACTGATAAGATAGGGACAATATAGACAGACCACTTCCTTGGTGCTCCCTCTCTCTAATCAGGTAGTCAAGGGGCAAATCAGAAGGTAAGCTGTTTAAGCAGCTCACACCTGGTTTAAATCTCTGGCCAGGGATGACACTCCAGTCTGCTTCTTGCAGACACCTCAGTCTTTACTAGGTGGGTCTCTTGTTACCCCTTTGCATGATCTTGAGAGAAGAAAAGTCATCCTCTTCTCCTTTTTGTGGTGCTAAGGAGGAGGGAAAGAAGAGAAGCCCCTCCACAACACACCACACTCCCAAGGTGGTAGCTCAGTTTTCCCAAAAACCTTCTTTCTTTTCTTTCCCATATTTTATGACAGATATCTGGGTCTATGAGAGCCAGCTCATCTTCTCTTAAAAAGTCCTATGGAAGGTATTGATGGTCTCTTTAGAATTTGGGATACTCAGTACTTCTTTTAGCTTCACTAGTTATTAATTCTGGAGTAACAGCATATCTTTCTAGAATTGTATGCAGTTCTATTTAGCATTCTCAAATTTAAGTCTAGTTTACTAATATCCACCGTTTGGTTTATATCATGGACATGATCATTTTTCTCCTAAATCACTTTGAGTCGCAGTCTCACACTCACAAACACATGCACGCATGTGCACACACAAGTGTGTGTGTGTGTGTCTGTGTCTGTGTGTCTGTGTGTGTCTTCTCAGGGTACTTAACAATCTTTCTGGTTTGGATTAGGCCTATAATTAGTAGTCCGGTTCCCCTGCATTCCAAAATACAAAAACCTTAACTATGTCCTACTCACTTGATTTTTAATTAGTAGACCCAGAGGAATTCAGATATTCCTAAATCTTGATAACATTCTTCAAAAGAAACATAAGATTCCTATACCCATGGGGTGGAATAGCTTTAAATGCTCCAAGTCTTAACCTCATCAAGATTAGGAGTCTTCAAATAGTGAAGGAAAAAAGTAGGAAAGGGTAACAATCTACCCTACCAGATATCAAAACATACTATAAAACTATAGTGAGAAAAGGAGGACGAACAATGAAGCAAAAGACAAATTAATCTATCGAAAGAACATCTGCACAGAATCAGATCCAGATATGTATAGGAATTTTGTGTATTATAAAGCTAGCATTGCTCATAAAAGTTACTATGTGTAAATATAAGGGAATATTTCTAAAACACTGGAGTGAATGAAGAAGGCCTTTTAAATAGACATAATGTCGGGATCCCTGGGTGGCGCAGCGGTTTGGCGCCTGCCTTTGGCCCGGGGCGTGATCCTGGAGACCCAGGATCGAGTCCCACATCAGGCTCCCTGCATGGAGCCTGCCTCTCCCTCTGCCTATGTCTCTGCCTCTCTCTCTCTCTGACTATCATAAATAAATAAAAATTTTAAAAATCTAAATAAATAAATAAATAGACATGATGTCAAACCAGAAAATGTTAAGGAAAGATTGACTTTTTAAAATTTTAAATTTATATAGGGCAAGGGGCATTATAAACTTAGGTTAAAGGACAAATGGTACACTGAGAGAAAATACTTTCTCCACATATAATGGATAAATACTGTTATTAGAGTTGCACTAAATTTATTTTGGCTGAATACTGAACAGCCAGTGTTAAAATCCATGAGCAGCCTAAGCAAGGCTGATAATTCCTATCATAAAATGATCTTCTTAGACACAACAGTGAATATGAAATTTTATTTTAAGAATTGAAGTAATATTATCATTTTACTACTGAAAATTCAGGATGTTTAAATTTAAAGTTTGTCCATTATGGCATAATTTAATTTTTCACCACTGCCAGCTACTAGATGGCTCCTCTGTAATATTTGTCTCACTTGATGAAAAGCATGAATTAGGAGGGGAGGCTTATTTATGCCATTGTGGGTCACTGTTAATGGAGATTTTGCTATCAGATCAGTAAACTTTACTTTTCCTCTGATACAAAGATAAAGACTTACCTTCTAAACTCCCAGACTGGAAGATCTGGCTGGTAGTGGTGTTGCAGTGTCATTGAAGTGCTCCCATGAACTGAAACTGTGCAGTGCTTAAAGAAAACACTATGTAAATATTTAAGAAGCAAACATAAGGGTTTTTCCCTCACATTTTAATTTCTAATATTTTTACATTTGCTTGCTGCTTTCCACAATCACTGGATGTGCTACTTTCCCTGACAACAGCCATTGGCCGTTACCTTTCTCGTGTTAGTTTATGCAGCTGACAATATGAAGACCCATTTTGTTCCAGCAGCTTTTTCACCTATGGTAGCTGCTCTTCTATCTCACTTTGAACATTTGTTTGAATACCTGAGAAAGCAGTTCCAAATTATTTCCTTGTATGTCACAGTGTTTATCTTTGGCCTTAATGCTTACCAATATTTTTAAAACTGGTATTCAGATAGTAGCATTAAGTACAAATGATGCAACGTATCAAGCTTATTAAGTATGATGGTAACTGGGACGCCTGGGTGGCTCAGTGTAGTTGTCTGCCTTCAGCTCAGGGCGTGATCCTGGGTCCTGGGATTGAGTCCTGCATCAGGCTCCCTGCAGGGAGCCTGTTTCTCCTCTGCCTATATCTCTGCCTCCCTCTGTGTCTCTCATGAGTAAATAAAATATTTTTTAAAAAATTAAAATAAGATAAATAAATATGATGGTAACTTACATGATCTTTGATCTCCATGAGTTCGGTAAAGCTGGAAATGACATCGAAGGAGGCATCTGTCTGTTCAGTTTTCCAAACACTAAAGCAGATTTCGGCTGAATCCTGTGGCCAAAGGCAAACTTCAATTTATGTTTAATATTTATAATGTATAAAGTGCTCCTTCATATTAGTAGGAAAAACATGGACAAAAGACATGAACAAACAAATCACAGATTAATATAGTGAACAACTATGAGAAAATGTTAAATGTTAGTTAAGGCATCAAGCTAAATGCAGTTACAACAATGACAGATTCTTTTTGTTAAGCTAACAAAAAAAATTTTTAAAGATAGGTAATGCAGTGTTGCTGAGAATATTTAGAAACAGGTAAATTGTACATCCTTTGAGTGTAGGCAGTTCAGCAGTATTTACCAAAAGTTTAAAATGTGTGCTCTCTGTTACTTAGAGAAATCTACTCTCCAGAAGTACTTAACCATGTGCTCAACGATTTATAAAAGACTATAATACTAGTTGTAAGATCAAAAAATCAGATCAAATTGAAGTGTGCATCAAGAAAGGAATGACAAACTGCTGAATAACCACAAAGGAATGCCCTGTAATTATTAAAAATAATGAACTAGATCTATAGTTGTACTGCCTTGGAAATGCAACTGTAGTGTATTGTTACAGAGGAAAATGCAAGTTGCAGAATGGTTTTTATGTGATTACCATTTGATTTAAACATAAAGAAAAATATATGGAAGGATGAGTATCAAACGATTAACAGTGGTTACCTTGAGATGGAAGAGGTACTGGGATGGAGGGAATTAGAGGGAAAAAGGTAATGTTTTTTGTCATATGTACTTCTTTATTATTTGAGTTTATTATAATGAGCATCTATTACTTTTTCATTTTATAAAAAATTTTAAATAAATTTTAAATAAAACTAAATAAACTAAACAATCAATGAAAAGTTCCATGAAAGACACAAAAATGAGCTATTCTCATCATTACAAGGCAGACACACAGAAAGCTTCCAGGGACTTGGTGAGTAGCTAAAAGAATAGTGTTAATCTTAGGTGTAATGGAACCGCTGACAAAGTCATTTATAGCCTTGAAGAATCCAAAAATGACAAAGTGCAAAGCACAAATTTCAATAATAAAATTTTTTTTTTTTTAAAAGTAGAAAAGTGAAAGAAAGCTGTCACAATCACCATCAGGTCCCTTTCTCTGACTTGCTGATAACTCAAATTTAGAGAGGAAACTTCTGTGATGAACCAACTTAAAATGCTAGAGCTACACAGGGACACATGCCGTGTGGAGTAGCTACTATTTATGGTTGCTGTTTTGTGTGTGTTCCTTCTTCTGTTCTTCTATCTGTACTTATATCCATGCAGTCAAGTGCCAGGCAGAAATCCTGCCACGAGGCAGGATTTTGTGTAGCACTCGTTCTCCAGTACCTAGAACAGAGTACAGACTTGGTAAATATTGGTCAAACGAATGAATGTGTAGGCTCCAGTCCAGTGGGAAATAGAGATAAGTAAACAGACAACTAAAAGGCAGTATTCTCAGTGTGGTGATAGAGGTAGGAACAGACAAAACAGAAATGGGACACTTACGACTGCTAGGAAGCTCCTAGAAGACATCCCCAAGGATGCTGTGCTTGAGCTAAATATTGAGAAATGAGTAGAAGCCTTCAAGCAAAGGAAGCAGCAGAAGCAAAAGTGCAGACCTATGAAAGAGCAGGGTTTTAAGAGGAAACTGCAAGTTGTTTTTTCTGACTGAGGTCTAGATCAAAGATCTTGGGAGCCATACTTAGGACTTCTGGATTTTTATCTGAGGAGAATGCCTTCACAAAGATGATCAGATTTATATTTGTAAAAGATACATAAGAACACTTAGTTGCAGGTCTTTATTTTGAAAATAATAGCAATTTTGTATCCACATTACACGAATTAATGCATTTAATTCTTAACAACATTTTAACGAGTTGTTACTGACTCCATTTTGTAGTTACATAAACTGAGGAGGCACAGAGAAGTTAAGTAATTTGCCCAAGGTGACTCAATTACTGGTGGAACTGAGCTACATACCCATGCAGTCTGTATCCAGAGCCCATGTGCTTTTCCACTATTCTGTACTATTTTTGTTTGTGATTTTTTAAGACTATATAGATTTTCTTAAGAAAATGGAATCCAGTATTTTTACATGTAATTTTTCCCATATCACCTACCAACTAAGAATATTCTTTGATCTTGCAAATAGAATCACTCAGCAGTTCAGTAGTCTGCCTGTCTTTTCCACCCTCTTCTTGCCATACAGTTGCTGCTTATCCCCTTTAATCTTGATTCCTGTCCCCCACCTTTTCTATATAAGCTTTAACCCATTTGGCTTCCAGGGTACCCAATGTAGCCCCAGCCAAGAGAGAGGCAAGCCTGGAGATGAAGTTGCAGGACTTGTCTAAGCCATTCTCTTCTCGAGTCAAAGGTACACAGACCACAGATTTAAAAAAAAAAAAAAAAAAAAAAAAAAGGGAGGGGGTGGAGCAGAGTACTCAGTATGATCACCTTATGCTCACTTGCAAATAATTATGATGGCTATTCAGTCAAGAAGCATTTAGTAAACAGCTTCTCTTTGTACCTGGAACTGTGTAGGGAGGCAGAGATGAAACTAGGAAGTAGAGAGGAGGGAAGAGGAAGGTGTGCTGCTACCCTATTGTCAATTGTCTTTCAGTCTTGTACTTTCATTCAAGCTAGTATTTCTTAGCTAGTATTGTGTCAACAAAAATGAAGGCATTTTTATTAAGCAGATGAGGTGATGTGGTTTAGAGGTCTAGTTAATGAAGAGCATTATATACTCTCACATCCATGCTGTAAATCCTGTTCCTCAGCCTCAGAGAACCTCTAATACATGCAGCATTGGTATTTGAAAGAATTAAGTGATTAAAATTATCCAACCTTGTGCTGCAAAGCATAAACATAAATGTTCCTCTTCCAAAAATTCAAATAATTGCTTTGAAGAAGGCAAAAACTGTAGAATACTTAAATTTTAATTTATCCACTGATAAATTTTGTGGGTTTTCTTTAGTAAAGAGGAAGAAGACTGATACAGGATAATATCAAAGATCAATGAAGATTTGGGAAATTAGTAACGATGTAGAAACTCAAAATGATGGGAATTTTTTCCCTTCTTTTTTAGAAAGAAAATATTAGAGAAATAAGGTCAAGTAATTTATGTTTGGAGACTGTTATTACATCCCTGGCATATCTCTATCCATGAAATATGAAACCTGTGTAAGGAGATTCATCTTTACTTAGGTTCGTAATTATACACTACAAAGAGTGTTTTATTCCATTAAATTCACTGTGATAGTCATTTTGCTACATATATATGTTGCATAGTTTTGTTTTTGTTTTTTTTAATGGTTTTTATCTTTACTTTTTTTTTAAAGATTTATTTATTTGAGAGAGCACAAACAGGGGGAGGGGCAGAGGAAGAGAGAGTATCCTCAAGCAGACTCCCTACTGAGCATGGAGGCCAGTGCAGAGCTTAATCCCAGGACCCCACGATCATGACCTGAGCCTAAATCAAGAGCCAGCTGCTCAACCAAGCTGCTAGGCACCCCTATATTATATAGTTTTGATTCATTAACCTACAATCTTAACTTTCTTCTATTCAGCAAAACATTTTAGCATTGAGAATTGGTTAATAACACGTGATTTTTTAATTCCTTCATTTTATATTTTTATGTTATTCATTTATACTTTAAACGAATTTCAGATCTGCATAAATTTGTGAAAGTGTATGCACAGTACTGTTCCTCACAGCGTTTTTTATAAAGCCAAAAATTGGTAAGAATCCAAAGGTCTCTAAACAAGAATTTGGTTATTCAGGTGAATATTTAAAATGATGAAGTAGATTTGTAATTATTGATATAAAAAGTTTTTACAACATTACAAAAGCAGACTATAAATTCATCTTTTTTAAATTGTGTGTTTAGAGAAGTAGCCCAGGAAGATATTAAGGCAAAATGTTAACAGTACTTCTGAGTAAATTTACAGATGGTCTTCACCTACAGTTTTCAGTCTTATGTATTGTTTGAAGTGGTTTTTATTAATTATTGCTTTTATAGTTAGCATGTATAGTTTTACAAGTGGAAAAATAATATTTTTATAGTCAAACTTGGAAAGGTAAAAGGAACTCCGAAAGAAATCTAATGTTAATTGTTTAAGCATAGAAAAAAACTTTACATAATGCATGTCAATTCTCTCAGTGCTCTAACTTGCTTTAAGATTTCCCCCCTTCTTCTCCTACTGAAATAGTATTAACACCTGATTGTAACACCTTTTCCCACACACAGCTTCCTGTTCCCTATCCTTCATCTGTTCCCTTCTTCCTCCTTTGAGCTGAAATGACAGACCTATCTTATTCCCCATAATGCCCACACTGTGAGAATACAATTTGAGGCAGAACATGAATGTCACTGGTCATTCAGACAGTAAGCCTGTCCTTTACCTCAATCAGTGCGTCAGCTCAGAGCATGATTCTAGTCCAGGGATCGAGTCTTTCATTGGGCTCCCTTCGAGGAGCCTGCTTCTCCCTCTGCCTGTGTCTCTGCCTCTCTGTGTCTCTCATGAATAAATAAATAAAATCTTTAAAAAAAAAAAAAAAAGGAATGCACAGATGGATCTTCAGTGCATTTCACTAATAGAGATCATGTTCAATTAAACATTTGTCTTGAATGATGTAGACTTCAGCTCTTGAAGATACCTTGATGACTGAAGCTTTTGCATTCTAGACTGCCAGAAATTGGAATAAGATGATTTTTTTTTCAAGAGTGGAGAACTGTGACTCAGACCTCTCTTTGGCACTTTAGACTCTAAAGCCATTACTTAATCTGAACTGAAAGACCACAGTTCTTAAAAATATCTTAACCAGTTTTCAGGCATTTGGTATTATTAGTTTAAATCTTTTTGAACCTGGTTGGTTTTTTTTGGTGTTTTTTTTTTTTTTTTTTTTTATTCACAAGAGACAGAGAGGCAGAGGGAGAAGCAGGCTCCATGCAGGGAGCCTGATGTGGGACTCGAACCTGGGAATCCAGGATCACACCCTGAGCCAAAGGCAGGCACTCAACTGCTGAGCCACTCAGGCATCCCTGAACCTGGTTGGTTTAAGTGATAGTTTTAGTTTCAACATTTGGGCAAAGTGAAGGAGAAAAATCACAAAGTAGCCAGAGAGGCAGAAGTTCTCAACAAACCTCCTCCCCGCCTGCCCCCCACACACTGGGTAATCTATTTAAATTGTTTGTGATATAAGTGAATGTAAGAAACTAGCCTCTCCCTAGAATAAATACAATCAAGCCTAGCACAAGTCCAAGAAAACATAAGCAAGGTTTCTTAAAATGTAAGCAATGTCTTGTGGAGAGAAGGCTTGGAAATGCTTTGTCAGCAGCAGTCTCTGCAGATCATTAAAAGATGGTATTTCTGTTGCACCTCTAATATTGAGAATGTATGACCATGAGTATCTTATTAAGCCAGAATCTTCCCAAGTTATAGGTTGCGTTAGACCATAGGCACACTTCCTTACTCTTTTCATCTTTAACATACTGTTTGCTAATTTTGCTCCTTTCCCTTTTGGTTCCTCCTTATCCATCTGCTCTAATACACTCAAATTCTCAACACCAAAAACAGAGGAAATAAAAATCAGGGAAGGAGTGAAACTAGGGAATGGAGAGAAAGGGGTACATTCTGGGACCCCCAGAAACCTAAATTACTTTATTTTTAATTGCTCTGATTTTTTTTTTTTTCCCCCAATCCTCTCTGGGTAGAGAGCAATCTCCCAAGCAGTGTGTAGTTAAGTGTGTGGGCTCCAGGCTCAGAGCCTCGTGCCGCCACTTACTCTGTCTTGGGCAAGTGGCTTACTACCCTCCTAGTGTTTCAGTTCCTGAAGTGTCAGTTCCTCAGACCTTTATGGAGTTAGTATGTTAAAGTTTAGGACATATTAGCTATTATTTAATATCTACCAGTATTTTAATAATAAAGAGCTATATGGATTTTGCTATTTCCACCTTTGGAGGATGAAGTAGACCATCTTCCCCTGTGTCAATAGGTCTCACTAAGGCTGCTGCTTGCTCATGTTCAGCTGAGGATCCTGAATTCTCCCCCAGTGGAAGCACTGAAGGGTGTGAGTGCCACCACTGCCACCCCCTAGGGTCTAAGCCCCAGGGTGAAGGAATTGGCCAGGCCAACAGAACCACTTCTCAAAGAGTTCTCCATGAAACAGCTACCTAAAAACATGGGGAGGAGAGTGAGAAGTGTGCAGTGGGGGCAGAGGGAGAGAATAAGACCTGTCAAGAGGCATGACAAGAGCCATCAGTAAAAGCACAGGTAGATGACTCTGGGCAGCTGGTGTGAAATGCGATCTGTCACTGTCAGGTCATTTACGGGTCTTTGCTAAAGTGACATTGTTCCAAGTTAGAGCAGCCCCTTCCCACCATCTCCTCATCTATTCCTTGAATGAAGGCTAGCTTTCCAGACACTCCTTTTCCCCAGCTTCGAAAGAAGAAATGCTCCTGGTATTTACTGATTCCTGACTCTGTTTCCCTTCCAGCTGACCCTCTGGTGGGCAGCATTGCCACACAGTACATGACCAACAGAGCAGAGCACGACCGGATGGCCAGACAGTGGACCAAGCGGTATGCCACATAGGGGCCTGCTGCTTGCTGCCCCCGCCGGACCTGTGCAAGCACATTCACCAAGTGCATCAATAGCCCTACCCACCCCTCCAGACCTCGGTTCTTATTTTCTTATTTTTATTAAATTTTGAACCTTTTTCTGATGGTATGTCATCCATCCCCCCACTCCCTTCCTTCTCCCTCCCTCTTCTTCCTCCTTTTCCTTGCCTCTTCCCTCCACCACCACCCCTTCTCAATTTATTCCCTTTCCTGATTTCTATTAACTTGAAAGATTTGGGTTGGTTTTTTTTTTTTTCCCACCTCAACATGGATGGGAACTTTTGTTTTCAGTGCAAACGATGTTGGATCTGTAATAGTAAGAGCTTTCTTACAAAGCTTTGTATTACTGTGTGGTTTTGTTTTTTGTTGTTTGTTTTATTTTGATTTTTTTTCCTTTTATGTGATCTTTGGGAAAACACGAATTCAGAATTATATCTCATTTCTACTTAAATGTAGTGCTTAGGGTTAATTTTTTGTACTGAAGTCTTTATTGGTGGGTGCATGCTACTGGGAACAAGTTTTTTGTACAAAAGCTTCAATCAGAATCACTGTGCATTACTGAGACTCTGTTTATCACTAGCCTTCTGTCCCCCACACAGAAGACTGTTGGATTGAACAAAATAATATGTATTTTGATTTACTTAAAGTGCTTGTAAATTTCTTAGGGACCTGCCACTTTTGACTGTGGATCAGTTGATGTACACTTGTATTATTAAAGCACTCAATAAATCACTGTGGCTGATAAATGCACTTCTGGTAACCCAGCGTTTGCTGTGTGTCCTGGTGACCAGCAAGGCTTGTCTAATTCAATTACAGATTCAAGTGTATTTTTCATCTTAGACCTCTAATACTTCTTTGTAGCTGAGTTGCTTAGCATGTGGAATTTCTCCAGCTGTCAATAACCTGATGACTTTACAGTTGTTTCAGACCACTATCACTGTACAAATTAGCTGGACATGACTTTCTCATAGACATCTTTTCTGTTACAGCCTTCTTTACTCAACAATTAAAATATGGGACTCCAAAAATAGCTTCTAGTGAAAGTCAAGTCTGAGCTGATCATTGGGTTAGACCACTTCTGAATTTCTCTCCTTTTTTACTTTTAAGATTGTTATAGTGATCACCCTCGAGTTTTGGTTTTGGGTTTTTTTCCATAATTTTGGTGAAAGAAGTAGACTCAGCTGCATCATTCATGGCCAACACATTCACTGACAAGGGTACGCATATTTGGCTTTACCCGTCAGCCTATTTTAGGTATGTTTTGTTTTTCTCTCCATAATTTTAGTAGAAGAAATAAACTCAACTGTATCACCCCCCTGGTCAATACATTAAGTGACAAAGGTATGTCTGTCTGGCTTTGACCTTAAGACTATTTTAGGTATGTAGCTATACGAGGCAGAAGAAACTTGTATGTGGCGCAGTTTGAAAAACTGTACTGACATGCTGATCGAAATTCAGGGTTCTTTGTGTTACAAGGTATATTAGAAACTTCTGCTTTCACTAATAATAGTTATAAGCTCACTATACCACTTGGTCTCATTTAAGGAAAATCTTTACTGCTCAATAGTGAGACTTACAAATGCAAGTCATTCACCTCTAAATAGTTCTTATTCAAATTTAAAATCTTTATTGGAAACATATTAAATATCTGATTCAAAAGATGAAGGTTTTTGTGGTTAAAGAGAAGTCATAAAGAAAATATTATTCAAATATTGAAAAGGCAGTTTTTAAACCAGAGTACCTAGGGGTATTTTTTCTCTTTTTAATAATGATTTTAATGTTCATTTTATTTGAAAACATTTTCCAGTTGTATCAGAACACTATATGATCTCTTGCAACTACTCAACTCTGTGGTTGAAATAAAGGGACTACAGACCATACATCGAATGAGCATAGATAGCTGTGTTCCAATAAAACTTTATCAAGACAACCAATTGCCAGATTTGGCCTGTGAGTTGTAGTTTGCCAGTCCCTGATATAAGACTAGGAGGATAAAGTCAGATACCTATGTGTTTAACATCTCTTTCTTTTAAAATAAAATTAATTGGGCAGCCCCGTGGCTCAGTGGTTTAGCGCCACCTTCAGCCCAGGGCGTGACCCTGGAGACCCGGGATCCGGTCCCACATCGGGCTCCCTGCAGGGAGCCTGCTTCTTACTCTGCCTGTGTCTCTGCCTCTCTTTCTCTCTGTGTCTCTCATGAATGAATGAATAAATAAATAAAATCTTTTTTAAAAATAAATAAATAAAATAAAATTATTTAGATTTAAAAATTCAATCCTAAAGTCACTGAGCCATATTAATATGCAGTCTTACTAAACCTTTTTTTTTGCTTTTGACCAACTAAACCGGTCTTATGATATTAATACTGACTTTCATTGACAGTGTTTAAATTTAGTTTGCTTTTCTTTTAAATGTCAACTCCAATTGGACACATTTTAAGTGATATATCCAATATATTGCTTCTACATCTCATAACCAGGTATACTTCAGATGATTAAAAAATGTGTGTTATTTGGAAGCTAGAGATCATAACAGTTCTAGTAGAAAATCCTGTCACAAGTCAGTGTTTGCTTTCCCATGGGCCATCTTTAGATTTTATGTCAATTTGATAGAAAGTCTTTAAAATTTCTTTGCCTGTGTTTATGAACTTTAAATACTTAATGACAGGGATCCCTGGGTGGCGCAGTGGTTTAGCGCCTGCCTTTGGCCCAGGGCGCGATCCTGGAGACCCGGGATCGAATCCCACGTCAGGCTCCCGGTGCATGGAGCCTGCTTCTCCCTCTGCCTGTGTCTCTGCCTCTCTCTCTCTCTCTCTGTGACTATCATAAAATAAATAAAAATTTAAAAAAAAATTTAAAAAAAAAAAATACTTAATGACAAACAAATGTACCCTCCCCTCAAAATGTGAAACCTAGAGAAACTCTGGAGAGAGCAACAAATCCTTAGTCAAGCCTGTTAAGACTAGATCCCAGATAACATGGTAATTTTACTTGAAATCTATAACAGCAGGCAATACAATTCCAGTAAGTTTTCAAAAATGTTTTTAAAGTAAGATTTGGGAGTAGTTTAACACTCAGAAAGCTTAAGTCATTTCACTAATGATCATGGGGATAGCATTTCTAAAAATCAGGGGTGATTTTGTACCTTAATACTTGACTTTATATGCCAGTTATTGCTAGTTATAGTATTTTATAGATTTGTTAAACAAAATGTTGGCAGATCCTTCACAGAGGCAGGATCCTGGTCATTGAGAAAGTAGTTTGAAATGATACTTATTGATCTTTAATAATTCAGAAGGTTGTGGCCTTAATTTGCCATAAAACTACAAATAAATAGAACATTCTTTATCTCTTCTACAGGAATCCATTGAAGATTTCAAGTGTAGAAGTAGTCTTTCTTCTTATTCCAAGATTAGAGTCAACCTAGAAGTTCATCCTACAAGACTGGTTTGGGAATTAGGAAGAAAGGAAATATTTATTCAGAATATACTGTGTACCAGGCCATAAGTTACATAATAAAACCTCAGCATAGCCCTTCAGGGTGTAGGTCTGAATATCTGTATCCTTCTCCTCACCACCCCCCCCCCCCATAATTTATATGTTGAAATCTTAATCCCAAAGTAATGGTGTTAGGAGGTGGAGGCCTTTGGGAGGTGATTAGGTTATAAAAGGAGAGCTTTCTTGGTTGGGATTAGTACTCCAATAGACCCCAGAGGGCTCCCTGGCTCCTTGAGAAGTCAGCAGTCTGCAACCAGGGAAAGGGCCTTCATTGGAACCCAACCCTGCTGGCATCCTGATCTTGGACTTCCAGCTTTAAAACCATGAGAAATAAATTTCTTTTTTTTTTTAAGATTTTATTTATTTATTCATGAGAGACACAGAGAGAGGCAGAGACACAGGCCGAGAGAGAAGCAGACTCCCTGCAGGGAGCCCAATGTGGGACTTGATCCTAGGACTCCGGGATCACACCCTGATCCAAGGGCAGACACTCAACCGCTGAGCCACCCAGGCATCCCGAGAAGTAAATTTCTATTGTTTATAAGCCACCTAGTCTGTGGTATTTTGTTATAGCATCCTGAACAGACATCATTTATGCACAATGATCAAGGTACCAAAGTGAGATTTCTACTCAAGCATTTGACACCGGAGCCTTGCTATTCAAAACCACGTGTACTTTTCTTTAACTATGAGATCATACTGTAGAATTGAATTGTCATAATTCAGTCTTAGAGTCAAAGTGCCATACAGTTTCTAGGTAGTGGGAGTTTTGCCATTTTCAATAATTGGAAAAAAATGTTAAAGGAACTGTGGATCTAATATTACATTGGAGACCAAATAGCGCTTCTAATCTTAGAGGTGCCACATTAAGGTTTGACCAGCTATGGAAAACATGTCACTTGGAAGACCCCTGAACTTCTCTGCATCTCAGGACTACAGTAAAAGGGGCCATTAATTATTGCCAGGCATGGCGATTTTTATATGCCTCTGTAATAAGTTGTGTTTTAAAAAGAGGTATGTCCATAGGTGACACTGAAAACAGTTGTACAAAAAGCCCTACCAGAGGATCCTGACTTACCTATGCATTTTATTTCAGGGTGGCTTCATAACATTGTCAAGATGTCCCATCTATATGGGGCTTTCTGGTATGTGGAGGAGAACCTCTCGTGCCATAGGGGCACACCCTGTGTCCTAAATGAGTCCTGCAGTTGTCCTCAGAGGAAATCGAGCAAAATATGGAATAACTCTATTCTGAATCATAGCACTTAAAACTACCTCAGATCTGGAATCTCTTGGAGTGGACATTTTCAGGGGCTCTGGGCAGCTTGGCCTCTGAGGTCTTGCCTTCATAGTACACACATACACCTCTGGGGAGCTGACTGGTTCCTTGAGCCTGGAACATGCCCTCTTCAGTAGGCACTTTTCACTCTCACATTCCACCATGTGCACTGGTAAAACGAGTTAGGGTGAGCAACTTATCCCAGTTTGGCCAGGACTTAGCCTGTTTTAAAACAGAAAGTCCCATGTCTCAGAAACCCCCCTCAGTCTGAGACAAACCAGGGCTGTTTGTCATTCCAGCTTTTGTGCTAATACTAAATTTTAGCATCAGTTCTCAGGCATTACACGGGGCCAGTTTGGGGGAGGAGTGTTTTCCCTAATGTACAGTTATCCTCTTAGATGCACACTCTACAGTCTGAAGAATCCTCACCACTCTCTATGGCTCTCACACCCTGCCATCTTCACTCATTCTCCGGTTCAGAAGCATATGAGTGATTTAAACCAACTGCAGTCTTCTTTACATCTTCAAACGTGACTCAAGATATGTATGCCTTTCTCTGAAGTAGTCTTATGCATAATACACTTTTTGAGAGGATCTTTTTTAAGGGAAATTCCTGAATTTTAAAATTTCTTAATATATCAGAGCCACACAGGAAAATGGAGGAGATCATGTAATCATGTCTCTCTTACGTGTTTATAAATCCACATCATCCAAGTGGGAGCCAATCCCAGCTGCTCCAGATCTCCTGGTGTCAGGGCGTTCAGTTCTGGTTACAGAAAAAACCTTACCCAATCACCTTGGCATCTTTTGGAGCTGACGTGATTCCTAACTCCACCTTCACAACATCCTCTACTCTCACACAGCATTGGGCTCTCATCCATCTTTTTAAAAATTGGATGGGAGGTCAGAGTTCAGGATGACAATCACGTCCTGATTTGTAGGAAATTTAGACCTCCTGAGAAATTCTGTCAGGCTATGCAACAGAAAAGTAACAGATGCTTTACAGTTGGTGCCACTGAGCGCACTGAGAAACACCCAGCCAGATTCTTCTACTTAATCTGTAGTGCAAGAACAGTACAGAGGGGCAGAGAGAGGTCACGCTCCTCTGGTACAGCCTGCCTCTGCTGAGCTTGTCGAGAAGTAAGAAGATAACATTCTTCATTGTTCAGTCTCCCCCTTGAAACTACTGGCAAACAAATAAATGAAGATGGCCACCACCATGAAATTGGACAGTTTTAGCCTCTTTCTATCTTAGACTGACAGCTCATGACTTTATGTTCACCAAATAGCTTCCAACTACCATGACTTAAAGCGGCTTATGGACAGTTATTCAAAACCTATGATGAGAAACTCCAGAAGCTGTTATTAATCCTCAGGAGACCCCATTCACTTTAAACAATAATGAGGAAATGACTTTAAATTCAAACATGACTGTGCATTTTTACTTAAATGTAAAACATCTGTCCCTTTTGAAGAATCCCAAAATTCTTATATGTTCTTAGTGCTATGTAATAAAATACCAGGATGTACTAGTCAATCCAGATTTGGTCTGTTGGACTTTGGAGGAATAGTAATGTTATTGTTTGGGATTTTGTGAATAGCAGGAGTACAATTAAGAAAAAATAGGTTTTAGATACTGCTTTAAATACTGCTTTCCTGGGCACTACAAAATAGCATAAAGACTAGGTGTATTAAACTCCCAAATGGAAAAAAAAAAAAAAAAAAACTCCCAAATGTTTGTAAGCACCTTAACTTGATTTGTTTTATGACGTTTATTTTTGTTTTATGACCTTTATCAAGAGGTCAGAGAGTAAGTGCTAGGTCACCAGAGTCAAGGGAAATCAAAAATTTGTGCACTAGTTAAGAACAGAAATCTTGTCAGAATGATAATATTATTATTTATATCTAGAGATTGAGAGTGTAGCTTCCATTTAGGGAAGATGAATAGGGAACTATAATTCCTTCTGAAACAGAGTCTATAAATTATCCCTAATTCCCATTCCCCCTTTCTTCCTTTTATAAATGGAACCATCAAATTTTTGCTGGGCACATGACCACCTACCTAGAAACTAAATTACCCAGTCTTCCTGTGATAGGTTCATTATTTAAAAAAAAAAAAAAAAAAAAAAAGTCCCAAATCTCAATCCTACCAGTATCCACATTTTTGCAGCTCCTAACATGAAAAAAAAGGAGTCTTTTTTTTCCTTCACCCCTTGAATCAGAGCTGGCCTCAGCTTGCTTTAGCCAATAGACTGGTGGAAGTAATCTTGTGCTGGTTTCAAGTCTGGGTCTCCAGGAGCCATGAACACTTCCCACCTCTCTTGGAACCCTTCCATGCCTTGAAAATAAGTCCCAGGCTAGGCTGTCAGAAGATGAGAGGCCATGTGGAGATGAGCTGGGACAATCCCAGACCAACCCATCCCCTAATATCCCAGATAGCCCAGCCAAGGTCAGCAGAGCTGTATGTACCCAGTGCTGGCAGCAGTTGCATGCATCAAGCCAACTAAGACCAGATAAGCTGTCCACCACCTGATCCTTATATTTGTGAGCAATAATAAATGGTATCGATTTCAGCCACTAAATTTTGAAGTGCCCTACTATGCAGCAATAACTAATACCAGTGCCAAAGGAAGTGAACAAAAGCGGAAGGAGCAAATTCCAGATCTCCTGTAAGAGGAAGCTGCAGGCACCCCTGCAAGAGGTGCTGCAAGAGGAAGGTGAGCAACCTTTCACTCCCTCTTTGCACTTTCCATGGTCTGGAATGTAGGAGTGGTGCTGGTGAGCCAGTTGTGACCATGTCAACAAGGGCCACACCCAAGAGAATGTGGAGCAACAACAAGCAGAAAAAGTTCAGTTTTGAACATGTTGAGATTGAAGTGCCTTGGATACATCCAAGAAATGTCTGGCTATTGGGCATACTAGACACATTCAGGAAAGCTTAGTATCCAGGATGTAGCTATGAAGTTGGGAATTCGTGTATGGGAAGAAATGTGATTCTAGGAGAGGATATAACCTAAAATGAATGTAAAATGGGAAGAGAAAGAAAGGCAGGAACAAGCCTTGTGGATGAACCACACAGCTTACCAACTGTCCTGACTTAAATATCCAGAGAGGACATTTTAACACATTTACTTTAAAATGTTTGTTTTAAAAATAACATTGGTGAAAAAAATGCCATTGGCAGATGAAATATTCTGAGGAATTATGAGGTTGACAGAGCAACTGGAATTACTGATGGACCATAAGCAGAAGTGTGGACAAAGTAGAACTCACATAAGGGAGAAGTTTCCAAGGTAAAAGCCATTCCAGAATTCAACTTCCTTCTGCTGAACTGCAAGAACTGGACCTGCTACCTTAGGGAGCAAGGTGATGGGGACTCTGAGATGGAGGAGCCTATGTCCCTGATACCACAGAGCACTGAAGGACAGTGACATCCTACCCAGGCATCCATGCAGACAGAGTCAGTTTTATCTTTAAGCCCTGCTGTGTTGGGGTTCCTGACACTTGCAGCTGATCTGGGCCTGGTAAACAGACATCCCAACCTCATGCTGCCCGACTGCCTTTTGGGAGGGAACAGCACTAGGAAGAGAGACAGGATTTCAGTTTTACCTCTAATGTTTCTTTTTTTATGGAGCTATAAAGCCAATAACTATGACAAATGTTAACACATTTTGGGTGGTTGAAAACACAGGATGTCTGTTATAGCATCATCTGTACTTTTCTATATGTAAATATTTTTCCAAATTAAAAAAAAATTTAACATGAAAAACAGATTGTAAGTAAGCCTTACATAAGAGAGGATAAGGGTTTAGTTTCTGTGTGATATATTTTGTTAAGCTTAAATTTTGTATCATGAGTGTGTATTACTTTTGAAATCAGAAGGAAAATAAAGACATAACAAAGGAGATAAAATTTGAATGGCTATAGACAGCCTCAGTAGAAAATTC
Organism: Canis lupus familiaris; assembly: GCF_011100685.1. Taxonomy (NCBI): domain Eukaryota; kingdom Metazoa; phylum Chordata; class Mammalia; order Carnivora; family Canidae; genus Canis; species Canis lupus. The sequence continues at coordinate 20,461,631 of NC_049244.1, read as the reverse complement.
TTTCAATAAGAATTGTCATGGGGTGCCTGGGTGGCTCAGTTGGTTAAGTGTGGGATTCTTGATGTCAGCTTAGGTCTTGACCTTGGGGTCATGAGTTCAAGCCCTGTGTTGGACTCCATGCTGGGTGTGGAGCCTACTAAAAAACAAAGCAACTCCCTTTGGGGTGTCTGGGTGGCTTGGTCGGTTAAGCATCTGATTTTTTATTTCGGCTCACATCATGATCTGGGGTCTTGAGATCAAGCCCCTCCCCCCGACCCCCATCAGGCTCTGGGCTCAGGGCAGAGTCTGCTTGTCCCTCTCCCTCTGCTCTTCCTCTCCCTCTCTGTCTCTCTTTCTCCAATAAGTAAATGAAATCTTTAATTAAAAAAAAAAAAAAGAATTGTTTGGAAAGGAGATAAAATAGGATGGTAGTGTGAGAGATTTGATTAAAGGTGGGGTTTTAAAAATGAAACATGCCAGAGCCTCCTTAGGATGATGAAAATGACCAGAAAAATAATGAAGGGATAAGAATCTAGTCTTGCTACTCAAAGCATTGGCATCACCCGGCAGCTTGTTAGATATGCAAAATCTCAGGCCCAGACCTGTTGGATCAGACTCTGCATTTAACAAGCACCCCAGGTGACTCATGTGCTTGCTAAAGTTGGAACAGCACTGAGATGGAGCACAGGGCGACAAGCCTGTGGTAGGAAGGGCGCTTTGTCATAGCAGGAAGGAGGCTTCCAGGGGCTGGTACAGATACAGGGAAATCATTGATTTGGCAATGGGGAGAGGAAGGAGGAGTCACCATCTGACAGCTTCTATTTTCTGAGTAAAGAATGAAGCAGAGTCACCTTCCAGGAGGCAAGAGGGAACGTGGGAGGTTTAAAAGGAGAGAAAGCCTGAAATGGTCATCACAGAGGGGAGGAAAGTGACCAGTGTGGAACGCCCACGGGGAGATGGGACCCTGCACTAAAAGTAAACCAGTCATCCAGCTTGAATGGCTTTGTCCAGCAACGTTCAGCTGCTGGGGCACAGGGGAAGGCAGAGGGGCAACCGGGAATGGACTGTGCTGGGCCATGTAGGCAGGAGGCTGAGAGAAAGGCCAGAGAATTAAGGGCACTCACAAGGAACTGATGAAAGGACGATCCTGAACTCCATCCTGGCAGCGGGGATCCAAAGGCAAGGAAAGGATGGAAAATGGTGATTACAGATTAGTAACAGGCAGTGCGGCATTGAAATGTTTCACCGTATGATTAGTCTTTGAGGTTAGTTATTAACAACATAGTCCAGTTACTATAAATGGAACAGATCTCCTATTTTGAATGCAAGAGTATGCTCTCCACATGGTTCAGGGATTGCATGCAGTTTAAATATGTGTGTCACTGTTTCTGTCTGCTAGTGCTGAAAACTGTAGTAATCTGTATTCTGAATTACTGGTAAAGATAATACCAGGTCTCCTGAGAAGAGAAAAAGAGGAATCACCAGTGTGCTGGCTCCATGCCAAGTTCTTTACATAGAAATCCTTCCCTCACCTTTATCCCTAGGATAAGCCCTATAGGAGAGACATAATCCGCACCACCACCCCCACCACCGCCCAGTGCACAGGTGAGGAAACAGACACAGAAAGGTTAAATAACTTGCCCAAGGTCACCCAGTGAGGGAGTGACCTTGTCAGGATTCTGAACACTTCCTCCTACACCTTCCTGCCACTCCCCATAAGATGAGTGACTTTGTTGATGATCACATGTGCAAACAGGTGCACTTGGGCCAGCACACACATTCCAGGGTTCTTGCCACATTTTGTTTAACTAACAAAGAAACAAGACACCCTGAGCAGTACATTCTTGGGTGGTGATGTGACTTGCCAAAGGTGGGGGTTCTCAAGCATATGGTAGCATTTTTTATCTGGAGATTTAAAAACAAAGTTTGCATTCCAGTGAGGTGTAAAATTCTTTTAGAAGCACTAATGTCAAACAAAGGCTTGAAATTCTAGAAAGCTGAAAACTGTACATCGGGGCAACAAAAGTAGATTTCTATGGCAGAACATTTAGACAGGGCTTTTTCTCCTTTGTTGGCTTATTTTTATTTCGTGTTTAGTGAATAAAAAGGCTACTAGGACAAGATTCTGTATTAGTATTATCATGGTCATTGTAATCATCATTATTATCACTATAATCACCTCCAGTTACTACTATGTAAATATTCAGCACAGGGCTTAGAACACACTCTATAAATATGTATGTATACATATAACTTAACCCTTTCCAAAATCCCCTAAGATGAGTATTATCTCCGTCATACAAGGTGTGGAAACTGAGGCCCAGAGTTTTTAATAGATCCAAATTCATGTAACTGCTTAATAGCTGAGCTGGGTCTCAAACCCAGATCTGTGTGGCTGCAAAGCTCGTGAGCCAAACCACTGTGTGATCCGACCTCTCAGTCCAAGGAAACTTGATACACATAATTGTAAATTTACCAGTTGTTGATGTAGGAAATTACTGGGTTTATACAACCAAAACCCAGGTAAAGCAAAATATTGCATGCAGCTCTATTGGATTGAATAACCCCTCAAATGGAAAACAAGGAGAACAAAGCAGGAGGAAATGTGAGTTAGCCTTATAAGCTGGGGTATTTGGAAGGAAGCAACACGGATCAGTCCCCAGAGAGCACGGAGCCACCTCTGCACTTCACAAGCCCACCAAAGTCAGCTCCGTGGTCATTTCTTCTCTTCCCTCTGGCAGTAAGTTTCTGCTTTTTCTCTTTTCTTTCCTTCTTTTTTTTCCCCCAACCCCCATGGGAAGATTTCTAGTCATTTTATAGCTGAATTCAGTAGAAAAATAATGTTTATTCACTTCACAGCCAATTTGGGCAGAACACATCTCTATTCCATAAAATAATGCATTGATACATTTATGATTCAGAATTGCAGGCACATTCCTTGCATTTCAGACTGGATAAAATTAAAATATCACTTTCCTTTTTCTTTCCTGTGGATTCACTTGAGTTGCCCTCATTAGGCAGAACTGGTGCTCTTGGGAGAAATGCCAGGCTTCAGAACAGAAGCTGGTAAATCTCACCTCATAAAGTTGCGGTAGACCGAAACAAGACACGAGGTGAACATGAACATTAAGTGGACTTCTCTGTCTCTCTCTCCCTCTTTCTTTCTGTCCCCTCTCCCCACCCCCCACCCCCACGGCCACACGCACAGAGTCTGGCTTCCTTTCTGCCACTTTACTGAACCCACTCACCCAAATATCACTAATCATCAAAGCCAATAGTGTCCTCTGGAAGCTCATCTTCTGACTGGAGCATTCCATGCTGTAACCCTCCTTCCTGAATTTTTCTCCCTTGGCTCAAGTGGGAATCCTTTCGCACCCACTGAATGAATCCAATCCCTGGTTTTCTGTCCTGTCCCCTCACCCTCCCCCTCATTTGATCTCATCTCTTGTTTTCTGATGACTAAATCCCTCACTTGAGATCTCTCACAGACATCAGCTCTTTCCCCCTTCCCACTAAAACTGGTTACCTGGGAATCCCACCAGCACAGCAAACTCTGTTTTTGAGTGGAACTCATGCATTCAGTGTGGGTTTATCACATCCCTAGACCATGTATAGTTACAGGAGGACCACAGAGATCAAGACAAAGCACATCCTACAAGGAACCAAATCTGCCCCAGACCATGTTCATTTGAGCTGCACCACACACACACACACACACACACACACACACACACAGGACTGGCCTGCCGCAGTTCCCACTCCAGCAGGAAGCACATCCAAGACAGCTTGGGAATCAGACAAGCTGAGACTTAGGCAAGTTACATAACCTTCCTCACCACTCTGTGCCTGTCTACAAACTGGAAATAAAACACTCACCTTATGAGGTTATATTTTATAGTACCTGTCAAATAGTAGGTGCTGAATAAATGCTATTACCCGTCTACTCTCCTTTCCCAAATTATCATCCTGCCAAAATCACCTAATGTGTGCACCCGGAATCTCCCTTATGAGCCAGTAGTAGTGGCTGAAGCTGCCTGCCTTCCCTAGCCTGAGTTCTTAACTCAGAAATAAAAAAGGGTTAAAATTTAATTAAAAGGGGATGAGAAAAGGAAGAATGTGAGTTACATAAGGGGCAGGGTAGAAACATGGGAATCAGTGAAGATTGAGTGGTTTTTCCCAAAGTTATTAATTCTAGTGAAATTTGTTTCAGATAGTTCACCGGTGCTTATGTGTAAGCTACCACTCCACCTCCAGATCTCAAGGATATATAAGAAACAGTAGCAGCAGTTATCCCTAGGGAGGGGATTTGGGGTATTATAAATTAGAATTAGAAAGACAGCTTTTTATCACATACTTTGAGAATTATGTGAATTTTAACCATGTGTGACTACTACAGTTTCACGCACAAAAAAAGTTAACCAACATAACAACACAGGATTCTCTCCAGCAAACAGTTTGAGGGCAATTAAGAGAACTTCATCCATCCAAGACATACCTTTCTCTTGATAACAATAAATCAAAATTAGCTCATAAAGTTGCATGATGGCCAGAGAGTTTGAAAACACTTGGTGTGTCCTCATCACTCACAAGACAGTGCACCTGAAACACAGACTCCTGTTTAATCTAATACAGGTTGCCAAGAAACTGGCTCTAGCCCTGGCCATTGGAGGCACCGGCACCAAGGGGTTAACACTGGAAAGTCAGAGGATCAGGTTCCAGCCCTTGCACAGCCCTTGCACTGACTGGCCTTCATCTCTCTGCATCTCCTTTTTCTCATCTATAAAATGTGATTTGTAAGGTCGCTCTGATCCTCAGATCTGTGGTACTGGGTCAGCAGAGTAGTTAGACCTCGTACTCCAGCCCAAGCCCCAATAGACCACGGCCTGTCTCTGCTTCCCCCCATCAAAGGGCCTGAAATCCTCATGCTGAGAGTGCCTTCTGGGTTTGCGATGTTATTTCTAGAAACATTCCCCAGCCCCCATCCAGATTAGAGGTATGTGTTTTCCAAAGGGCATTCTCAGCCAGAGGGATGCAAAAATTATCTGGGGGAATATATTGACACCTATTTTAATAGTTATGTACTTAGATTTATTATGCTATTTTTTAAAGGGTTTATTTATTTATTTGAGAGGGAGAGAGTACAAGCAGGGGAAGAGGCAGAAGGAGAGGGAGAAGCAGACACCCTGCTGAACAGGGAGCCTGACAGAGGGCTCGATCCCAGGACCCTGGAACTGACTCCAGCGGAAGGCAGACGCTTAACTGAGCCACCCAGGTGCCCCAATTTGTATGTTTATATTTATGTATTCCATGTGTTATGTGCACCATTAAGCATGTAACACTAGGTTTCCGTTTATGGTATAGTGTATTATGGTCTTAGGTAAAGATACAAGAGCTAGTAGCAAATAACAGAATAGGTGGCCCATTATTCATGAGAACAATTACAAAGGTGGTTAAAAATGACTAACGTTTGAGGAACACTGTGATGGATTCAGCTGTGTACCCCCAAAATTGATATGTTAAAGTAACTCAGAATGGAGCCTTCTTTGGAAATAGGTTGCACATGTACTTTGTTAAAATGAGGTCATAGTGGAGTAGGGCGAGCCCTTTGTCCACTATGACTGGTGTCCTTATAAAGAATACATGCACACAAGGAGAACACCATGTGAAGATTGGAGTGACATAGCCCCAAGCCCAAGAACCACCAGAAATGAGGCAGGCCTAGCACAGAGCCTCCCCGAGAGCCTTCAGAGGGAGCACATCCCTGCCTACAGCTAGATCAGAGACTCCTAGCCACCAAAACTGTGAGACAACCATTCCACTTGTGGTACTTAGTCATGGCAGCCCTAGGAAACAAATACAGTCAGTCATAGAGAGCACTGCATCACCCTGGGGAAATGGAACGAAGTTGAACTAACTCCAGGAAGTAGGGAGGTATCTAGGGCTTGGAGACATCCCCAAACTGCCTGGCATCCTATCTGCCTTGATACCTGTGGCCCCAAGGAGGGCATCCGTGTCCAGGATTTTAGGAAGCAGCAGACTCAAAGGGTCTGGCAAGATGTTGCTCCTCCTCTGGTTTGATTTCAGGACTGTGCACCTCCAAGTGGACTCATGACCACCCTAAAGATGCTTTCTCGAGGCTCCTTTCCAGAAACTGGTATGGTAGGCCTAAAGTGGGGTTCTTTAGAAACTTTTTTGCCTCCTCCTTAACTTTGCCAGGACCTTACATCAAGAAGTATTAACCATTTTTAAAAGTATTTATAGAGAAAGCATGAGGGCAGGGAGAGGGAGACTCAAGCAGACTCCCCCTAAGTGCAGAGCCTGACACGGGGCTCAATCTCACGACCCTGAGATCTGAGCCAAAATCATGAGTAGGATGCTTCATAGACTGAATCAGCCAGGCTCCCCTAAAAGCATTCTAATAAGCTAACTACAACCATCAATGGACGTGACGTTTGTAACCGTGCTCTTTCTTCGCAGTGGTAATTTTTAGATGCCATTAACCTCAGAGCTGTCTTCCCAGTCTGAGTTACTATGAATACCAGGGTAGCATCCTGACTCATTAGTGCCCGGATAATGGAGAGAAGGTAGCAAGTCAGAAAGCCTGGCTGGGGCCTCAGCTCAGGCTCTCTGTGTGACTTTGTACAGTCCTCCCTCTCTGTTCAGTCTCCTCATTTATCACAAGCAGGTCAGGTGCCTTTAGTGCCTCAGATTGTTGCTCGGAGGATCTATGGAGATTGTCTTCATGAAAGGGGTTTGAATTTTAAAAACAGCAAGAACCCCTCAGCAAACGTTTGTGGAGGACTTCTTAAGTGGATGGCAGTGAGGGGAACACAGGAGTGCTTCAGATCCTTTGCCTCATGGAACATTTACTCCATGAAGATAACACTTGTCAAGAACAACCACCAAAGATTTAGATATGCTGAGCAGAGTAAAGTTGAACTAAAAAGCCAGAATGTTCAGACAAGGGAAGAGTCACTGCAGGCTAGAGGGTCAGGGAAGGCTTCCCGGCCCCCATGACACAGTAGGAATGGGAAGAGTGTTTCATATCAAGAGACTACTGTGAACAAAAGGTACAGGGCTGAGTACAGCCAGGCATGAGCCAGACCCGCAAGAATTCCAGGTTAGCGTGACCCGGTAAGAAACCAGCTTGGGAAGAAGTCTGGATGCCAGCAGGAGGGTTCTAAACATGACAGATTGGAAGGTGGTTGGACCTCGGGCACCATCACCTTGGAGGCAGCGGAACCCAGAGGGGAACACTGCAGAGGTTCAGGCGGGGGGTGGCAGGGCCTGCCCTCAGCAGTGCCAGAAGGTGCCAGCAGCTGGGGGTGCTCTCCATCCCCAGACTGATGCAACGGGGGGGGGGGGGGGGGGGCAGCCTGAGGGGGAGGACCGGCCGAGGACGTGAGGTCACCGGGGAACGTGAACAGGGGTGCCGCAAGCTGTTCACCTGTTGCCGAGAGCTTTGTGGGCATTAGTCATTTATGTTCACCACGCTGGTGAGGTCAGTACTGTCTCCACCGTTGGTGAGAAAGCGGAGGCCAAGGGACCTTAATTAACTTGCCCCCTGTCCTCCAGCTGGGACCGAGTTGCGGAACAAGAATTCACAGCCAGGCCTTCCAACCCCAACACGTGTGAAGTTTGTTCAAAGACCTTTAATAACAATTGAATGTAAAGGACTCTTGAGCTCTTTTTTTTTTCCCCTGCTTATTTCAAACTATTTTAAACACACAATTAAAATGCACAGATCTTGGATGTTGAGGTTGATGAATTTTGACAGTTGTATACATCTGTATAACCACCATCCAAAACAAGATACAGAACATTTCACTCATCCCAGAAAATTCCTTTATGCTTCTTTCCTGTCAGTTCCCTCCCCGACCCCCAGGGAACACATTCTGATTTCTATCTCCGTGGATTGGTCTGCCTGTTCTAAATTCCATATAGATGGAGTATGCGTTCTGTTGTGTCTGGCTCCTCTCCCTCAGCATCTTATGGCCATTCATCCGTGTTATTGTGTGTATCAATAATTCAAAGCACTATTTAGCTCGGATCCCCTGAGAAGCAGGTAAGTACCATGTTGGTAATACATTTGAAAGTATCGACAGGCTGTTCTCTTTTGGCTCTTTGAGAACCTAGCCTTCTCTCTAGCCCACCTGAAGCATCCACTTGCCTGAAAGTAGACTATCAACTGCTGAAGAAAAACCAAGAGAAAGACCAAGATACCAAAAGAGTTTCTTCACGTAGTGGCTGTGGTATTAACTTTTCAACATAAAATCACAGTTTTGGACAATGGCTTCTTTCCTCCCCTCCCGTATAATCACCTTTTATCCAAAAACACACTAAATAAATATGTTAGAAGCAGAGCTATCTTGACACCCAGACAGGCAGAAACACACTCAGCAATTTAGTTGACACAACCATATCTTGTCAAACAGAACCATGTGAAACAGACTTGAATTGCGTGCCATGTCTGCATGAACCCAGCTTGCTTCCCACTGTAAACCAGGCAAGAAAGGCAGACATGTAGGGTTCCCTACAACTTCAGCTCATCGTACCCTTGTACTGTTCCCACATTTCCAAGAACTTGGGCTCAATCCTTTATTTTTTCCTAACGTTTATCTGTATATACCTTAAGTGCAGCATGAGAGCAAAATAATTATGAGCCTAAAGGTTGAAAACTTAAAAAAACATGAAGAAAGAAGAAGGAACCCTCCCTCCCAGCCCTCGTCCACCACTCACTCTTGCACCTTAGGTGAGTTCAAAAAAAACCTCTGAAATGTTACATTTTATGTATAAACTAGATTTGTGTACCCTCCAGGTGGCGGTTATTACTTGTATAAACTTGTTTTCATTGTTCGATTGGTAAAGTCCTCTATCTGTGAACATTATGGAGGTGTCGTGGGTTGGGAAAAAAATACATCATAATTTTTTCCCACAACAATTCAGGAGAAAAAAAAGTTTTCATTAGATGACTCATCCTTTAGTAGCAAAATTTTCAGGAATGAATTAGTTGGTGAAACAGGGATAAGTAGGTTTAGACTTTTGAAATCAAAACTAGGGGCTTTCAGGGGATCCCTGGGTGGCTTATCCGTTTAGTGCCTGCCTTTGGCCCAGGGTGCGATCCTGGAGTCCTGGGATGGAGTCCCACGTCGGGCTCCCGGTGCATGGAGCCTGCCTCTCCCTCTGCCTGTGTCTCTGCCTCTCTCTCTCTCTATCATAAATTAAATAAATAAATAAATAAATATTTTTTTAAAAAAAACAAAACTAGGGGCTTTCAGCAAGGCAACAGTCTTGAATTGTCTCCATCCCTTTATCACTCCTGTGGTGTATCCGTGGGTGGAGATTTACATAAAAGCAATCCAGACAGAAAGGGGAAGTGGATGAACAGCTGGCCCCTCCACCAGCCCAGAAGTGGGAAGGAAACAGAGAAGACGAAGATGTACAAAAACGGCGATTTCCTCTCACAGGCTTTTGTTCAGAAAAGTGACCATGACTCCAGGCAGAGCAGCCAAGCTGGGCCTCACTCCGGTGGGAAAAAAACAGGCAAGGCCAGAATCAAGGAGGCCCTGGTCGTCAGCCTCCCCAAGTAACCCTCAGATGCTGTAGCTGGAGCCCCTGGGCCTGGCTAGAGCCCGTGGTGGCCAGACCAAAGAGGTTGCTGTCCCCAGCAGGGCCACTCTGGACCCCAGCGGTTCAGGACACTCAGCCACAGTGGCAACAGACCTCAGAGGACATTTCCTCAGAGACCCAGAAGGGAATGGCCTCACCCTGAGGACCCTGACTCTGGGCTAAGCCCCCAGATGCTCCTCAAAGAGCTGCAATCTTGCTGGGCCCTTCCTTTCCCAGCCCCCAATCAAAGCCCCTTGAAGCCCTGAGGACAACCAACCTCACACAGGACCTGCCGACTCTGACCCTACTAGGGCAGGGCAAAGGGGAGTGAAAGAGTGAGGGAATGCGACAGCCAAGGACAGGTTTGGAAGCCCTGCAGGACAGGTGACCCAGGCTCTTGGAGAGAGAGATGGAGCAGGGGATACTATAAATTAAAAGTGGCTGAGGAAACAAATCCAATGCATAGACCTTATTTGGATTCTCATTTTAAATAATCTGTAACAAAAAATTTCTTAGACAGTAAGGGAAATTTTATGATTTAAGGAATCATTTGTTGTCTTCGTTGTTATTATACCAAAGAATTTGCCTTTTTTTTTTTTCTTTTTTGAGAATCCTCAGCGATACATCCTGCTGAAACGTTTATGGACGAAGTCTGGGATGTGCAGCAAAATGATCCAACGGACAGGAGTTGACAGAAGAGATGGCACTCCCCTGGCCGTGTGCTCATGGAGCCGAACCTGGGCGCCTGGGACACAAGGGTTCACTGTACTGTTTTGTCTACTTTTGAATATGTTTGAGGTTTTCTGTAATAAAATGTTAAAGGGAGGCAGGAAAGGGGTGGGGAGAGGATGGAGGCCCGGAAGTGGGAGAGTTGTCATTGCTACTGGGGAAGCGAGGCAGGCCCAGAGGGAGCCCCTATCTGCTGGGCGGGATCCTGAGCACATGGGAGGGAGCAGGACGGGGTTTTAGGAAGCGGGGAGAGCCAGGCATGCGGGAGGCCGGGAGCCGGGGTGGAAGCAGCTCTGGGTCTCTAGGACTGGGTTGGTTGCGTGAGCCGCCTGCGTGCAGGCCGCGGTTTGGAGCTGGGCACTGAGCTCGCCCAGCGACACGGGGATGGGCGGTGCTGTCCCTTGTCTGGCCCTTTCCCCGCGCGTTCGTGGGGCAGCGTGGCCTCAATCTGCTGGCGCCCCCGGAGCAAAACATGGAGCCAAAGAAATAAAACAGAGACAAAGATTCACCAAGCCCGAGGAAAATTAGGTTAAACTACCAAGGATTCCTGGCCGTGGCGGGGGAGACTTGTGGGGCGGGGCAGGAGGGAGGGGAGCGGGGACAGCAGAAAGCTGGAGAGAGCTGGTTCACCGTGCTCTGGGCCAAGAAGCCGGCCTGAGCGGACCTCGGCTCCCTGCAGTGGAAGCCCGGAGCCTGGAAATCGGGCTGCGCTGTTGAAAACTCCCGAGTGGAAACCTTACATCTGGATCTGTTGAGAGTCTGACCAGCGGTTGTCCTGTTTGGGTTTCTCCTATTTATAGATTTAGGATTCATTCACTGTTTCTATTAGTAGAACCGAATATTAACGTTAATGATGATGATGTTCACAAATACATGAATCATTTGGGCTCCTTGGAGTGTTTGAAATAGCAAGCTAATGGAGAAGAAGAAATTAGGGGAGAAATTGTTTTTCCACCTACATTTGACACAGCCTGAAAACCTACAGCTCAAGAACTCGAGACTGACAGTGGGAGAAAATATGGGAAACACCTCCCCTCCAGAGACACCACAGAGGCATTCACTAAGCACACAGGAAAGACTTTTTGCTTTGAGTTCCACAAATAATGTTGAGTATCTACTATTGGGAAAGTAAATTTTGCTTCCCTTTGATTCCAGTGTCCCAGTGGATTTTCTTTCTGACATTTGAGAGAAAGTGACATTTCCCTTAACCTTTGACTTGAAGAGGTGAAGACACAGCTTTCTCTGCATCTAGGACCTCACTAACCATGACAGCTCTTCGGGGATCCAGGGCCCGGGGTGTAACAGCCTCTACTAGCTCGGTCCTCTGTGGATTTGAAAGTGCAGGGCCCCACGCCACTGCCTAAGAGAGAGTCCTCAACAGGTTTTGGATCCCAACAAAGCTTCCCCACTGGTGTGGCTTTGGGGTGGTTACTTAATTGTCTATGAGTTTATGAGAATTAAATGAGAAAATTTAGGGTAAACATTTAGCCCAGTGTGGGGCTCCTGCTGAGTGCTGAGTAAATGAGATCTACTGTTATTATTACTATTCATTGCTATTCTTGCTAGCATTATTATTTTATGGGCAGAACGAATGAGCTGGCAACAAGAATACAAACTTTTGCCAGAATTTGACAAGGACAAAATAAAAGCAGACCCAGCCACCCCATGAAGGAGCCTGTGCTTGACAGGCCTTAAGAATTCATTGTATGGGGTGCCTGGGTGGCTCAGTGGTTGAGCATCTGCCTTTGGCTCAGGTCATGATCCCAGGGTCCTGGGATGAGTCCCACATCAGGCTCCCTGCAGGGAGCCTGCTTCTCTCTCTGCCTGTGTCTCTGCCTCTCTCTCTCTCTCTCTCTCTGTGTGTGTGTGTGTGTCTCTCATGAATAAATAAATCTTAAAAAAAACAACAGAACAATTCATTCTACGGTTCCCCTCTCTGCCCCTGTAGGTGGCTTTTAGATAAAGCTGCTTGGAAGCCAGGAGCTCACTGCTGTGCCTAGATGGAGGCACAAACTCCAACCTCGGAAGCTGGTGTGCTCGCCACCGCTGATGGACAGTCCCCAGTATACAAACCAGCCAGACTAGGTGTTTTTCCTTCCCAGGCTGGCCAAGGCGGGCCTGGCTGAGTCCTGTTGAGGAAGGAGCCGGTCTTGCGCTGGAGAAGGGGGAGCTGGTTTCCAGGACAAGCAAGTGAGTGTGAAAGTCTCTGCCACGGTGGGGAAGGAGCAACCTCTCTGTAGGTTTGTCACATGTGGCCAATTTTATAACCTATAAAGGAGAATCTGATGATTTTACTTCGCGGAGGAAGGCAAATCAGAGCAAATGAATTGGGGTTGGAGAGGGCCAGGAGGAGGTGCAGCTGGATCCAGAGGAAAAGAATCTGCCCCTCCTCCTATCCCCGGTGGGCCCAAAGCCAGTGTGGACGTTAATGCTGCTGCTAATCTCCAGGTGTGGCTGCTGCAAAGTAGCAGGGAGTCCGAGGCGTTCAGGAAGGGGTGGGGAGTCTGCGTGGAACAGAAGGGGCCCCCTCACCGGGGCAGAGGAGACTCCTGTGTCCCTCAGGCAACAGACATCGCTGGGCTTATTTCCGAACAGCCCAGCCCCAAAGGAATGCGTGGGCAGAGCCCGCTCCAAGCTGGGGATTGCTCAGAGAATATTCCAGGGCCCTAAACCCTCAGAGCCAGAGAGAAAGGTAAGGAGAACCCCGTCTTTCTGTTTCAGTGTCTTAGGAAAGCCATTGTTTCCAGGCATCCGAGTGGCTGGTGATTGAGCAGCTCGGTGGTTGAGCGTCTGGTTTCACCTCAGGTCATGATACCGGGTCCTGGGATCGAGTCCCGGGTCGGGCTCCCTGCGTGGGGCCTGCTTCTCCCTCTGCCCGTGTCTCTGCCTCTCTCTCTCTCTGTGTCTCATGAATAAATAAATAAAACCTTAAAAAAAAAAGGCCATGTTTCCAATAATTTGGTTCTGTTTTAAAAAAAAAAAAGAGAGAGAAGGAGAAAAGCCTGAACACAATTCATGCGGGTAAAACGGGCTCACACTTAGCTTGTTTTACAAGTGCATAAATATGACTTCTCAAGCAGAAATGTAGAATCAAAAAATAAATAAGTGACCGCCCCTGGCGGCGGGCTGCGGGGGGAGGGAGCGGCTCCAGGTAGGAGCCCCCGGCGGTGACTGCTGGCCCGGCCCCGCGGCTCCTCCGCCCCCTCGGGCTCCGACAGCTGTTCCCCTCCTTCCCGCTGAATGGACCTCATTTCGAGCTCTGAGCTCTCGCAAATGAAAAGAAACAGGGCTATAACCCTTTTATGGAGTGAGTGAAAAATGTTTTGTGTAGGGTAATTTGAGCACCAACTGGAATCCACCAGGTGATTTTATATCATTTCCATAAACTTTTATTGAATTAAGAGAATAGTGTTTTGGATTTCCATGTCACATTTCTTTAAAGGGAACAGAGCACATTCACATGTAGCTAGCAGGCACTATCATTCCTCTAAAATAAAATCTACCTGCAAGATGCTTTTGCCTTTGCCTAGTCCACCAAGATGTGGTTGGGCTCTGTAAGAAATTCTTTCATGCACAAAAGAATCCCCTCATAACAGTTACAGACGCTTTAATTTTATTATGTGATACTGCTTTATAACTCCTGTACGGCTTCATGAATTCCGGCTTTGAAGCCGCAACTTCTGAAATCCTCCTTTCTCCATTTAAACACCAGTTTCAAAAATAATCTTTTTGAATATTTAAAAGATCAGAGGAACTGTTTAAACCCCTCTTTAAGACAGGAATATGATTGAGTGACAATCCCCCTCTTCAACAAATGCCCCCAAACTATAAAAGAAGCTTCTTTTCATTATAAAAAAGAATTTATTATACACCATTCCAGTTACTCCAGTGAGCAATTTAGAAAGTATAGTATTTTCTTCTTTCAGGTTTTGCCAGAAAGGGGGGAAATGTATTATGGAAGATGCTGCTAGCACAATCATCAAAGAGCATAGAGCCAGGGTGTAAGTTTGAGTGCAGATGTATTATTCTTAAAGAGAGCGCCGTTTTATTCTTTTTTTTTTTTTCAAGATTGATTTATTTATGTGAGAGAACAAGCAAGAGTGGGGGTGGGAGAGGGAGAGAGAGAATCTCAAGCAGACTCTGCACTGAATGCAGAGCCCAATGCAGGGTTGGATCTCACAACCCTGAGATCACAACCTAAGCTGAAACCAAGAGTTGGATGCCTAACCAACTGCACCACCCAGGCATCCCAAGAGAATGCCTTTTTTTTTTTTAATTTTTTATTAATGATAGTCACAGAGAGAGAGAGAGAGGCAGAGACATAGGCAGAGGGAGAAGCAGGCTCCATGCACCGGGAGCCCGATGCGGGATTCGATCCCGGGTCTCCAGGATCGCGCCCTGGGCCAAAGGCAGGCGCCAAACCGCTGCGCCACCCAGGGATCCCCGAGAATTCCTTTTTAAAATTAAGATATAATTCACAGACTATTAACATTCACCTGTTTAAAATGTACAATTCGGTGGTTTCTAGTATGGAGTTGTACAGCCATTACCACTAATTCCAGAACATTTTATCACCCCCCAAAGAAACCCCATACCCATTAGATGCCACTCCCCATCCACCCTTACCCCCAGACTCTGGCAATTACCAATCTATTTTCTGTCTCTATAGATTTGCCTATTATGGCCATTTCATATATGTGAAATCATAGAATATGTGGCCCTTGATGACTGGCCCTTGATGACCTTCACTTGGTATTTCGATGCTGTAGTGTATATCAGTACTTCATTCCTTTTTATATTGAGTGATATTCCATTGTATAGATCTACCACATTTTAGTTACCTGTTCATCAGTTGATAGACATTTAGATTGTTTCCACTTTGGAGCTATTATGAATAGTGCTGTTATGAACATTCAAGTATAAGCCCTTGTGTGTCTGGGAGGCTCAGTCGGTTAAGCATCTGCCTTTAGCTCAGGTCGTGATCCTGGGGTCCTGGGATCGAGCCCCACATCAAGCTCCTGGCTTGAGCCCCACATCAAGCTCCATCAGACTCCTGGGAGTCTGCTTCTCCCTCTCCCTCTGTGCTCTCTCTCTTACTTGCTCTTGCAAGTAAATAAATAAAATTTATTTTAAAAAAATTTAACTGAGCAGGATCCCCAGGTGGCTCAGTGGTCGAGTGTCTGCCTTCGGCTCAGGGTGTGATCCTGGGTCCAAAATCCAGTCCTGCATCCTTCTCCCTTTGCTCATGTCTCTGCCTCTCTCTGTGTGTCTCTCATGAATAAATATATAAAATCTTTTTTTTTTAAATTAACTGAGCTCTTGAACCCTCATTTTTGCTAAAGATGGAAAACTTAATCTCACCAATCCAAAATAACTAGTCTCTTCTAATTTAAAAATCATGCCCTTAGGGGGCACCTGGGTGGCTTAGTCAGTTGAGCATCTGACTCTTGATTTTGGTTCAGGTTGTCATTTTGAGGTTGTGAGATCAAGTCCTGCACTCAGTGCACAGTCTCCCTGAGATTCTCTTTCCCCCCTCTGCCCTGCCCCTCACTTACATGTGCATGCTTGCTCTTGCTCTTTCTCTCTCAAATAAATCTTTTAAAAAGAAATAAAAAGGGGATCCCTGGGTGGCACAGCGGTTTAGCGCCTGCCTTTGGCCCAAGGTGCGATCCTGGAGACCCGGGATTGAATCCCATGTCGGGCTCCCGGTGCATGGAGCCAGCTTCTCCCTCTGCCTGTGCCTCTGCCTCTCTCTCTCTCTCTCTCTCTCTCTCTCTGTGTGTGTGTGACTATCATAAATAAATACAAAAAAAATTAAAAAATAAATAAATAAAAAGAAATAAGAATAAAAATGATGCCCTTTTGAGAGCCTCAGGTGAGCAATCTTGGATCCTCAGGTGATCCAAGTGTCAGAGGCCACATAAAATATGCCCACCTGTCTGTCCTGGCCTCTGGGGGAGCGGGCCCACATAGCCATGTCTGGGTCTCTTCTGATATCCTGGCAGCAGCCAGGCACATGCCCTCCTTATCCTCCTCTTCCCAACCATGGGCCTTGGCTGGCCCACTTAGCCTCCCCCTGAGGAGTGGGAGTGCTCTCTGAGAGCCATGCCCATGTCCCCTAGATCTCTGAGTTTTCACCTGAGCCCAGGCCTCAGAGCACTGCCGGGACTGGGCTCCAGGATTCTCCAGGAGGGTGAGGACCCCAGGCTATACCTGGAAAAGGCAGGTAGTTGCAGTTTGCTCCAGGCCTCAGAGCACTGCCGGGACTGGGCTCCAGGATTCTCCAGGAGGGTGAGGACCCCAGGCTATACCTGGAAAAGGCAGGTAGTTGCAGTTTGCTCTCCAGTCCCGGACCTGAGACATCTACCCTCCCTCCACCTCCACCAGCCATTTGAAGTTTGCTCTGAGGCAGAATCACAGAACACCGGTCATCCCTTGGGGATCCCTTCCCTCGAAACTCCGGTCCTGTCCACTCCAAGTCTTCCTCCTTTCTTCTCTTTTGAGGCAGGAAAGAGTGTTTCCTTCCTCACTCATATTATGCTCTAGACCAGTGTTCTGGTCTCTGGACCAGCAGCCAGGTAGCATCGCCTGAGGGCTTACTAGGCGTATCCCCAGGCTCCTCCCCGAGGAATCGGTGGCTCAGCCAGCCCCGGGGGGTTCCCAGCCAGAGTTCAAGCGAAACCCTAGTTCCTGTGCCTTTCACCCTCCACGTCTGGCACCTGAGAGTTGAAGCCAAGTCTGGGATTCAGAAGCCTCTTTTCTTTCTTAGGCTTTCAAAACTTATCTCTGCTTTAAATATTCATAGGCCCACCTGAGAGCTAGCTCCAAACCCACACTTTTTTTTTTTTAACAGCCTGATTGAGAGAGAATTGACTACAATCAACTGCACATCTGTAGAGTGTACCATTTGATAAGTTTTGACTTATGTATACATCTGGGAAACCATCGCCACAATCAAGATAATGATCACCACAAAGAGTTTCGTGTTCTGTCAGGATTTGCTTCTGGTTTTGATGGGTTTCTCCTTCCATGGCAGGACCAGCCTCAACTTCTCCTATTTTCAGGGTGAAGGGCCGGGGTGGGGGTGGTGCGGGGCAGGGAGAGGGAGGAGCTGCCAGGAAAGAAAACCCACCAGATGAGAACTTAAAACACCGTCTCACTACAGAGTCACTCTGCACCTCCTATTTGGGAGGGAAGACTAGATTCCGAGCACCATGCTGAGAATTAGAGGTGCCACAGGGAAGGGCACCCCCCAGCCCCGAGCTCAGGTCTCGGGGGAGTCCCTGCACTTGCTAAGCCCTGGGAGGGGGTTCCTCAGGGAGTGTGCTGGAGAGACAGTGACAGGAGAAAGCGGGGCGTTTTCAGGGAGACCAGAAGGCTGGGCCTGGACTGCCCAGGTGAGCCCCGAGCCGCAGGAACTGCCGTGTGCGTGCCAGGCACCGGGCAGCTCCCTCGAGCTGTTGGGCCCCGAGAACCGAGGAACGAGGCCAGTCGCCAGGTCTCACCAGACGCGGAATCGGCCTCCTCCGACTTCGGCCTGCAGAGCTGAGGGAGGACGCGCGTGGGGACTTGCCCCAGCGGCCCTACCGGCCTGGCTCGGAGGGGGACTCGGAACTCACTGTCAAGGTCAACGTGGGGCCCACTATGGGAGGGGGGGACACCGGGCTTTGTGAGACTGGGAGCCCCAGGGCCTTCCACCCAGCCTTCCCGGCTGCACCCCCAGCCGCTCCCTGGGAGCCCTGTGGTGCGAACTATGGACCCTCTGGGACCTGACCCGCTCCCAGTCTGCGCTCGCCCCAAGCTGGCCTCGCTACCAAGCCTCCTTCCTCTTCCTCTCCGTTACTTCTCCTTCCATTGGCCTCTCTGTAAGATGCTCCTGCCCGTCCCGAGGAATCCCTGTCCTCTGGCCTCCTCGCGGCCCCTGGAACAGGTGGGGCACAGCTAGCCTGTCACCCCGGCTCCCGGGCTCTTCCTCGGTTGCCTCCTGAGGCCCGGAGCTCCCAGGAGCCAGGAGAGCAGCCTGGGGGGGGGGGGGGGGGGATCTTCCACTTCAGCAGGAAGGTGGCAACCTTCCAGAGGGTCTCCTTCATCCCTGCGCAGGCCCTGCGTCTGGAGGCCCGTGTCACCCGGCGCGGAGCAAGAGCCCCCCCACCCCCACCCCCACCCCCACCCCCCAGGGCGGGCGCAGCTGGACGCTCTCTTCGTCCCGCAGAGCCCGGCGAGGGGGCCGGGGCGGGGGCTGGAAGCGTTGCCGGTTATTCATTCGAACCAGAGTATTTGTGGAACTGAAATTCCCGCCGGACTTGGATGCAGGGCCTGTGTCTGTATTCCTGTAAATCAGCGCGCTCAGGGGATCCCCGGGGGGCTCCGCGGTTTAGCGCCGCCTGCAGCCCAGGCCGTGATCCTGGGGTCCCGGGGTCGAGTCCCGCGTCGGGCTCCCTGCGTGGAGCCTGCTTCTCCCTCTGCCTGTGTCTCTGCCGCTCTCTCGAATATATAAGTAAATAAAAATCTTAAAAATAAATAAGTCAGCGCGTTCAGGTATCTGTTTTGGGGGAGTAAAAACTAGTGCGATCCCAGAGAGATTCTCGGTGTCCGCAGGGCGCGCGCAGAGCTGGCCAGTGCCCCCCCCGGGCCCCCCCAGCCTCCCCGAGTGTCTGCGTCTCCCTCCGCTTGATGGCGGCTCCTTTCTTTCTTTTTCTTTCTTTCTTTCTTTTCTTTTCTTTTCTTTCTTTTCTTTTTCTTTTTCTTTCTTTTCTTTCTTTTCTTTCTTTTCTTTCTTTTCTTTCGTTGCCTATGCTGGTGTCCTCCGCTTTTATCTAACTCACGCCTTCCTACGCATCACTACCGCTCCCACCCCCGCCCCCACTCACTTTCTTTCTTTTTTTTTTTTTAAGATTTTATTTATTTATTCATGATAGTCACACAGAGAGAGAGAGAGAGAGAGAGAGAGAGAGAGAGAGAGAGAGAGGGACTCCAGGATCGTGCCCTGGGCCAAAGGCAGGCGCCAAACCGCTGCACCACCCAGGGATTCCCCCCCCCCCCCAACTCACTTTCTAAAGGTTGTTTCCAAGCATCCCTCACCCAGCACAAGTTTGCATTTGCAGTAACCTTCCCCATTCACGTGAAGCAAGGCTGACGATTCCCCACCTGACTCACAGAGTCCTTTATTTTTTTTAAGATTTTATTTATTCATGAGAGACAGAGAGAGAGAGAGAGAGAGAGGCAGAGACACAGGCAGAGGGAGAAGCAGGCTCCATGCAGGGACCTTGATGCGGGACTCGATCCCAGGACCCGGGGATCACACCCTGAGCCCAAGGCGGATGCTCAACCGCTGAGCCCCCGGGTGCCCCACTCACAGAGTCCTTTAAGGGGATCTTCCTGATAATCTGGCTTCCACCCCCCATTTTACCTAGAAGCAAGCCCACCCACCCCCCGCCCCCCATTAAAGGAAAGGGCCCAGGAAGACCAAATGGCAGATGGGCTCCGCGCAACCAGCGCATCCCAGGGAGGGGCTCCCAACAGGCTCTGCCAGGCCCTGCCACAGGTACGGCTGAATCGACGGACGGCATAGAGCACCACCCCGGGTGGGGTCCCACAAACAGTAAGCCCAGATTCCTGACCAAGGGACTCATTACGCAGGTGCTCCCAGGAGACGCTGGAGGGGGTGGGGGACGGGGCAGGGAAGGTGAGGAAGCCACAGGAGGGGGCCACCTCCGGCAGGCTGTGGAGCTAAGTCATTGGGTCTCTGCCCCCGGGCAAAGGAGCCAGCCGGCCTGGCCCAGGGCATAGGAACTCCTCCCACGCAGAGGCATAGATGGGCACATCCGTTTGTTCTACTTTGTGGTATGTTCCACTGTGAGTAGAGAAGACACACGTTCAGCTCTCTCTGAATTTGGTAATAGGGCCCCGATGGCCTCGGGACAGCCCCCTGCAGAATGGCGCAGCTGTCCGATGTTAGCAGTAAATCACACAGAACCTGCATGCACAGTCGTTGCTGGGATCCAAGGAGCTTGGCTGGTCACCAGCAGGATCACTGTAGTCACCACCGTGGGCCGGCCTTGTTCCAGGTGATTCCAGGCACTGGTCATTTAAGCCACACAACAACAACAGAAACGAGGGCACTCAGAAGTTAAATCACCCCCAGAATGTTCAGCTGGAAAGTGTCGGGAGGGTTTCCAACCAGACCTCCACTCTAGACTGTCATCAGCCTCTGGCAACTCAGCAAGTCTCAGGACCATGTAGAGCATGACCCTTTGGTAAAAGAAAACAAACAGACCTATTTATTTGTGTGTACATGTGCATGGGGAGAAGATAACCAAACAGTACTATCTTATACAAAAGAATACGTGTGTGTTTACAAAATTCTATTTAAATGAAGTTGTATAACAGGCGAAAATAATCTAATATATGGTAGGAAAATATCAGAACAATGGTTGCCTGAAAAGGAAGGTAGGTGCTTTGTGGGTTTGATATTTGTGTTTGGTTTCTTACTCTTGTCAAAACCATCAATGCACTTAAAAATTGCGTATTTCATTGGAAATAGATTTTACCTTAAAAGACAAAAAAAATGTAAACAAATATTAAACTCTAGTTCATGAGCGCCTGGGTGGCTCAGTGGTTGAGTGTCTGACTTCAGCTCAGGTTGTGATCCCGGGGCCCTGGGATCGAGTCCTCCACATCAGACTCTCCACAGGGAGCCTGCTTCTCCCTCTGCCTGTGTTTCTGCCTCTCTCTGTGTGTCTCATGAATAAATAAATAATCTTTAAAAATTTTTAAAAAATAAACTCTAGCTCATGATTTCTATGCTGAAGTATTAGGCGGAAGTACTGAAGAGGAAGTAGGAGGGGAAATTGCTGCTGTCTGCAATCTGCTCTGAAATACATACTAAAAAGAAAAAAGGTGGATTGATGGGTGGATAGAGGCATGGAAGATTGGGCAGATGTGTGATAAAGCACAATAGTAAAATGTAAATTATAGAATCTGGATTGAACATACAGGTAGTCACTGCAAAATTATTATTTCTATATATTCGAAATTTTTCATAAAAACATGTTGGGGGAAAAATGAAGAGAAATTATGGAGGAGATTATGAGTGGATGAAAGGGGACTTTATTTTACCCTAATTTGCTTCTTAATTGTTTCATTAAGCATGTACTATTTTTTGTAACAATTTATTTTAATTTAAGAACCTAATAAAAAGTGTTATAAAATATGGTCTTTCCCTTGTGGAGTTTATGGGAAGTGTGATGGGAAATTTAAGACACACACACACACACACACACACACAGGCACATCTTTCATTAGATGGTTGTTGCCAGTAAAAATGGCATTAACAATGCACATGAATTGGTGACCCACAATGGAAGGTTAAGTGTGCTTTGGTCCTACTCTGTCATCAGCTGGCATGGTGAGCTGGGCCTCAGTGCCATAGGGTGGGAAACAAGGAGACTGATTTGGGTGTTTTGGGGTTCCTTCCAAAACTGCTCAAGACATTCCTAGGAGATGTTTGTATGAATGGTGTCAGTATCATTTGAAGAGTTCAGAGGAGGAAAACCATCACTCAAGGAATACAGGAGATTTATAGACTTAGACTTCAAAAAATAAAATGTAATGTTTGGAAGCCAAAACCTAAGGAGGATTATGCTCTGGGATTACTGTGCAAACAGATTCTTCGTGTCATGCCAGCTAAGGAAATCTTACATCACTCTGTGGTCCCATGTGATTGTGTCTTATTGTGGTTCTGTAAGTAGGGTGGGTAAACTAGAACCAACCACCTTTTTTGTAAATAAAGTTTTATTGGAACACAACTGTGCTCACTTGCTTCTGGATCATCTCTGTCTGCTTCCGGATGACAGCGGCAGAACTGAATAGTTATGACAAAAATAACCTGGCCTGTGAAGCCTAAAATATTTACACTCTGGCCTTTTCCAGAAAGCTTGCCAACTGCTGCTCTAAACATTCACTTCCCTTCTGGTAGAATCAGCGTTGAATTCCTTCCTTCCTTCCTTCCTTCCTTCCTTCCTTCCTTCCTTCCTTCCTTTCTTCTTTTTCTTTCTTTGTCTTTCTTTCTTTCTTTCCTTCTTTCTTTCTTTCTTTTTCTTTCTTTTTTAAGATTTTATTTATTTATTCATGAGAGGCACAGAGAGAGAGAGAGAGAGTCAGAGACACAGGCAGAGGGAAAAGCAGGCTCCCTATGGGGAGCATGATGATGCACGACTTGATCCCAGGACCCCGGGATCACGACCTGAGCCAAAGGCAGATTGTCAACCACTGAGCCACCCAGACGCCCCTTGATATTTCTTTCTTAGCGGGTAAGGGGACGAGGTCGGCTGCTTCTTTCCCAACCATTCTTTCCCTTTCTCCATTTTAAGACTTTTCTCCCGTTGGCTGCTTTCTTGATGGCCAGGGCTTTGAAAGCGAAGAAATTGCCTCCGTGGCTGGGAATGCCCTTAGCGACTTACGGCCAGGTGCGTCGGCGGAGGGCGGGACGCGGGAGCTGGAGGCCACAAGGGCTGCGGCCCGAGGAGCGCCCGCGGGACCCAACAGGACCTGTGCCTGCGAGGCTCGGCCCAGGACTGCAGCCCGCCCGAGAGCAGGCGTTAGGGAAGACCAAGGCCTCCTCTTCCAGTTACCCCCTTTAAAATAAAGATAAAGCACAGATATTTGTCCCGTGCGCCGCCAGGGGGACGAGGACCATCCCTGCTGAGGCTCCTGGGGCCGGGCGTTCCTCAGTCTCTGGCCTCCCTCCTTGATCCCCCTTTCAGCCCCCATGGGCGGGAAGCCTAAGGAGGTGTTGGTCGGGGCACACCTGCTGCAGGGGAGTGGCTGTCCCCTGCCGTCTCCAGCTCGAGCCTTCCAAGGCGTTGTCAGGACCTTCTCTCCCAGCTGATAAGCAAAGGAGGCTACGCTGGGAGGAAGTAAACTCAGCTCAACAAATGGTGCCCTTCTGGGGCCGCTTTCTGTTCTCCTTGACACTAGGGGCATCGAGCCCGGATTCCTTCTCCCAGCTCCGAAGGCAGGACTGTGAAATAACCTACATCAGACTCCAGTTCAGGGAAGACTTACTGAGTAGAGTGCAAGGCAGTGGACAGCACAGGACACAGAGGTGCCTGCCCCGTAACTCCTGTCCTGGAGCAGGGCACAGTCAAATCTGGGTGCGGGACAGACATCGCAGGGGTCTGATTAGAGCTGTAAGAGGTGTACATGGTGCTGAGGGGTCCAAAGAGGGAAAGGGTCACAATTGAGGCCACCTGAGGCTGGGGGCAGAGGGCCGGAAAGGCTGGGGGGGATGGGCTTTAAGGCCTGGTTGGTTGGGTAGCTATTGTTGCAATAATGTCGCCCCCGCACACCCTCAGAATTTGTTCACATGTCTGCAGTCTGCTTGAGGTTGGCTGATCTAGGATGGCTTGTTCGGGTGACTCTGCTTCACACTGTGGCATTTGGCTCAGTCTGTTCCACATTTGTTTGACCTGAGGCATCGCTTACACACTGCTGGAACTTAAGGACAAATAAGTGAATACATGGAGTGTTGGATGATGACTAACAATACTTTTGGGGACAGTTTCTTTTACTGTGTAAGGTGCTGTCAGAACTCTTACATGCTGGACCTCTTTCTTCAATGCTCATGTTACACTTCAGATGTCCAAGGAAAGCTACCCCAATTGACTTCATTGGGTGTGAGGATATGAGTATGTAAAGGCTCCAAGGAAACCTTTTGCTTTCCTGATAAAAGGGTTGGATGCAATGGGTGTAGCCTTTCTTTCTTTGTCCTTCTTTTAGTTGTGGTTGTGAATGGGATGGCAGGAGCTCTCTGGTCACCTTTTTACAACCATAAGGGATAACCCAAAGGAATCTTGGAGTTACTAGTTGTGTTAGTTTAGGTCCTTCGAGAAGCAAATGACTATATGGGATTAAATGTGTAAGGATCTTCTTTAGGGAAAATGTGGCTATTGGAGAGAGTAGGGAGGGAGCTGAAGAAGGCTGGGAGAGCCATCAGGTTACGAGCAAGTCTGACCCCAGGTGAAGAAGAGAGGGAGAGAAGGTTCTGCAGTCTTAAGAAAGTTCAGCAGAGCCATCAAGAAGTCTTCAAACTAAAGTTGATTGTCACTAGAGTCCCAGATCTCTGGTGTGCCTTGGGATCTCTGCTGTACCATCGTTGGTTGCGAGCTGTCCATGGAAGGCATAGCTTTGGCACAAACACCATGATGGGTTTTAAAGAGAAACAGCTGGAGCCCTTGGTTGCTCATGCTCGCTGTAGCTGGAGGACTATGAGGCACAGCCCCAACACCGTCTCTGCACTGTTAAACACAGCCAAAAACTCACTTCCTCTGGAGTCTTGCTTCAGAGAGAAATAAGCTCTCATTTGTCTCTCTACACCCTTGTCCCATTTTCTATAACTTGCTGAATGCATTCCTAACAGATGTGCCCTTTAGTCCAATGAAAGCCCGGCTTCCCACCACTACAGGGCTCCCCTCTTTCATCCTTCCTTTTCCTCCCTCTTGTCTCCTCTCCTCCCTTTGTTTCTTCATGCAGAGCAGCCTAATTCAGTCTCCTTCATTCTTGAACTTGCACCAGCACCCAGTCCTCAGGATCCTACCTTCAATCCCACATTAAAGTCATTTATCAAGTTGCTTTTCCAAAACAAACACGTTCTCTCCCTAAAAGGAATTCTGGAGCTAGATGGTAAGATAAAGATTTTGGCTTATTGTGCATACATCTGTACGTACCCGTGCATATGCGCAGATACGCATGCACGCGCACACACACAGTGACTGTTCTCTAGGATAGATTCCTTCTCTTCCTCCCTAACATGTGAACTATTCTAGAACTGAGACCATATCTTTTTATGTGTAATTTAATTGTGTTAAAAATTATTTTTAAAGACAGAGAAGTATCAAAATAATACAACACTCACAAAAACAACCCATGGCTTTAACAAATGTTAACACTTTGCTGTTTTTGCTTCAAGTCATTTTAGGAAGCAAATTATTACAGAAAAATAATTATAATAATACTAACACTTTCACGGTGCTGAATGTGTGTCAGGCCCTGTTCTAAATAATTTATGTGCCTTAACCCCTTCAGTCCTCACATGAATCTGTGAAATAGGTATTAATGTTGTCCTTCTTTGCAGACAAGGAATGTAGGGTACAGAGTAATCTGCTAATAAATGTAACAGCCAAAATCTGAACGCAGGCAGTCTAGACTAGATGTAGTTTGGGGATCGTATTCGATTTATTCTTATGTTTAGAATATAATTACCCAATAGATATTTGTTGAAAGAAACTCATCCATTCAGTGTATAAATAAATACATGACTGACTTGCATTCTGGGAAAATAAAGCTGAATGAGACAACCAAATCCTCTCTGTGAAACAACCTGAGCCATAATATCGTACATTTCCTATTGAGGTACTGTTAACCTGAGTCCTAAAATGTTTTTAATTTCCCTCACCTACTGGCTTTCTGCTGGAAGAGGCATAGTTCTCGTATGTGTTACCTATTGCTACATAACTACTTACCTAACACAAAATGGCTTAAAACAATACTCTCTTACTATCTCACACAGTTGCCTTGGCTCAGGGATTCAGGGTGCGGTTGAGAATGGCTTGTGACTGCCCACAAGATCTGGGGCCTTGGCTACATAACTGGAAGACTGGAGCTGGGGTCCTTCACTCCCATGTCTGGCGGTTGGTCCTGTTTCCTAAGGACTGTCAGCCTGGTCATGCTTACAACACTCTAGGTGTGTTCTAAGGGCAAATAACCCAGGGAGAGAATCAGGCAGAAGCCATATTGCCTCTTATAACCTCAGAAGTCACATAGTGTCACTTCCATTTCATCCTGTAGGTCAAGGCAGTGATAAAGGTTGGCCTGAGTTCAAGGGGAGGAAATACAGATCCTTCCTCTCCATGGGGGCATGTCAGTCTCCTACTTGCAAGGAAACCAAGTAGCATGGGGCAAAGGTCTAATCTACCACAGATCCTAAGAAACAGATAGTGTAATAAGTATTCTTTGTATTGTGGAAGGAGAGTTGATTCTCTTTAACCAGTTGGATCCCACTAAAATGTAAGAGAATGGACTCTACCAGAGTGTCCACTATGAAAGCAGAGCGAGAGTAAAAGGCACTACCCGTTTCAGCTATTGCACCACCAGTACCATGCGGTCTTCTTTACCTGTTCAAATGTTATCAGCCCTCAAAACCCTGGATATGCGGGAAGCCTCACAAATCTAGCCAAGTCTCATTTTCCAAAATTCCAAAGTGTTTTTCTTTCCAGTGATATAGGCCAACTCCTCCCTGTGTTTCCCTTTGCCTCACAAACCCACAATGTTCAGGTCAGTAAGGGGCCGCAGGTCCATGGGAACCAGCTCCGTCCACAGCGGCACCAGTAAACTCCTTCAGCTCAGAGCGGGTCTGACAAAGGTGAGGGGGTGCTACGTTATTCCTGCAACTGCGTAGGAAGAACTACTGTCTGTCTGGTTTACATTCCTGGAATGAAGCAGATGTAATTCATCCCTTGAAGACGTAAAGGCCACATCCTATTTGACAGTTCAAGTGACTTATTCTCCTTGTCCTGATAGAAAATATCTACTTCTAGAACTGAGCAAGAAAAGGTAATAAAGTGAAAAAGGCTCTTGAAGAAGAGGTTATGGCACCTTTGCTCTGAAAAGAGAATGGCAAGTCACTTTTAATGGTCACATCGCACACATGGCATTCTTCTGAAGACTGGCGGTAAATCGAGCAAACCCGTAATGTTTCTTCAGTTGGAACAAGAGAAAGTGTGAAGTGTGCTGATTTGAGGTTCATCCCTTGCACGTCTACAAAACACCAAGGCTGTGGGCGATTCCTGCCATATGCGGACTGCTCCTGGAGTGAGGGGCGAGATGGCCGTGTCTACGTGCACATGTTGCTTCTTCTTTGTTTTTAAAGAAAATCAGCCTTTTCCCTGTCCTGTGACCGCTCAATTTCTACTGTCACTACATAAATAGCTCTCTGATTTGGGCCATGTTTTTTTCTAAGGAATGAGTTATTGAAGTTATCTAATTTAATCATTGGGAGATTATCTTCCTACACCGATTTAATAAAGGAAATTAAAATGTGTTTTCTTTTTGTTAGTATCCTCAACTGCCATCTGCTTAAAAATGTGGATATAATCAGCCACTGGAAAGTATAAGAAACAGATCATGTTTACAAAAGAGTTTCTCTCCTTTTAAAAAGTGTGTGAATAAAATTTTGAAATCCCCATGAGGAAAAAAAAATCTGCCAGAATTTTTAGTTGAAAGAGATTTCATTTCATAGCAAGAACTGCTAATGTAAAATGATCCCTCCAAATAGAAACCCATGGCTTCCTGGTAATTGTGTTATTTTTAAGACAAATGAGGTATTTTTTACTAATTTATTGTTATCCAGAAACCCTTTTTTGCAGGCTCCTTTGGTAACACTCAGTAGAACTAAATCAGGCCACCTGTTCCCATTGGTTTTCAATCTTCCATATCAGGAAAATCTCTCTAGTCATCTTTCCCCGGTAAGGATTGTTCTGGAGAGATATATACTGTTTTTACATTCATATGAGTGTGTTTTGAGTAAGGGATATTAACATTAGATTTTTTAACTACTTGCAAGATTGACAGTTCTCCATAGTCATCAAGGAAAACATACATTGATTTTTTTATTATTGAAAAAAATAATTTATTGAAATATAATTAACATGCCACTCAATGCACTCATCTAATGTATACAATTCCGTTTTTTTAATACATTCACATGGTTGTATATCCATCACCACAATCTACTTTTAGAACATTTTTGTCCCTCACAAGAAAAAAACCCCACAAAAAACCCTGTATGCTTTAGTCATTCTTCATTCCCTGCCCCCAGCCCACAGCACTGATACCCTTTAATCTATTTTCTTTCTCTACTGATCTGCCTTCTCTGGACATTTCTTATAAAAGGATTCTTACAACATGTAGTTGTTGGTGGCCAGCTTCTTAGCATAATGTTTCTGAGGTTCATCCAGGTTGTAATAGATACCAACACTCTGTTCCTTTCTACTGCTGACTCACACCACATTTTACTTCTCCAGTTGATAGCCATTTGGGTTGTTTCCAATTTTTAGTTATTATGACTAATGCTACTACGAGTATTCATATACAAATGTTTGTGTGAATATATGTTTCAGTTCTCTTGGGCATATACCTAGGAGGGGAACTGCTGGGTTGTGTGATAATTCTATATTTAACTTTTTGAGGAACGGCCAAAACCATTTTAAACTTCCACTGGCAATATGCGAGGGTTTCAATTTCTCCACATACTCACTAACACTTGTTATTGCCTGCATTTTTCACTACAGCCATCCTAGTGGGTATGAAGTGGTGTCTCGTTGTGGTTTCCCTAATGACTAATGATATTGATCATGTTTCCATGGGCTTATTGGCCATTCATACATCTTCTTTGGAAAAAAGCCTACTCAGATACTTTTTAATTGTGTTATTTGTCTCTTAATTATCAAGTCAGAAGAGTTCTTTATATGCCCTGGAAACAAGTCCCTTACCAGATATATGATTTGCAACCATTTTCTCCCATTCTGTAGATTGCTTTTTCAACTTCTGTGATAATATTACCCCATGCAGAAATGTCTTTAATTTTGATGGAGCCAAATTTATCTGTTTTTTCTTTCATCGCCTATGCTTTGGGTGTCACATCTAAGAAACCACTACAAAACTACCTCTAAGAGTTTTATAATTTTAGCTTTTACATTTAGATCCATGATCTATTTTTAGTTAATTTTTGTGTATGGTGTGAAGTAGGGTTCTAAATTTTCCCTTTTGCATGAAGATATCCAGTTATTTCAACACTTTGTTAAAAAGACTCTCCTCATTAAATTATATCGGCCACCTTGTTGGAAATCAGTTGATGATAAATGTAAGGATTTGCTTATAGATTCTCAATGCCATTCCCTTGATTTATGTGATTATCCTTATAACGGCTGATTAACTTTGTAGCAAGCTTTTTTTTTTTTAAAAGATTTTATTTATTTATTCATGAGAAATACAGAAAGAGAGGCAGAGGGAGAAGCAGGCTCCCTGTGGGGATCCCAATGCAGGACTCGATCCCAGGACCCCAGGATCATAACCTGAGCCAAAGGCAGATGCTCAACCACTGAGCCACCCAGGCACCTCTGTAGCAAGCTTTTAAATCCAGAAATGTGAGTCCTTCAATGTGATTTTCTTCGCCAAGACTGTTTTGTTTATTCTGGGTCCCTTGCATTTTCATACGAATTTTAGGGTCATTTTATCAACTTCTGCAAAAAGCATCCAGGATGTTATAGAGAATGCATTGAATTTGTAAATCAAGTTAGGGATCATAGCCATCTTAATGATATTAAATCTTCCAGTCCATGATGTAGATAATTCTGATCCATGAAGTTGGGTTTTCAATATCTTTTGACAATGATTTGTAGTTTTCAGTGTGCAGGTTGTGCATTTCTTTTACATATTTTATTCTTTTTGACGCTATTGTAAGTGGAACTGCTTTCTTAGTTTCCGTTTTGGTGGGTTTGTTTTTAGTGTGTAGAAATAACATGGACTTTATCTGATGTTCATCTTGTAGCCTGTAACCTTACTGAGCTTGTTTTTCAGGTCTAATAATATTTTAGTGAGTTCCTTAAGATCTTCTATCTGTAAGATCATGTCATCTGCATATAGAGATAGATTTAATTCTTCCTTTCTAATATGAATGTTTTATTCTGTTAACTGTAGATTTCATTAATAGATGTTAGCCGATCTTATATTTTGGTACAAATCCTACTTGCTCATGGTGTATAATCCTCTTTATGTGTTGCTATATTCTGTTTACTAGTATTTTGTTGAGAAATTTTGTGTCTATTTCATAAGTGTTACTGATCTTTCATTTTCTTTTCCTTTGATTTCTTTGTCTAGTTTTGGTATCAAGGAAATACTGACCTCAGGGAATGAGTTAGAAAGTATTCCCCCCCCCCTTCTGGTTTTTGGAAGAGTTTGTGAAGGATTGGTATTGATTCTTCTTTCAGTGTTTGGTAGAATTCATCAATAAAGCCAACTGCACTTGGATTTCCCTTTATAGGAAATTTTTATTTTTATTTAAGATTTTATTTATTTATTTATTATTTCTCACAGAGAGAGGCAGAGACAAAGGCAGAGGGAGAAGCAGGCCCCCTGCAGGGAGCCTGATGCAGGAACTCTATCCCCGGACTCCAGGATCACGCCCTAAACTGAAGGCAGATGCTCAACCACTGAGCCACCCAGCCATCCCTATGGGAAAATTTTAAATGAATAATTTGATCTCTTTGCTTGATATAAATCCATTCAGACTTTCTACTTCTTTTTTTAAAGATTTATTTATTTATTTTAGAGAGAAAGAAAGAGAATGTTGGGGGGCAGTGGCAGAGGGAGAAAGAGAATCTCAGGCCGACTCCATGCTGAGCACACAGCCTGACTCGGGGCTACGATTCCACAAGCCTACGATCATAACCTGAACTGAAACCAAGAGTCAGATGCTCAACTGAATGAGCCACCCAGGCACCCCTCTACTTCTCCTTTAATCAGTTTTGATAGTTTGTGTCTTCCTGGGAATTTTTCCATTTCATCGAAGTTATCTAAGTTTTTGCCATACTATTTTCAAGGTATTCTCAGAACCCTTTGTAAGATCAGTAGTGATGTTCCTTCTTTCATTCCTAATCCTGGTCATTTGAGTCTTCTCTTTTTTTTCTCTTGGTCAATTTAAGCTAGGAGTTTGTCAATTTTGTTAATCTTTTCAAATAACCAGCTTCTGGTTTCATTGATTTTTCTCTGTTGTTAGTATTTTATAAATCCCCACTCTAATTTTTATTGTTTTCTTCCTTTTGCTTGCTGTAGGTTTTATTTGCTCTTCTTTTCCCAGGGTCTTAAGGTAGAAGGTTAGGTTATTGACTTGAGACCTTTCTTGCTTTCTGAATACGGGCATTTACAGATATAAAATTTCCTCTCAGCACTGCCTTAGCTGCTTCCAAAGAGTTTTAGTATGCTGTCCCTTCATTTTTGTTCATCTCAAAGGATTTTCCTTTTATCTGCCAGCTCCAGTTGACTATTGAACCCCTCTGTGAATTTCTCATCTGGGTTTGTACTTTTTAATGTAGGATTTCTATTTGGTTCTTTTTCATAAATTTTCTTGATTGGCATTTTCTCTGGATGAGACTTTGTCATCATGCCTTCCTTTAGTGCTTTACACATGGTTATCTTTAGTTCTCTGAACATATTTATAATCACTATCTTGAAGTCTTTGTCTGTTAGGTCCACTATTTGGACTCTTCCAGCGTCATTTTCTACTGTTTGGCTTTTGTGTGTGTGTGTGTGTGTGTGTATGGTTCTCATGTTCATGTTTCTCTGCATGTCTTATAATTTTGGGGGGAAAATGGAACATTTTAGATAGTGGATACTGACACCACTCCCGGGGTGGTGGTGGTGGTTACGATTGGCTGAGTTGTTTGTTTGCTTAGAGACTTGACTGAAATAATCCTGGGAAGTCTGGTTCCCCTGCAGGGTGCAGCTGCTGATGTCAATGCTCCGATTTCTTTCACCTTGTTCTTCTCCTCTAGCCTGGCCACCTAGGAATCCCTTCCAGTGGGTATAAGTCTTTTATTGGTCAAAGATTGTGCTTCAGCTCCCTTAGCCAGTTAGGTTTTGACCCTTCTCAGTGGCATATGTGTACGGCTTAAAGTTCAGAGTGTTTGCTTTTTTGTCCCATATTCTAGAATCTTAGAGTCTTCTGACTGTTCCTCTCTGATTGCTCCCTGGGGGGTGTGGTGGGGGCAGGGCGAGGGGAGGCACTAGGCAGCGCCCTGCACGTGCACAGCCGTTCTTTCTTTCTTTCTTTCTTTCTTTCTTTCTTTCTTTCTTTCTTTCTTTCTTTCTTTCTTTCTTTTCTTTTTTTTTTGTGCACAGCGTTTCTTGAGCTGACTGCAACCCCAGGAGGGCTCTCCTTGGCTCTCTCTTTCCTGCTTCTCTCTGTTAAACGTCTGGCTGTTCTGCTGCTTTTCTTGTATCAGAATTACCGGCCTCTTAATTTCCACCAAGACCCCCACTGCTTTTTGTTGTTATTTTTTGTTTTTAAGACCTCCATTGTTTTGGGACAGCTGGGTGGCACAGTCGGTTAAGCATCTGACTCTTGGTTTTGGCTCAGGTCATGATCTCATGGGTTGTGGGATCAAGCCCCCAGGCAGGCTCTGTGCTCAGTGGGGAGTCTGCTTGAAGACTACCCCCCTCTGCCCCTCCCCACACTTGTGCTCCCACTCTCTCTCTTTCTCTCTCTCTCTCTTAAATACATAAATAAATCTTTAACAACAACAACAACAACAAAAAGACCTCCACTATTCCTGATAAGACTTTTCGGTATGGAATTCTCTGCTGTGTTCCAGTCACCTCACCTGAGCTGCAGAGCTTATTGTCTTTATGACCGGCCTTCCACTCCCCACCCCCAGCAGAACTCCTGCACCACTGCACAGCAATGGGGGTGGAGACCCACTCTTCCCAAAATGACAAGCACTCCATCTCTATAAGTGTGTACTGCTGGTGGGGGCTGTGGCAGCCCCGGTCTTCTTGGCTTATCTCTTGCACCATGAAATCTCCACCCTCCTGGCCTGTGCATTGGGCCAGGGATGGGAGTGACAGAGACCCCAGTACTCTCATTTAGGGTAGAACTTCTACATCAGGAGCAAGATGGCTGTACTGTCCAGAAGATTGTGACAAATGGGGGGGGGGGAGGGTTGTTGCTGAACCTGACCCTCCAAGGGTGAAACCATAGCCTCAGCCTGGTTGCTGGGGCAAGAAGTAACCCCCACCTACTTGGCCACACTTGCCCTGAGCAGAAGGCCCTGTAGGACTTTCCTAATTTGAAGCCGGGGTGGGGGTAGGGAGGTTTCAGGAATCAGGATGTGGTTCAAATGCTAGACTCTAGCTGTTCTTACTAAGGTTTAATAGATTTTCCCTAATGACTTTTTCTCCATTTGTTGTATGCCCTTTAAACAATTTCCAGAGACTTTAAATTATTGCTTTTTAAGTAATCTTTACCAGTTAAATTATTGTTTTGCTCGAGAGAGGGTCTGCTGAGTTCCTACTTCACCGTTTTGGAAGTCCTGGCCTACACTGATTTTTTTTTTTTAACACCTATATTTAATTGGATTGATGAGCCCTTGACCTCTTCATTTGGGAAGATTGAGAGCTAGGGAAATCATCAAGAACTGAGAAGATGGGAAATGATGACTTGCAAACGTTCCCTGGAAACAGCAGTTGCATAATGCAACCTCTGATTGCCTTTTAAAATTTCACATGATGTCATATATTTCCTCCTCCTCCCCCTGAAAGTTATCAAAACAGAATGCTGGTAGCTCACGATTTTTTCAAGTTGGAAGCAGACATCAAATAAATGAGGATATAAGTCTCAAGAGAACAGAACTTGCTATTCTAGTTTTCCAATTTTTGTGTGAAATAGGAAATGGTAGTCAAACAACAAATGATGTCTTTAAAATGGTATTTTCAAACTAAGTACTGTTTCTGGATGGCACAAATTATTCATAACTCAGCAGGGTCATATAGCAAGCTTTGTAGCCTCCAAAGAATGCATTTTGTTTCCCGAGACACAGGGCCTGATAGACAAAGAGCTGAATTAAGACATTTCCTTACATCAGCAACAATTGTGAAGTTTCAGTTTGAAGAATACAATTTGAAGTCTAAGGGCACTCAAATGTAGCATGTTAAAATGGAATGATAATTCTCTACTTAAACAGTTATCGTGTCAGTTCTGTTAAAAAAGAAATCATTTTTAGGAAATATTTTTGGGGAAAAACAAAACCACAATATTTAATAATCTGTGCCATTCTTACTCCACTGAGATAGTAGTGCTTGAATCTGATAAGCTGTGAAGTAACTATTTTAAAATACTGAAATAACTCTAATGGTGTACTTTAATATATTTCCACTCACAAGAGCTTCTAATTTTTTTACGTACATGAGAGTGTGGTATATAAATATGCTTGCAGTTTATTGAAGATAATTTTAATAATTTTGCCTATTTCTGCAGCCATATGGCTGACAGCCCCAGGTGATTGGACAGCTGTTTCCTGATGCCTAGCAGCTTTCTGTAAATCACTAGAAATAATAGTGTTGTAGGAAATCATAGTATCCTAAGAGACTAACCTCCGGGAGAAAGAGACACAAAGAAATTAAGTGACTTTTCCCAAGACCCAGAGTCAGTAACTGGTAGAGATAAAACTAGAGCCCAAATTTCTCAACTTCCTATGAATGCTCTTTTCCCTGTCTTAAGTAAGGCACATTGTACTCTGAAGTGAGAAGAAGAATGCAAAATGGACAAGAGGATATTGAATCATAATAATAAAGTTATTTGGGGTCTTTTCAGTTTATAGGGTTTTTACATTCCTTTTCTAAATTTTATCATCACGTAATCCTTTGAAGTAGAAAGCAGTAGTAGTACATGTGGTTGTAAGACTGTGGATAGTCTCACTTTGAAGAAGAGGAAGTGGAAGCTTCATTTCCTGATATGATGGCCCTCATACAGCCAAGGAGTAGGAGAATCAGGGCATGAACCCAGATCTTTTCATCCAAATTAGTGTTCTAGACACTGAGGGAAAGTCAGTGGGACTTCACACAAACTGAGGAGTTGCAGGAGCTAAGGAGGGGAACCAGACAAGGCTTTTACTCTCTGGACATTTGCATGCCAAACGATGGCCCCTCACATTCCTTCCTGTCCCACACAATGTCTACACCACTAAGGACTGACTCAATATCGACACCAAGAATCTAGCAGCCTCCTTGAAGTCTGCCAATGTTTTGCCTTTGAGTGACTTACACAATCTTTCTGTGCTTTGGTTTTCACTTTAAAAGACAAAACAAAACACCTCCCAACTTCAATATGATACAACAAAGACCAGCTGACTACCTAATAAATAAGAAGCTTAAAAAAAAAAAAAAAAAGAAGAAGCTTTATTTTTTTAAGAGGGTAGAGGGGAAAAAAAAAAGAGGGTAGAGGGACTGCTATTTTATTTTATTAACTTATTTTTTTTTTTAGAGAGGGGGAACAGAGGAAGGGACAGAGGGAGAAAGAGAGAGAGAATCTTAAGCAGGCTCCCCATCCAGCACAGTGCCTGACATGGGGCTTAATTAAGCTCAAGACTCCAAGACCATGACCTGAGCTGAAACCAAGAGTCAGACACTTAACTAAGCCACCAGGTACCTTTAAATATGAAACTTAAAAAGCAAAAGTGATATATGGCACTTCCAATAGTACCTTTCTCTTAAGCATCTCTATGTATCAATGTTTTTCAAGTCCTCACAGATGGACTGAGATAGCAGTACATTGTAAGTCTAGTTATAAAAACGTACCACCCTGAGGGTGCCTGGGTGGCTCAGTCGGTTAAGCATCTGCCTTTGACTCAGGTCATGATCTCAGAGTCCTGGGATGGAGCCCCATGTCAGGCTTCCCTGCTCAGTGGGGTGTCTGCTTCTCCCTCTCCCCCTGCTTGTGCTCTGTCTCTCTCTCTCTCTCTCAAATCAATAATTTTTTTTTTTTAAGTCTCACCCAGTCTTTGTCTATGTTACTGGCATCTCCTATATAATCCTCTTAGGCAGCATGTACATGTAGCACCATGTAAGTTGAGAATAAAGGCTCAGAGGGCAAGAGAAGACATGAACTATAAGAAATTTCCCATGCAGCTTCTGTTCTGCAATTCAATCACTCCCTTTACACGAAGGTCATCATTCCCTTTCCTAACATTGAACTGAACACAGTGATTGAAGTACTGGTTAAAATAGTGAAGAACAGGGAGTTGTCACCAGGAAGAGGTATTTCAGTATTTTGCATTAAAAAACCATCCCCCAAAGTTAATGGCTTAAAAACCACAAAGCTTTATTATTTCTTGCTATTCTGTAGTTTTACCTTGGGTTACTTGTGTGACTGTAAGTAGCTGTTGGCTGGGCTGGAGCTGTGGGCTGGGGCATCCTTGTTCTCTTCCACGTGGCTAGCTTGGCTTCTGCCCAGCAAGGTGCTCTCAGGGTTCTAATGGGGCAAAAGTGGAGGCGGCCAGGCCTCTTATGGGATAAACCGGCAGGGCATTGCACTGGTCACAGCAAGTCACAAGGGTCAACTCAGATTCAAGGGGAAGGCAAGTAGACTACACCTCTTGGTGGGAGAAGTGATGTGCCCATTCAGAAATGGAAGAGACCGTTGGTAGCCATCTTTGGAGGCAAACTACCACAGAGGGTGTTAGGAAATAGAAGCCTTATCACTTCCCTTTGGAAATTCCAGACCTACAGAAAAGGCAGGTGAGGTGGAAGAGGCTGTGTGGAGTGATACGAAGATTCAAGACAGTTCCAAAGAGATCAGTTCAGTGGTCCAAGTGTAGTGAGAGAGGGGTCCAGGTGTAGTGAGGGAGGGTCAAAGTGTAGTGTCTTTCAGAAACATTCTTCTCTGGCAATTCAACAGGTGAGGCATGCCCATATTCCCAGTCCCCTCTCCTTTGGGGAGCAATTGGGAATTGGGCCATGGCTAACCGAGGTAGAAGGATCTGGGGCTGAATTACGTCTATCTCAAAATTCATTTGTCAGACTGTATTTGGAGATAGGCCTTTAACGGGGTAATCACATTAAAAAGAACCTTTTCGGGTGGCCCTCACCCAAGCTGCAAAGTGTCTTTACAGAAAGAGGAGATAAGGACACAAGAGAGGCACCAGCCCCCGCAAGCCCACCCTGCACAGAAGGATGACCATGTTTAAAGAAGCACCAAGAGGGGCACCCATTTGCAAACCAAGACGAGAGACCTCCGGAAGAACCCATTCTGTGGACACCTTTATCTGGGACTCCAGCCTCCATGTCTGCGAGAAAATCAGTTGCTGTTGTTGAAGCCACCAGGTGGGTGGTATTTTGTGATGACAGCCCGAGCAGACAACTGTAGAGGGAGCAACCGGCAGCCCACTGAGCTAATGGCTCCAAACACCCGGGGGAGCACGGGGTGCTCACCAAATGGAGGCGCCAGAGCCAGGTCCAGAGGTGTTCTGGGGACGGGAAGGCGGAGAACCAACCAGAAGCCTACAGGTTGAGGTGGCACACCGGGCCCTCAGCTCCAGGTAGGTCTGTCCAACACACCGGGTCTCCGTAGGCTTTGCAATTAGTTGCCAACATTTACAAATCAGGGGATTTTATTTCCAAAAAAAAAAAAAAAAAAGTTTAGGATTTCCAGATTCTCTTGAGAAGTTAGAAGCCCCAGCGGCGCAGGCCCCACAGGCGTTGGCAGTCGGAGGGCAGGGGACGCTTAGTCATTGGAGTCCGGCCCGCGGCCTACCCTGCGACCCGCTGCAGCGCTGGGGCCCGAGGGATGGGAGGTCTCTGCGGTAATCGATGTCTTGCCTCTCCTGTAAGGAGACTGTGATTCACCTGCTCGGCGCTGTCCATTGTGATTTACGGTGGAGGAAGTTCTATAATTGGCCGTAGCCAGGAGAGGTGGAAACTTCTAATATCCCAGGTAGGGCTCTTTAAAGGGTTTTTGTGATCTTAAACGGAGTTTTTATAGGTGTTTCTATTTCCGGAAGACATTGGAAATAGCTTTAAGTGTACGTGTGTGTTCAAATCGCTTCTCACTTGACACTCTTAGAGACGCCTTGGCAGCTTGTAAGCTCCTGCTTCGGTGTAATGAAAGATCTCGTTATAATTTGCACATCAAACAAGAGGGGCTGGTTACTCTAGCTGGGGGAGCCTTGATTGAATTTCTAGGCTTTTGAGAAACTCACAACACTCCCAGTTGTTAATGTTCTTTATACATAATATCTATGAGGCAGAATTAGCAACAGAATTACTGCTCAGATCGGGCTGCTTTTCTTTCTTGCGAGGCACTTTGCATATTTTAGAGGACTCTCTCTGTTGTGTTAAATGAGGCACTCAGAGAGGCTGCAGGCCCTTTCCTGGGCGCGGGCACTTTATCTCCACTTGGAGCACCTGACTCAGGAACCGGGCTGATGCCTGGCTTCTCACACCTGAGCCTCATTAGGGCTCGAAGGCCTAGCCCCACCCCCGCTGGAATGTATGAAGAACACTCCCAAGTGTCTTTGGGACCCCTGTGCCCCCAAATCCTCTTTTAAAGACCTCCCTTTGCAACCACCACCTCCACAGGTTCTCCCCCAACCCCCACTCTACAACTTTTTGGGGGAACATTGTGCCTCTCTGGAAAAATAGCCTTGACCCAAACGTTCCCTGACTTCATACAATCATTCTCTCAAGACAGGCTTTTCTCCTCTGGCCAGTCTAGCCAAGACCCAGCAGTGATGTTCCTTTGCTCCATCGGTGATTACCGTCCGTGTGACATCTTGTGGAAGGTCTGCCTCACTCCCCGGTGGCAGGGATACACGGGGGTGTGCCGGCTGCGATAAGCCGTAGCCAGCCTCTGTAGAGGGCTCACTGTGCTGAGGGGTTTGCACGAGCTAGCTCACTGAACCCTCACCTTTACTCACGGGGGTAACACTGTGCAAAGTCACGCAATGGGAGATAACAAAGCTGTTGAACCCAGACAGCCTGACCCCAAAGCCCGAGGCCCTGCTCATATTGACATAAAGAGCTTCTGTATTATACAGCCCACACCTTGTTCCAGCAAGGATTTATGATGATTTACAGAAGTGCATAAAGATAAAATTTAAAATCCACAGGGGTTAAATCAGGACTGTAGGAAAATAAGAACAGGAAAAAAGCAAAGGGGGCCAGTGATGTCCCTGTACGCAGAATTGGATGCTGTGGCATTGTGCCTGCATCACTACTATCGAGTCGGGACCCGTCATCAAAGTCCTTCGGGAGCACATCTTATCTGCACCACCGAACAGGTGGCTACTTTAGGGGGGATCGAGCCACAGTTACGTGATTGTGATTGATTAGATGATTGTGATTGTGTTTGATTGATGGCAGGAGTGTGATAATGGAGGAATCACCCTCTCCTTTTCTGCCCTCAGTCTTCTTGGTTCACAAAACAAGCTTTCCTACTTCTCCAAGGCCCTGGAGAAGTTCCACTCATGTGCCACCCACTGGATCCACCCTGGGGAAAGGAAGAGGTTGCACTGACCATGGAGGTGGAGAAGGTGCCCCATTAGCCCACATTGCTCTGCAGAGTGACATCCGGGCTTTCAAGGCTCACTGCTCCTCCACACATTGTCTTGCCCCCCTTGGGCAACTAGCTTGGTGTTGATGGCTGCAAGGCTCTCCTCCCCACAGGCCCTCATCCTGGGGGTGATGATGGGGTATTGGGAATGGTTGGTGTGTGGTAGAGACTGCTGGAGACTGAAGTTCTCCAGCTGTTCCAAGTGAGCTGAAGTGAATAATATCCATTCAGTTGAAAGTCCTGGGACACCCATTTTGGCCTCAGCACCAGCTTTCACAGTAACAAAGTGGACATTTTGATCCCTGATTGGCTTATACATCCATTTCCCAAATTGTTCAGAATCTGAAAGGAAAGGGTTCTCTCTCCACTAATGCTTTGTCATAAACATTCCTGTTCCTAAAATAGGGATTTTTCCAAGAGTCCGTCAGGAAAGCCTGTCATTGAAAAAGACTATAATGGTTGCATTTTGTGGGAGCCCTGCCCTGAGGCGCAGGTGCCAAGACAGGAGTAGAGATGCGAAAGAGGTATTAGAG
This sequence comes from Canis lupus familiaris, assembly GCF_011100685.1. Lineage (NCBI taxonomy): Eukaryota > Metazoa > Chordata > Mammalia > Carnivora > Canidae > Canis > Canis lupus. The sequence continues at coordinate 20,421,623 of NC_049244.1, read as the reverse complement.
CAGCCCTGGGGGAGGATTGAGAGGGCAAGGCCTGGAAGGCTGGAGAAGGAAGAGAAGAAATGTAATGTGGGTCTCATCCCCGGGAAGGTGGGTGGGGGACAGAGGAGCATGAGTGGAAATTCTCAGACTGCCGAGCAGGCCCGGTTCCTGGGGGAGGCCCTGACCCAGTGCTCCCCATTGGAGGGTGCCCACATCTCCCAGGAATGAGCCAGTGTGGACTCCATGGCCTTGTTCAGTCACTGGCCACGAGCAGCCTGTGGGAAGCGTGGCCTCCCACAAGTGTGTTGGTGGATCCAGAAGACAAGCAGCGAAGCCTCCCATTCTGCCCTCTGCAGTGGATCTGCACGGGGCTGCTTCTGGCATTACAGTGGTTTAACCCAATAGGGGTCTGCAGTAAGTGGGCACCTGCTGGCACCTGAGCTGGGGAGGCTGCTACGCCTTGGGTGTGTCATCCTGGTTGGAGATGAGCGTAGCCCCAGCAGCTCCCATCCACGGTCAGCAAGAGGGAGGCGGGGTGGGAGCCCCTCTGTGAAGAAAGCCAGATCTTTCCCAGGAGCCTCACAGCAGCCTACGCCTCCTTGACCTGAGCCAGGGCTTGTGGCCAGGTGGCCTGGAGAGAAAGTCGGGTCAGCCCCCCCTATGGTGCGCCTGCCCCAGAGGAAGCCCCTGAAACTGGCGCTTGAGTTCCCTGCAGACCTGGGGTCGGGTGCTTCCCCCAGGGCCCCTGGCCTCGGCCTGGAGTGTCTCCTGACAGCTCAGCAGGCGGCACCTGGAGCCGCACACTTCGTTATGGCCTCGCAGCAAAGCGGTTAACCTCTGCTCCGAAGGCTGAGTCTGTGACTGGAAGGGAAATGGCTTTTGTTGTTTGGCCACCAACTACCATGTGCTTCCACGTGTTGTTTTCTCTTCCTACTGAACTCGTGGGCAAGGTGGATGTTGTTTCAGGCACTGGGGCGTGTCTCCTCCTGTCTGCTCTGCCTCTCCTGTTGGGTGGCAGCCACGGAGTTTGGTATGTGGGTGCCAGATCCCCAGGGTGGTCTGACTACTCTGAGTCCATCAGAGCAATCCCCTCCCCTTGTGGTCGGTTCAGAAATGGACTGACAGCCAGTGTGGCTCTGTGAGACTGGGGTAGAATTGCTGGGGCTTCTAGAGGTTTTTTGTCCCCTTTGGGTTAGAGAGAAAGCTGCAGATGACCAGTTTCTGTCTTCGGCTAGATGTGAACAAGAACACCAGATTGCTCCGGCTGCGTCCTGTGACCCCGAGGGAGTCCAGCACCAAACAGTGGCAGGGAGGCAGAAAGAGGGTGAGTCTTTGAGGACACCCTGACTCTTGACCCCACACCCTGCAAACCTCTGTGTGTAGACTCCCAGCTATATGAGCCCATGGATTTTTCCTTATTGTTGAAGTCAGTCTGGTAGTGCTGAAAGCAACCTAACTGCCCTGGATGTTACACCCATTTTGAAGATGAGGAAGCCCATATCCAGAGGGATTAAGCAACTTCCCCAAGGTTGCACAGCTAGTGTGGCAAAACTGGGCTTGGAACCAAGGTCTGACTCTTGGTTCCACACCCTGCAATTAATCTGGCTTTTCACTAGGGTAGCTGATTCACATATTTCAAAGGTTATAAGAACCGCTCAGACATGCTGAACTTAACCAAAAAAAAACTGGTCTTTGACTTTGTGTATTTCCTCAATGAGTCCAGAACTGAGCCATTTCCTGTGTAACCGGGATCCCCAGATCATCAAAAGACTTTTTAAATCACACTAATGCCAAATCGAGCAGATTTATTACCAGTTTTTGGGGTGACATCAGTACTTTCCCTTATTTGTTAAAACAAGCCATGATAATGACCGTGTAAAACAAATATGTAAAGGGTGGTGGCCTCCAGTCTTCTCTGACCACAGTCGACAAATGTCCCACACCTGTGGGAAGGTTGTGGGTGGAGAGTAGGCGTCAAATCTTCACTGAATTTTCACATTGTGGTAAAAGCCTCCTGAATGCAGCAGTATCATCAACAAAAGTCTAAGACCTTTTTCCTTTTTTTTTTTAATTTTTTTTTATTTTTATTTTTTAAATTTATTTATGATAGTCACACACAGAGAGAGAGAGAGAGAGGCAGAGACACAGGCAGAGGGAGAAAGCAGGCTCCATGAACCGGGAGCCCGATGTGGGATTCGATCCCGGGTCTCCAGGATCGCGCCCTGAGTCAAAGGCAAGCGCCAAACCGCTGCGCCACCCAGGGATCTCTAAGACCTTTTTCTAAAGCAACTTAAAATCTTCTAATTGGATGGAATTGGGAGGGCAACTGGTCTGGTCTTCCACCCGTAGATGGCAGGGGAAGGGGTGGGCTTGTTTTTGTTTTTATGGTTTTCAAAGCATACATTTGTTTAGTTTTGAGTTAAATAGTACTACAAAACTAATAATAAAACACAGCAGTCTCCCATTATGCCCTCCCTACCTTTTAAATATTGCTCTCCAGAGGCAAGCACTTTGAAATCTTATAGCAATTTCTTATGGTGTTTATATTTTAATATGTTTTTATTGAAATTTCTTAGATTTCCCCCCCCCTCCCAGTTTTAAGTATCATTTAGTTCCTATTGCAGAAAATGAGGGTTTAGCATGGTCACCCCTTCCCTTCCCCTCCTGGAACCAGCCCCCACCACCACTTACGCACAGACTCTCCCTCTCTGGTCTTCCCAGTATGGTTCTATCACAATTTTTAGTTGAGTCAACATTCAGTATTTACATTTGTACAATGATGTAAATCTTTTTCACAGCTGAGCCATGCAATGAAACCCAGAAAGAATAAAGAAGCATAGCTTGCCCTCACTAACAGAACTTGAATATGTGTGACCTAGGGGCACCAAAGCCCTCCCTGGAGTATTCTAGAGCAAATAGACTTGAGTGGGGGGAGTATTGGTGGGGGTTATTTGTCCTGTCTGCATAGGTGGAGTCAAGACCAACTCCTGAGGTGGCAGGTGAACTTTTCCTTCCTAAGTGGATTGGAAGCCTGGAGATCTTGTACAGAGGCCAAATAGAGAGATGAAAAGTGAATCCAAGCCAGTAGGGCAAAGCTATAAACTAGCCTCTACCCATGTGAGAATCTTTTTGAAGAGGATTTTTTCTTCCTCTTCTTTTGGACTCAGGATGCCTAATAAGACTGTTTCCAATTTAAATACATTTCTTAGAGACAATTCTTTCCAGTTATTCATAACCGTTTAGTGATTCCCAAACCTGCTTGTATGTTTTAGGAGTTGATGTTACAGCGTGAAGAAGGGATGAGGCAGCAAAGGAAGCCCCATGTCCCTACTCTAAAAGCTTCTAGTTTTCTCTGAAAGTAGCAGTTACATGGCCATGCTGGGGGGTCATTTTGCTTCTGTCCTCCCCTGGCCAGGCTGGTCCTGAGTCCGGGTGATCACAGGACCCCTGGGGATGCCATTGCCTGAGGGGAAGGAGAGACTTACATTTGCCCTCACTCATTAAAAAAAAAAAAAAAAAGTCAAACTGAGTCTGTTTTTAAAAATCTTGTCACTTTTCCAAGGATTGGGAATTGAAATTCAAACTTAAGTTTCTCCCAAGTACAATGGAACCAATCTTGAAGAAATTCCCACTTACTATACGTCCACATATGTATCTATATAATGAGACAGTCTATATGTCTATCATTTTTATTTCTGCCCTAGGGAATTGTCCTTACTGTCACTGAGTTTTTGGTTTCCAGTTCCTCAATGGGGAAGAATAAATCAATAGGGACTTAATTATAAGTCCTCTTCCAGGGGTTATTTTTCAATATCTGTAGGGAGGACCTGGCCTAGGAAAACCTCACTGCCTTTTTAAAATTATTATTATTTTTAACAGAAAAGTTCAGATTACTTACACAAAATCAAATCAACAGGTACCTAAAAGTGCCTTTACTTTTTCAAATGTTAAGCTTCAGTTTCTCACAGAAAGTCCTCCCCTTCTGAAACTCCCACAGTTACTTTTCTAAACAGCTTCATTTGAATGGTTCCCTTTAGCTAGCTGCTTGCTTTAATGGGTCTATAAACTTTTGAAGATTCAGTTATGCAAAAGAGATTTCAAGTGCTGCCTTCAAAGGAGGGGAAAGCCAGAAATGGATGTGAAAGAAAGCCATTTGCACCATCGGGGCTGTTTCTGGAGAAAGATGACCTTCCTCTTGTCTTCATTAGAGATTAATATAACTCATTTAGTCATGATCTGTCAGACTTACAGCTTGTCCTTTGCGATTAATTGGGCCCAACCAAAACTCAGCCGACCGCAGAGGTGACCAAAGAATCGATTTTTCAGATGTCATTTTAGGCTGTGTGATAATCATAGCTAACAGTGGAATTTGGCAGGCTGCTAAAGGGCTTTTACCCTTTTATTGAGAACGTTGAGAAATTTGATCCTTAAAACAACTGGGTGGTGATAAGAATAGTAGCAAATATTTGGTTACTCTGCATCAAGTCCTGGTTGCCAGTTTTACATGTATTAATTTGTAATCCACACAGTGGTTCTTAGAGGTCTGTGTTGGGCTCTCTTCTAATCCCCTCAGATGAGAAAACCGAGGTCCTATGGCTAATAAATAACTGAGCAGGGATTTGAACCCAGGGAACAAGTTTCCAGGCTCTACACCCTTAACCACTACAGGACAGTCTTACTCCCTCCCCACCCCAGGGGGTGACAGTCCTGCCCATTTCACAGTTGGGAAAGCAGAGACCCACAGCCTGTCTCTTGAGGCTCACACAACTAGTAGGGAGCACAGAATAAAGAATTAAAATTCAGGTGCTGTTTTCTGAGTCCTGCACACACCTACATGTTACACTGGCTCCCTTTGCTTGTCCTTCTGACCCAAGCAACTCTGGGATGAGCAGTTTCTTTCTAGAAGGCCAGGACTAGTGTGCACTCACCTCAGGCACAAAACTTAAGGGGTCTCCAAAAACCTCAAGAATAACAATAATTCTAGCAATTTTCCCAATTCCTTCATGCCTTGTTCTTGAAGAAATACTTGAAAGTCTTGAAATAGAACTCATTTATTCTGAGGGTATTTACACTTAAAACCTCTAGTGTAAAGGAATTAGATTCAGTGAAAATTGCCAGAACTGGGGAAAGGGTTTGACCGGAAATTGGGAGGGACATAGCCCATCTTTATTTAAATTTTTGATATCCTGTACATCATGGATTTTTATATTTTGGATGTTTTTAAAATGTTTTATCTAATTACTGAGGGGTTTTTTTGTGTGTGTGACCCCTTAGATTTTGTTGCATTTAGTACAGGGCCTGGAAACCAGTGGAGATGAACCACTCTCAAAACCAGAGGAACAACCAAATAGGTGGTTTCACATGGTAGGGCAGGAAGGTACCAAGACACCTGGGGCAGGTGTCTGAGGTTTGAGCAGTGCTCTGGCGGGCTCCCAGGAACAGCTTGACCCACACTTGCACAATTCTGCGAGGTGGTGTCTCATAGAAATTCAATAAGTTGCCCAAAGCTAGGCAGCTGGCAAGTGGTGAACCAAGATTTGAATTTGGGTTTGTTTTTCTTTTGTTTTTTTTCTCTCGGTTGCAAAGCCCCGAGCAGCAGTCTCTTTCTGCGATGAATCTGTAGTAAACAGAATGAATGGGAGTGGTACACAGACTACTCAGTATGTGTCATGAAATGCCATTTTATGGCTTTCAAATACAGAGAAAATCCAAGAGAGACAAATACATTCTTTAGGAATAAATAATACATAAAATAATTCTGAATCTACATCTTAGTTCTTTCAACTTGAAGTATCGTTGAGGAACGTAAACTGCACACACTCAAGTGTAAAATTTGGTATATGTAAACATCTGTGAAATGAGCCCCACATCGAGCCAAAAGCTTTCATCACCTCCCAAAGTTTCCTTCCGCCCTTTTATAATCTCTCTCCCCTTCTGTCCCTGTCTCCAAGCAACCACTGCTGTGCTGTCACCGTGGATTTGTTTGCATTTTCCAGTATTCCATATAAATGGATTCATAGGGTAGGACTCCCTTTATTTGGCTTCTCTCCCTCGGCCTGTTTTAAGATTTAGCCATGCTCTTGTGTATATTCGCAGTTCATTCCTTTTTACTGCTGAGTAGTATTCCATTGTGAGGACATGTGACCGTTTGTTTATCCGCTCACCTGCTGGTGGTGGTTCTCAGTATCTTCATTTTCTCATGTACGTGAATGGATTTTTAGATCCTTGAACCTGTTTAAAAATGACGTGTTCTCCCTCCACTCCTAGTTGCCCCGATATGGGCGCAAGACTGTGTGCTCCCCTGTTCCTTGGTGTTCTCTCCTGGGGACACGGACGGCACACTTCTCGCACCTTCACATGCGAAGGGGGCCAGTGGGCTGGTTTTTTGGCCAGAACAGTGTGAGCAGAGGAGGGGGTGGTATTTCCCAGTGAGGCTGGCATGAAGCCTCTGTGCGATTCTTCAGTTTCTCTTCCCCTGGGAAGGGAGACTGGAGGCCCTGGTGAGCTTAGTAGGAACAGGGGGCCCCACTGAGGCACAGGATGGAAGCAGCTGCCATGGGGAGCCAGCTGCCCTACGGTGCTCTACACACACGAGACTCGGGGTTGTTAGCACAGCAGGAGCCTGGCCTAGCCTTACTGATGTGCTGGAGCTCCTCGAACCTTCCCTCTACAGATGTAACAAGACTCAATTTCTGCTCAGGCTAAATGAGTCTCACTGTTTAGAGCTGTCTAAGGAATCAACTAATACGGTACAGCTACTGACCACCTTTTCCTTTGGTGCGTGGGAAAGAAATCTACACATTCAGAAGAGGACCACGGGGCAGTGGCGGAGGGGCAATAAAGAAGGGAAAGGAAAAAACACATTTATTTCTCTTGATCGTGTACCAGCAATGCACCTACATTAACTTATTTGTCACAACTCTAAGGAGATATTTATAGTCTCATTTTTACAAAGGGAAAGAACTCTACGAAGATGCGAAGAGGTTCCCAAGGATACACAGCTGGTAGGTAACAGTTTAGGAATTAAAATCTAGGTTGGCTTCACTGTCAACTGCCTGAGGGCTAGTCCCGTGGGCTTGGGAAACACAGATGTGAGTGAGAGAAAGCTCCTGCCTGGTGTCCCGGCCACCCCCTGCTACAAGCTAGCTGGTGATGGGTGAAAAGTGGGTACTCGAGCAGGAATGATCCAGGGCCCCATGACAGATGGCTGGCCACAGCACCTAGCCAAAGCCCCCCGGCCCCACCCAAGCTGATGCAGGGAGGTAAGGAGGTGTGGACAGAGCAGGCCTGGAGTCCCAATTCTCGATCTGAGACCACCTGCATTTGCTGAGGGTGCTATGACATGAGGCAAAGTTAGTCCGCTCAAGCCTTGACTTCTTGAATGTAAAGTGGAGGTTCTCTCTGCAAAGCCCTGATGGGGGATGTCCGGGTGGCTCAGTGGTTGAGCATCTGCCTTTGGCTCAGGGTGTGAACCAGGGGTCCTGGGATGTGCTCTGTAAGTGTGGGTTTGCCTTAGTCTCTACTGACACGTGTCCTGGGTGAAACGACACACATGACCATATAAGGCCTGTAATGTGGATAAAGCAGGCCTGAGAGATGGTCTCCTGGCTCCCCCTCAAAGAGCCATATTGATACGATGTTGCTTTTGGAGGAGGCCCCTTCTCAGTTCCAATCACTTGTAAAGTTCACCTTGTACAAATGTCAGGTGTCCCACTGTTACCAGTAAGAAACCACTGGCCAGAATCCTAGTGGCTCAAGCCCCTCAGAGATGGAGCAGCACTTCCTGCCAGGGCTCCGAAGACCTGTCTCCCAGCTTACAGCTCTCTCCCTAACGCTGTGGGCAGGGCACTTGGCCCGGACGCAAAGGCCCTTCCGCGCTCTCCCGGACTGAGGATTTGTCCATTTTTGGAGACGAGGCACCCCTTAGAGTTTGGGAGCTTTTGTCAGCCATGAAGCTGTCCCCACTCCACTCGGGAGGATCCTTAACCCAGGGTGAGGAGCAGCAAAATAGGTTACAATTAGTAACTAAACATAGTCCATTTATGGGAATGAGCCATGGCTATCTTACATAGTATTAAATATACGAAAGCGCTGCCTTAGTAGGTTAAAACGGTTCAACCTATTATACTTTATCACTTGACACATTCCAGGAAGGAGAGTGTTCTCTCGGTTACTTTTAACGTTTCTTTGCCTGTCCTTCCCTGCTTTTTTTTTTTTTCTTTAAAAGTGTCCGGTATGAGCAAAAAAGATAGATGCAATAAAAATACACCCTTTAAGTGAAGTTTCATCATTTTATTTTTTTATTTTTATTTTTTGAAGAAGTTTCATCATTTTAATAAATACAGTATAATTTTTTTTTCCATGTTAGACATAAGAAACTTGCTAGGAGCTGGGTGGGAAAAGGTGTACATCCATAGCACTTACCCTTTTCTCAGGGAGGAAAGGCATACAAAGAAGATCGGTAGGTTGCTAATTAAATAATCTGAGAAAATTAGGAGAAACTAAAATTAAGGATCGCCAGCCCACACCCAGAACCCTACTCTGAACTATCCATACAATAGAACTAAAGATATTTAATTACGTGATAAAGGTCCTAGTCTTTGGATGTTATTATTGGGTATTACCCCATAGAAACAAATCATTGCTCAATTACAAATGTATTGAAGCATAAACTCCTTTATTAAGGCTGTGATTATTCAAGTGTGGTTTCTGGAGATGCTGGCACCTTGATAGGTTCATTTTCACTGCCTTTAACTCGGTCCTCCTTGGCGCCTCCAAGCCGTTCAAGTAGTTAGCATATCCATGTACTTAATAACAAATTATTGGCTCTATTATATATTTAAGTCCCTGGCTATGACCATGTAATTAGATTCCTGGGTCCTTTAAAGGAAAGGCGCTTCACGTAAATAGAGATACAGCAATAAAAGAGCGTCAGTGGGCCTGCCGGCGTGTTGTACATTTATAGCACATGTCCTGGTACCCAGCAGGCCCTCCAGAGATGCTGGTGTCAGTGATGGAGTATTACTGGATTCACCCAGCCTTACTGTAGATCAGCATAAAAAGATTTTAAGTATAAATTGATGACATTTTAAGAAACTCTAAGGTAAAATAACAGGATACTTTTATACAAGCTACTATTTAAAAACTCTGATCAGACTCCTAGGGGTAAGGAGAAGGGGGCACAGGCCTGGACCCAATTGCTTTCACCTACCTTCTCCTTTCCCTTCCATTTAGCATTAGCTGACAACAGACTGTAGGAAGCAAAGCTCTGGGTGACCTGTATGAACAAACATTGATTAAGTATGTGAGGTTGGGGCATAGAAGCAGAGAGGTGGCCTTTGGGCTCTGGGACCCCTGCTGCGGCATTGTGTCTCCTGGCATCTGTCAGTGTTTTCAGAGCACGTCCCCCACCTCATTTGGTTTCTCCTCTTCTCCCCCCTCTCCCTTCTCAATCCTTTCCTTCCATCTCCTAACCCATCCCATCCCAATTTCCTAATAATTTTAAAACCCCATAACTATTGCACACTGAACCCTATGCAGCAAACCTCAGACTTGATCTTCATCACCCATTTTCGAAATTCCATAGCTCTAAGTGACACTTTCTTTTTTTTTTTTTTTTTAAAGATTTTATTTATTTATTCATAGAGATGCAGAGAGAGAGAGAGAGAGAGGCAGAGACACAGGCAGAGGGAGAAGCAGACTCTACGCAGAGAGCCTGACGTGGGACTCGGATCCAGGGTCTCCAGGATCACGCCCTTGGCTGCAGGCGGCGCTAAACCCCTGCGCCACCAGGGCTGCCCTAAGTGATCCTTTCTATTTGCTTGAAGACCATTTTTAAATGAAATGGGGTTAAAAACGTTAACATACCTACCGCCTAAGGTGAACAAGTGAATGTTGACATTTTGCCATTAAAAAAAAAAAAAAAAAGCAAGAGAACAAATCTTACAGATCCAAGGAAACCCTGCTTTCCCTCCCTCCCTCCCTCCTCAAGGCATGCACAGTCATGAGCTCTGTGTCCCTCCAGTCCTTGTTGTATACTGAATGGATGTGTGTTATTAACAGGGTATAGTATTGCTAGGTTATCATTTAAATGGATGTACATCCTTCCAGAAGCTGCTGTTTTCACTCCGCTGTGAACCAGAGCCACTTGAGCACAGACGGGCTCCGTTCATTCCTGGGATTGCCCTGTAGGCTTTCACCACGCGAGCCTTCCTCCGTGTATTTGTTCCCAACCTGATGGCCAGTCAGGTGGTTTCCAGTGTGTAGCTAGCTATTCGAACAAAGCTGTGATTTCCTAGAGTGCGGGTGGATTCACCTTTCCAGGTCTTGGCAGATTGCTCGGCAGAATGGCCTGACCGACCAACAGGCCTGCCAGCACGCAAGCACTCCTCTTTTCCCGCAACCTCTCACTTGCCTTTCTCAGACTTCTTGATTCCCACTAATCTAATAGGAGCTCTTTAGGGTTTTAAATTTCATTTGTTCCCCTGATGATTAAGGAGGTTGAGCACGTCCTCAGTTGGGATTGCTGGCCATCCAGGCGTACTCTTTTGTGCACTGCCTGTCCCTCTTTCTTGCTGTCTTTCTGTTGGCTTGTCTTTTTCTTATTTATAATTCTTCACATATCCTGAATATAACCTTCATTTGTCTTACTCATTGCAAATATCTTCTTCTAGTCTGCCATAAGTCTTTTATTTTTATTTATTTGCTTTTTTAATATTTTATTTATTTATTCATGAGAGACAGAGAGAGGCAGAGACACAGGTAGAGGGAGAAGCAGGCTCCAAGCAGGGTCCCTGAACCTGGGATCACACCCTGAGCATGAAGGCAGATGCCCAACCTCTGAACCACCCAGGCCTCCCTGCCATATGTCTTTTAACACTTTTATGGTGCTGCTGTAGTATAGACTGTTTCCATTTTGATGAACTCTGATATATCCACTTTTTGAGTCCTGCTTTTTCGTGTCATCGCTAAGAGATCTTTGTCCCTAAGGTTATAAAATATTTTGAAGTTTTGCTTTTCACATACAGGTGTTCAGTCCCATCAGGATGGGTAAGGTGGGGATCTAATTTTATGTTTTTATGTTTTTCTATTTCCATTTTTCTCATTGAGATCACCAGCTGTCCCAGCATCGTTGATTTGTAGGGACGTTGCTATCACATCCAAGCCTCTCATGTATCTAGGACGGTTTCCCAGCTCTCTACCTAATATCATTTTTGTATCTTTTTCCTACCTTTTCCACCAGTTTATCTACACGGCTGCCAGGATATATTAAGTATACTAAATAGTTATTTGGTTTTATCAAAATTTACATGGAAAGTTGCAAGTAATTTTTTTGGCTTAAAGAAAGAGCACTGAAGAAGGCCGAGGCTGACCACCTCTATGGATGGAGTTTAGTAAACATGAACTACAACGAAGCACTAGTTGAGGAGTGCGAGAAAGGAAGCCAAGTTTGTCGGGTACCTAAAATGTGCTGGCTGTCTTTCTGGGCTTAGCTCACTAACTCATTTCAGAACGTCAGTAGCACTTTGACTTAAGTGTTTTGTTTTGTTTTGTTTTTATTTTAAAGGATTTTTATTTTTGAGAGAACATGTGTTTGCATGAATAGTGGCTGAGGCAGAGGGAGAAGCAGACAAGCCAGTGTGGGACTCGATCCCAGGACCCTGGGATCCTGAGCTGAAGGCAGATGTTTAACTGACTGAACCACCCAGGCACCCTTATGTTTTATTTTGTACTCACTGTATAGATGAGGAAAACTGGAGATCCGGAGAGTTTCATAACTTGCTCAAAGTCACATAGTGAGTGAGAAGCAGAATTGGGACTAATCCTTTAGCCTGCCTCTCTCCAAAGATCTCTACTTCTCTACTTGGCCAGAAAGATTAAAGAATGTGCTGCTAGGCCAGGCCACCTTAGCTTAGGAGGAGTCCCATCACCCCTTTTCACACTACATTTCTGCTCAGGGCTGGGACTAAGAACTAAATCTCTTGCTGAGCTTCTGTTACTGCACATCAGGCCACTGTGCACAGTAGCTCCCTACCTCACCTCACTCCTGCGCTGTAGGACTTTTTCTGCAATTGCAGAAGCCTGAGCTGCAGAAACAGCAGTTTCCTAAATGCTACTAAGATCTACTACCACGGCAGCAGGCCGCCTATATACCTGTGTGTACAGGAGCTAAAAACAAACAGAAAACAGCTCCTGCCCGTTGCCCCTCCCCCAGGTAGACACAGCCCGGTGTAAGGGGCTTGGCTGGCCCGGTGCAGGTGGGGTCAGCCCCACAAGCCCTCCACACGGTGGCCTTGAGCAACTGCAGCCTGCAGATTGGAACCCGGAAACCCTGACAAGGGCTTGACCTTAGTCTGACTCCAACAACCTGTTCTAGTTTTCCTATAGCCCATTGTTTTAGACTAGCTCCTTGAAGACCTTCCTGGTTCCAGACCATTTGGCTGAAACAAAAGACTCCAAAGGCTGGCCCATTTCAACCTCCTGGTGAAAGAGCAACCAGGTAAGGGCAAGAAAGTGTTATCTACACGTAGATGTATGTGCTTTATTTAGCTATAGCTGTGGTTAATTCATATTTGAACCACAACGCATGCTGTGTATACAGTCCATTCATTAGAAAAAGAATAGCCGGGTGCCTGGATGGCTCAGATTGGTTGGGCTTCCGACTCTTGATTTTGGCTCAGGTCATGATCTCGGGGTCCTGAGAGTAGCCCTGTCCGTGTCTGGGGCTCTGTGCTCAGTGGGGAGTCTGCTCCTCTCCCTCTTCCTTTGCCTTTGCTCCCCCACCCCCCACCCATGTATTGGCATGCAAGCTCTCTCACTCTAAAAATAAATAAATTAAAATCTTTTTAAAAAAAACTAGTCAAATTAGTGATGCCAAATATTGTCATAGCTGGAACTCTTAGAAGAAGACAAAGTAGAGTTCTCTGTGTACTCTAGTATGGTTCTAATTTTAAGAATATAAATTACTAGTAAGTGGGGTTGGGTGGCACATAAAAATAAAAATCAGTGAAAGGAGTTGAATTTTTGGATTGGCTCACAGCCACTGGAGAGCTTACTTGGAAAACCGCTTGAGTCCAATTATGTTGGGTTTCTCCAAATTTCATGTAGAAATCCTAGTTTGGGAATATTCTGGAGCTTTCATTACCACCCTCATACCTGAGTAAGTCCCCATTCTTCTCTGAACTGTCCACATGACAATAGTTTACCTGGGCTCATATGGTGCAGACACAAGTCCAAAACCGACGGCAGCCCCCTCACGTATTTAAAAAGAGATAATCCAAACATAGAACTGAAAGGGACTATGAGGACCAGAATCAAATTATCCAAGAAGGAACGATAAAACAGTTGTTATAATTGTGCCAGAAATATGATAAGCTAGAAGGAGTGGAGACAAATGACTTTATTGAAGTTCTAGAAGGAAAAAATGGATTCCACGTGTCCTAAATCCAGATATTATTCTCCAAAGACCATGTTTAATAGCTGAATGAAACAAAGAACAAAATAGTACCCTTCGGGGACAAATAGAGAAGCCGAAACCAATAACTGCCTACTCTACATTTATGACTTTTCCCAGCTGAGCAGCCATTGGCTCAACGTTAATCTAACTTAAGACGTTTGCTTCTGCATTTGCTTTTTACCTGGCCTCACGTCAGCCTCCTTAGCTAATTTCTTCAGGTCAGTACCTGTCCTCGAAGACATCCTTTAATAAAAAGGGCAGCAAAATGACAAACTGTGCTTTACCCTTCTGGGCAAAGAAGTAACAATTTGCTTTGCTTTTTTGTTCTGTTTTGTTTTAATTTATTTGAGGGGGAGGGAGAGTGCATGAATTGGGAGGTCAGGGCAGAGGCAGAGGGAAAAGGAGACTCCTGGCTGAGCAGGGAGTTGGACATGGGGCTCCATCCCAGGACCCGGAGATCATGACCTGAGCTTAAGGCAGGTGCTTAAACAACTGAGCCACCCAAGCACTTCTCATTTGATTTTTTTTTTTTTAAGATTTTATTAATTTGACAGGAGAGAGAGCACAAGCAGAGGGAGAAGCAGGCCCCCACTGAGCATGGAGCCCAATGCTGACTGGATCCCAGAACCCCAGGATCACGACCTGTGTTCAAGGCAGACACTTAACCACCTAACTGACTGAGCCACCCAGATGCCCCTCATTTGCTTTTTGAAGAGGGGATAGCCTCCTATTTTCCTTCAGTCCCCACAGTGACCAGGAAGAAGCAAGGCCTCAGCACTCGAGTTGGGTGATTCACATGTCCTGCAGCGCTAAGTTAGTCCTCAGTGATTCCCTCTGCTTTGGACTGAGTGCCACCAATTTTGTTCTTGGGAACAAATGTCCCCTTTCCTGGTTCTTTTTGCTCTGCTGCTTTTCCTCTGGTTGCATTTTCCAACTCATTCTGTGTCCCAGCTGTGTTCTCAACAATACCTCAACTTGATGGGACTTGGCACTTCTTTTAGTCACTGGTGTGTTATGAATCAAGCTTGTGAAAACCGCTTCCTTGGAAATTGTTAACACGGTCTCATTCCACAGGCAGAACTTTGCAGCCCTTGCCATCCTCCTCCATCGTAAAGCAACCCAAAGTTCCAAATGGGTTTTTATTAGAGTCTGGAATAGGTTCTCGGCAATGAGGGCTCAAATTTGGTATTTCTATTGGGCAGAAGAGACGAGAAAATATTTCTTTTATCTTGCCCCTACTCCAGGACCCCTAACTCACCAAAGGTACAAAAGAAGTAAAACCTAATTCATTTCTATTAACGTAAACAACTAGCAGTTTCACTGTTTTGGCTAAAGAAATCCTCCCATTAAATAGTAAACAGGCCAAATAAGGAAAGGATTCATCTTGCCAAGTTCACTGGCCATAATTTTGTTGGCAAGTGTTATCTGACACGGAATAATAGAATTTCAACATTGGAAGAGATTTGAAAAGGCATATAGTCGAACCATCCAATGGATGCTCCAATGTCCTTTATGCACCAGTGGCTTCAAAACCTGGCTGCACATCAGAATAATTGAAGGCACTTGTTCAAAATAAAACTCATTTGGCCTCACCCTGGTGAGATTCCGATTCAACAGGCCTGGGTGGACCTGTTTATTTTGAATAACACCCAGGTGATCCTGATGCAGCCACTCCACAGAAGAGTGTTCCAGAACCACCACACAGCCTCGCCGTGTTTGGAGTCTGCAGAGTGTCAGCCTCTGCTTGGTCTTCTCCCGCACCTGGCCCTCTCTGCCTTCCAAAGTTGCCGAATTGGGGCAGCTATGACTGTTGAAAAAATTCCTCCTCTGTCTCCGTGGAAATACTTATCCTGATAGCTTTTTTCCTATGCTCCCCTCCTACCCTTGGAGCTACACAGAGGCCATCTGACCACCGCTGAGCCTTCAGATATTTGTCAGTGGTGTTCATGGTCCGTCCAGAGGTCTCTTCTGCAAACTAAACACCCCTCACTGCTGTGACAGTTCCTGTGCACCTTGGTTCTGACCTCCCCAGACCCTCTGGGTTTCCTCTCTTGGGGGGGCCCTATCTTTGGGCTTTAGAATCCAGCAGACATAAATTATAATAGAAGCTCTTCTCCCTAGCTGAGTGGTTTGGGCACTTCATGATATTTAGCCTTTGTGAACCTGAGTTCAGTCATGCATGAAGTGATGATATAGCTCATTGCTCAGGGTGCTCGGGGGGTCCAGCACAGACCCTGTTGCCCAGCTGGCCTCAAAGACAGCCCCCTTCTCCCTCCTGGTTTGTCCATCTTTCGCTTGGAATGCGGCATTGAAAGTAGCACCATTAAATAGAAATGGAAAGTGAGAGGCATCTGGGTGGCTCAGTAGTTGAACGTCTGCCTTTGGCTCAGGTCGTGATCCCAGGGTCCAGGGATGGAGTCCCACATAGGGCTTCCCGCAGGGAGCCTGCTTCTCCCTCTGCCTATGTCTCTGCCTCTCTCTGTGTCTCTCATGAATAAATAAATAAAATCTCAAAAAAAAAAAAAAAAAAAGGAAATGGAAAGGGAGCCACCTATGTCTTTTTAAACTTTTGTGGCAACCACGTTGAAAGAGTAAAAAAACAGGTGACATTCATCTTAATCTATCCCAGTTAATCCAATTTACCTAAAATATTTCAACATATCCATAATAAATTATACATTTTTCAACCCTAAATCTTCAAAATCTGATGTGTTTTACTCTTGCTGCATATCTTAGTTTGGGCTAGCTTCCTTTCAAGTGCTCAAGAGAGACGTGTGTATCTGATGGTGCAGATTTAGGGATGTAGCTGTTTCTACACTAGGCCTGTAGCCCTTCCACCATCAGGAACCTCGCTCCTTCTGCTCCCACCCTTGGAAAGTTTTTCTGTCTCAAGATTCATCTCTGGCCCAACGCCTGTCCCTTTTGCACATCTGTTTTTAAATCCTGAGCTATTAATTAGTTCTTCAGGGGTTACCAATTGAACACCAATATAGGCTAACAACTGGGGATACCGGTTCTTGTCCTCCAAGCATTTGAATCTAGTTAAGAAATATACCCATAGAACTATAAAATCAAGGCAGTTATTAGGTACAAAAAACCATAAATATATTGAGACCTTTTATTGTCTTAACTACTGACAAAATAATTCCTCTCAGGTCGTTTGCCTTCTGGCCGTGTAGGCTCCTCCCCTGCTTCACCCATGTTCCCAGATCTTTACTGTACCACACCCACAGATGTCCTGGGCAAATCAAAATTTACTTTGGCTGGGTGCAGGTTGGGATTAAAAGAATTGGCTAAGGTGATGCAGTGCCAACATACACTGTGAGGAAGGACCCCAGAGGAAGGTGGTGGTGAGCATATGCCCACATCCCCACACTGGCCAAGACAGAACAGAAATCTCATGGAAGGCTTGGAATTTCAGGGGGCATGGGACAAGGATTGAGTGATTGTGCTAGGCCAGTGGTTCTCAAACTTCAGTGGGCATTACAGTCATTTGGGAAGTTTATAGAAATCCCCATTGTCAAGATGGCACCTCAGAGTATTTCATCCAAATCTCTGGAGATGGGACCCAGGCATCATTATGTTCTAAAACTCCCCCAAGAAGATTCTAGGGCAGCTAAAGTTGGGGACTAATGATTTTAAAAAGTGCTTCTCAAACTTTCACATCTGTAAGTCCTCTGAGAAGCTCCTTAAAGTACAGATTCTGACTCAGCAGGTCTGGCATGGGACTGAGACAGCACTTCTAACCTGCTGTCAGGTGGGCTCTATGCTCTCTAGAAAGTAGCAAGGTCTAGATCTCAAGGGGCTGGAGACCCTGCTTCTTACTGGGTTCTGGGGCTGGAAAGTTGCCTACCTGCTGGGCTCAGGGAAAATAAACAATAAAGCAGGAACATGAAGGACAGGTGGGATTTTAAAAGATGAGAAGGGAAGAAAGTGCATTTCAGCAGAAAATAACCATGTCTTGTCCCCACAGAGTCAAAAAAAAAAGGGCATATGTTTGGGAAAAGGAGTTCCCAGTGAAGGGGACAAGCTGGCAGGGCAACCAGAAGAAAGCACAGCTTTCTGAATATACCTAGTGATTATCCCTTTGCAAACAAGGGACATGTGGGTGTGAAAAGGGGTTGAATACGTAGAGTCAGACGGGTTTTGAAAACTACCGATGTCCTGACTTGAGCTGCTGCTCCTGGAGAAGGGTGAAGGAGAAACTGTGACAAACCCAAAGTCACAAACATACTAACACTTACTTTTCTTGGAAAGAAAAATGTAAGTTCTCCTCTCTTATCTCCAGTTTCCCTATCACCAGGTACCAGATCCAAAATCCTCAGCTAATGTGTCCGAGCAATTTGGCAGTCCCTGAATGAAAAGCAAAGATCTTGTCATTTCCCACTACATCCCCTGAATATCAATGCCCCTGCCTTCAAGCCTTTGAGCATTTTTGGATTAGAGCATACCTCCTTGCTCTGATCCGATCTGCCACCAGCAGCTCCATGCCAGCTGCCCCTTCTCATTAAAACAGATCCGGGGCACACAAACCACATCCCAGTCCTTCCTCATGGCCCCCCCTGAAATTGTAAGGCAGGTGTTGGCTCTTGATAAACCTGCTCTGGCTAACCATGACACACATAGTTTGCCTTCCACTCTCTGCTCTACTTGTTCACGCTTTATTCATGTATAATAAACTCTTGTTTTTAAGATTTATTAATTTATTTTAGCATGAACGGGGGGAGAGGCAGAGAGAAAGGGAGAGAATCCCAAGCAGACTCCCTACTGAGTGTGGAGCCTGACACAGGGCTCCATCCCATGACCCTGAGATCAGAACCTGAACTGAAACCAAGATTCAGGCTTTCAACTGACTAAGCCACAGAGGTACCCCTACCACATAAACTCTTAATTTTTTACTTCACAGCTTTTTTTTTTTTAAGATTTTATTTATTTATTCATGAGAGACAGAAGCAGAGACCTAGACAAAGGTCTCCCTGCGGGGAACCCGATACGGGACTTGATCCCAGGACCCCAGGATCATGACCTGAGCCGAAGGCAGACACTCAACCACTGAGCCACCCAGGCATCCCGACTTCCTGGTTTCTTTGGCTGGCAGTCATCTAAACCCCATTCCCAAGTTCGGGGAATTCCTCACTGTATGTCTGGAGATCCACAGAGCCCACTTCCCATCACAGCCAAAAAGAGCAAATTCTAGCCGCCTTCCTGCCCCAACTGTGCATCTGTTGACATGTGGCTTGGCTTAGCACATCAGATGCTCTTGCCCAAAGTTTCACATCTCAAAGTAGGAGACAAAGAAGCAGAGCAAAATACTCTTTCAAAAAATTCCTTTTCTGCATAAGTTGATCAGAGCTGGTTTCCCCTGCTTACAAGATCAGGATATTCCAGATTGTGCCAGGACAGCAGACGGGGGTGCAGTCCCCAGTCTGTGTGATTGTGAAGTCCACACCTCTCTATGCCTCCTCTTAGAGCCCACACCAGGGTCACTAACCATCCTGGTTTTCCTGGGACTG
This sequence comes from Canis lupus familiaris, assembly GCF_011100685.1. Lineage (NCBI taxonomy): Eukaryota > Metazoa > Chordata > Mammalia > Carnivora > Canidae > Canis > Canis lupus. The sequence goes on along the minus strand of NC_049244.1, from coordinate 20,402,675 downwards.
GGGGGTTTCCCAGGATGTGGGATTTTCAGAGCCGATGTGGGGCTTGATCCCAGGACCCTGAGATCACAACCTGAGCTAAAGACGCTCAACCAACAGCCACCAGGTGCCCCAGTTGTTGTTTAATATATAAAATAAGATTTATTTTTGCTGCTGGAAGTTAGATGCCTCTTTCGTTTCTGACTTGCCCTCCTGATAAGCAGCCGGAGGCAGATGTTAGATGGTCCGGGTGTTTTTGGAAATTCTGCTAAGAGTATGTTAAGCTTGAGATATTAAATTTGTGTTTAATGGGATGTGTTTATGTAGTCAGCGTCACTCCTTGTGTAGTTGAGCTGTTGCTGGCTGAGCTGATATGGAAAACGCACCTACCTAATCTGGAGAGTTTTATCTGATGCTGTACACAAGTGCTACTTGAATTCACAGGGAAGAAGTGTTGAATTATCCATAGTTCAAAGCCTAGAAGTGGGTGTGGGGAGGGAGTTAATAGAACACTCTGAAAAAGATGGGAACTAAAAAAAAAAAAAAAGGGAACTGCTTTGAGAGACCAGTGTGGGTCTCATGAAAGAGGAGGGAGCTAAGCAATGAATGATTTCTGAGCAATAAATAAATACACAAAGAGGGGCTTGGGAAGCAGGTGCATTTCAGTCTCAGATACTTTATTGTGAACTCAAACTGGTTGAATGTGAAACTGCCTGTTAGTTGGGAGATAGAGCAAGTTCAGGAGCTTGAAAGTATAATAGGCACCAGTTACATGTGATGAAAGTTTAAGGAGTGTACATCACAGGATGCTAGACTGATGTCAGAAATCATACTGGGGGTGCCTGGGTGGCTCAGCGGGAGAGCATCTGACTTTGGCCCAGGGCGTGATCCTGGACTCCCGGGACCGGGATCGAGTCCCACATCGGGCTCCTTGCATAGAGCCTGCTTCTCCCTCTGCCTGTGTCTCTGCTTCTCTCTGTGTGTCTCTCATGAATAAATAAAGTCTTTTAAAAAATCATATTGGGAGAGAAGGCACAGTGCAGTGAAGGCAGGATGTCCTCCCCCAGAGGAGGTCGTGCATCTAGCGCCATGCCCAGTTTACCCACCACCACCACCACCCCACACACACACATCTGCACTGCTGATAAAAACTACACTTGGATAGTTTTGGGGTTTGCCACCTGGGAACTCTTCAAGGGCAAGGTCTTATTGATGATGTTTGTATCCGCTGCACCTGGCAGAGGGCCTAGATACCCCCCTCCTCCCGCCCCAAAGTAGGCTCTCAAGATGTTTGCTGAATTAAAATACCATGCAAGATCTATGACTACAACACCACCTGGTGCCCTGCTAGCTAACAAAGGTTAATAACAGCAAGGTGCTCTTAGAATAAAAGGCTTATGTGGAAAACCAACTAAGGGGGTTCTGGGACCACAGATCCTTTTCCCTCTACTTCCAATGCCAGGGAATGTGGGCAGACAACTGTATGTGGCCAAGGCAGGAGGCTCTGTGGTCACAGTAGAAGCAAAGGTAGCAGAACTTGCCATAACCTGGGTAGAAGCCAAAAGAAGAGACAAAGGTGTTGCAGAACACCTTTGAGAACAAGCAAAAGAGAAAAAAGAAAATAATTGCATGGAAAGTAAATCCACGTATACCATTGCATTTGCACATTTAAGTAGAATTGTACATAAAGATATAGACACGAACCAATTTTAAAAAGCTCTTAGAGAAGTGATCCTTAGATGAGTAGGTCATGACAGCCCAGTACCAAGAACCCCTCCAGGGTGCACTGCCCAGTTTTAATCAACGTATAAAAATATAAAACAACGGCTACAGCCGAGGACTGATACCATTATACAAGGCTCTTCCAAGTGGAGCGTTCAGCAGTGAGGGTCGGAGGAGGAGTCTAGAGCCGGGCATACTTTACCTTGACAAGAAGAGGTGTGACATGATGACAACATCCACCTGGAAACAAAGAACAGAGTTTATTCAAATTGGGGACACTTTGCTCAGTGAGTATGTAAGAAGGCACCACGAGGGAACAGAGAAGGTCTGAAGGGCCACGGAGGAAATGGGGGTAGATTATTATGTATGCATGAAGTATGCCATGAGATAGGATGCCACCACCAACAGCTGAGGACCACCACTTGTTTCATTAAGTCAATTTTAGAACTTTCTTGGCTTCCCTAGAGTATTTTTATTGTTTCTCCATTTTTTCCCCTTTTAACTCTTACTTTTGAAATAATTTCAGATTTGCAGAAAAGTTGCAAGCATACTACCCAGATTCACCAGTTGTTAGTGTTTTGCTATATTTGCATTATCATGCTAGATACACACATTTTTTTTTTTTTGCACTGAGAGTAAGTTGCAGACATCCTATCTTCTCCCCCCCTATATATTTCCACATGTTCATCCAGACATAAAAACATTCTTTTGTGGGGCACCTGAGTGGCTCAGTTAAGTGACCAACTCTTGATTTTGGCTAAGGTCACAATCTCAGGGTCATGAAATCGAGCCCCACATCAGACTCTATGCTAGGTGTGGAACCTGCTTGAGATTCTCTCTCCCTCTGCCCCTACCCCTCAAAAACACAAAAACATTCTTTTACATAACTATGTTACAGTGGTCAAGATTAGGAAATTTAATATGGTTACAAATTATTACCAAATACATTCAAATTTTGCCAATTGTCCCCATATATCCTGTATTCTTAGCAGCACTGCCCAGTGGAACTTCGTGCCACAATGGAAAAGGCCATTGAGTCCTTAAAATGAGCTCAGTGTGACAGAGGAACTCAATTTTTAATTATATTTAATTTAAATTAATTTTCATTGAAATAGCCACATGTCCCAGTGGCTAGTGGTTAACATGCAGCTTCCATCTTCCTGGGCTTTAAATGAATAATTTTGAAACTCTGAGCACTGTCAGGAGAATTCCCCTTTCTCATAGGTCACAGGCTGGGGTCCACCAGCTGAGTATGACGGTCCGATGTGCCTTGTTGAGCCAGCATGGTGTGTTCTCAAAAAGTTGAATGAGTTGTCTACAGGTAAAAATTCTATAGTTGCACACAAGACTTAGAATGCCTGGCTTTTCACTTAAAATCAGAAGGCGTGGCAACACAGCACCTCCTTCCCACAGGGCCCTCCTCTGTGTGGGCTTTGGAGGCTTCAAGGTACTTCCCAGACCCACCGAGAAAGGATGTTTAGACTCCCCCACACACAGCGCGTGTGCTCCTCAGGTGCTTTCACTGGGGCTGCATTACTCACTTTAGAATCTCAACCCAGGACGGGAGGAGTGAGTGAAGGCTCTGTCAGCCTGACACAAAATGCTTCTCAGTGGGTGGTGCCAGTTTCCCCAAGGGAAGAGAAGCATGATGGGGACAACACCAGATTCCATTTGAATTAACCAACATTCTCCTCTCCAAAGAATGTCTTCTATTTCCTCAGGCTAAATTCCAAGAATTCCCTGCTGCATGGATTACCCCACTGGAAACCGATGAGAAGTCAAGGGTTGACACCTTAGGCCGATGAGAGTAACATCTCTTTGCTGAGCCACGGGAGGTTGCCTGAATTCTCCCATAGATGCTGCTCAGAACCCCAGCTACCCCAAGCATTTGCCTGATGGGCTTGCAAAAGATTCCCCTTTCTGAAACATGAGCTCTAGAGGAGCTCTAGAGGAGTGTGTGTATGTATAATGAACCTTTAACTTTAAATCCCATAGAACTGGGACGCCTGGGTGGCTCAGTGGTTGAGCGTCTGCCTTCGGCTCAGGGCATGATCCCGGGGGTTCTGGGATCGAGTTCCACTCTGGGCTCCCTGCAGGGAGCCTGCTTCTCCCTCTGCCTGTGTCTCTGTCTCTCTCTCTGTATCTCTCATGAATAAAGAAATAAAATCTTTACGAAAAAAATCCTATAGAACTATTGTGACAGTAGTACAGAGAGTTCTCATGTCCCTGGCACCAGTATCCCCTTCAGTACTTCACATCCATAGGGTGCGTTGGTTACGATTAACGAATTGATATAGATATATCATTATTATCAAAAGTTTATGCTGTACTCAGATTTCCTTTATTTTTACCTACTGTCCTTTTTCTGTCCCAGGATTCCATCCGGGATACCATATTACATTTAGTTGTCTCTAGGTTCCTCTTGGCTGTGACCATTTGTTTTTGATATCCTCAGTAGACTGGAAGAGTACTGGTCAGGGATCCCGCAGAACGTCCCTCAATTAGGATCTGTCAGATGTTTTTTCGCATGATTGGACTGGTTATGTGTTTTGGGAATGAAGAGCACAGAGGTGAAGTGCTGTTTTCATCACATATCAAGGATGTATTGTCAACATGACATCATCTGTCATTGTGACACCTGGCTTGAAGTAGTGTATGTCAGCTTCCCCCACCGTAGAGTCACTTTTTCCCTCCTTTCCATACTGTACTTTTTGGAAGGAAGTCACCACATGCAGCCCACACTTAAGGGATAAGAAGCTCTACCCTACACCTTGAGAGTAGTGTTTACATGAAATGTTTGGAATCCCTTTCCATGAGAGATTTCTCTCTTCTCCCTCAGTTTGTTGTTTGTTTGTTTGTTTATTCAGTCATTTACGTATACTAGTAGACTCATGGGTATTTATTTTCTGTTTTGAGTTCCAATCCAATAATGCTACTTCATTGTGTTGCTCAAATTATTCCAGCTTCGGCCACTGGGAGTTCCTTTCAGTTTGCTCCTGTGTTCTGTTAACATACCCTTATCATGGTGGAATTGTTTTGTTTTGTTTTGTTTAGCACTTCCTTGCTTTCTGGGATTCTAAGATGCTTCAAGCATCTAGTATATTTCCAGCTCCTAGAAGGACCACAGGGATCTGGTTTCTTTTATTGGAGAATGGTATTAGCGACCAAGATTTGGGGGCTAGGTGTGCTTGCTGGGACTAGGGTATCTTTGCTTATAGGCCCTCTCAGCTGACAGACCAAGGAGCATTTATACTAACCTGTGTCTATACACATATTTTGAAATATTTCTATACATAACTATCTGTATCTATATTAAGCTAACCATGAGTTCATGCTGTTGTTTTGGGCCCTAATCCCTCATCATATGGAATATTCTAACCTCCCACTCCAAAGGATGGTTCCCTTCACTTGCTATCCATATACCTAATTGTTCAATTCCAATATACATGTATAGCAATGTATACAGGTTAACCCACGGCTAACCCATAACCCTCCATAGAAACAACTTTATTAACTAGAGACAGTGCTTATGTACAGATTCTTTTGCCTTTAGTCTTGTAGACTCCACTCATATCCAAAGTTACTTAGGTCCCCCGCTCTTTCAGTGACATTTTTTATATATTTGTAATATGATTTGCTTTGTTGCATTCTATCATAGGATTTCCCAGCTTGCTAAAGGACCTGTTTGCAGCATACATTCAGGTTCATTCTTTGTGCTATAAATTTCTGTGGGTTTTGACAAATATATAGTGTCATGTATCCACCACTACAGTATCATATGGTATGGTTTCACTCCCCTAAAAATCCTCCATACTCCGCCCATTCAGTGCTCCTTTCCTCCTGCTGACAACCACTAATCTTTTTTATTTCTCTATTTTTGCATTTTCTAGAGTTTCATGTAATTGGAGTCATAAACTGTGTAGTCTTTTCAAACTGGCTTCTTTTGTTTAGCAATACATATTTAAGATTTTTCTGGCTTGATAGCTCATTTCCTTTTATCACTGAACAACATACCTATACCACAATTTGTTCATCCATTATCGTATTGGACATCTTGGTTGCTTCCAATTCTTAGAAATTATGAATAAAGCATCTATAAACATTCACATGCAGATTGTTATGCACACATCAGTTTTCAGATCAGTTGGGTAAATACCTAGAAGCACAATTGCTGGATCATATGGTAAGCCTATGTTTAGCTTTGTAAGAAACTGTCACTGTCTTCCAAAGTGGCTGTAGTATTTTGCGTTCTCACCAGTAACAAAGGAGACTTCCATTGCTACATAATCCTTGCCAGCAATTGGTGGTGGTGTCAGATTTTTGGATTTTTTTCATTTTTCACTTTTTTTCATCATGATAAGTGTACTCTTTAATCCCCATCACCTATTTCATCCATCCCCTCACGCACCTCCACTCTGGTGGACTTCAGTTTGTTCTCTAAGTCCATTTTGTGGTTTGTGTGTGTCTCTCTCTTTCTCCCTTTACTCGTTTGTTTTGTTTCTTAATCTCACATATAAGTGAGATCATATGCTATTTCTCTGACTGATTTTACTTTGCACTATATTCTCTAGCTCTGTCTGCGTGGTTGCAAACAGCAAGATTTGGGTTTTTGGTGTTGAACTGTATCTGTTCTGTATATATTTTGATATATTTTGGATTCTAACCCTTTATTGGATATGTCACTTACAGATATCTTCTCCCATTCAATAGGTTACCATTTAGTTGTTTTGTTTCCTTCCTGTGCAGAAGCTTTTAATTTTGAAGTAATCCTGATAGCTTATTTTCACTTTTATTCCCCTTGCCTCCAGAGATCTATCTAGAAAAATGTTGCTACAGCCAACATCAGAGACATTAGTGTCTGTGTTCCCTTCCAGGATTTTCATGGTTTCAGGTCTCACGTTTAGGTCTGCAAGCCATTTTGAGTTTATTTTTGTGTATGGTGAAAGAAAGGGGTCCAGTTTCATTTTTTTGCATGTAGCTGTCAAGTTTTTCCAACACCATTTGTTGAAGAGACTGTCTTTTTCCCCACTGTGTAGTCCTTCTTCCTTCGTCAGATTGACTACATCATTGTGGGTTTATTTCTGGGTTTTCTATTCTTTTGATCTATATATCTCTTTATGCCAGTACCATACCATTTTAATTACTACTGTTTTGTAATATAACTTGAAGTCTAGAATTGTAATACCCCTAGTTTGTTTTTTTTTTTTCTTTTTCAAGATTGCTTTGGCTATTCGAGATCTCTTGTGGTTCCATATCAATTTGAGGATTGCTTGTTCTACTTCTGTGAAAAATACTGTTGGTATTTTAGTAGGGATTGCATTAAATGTGTAGATTGCTTTGGATAATATAGACATTATAACAATATTCTTCCAGCCTGTGAGCATGGAATGTTTTTCCATTTCTTTGTGTCATCTTTTGTTTCTTTCATCAATGTTTTCTAGTTTTCAGAATACAGGTCTTTTGCCTCTTTGGTTAAGTGTTATTACTAGATATTTTATCAGTTTGGGCACAATTATAAATGGGATTGTCTTCTTAATTTTTTTTCCTGCTGCTTCATTATTAGTGTGTAAAAATGCACCAAATTACTGTACACTGATTTTTGTATCCTGTGACTTTACTGAATTCTTTTATCAGTTCTGGTAGTTTTTTGGTGGAATCTTTAGTTTTCTACATAGGGTATCATGTCATCTGCAAACAGTGAGAGTTTTATTTCTTCTTACACATTGGATGCCTTTTCTTTTTGTTGTATAATTGCTGTGGCTAGGACTTCCAGTATTGTGTTGAGTAAAAGTGGTGAGCATGGACATTCTTGTCTTGTTCCTGACCTTACGGGAAAAGCTTTCAGTTTTTCCCCATTGAGTATTATGTTGGCTGTGGGTCTTTCATACAAGGACTTTATTGTATTGAGGTATGTTCCATCTAGACCTACTTTACAGATGGTTTTTATCACGAAGGGATATTGTACTTTGTTGAATTGCTTTTTCTGCATCTATTGAAATGATCATATGGTTTTTATCTTTTCTCCTATTGATGTGATGTGTCATGTTGTTGTTTTGTGAATATAGAACCACCCTCGCATCCCAGAAATTAAATCACACCTGATCATGGTATATGTTTTTCTAATGTATTATTGGATTTGGTTTGTTAATATTTTGTTGAGGATTTTTGCATCAATATTCATGAGATATTGGCCTATAGTTCGTTCTCTCTTTCTCTCTCTCTCTCTCTCTCTCTCTTTTGTGGTGTCTTTATTTGGGTTTGGAATCAGGGTAATACTGGCCTCATAGAATGAATTTGGAAGTTTTCCTTCCTCTTCTATTTTTTGAAGTACTTTGAGAAGAATAGGTATTAACTCTTCTTTAAATGTTTGGTAGAAAACCAATAAAATTTGGTAGAATTTGCCTATGAAGCTATCTTGTCCTGGACTTTTGTTTTTGGGAATTTGTTGATTATCGATTCAATTTCATTCCTGTAATTGATCTGTTCAAATTTTCTATTTCTTTCTGCTTCAGTTTTGGTGGGTTATATGTTTCTAGAAACTTATCCATTTAAGTTGTCTAATTTGTTAACATATAGGTTTTCCCAATATTCTGTTACAATTGTTTGTATTTCTGTGGTGTTGATTGTTATTTCTCCTCTTTCATTAGTCATTTTGTTTATTGGGGTTATTTGGGTCTTCTCTCTGTCTCTCTTTGTGTCTGGATAAAGGTTTATCAATTTTCTTGACCTTTTCAAAGAACCAGTTCCTGGTTTCACTGATCTATTGACTTTTTTTTAGTTTCTATATCATTTATTTCTGCTCTAATCTTTATTATTTCCCTCCTTTTGCTAGGTTTGGGTTTTGTTTGTTCTTTTTCTAGCTCATTTAGGTGTAGGGTTAGGTTGCTTACTTGAGATTTTTCTTGTTCTTGAGGTAGGCCTATATTGCTATAAATTTCTCTCTTAGAACTGCTTTCATTGCATCCCAAAGATTTGGACCATTGTGTTTTCATTTTCATTTTTTTTCCATGTAATTTGTTATTTCTTCTTTGATTTCTTGGTTGACCTATTCATTGTTTAGTGGAATGTTATTTAACCTCCATATATTTTTGTTCTTTCCAAATTCTTTCTTGTGGTTAATTTCTAGTTTCATGGCATTATGGTCAGAAAAGATGTCAATTTTAGTCATCTAATAAGTATGTAGTGGTAACTTGTTTTAGTTGGAGTAATTATTAAGTATAACACTCTATACCCAAAAGGGGGGGGGGTGGGGAGAAATGGCTCATATATTAAATTACATGAAAATAGGTTACAAAAATAATAAGAAATTGGGGGCTCCTAGGAGGCTCAATTGGTTAAGCATCCTGCTTCATCTCAGGTCATGATCACAGGGTCCTGGAATCCAGCCCCATGTTGGGCTCCCTGCTCAGCTCTGCTTCTCCCTCTTCTTCTGCCCTTTCGCCCAATTGTACTCTCTCTCTCTCTAATAAATAAAATCTTTTTAAAAATAATAAAAAACAAGTTAAATAAAACAAAAAAAATTGGCATTGCCAAACAGCTGGAGTAGTTTATTATTGCACTTCTATAGTAAGTTTATGTTTAGCTTTATGTTGCAAACACAGTTTCCTTTAAAGAGGAAGCATATGAGATTACATGGAAAGACAAAAATGTTTCTGCCTCAGTTTAAGTAGAAATTTATCTTATAAACTTGGTTTTGTTGTTGTTTTTTGTTAATCTTTGAACTTTGAACTAACAGGCATTGGATACTATAAAAGATGGAGTTAGCAACCAGTTTTACAACTGTAGTAAGATGCCTCCAGAAGTTCCTTATATCTTCCTTCCATGGAAGCTGCCCTCCATCAGCCATCTCTTCCAAGAGTTATGGTTTCCTGAAATGTGTGTCTGAGAGTCTTTCTCTAAAGAATTTTAGAACAACAAGCATGATGACCTTGACATATTAAATGCTGCTAAAAACTTGTGAATTAAATTGAATGGAGATGGTGTAGACACCATGCTGTTTGGTGATCTGAGGTTGGCCTGTTGGGTTTCTCCTAGGGGTTCCCAAATCTGTGAAGATTCTCTTCTAGTAGCCACTATGAAAATGAAAAATAAATAAATAAATAAATAAAAATAAATAAATAAAACCCCCCAAACCCCAGCTTACTCACCTAGACCCTAGTAGGTTTTTCTTCATTCCAGCTCTAACTTAGAATTTCTGGCTTTTCATTTTGCTATTTTTTTAGAGAAGAGCCTGACTTTTAGTACATTTTCTGACAGTGTAGTGGTGCATCTCCACTGGATGGAGACTCCTAGATCTGAAGGCATCTCTGAAATTGAGATTTCCTTATACTGGTTTTATTTTGCAATGGCCATGTGCACAAGAGTTATTGCTAAGCAATTACTGTTCATCTGACAACTGGAATGGGGCCAGGTGTTTGAAATGAATTAGTACAATGAGGCATAACTCCTTTACCTGGAATTAAAAGGAGCAAAAAAGGTTCTTGATAATATTTCAAGTTAATTTTCCACAGTATCACTTGAAGACAGAGCAGTGGAAGGAAATGCAGTGGTCTGACAGCCTATTCGTCTATCTCAGCTGTGAGATGGAGAGAAGCAGGTGAAATAATGCCACTACACATGCTTTTTTTTATAAAGCTGCTATGCAGAGTCCACTGTACAAAAAGAAAAAAAAAAAGGAGGGGGGAGAACAAAGAGTGTCAGTAGCTATTTAGACAGAAAGACAATAATGCTTTCTACATTGTCCATTAATGCCAATTTGCTGTGAAACTTTCCAAAGCTAATGAGATATTAAATGTGTTTTGTCAAGGGAAGAAGCTGATTAGTCTTTGGTTTGATTTTTAATGTCATTGGCAAGGAAAAGTATGTGGCTTAAATTTTGGAAGTAACTTTCATTCAGAGCCCTGTGGAAACATGATTGGACTCGTGAAGGACATGAAGACCACTTGGCTAGAAACTTAACAGCAGTTATGAAGCATGACTTCTCCTCTGGATTGGGTTGATTGTATTACTTTTTTTCCTGGTGTTTGTAGGGAGACCTGAGCCTCTTGTGTAGATGCCTGAACATCATCTTTTCCACACATCATCGTCATAGCTTTCAAAGGCAGTTTCATTCTGAGAAGGGTTTTAGAACATGGGGCTTTCCAGATACCCTTCCTATATGAATTAAGCCAGTAATCAATCATTAACCTATATCAAATCTATAGATAGCTAGTATGGAACTATATGTTATATAATACACAGATAATGGTCTACTTGATGTAAGGCATTTGGTATTATGGAAGCAGGAGATCTTTGAACTTGATGAGTTGTTTATTTTAAACCACACCAGGGATCCCTGGGTGGCGCAGTGGTTTGGCGCCTGCCTTTGGCCTGGGGCGCGATCCTGGAGACCCGGGATCGAATCCCACGTCGGGCTCCCTGCATGGAGCCTGCTTCTCCCTCTGCCTGTGTCTCTGTCTCTCTCTGTGTAACTATCATGAATAAATAAATAAAATCTTTAAAAAAAAAAAAAAACACACACACACACCATACCAAACTCTTTTGTTCCCCTTTGAGGTGGGTTGAGGGACAGTTTGAAGAGTCCAAGCTTGGTTCCTCTGGGGTGGGCTTAAAAAGACAATTCCATGAGCTTAAAAAGTAGTTTCACACCAGTTTCCCCAATATCAAGCCATTTTTAAGATTGTTCTATAAGGTATCTTAACCTTACAAATAAAATTGTCAGTTATTTTACAAGCAAAAATGGGTGTATTTGGGAATTGCAGAGAATTCCAATTTGGGACATGTAAGCCTTGGCACAAACTTAGGCAAGTCCAGGAAGCAAAGGAGAGAAATACTCTTTTAGAGAAGGAGGGTATTGGGAGAACCTCTTTTTTTTTTTTTTTTCCTTTTTAAAGATTTATTTATTCATGAGAGACACAGAGGGGCAGAGACCTAGGCAAAGGGAGAAGCAGGCTCCGTGGTGAGCCTGATGGAGGACTCCATCCCAGGACCCTGGGGTCACGCCCTGAGCCAAAGGCAGATGCTCAACCACTGAGCCAACCAGGAGCTGGGAGAGAGCCTCTTATAAACAAAAAGTCCCCTGGAATAAACTGGGAGTTCTAAGTGTAGTGGCTTTTCATTGGCTGAGTCGTGACAGTCTCTCATTGGCTGAGCTGTTGCCAGGCAGGGAGAAAACCTTTGTTCCTCCTGGGCAGTAGTGAAGTATAGATAGGCTTCTCCCAGCGGAGAATGCAAAGTCCTTCTCTCCCTGCCCCCTCTGCATTTGAGGACATGTGGTGGGGCCTGAGAGCTCCCCCTTATGGCCTCCCCACTCCACTTTAAATGAGGTTTCCTTGTATTCATTTTCACAGGTTATATATTTTTGCATGTAGAAGTCCCACTTGTGTGGAATACTAGCTACTTAATCCAAACATAGGCTAGATATCTCTCAAGTTCCTGTCCTGTCCTATCCTTTAAAATCTAGCTAGATAAGTAGATGGTTGTATGACAGATTATTCAGATAAAAATAGGTACAGCATCTGTGACAAAACGAAAATACCTTCTCATCATTGAACCTATCTGTAATATAAATCAGGAGTGTCTGTAACTGTAGTGATGATGGTTGTCACAAATTACAGAATTCAAGTGGAAATATCTAGTGCTTCACATTCAATAGGGCCTCAACACGATTAAATGGGAGAAAAATGGGGGGAAAAAACTCTTGCATTAGCATGTAGGGGTAGACAGAGGCAAAATCAGATGTACACCTGAGTTAAGCATAAATGTATGAAGAAACAGTGTAAGAAAATAGGAATTAGAATGAACTAGAAGGGGCTGACTCACTTGGGAGAGCAAGGGGTTCTTGATCTCAGGGTTGTGACTTCAAGCTCCACATTGGGTATGGAGATTACTTTAAAAGTCTTTTTTTCTTTTTTAAAGAGTTATTTTAGAGAGTGAGAGAGTGAGGGGGAGAGGGGAAGAGGAAGAGAATCTTCAAGCAGCCTCCCTGCTGAGTGTGGAGCCCAACTTGAGGCTTGCTCAATCTCATGACCTATGAGATCATGACCTGAGCTGAAATCAAGAGTTGGATGCTGAGGGATCCCTGGGTGGCTCAGCGGTTCAGCCCCTGCCTTCAGCCCGGGGCCTGATCCTGGAGCCCTGGGATCGGGTCCTGCATCAGGCTCCCTGCGTGAAGCCTGCTTCTCTCTCTGCCTGTGTCTTTGCCTCTCTCTCTCTTTCTCTGTGTCTCTCATGAATGAATAAATAAAATCCTTTTTAAAAAACAAAACTAAAATAACATTTAAAATAAATAAAAATTTTTAGAAAGAGTCAGATGCTGAAGGAGGGTGAGGCGATGGAAACTGCTAAGGGCCTAAAATCCATCCTGGTCTCTGGGCCTGCTGGCGTGTTTTGTTTGGGGAATAAGAGGTGACCCAAAGGGAAGAACATGCAGAGAGGCAGAGCAAAGGGAGACAGGTGCTACAACTGTGGAGTTGTCCACCACCATGCCAAGGAATGCAAGCTGCCACCCCAGCCCAAGAAGTGCCATTTCTGCCAGGGCATCATCCTTATGGTGGCCTCATGTCCACTGAAGGGCCAGCAGGTCCCCAGCTCACAGGAAAGCCAGCCGACTTTCAGGAGGAAGAAGAAAAAGAGATCCATAGCCCTGCCCTGCTCTCAGAGACACAGAATTGAGCTACAGTGTTTGGGGGCAATTCTTTTGTGATCAGGAAGTTTTGAGGAGCAGGTGTCAATTGGCAGAGTGGGGGAAGTGGGGACAGGGTGGGTAGGGGACAGGGTGGGTAGGGGGCTCTGCCATGTATCTCAGGCTGGGGTCCCACAGCATCACTCCCTCTTCCCTCCTGGCAGGGTAGTAGGGGAACGGGGGAGGCAAAGGAACTCCAACCAACTCCAACCGTGGCTTTATCCAAATGCCTATGTGAGTTCTAGAGAAAATCCCTCCGTGTGTGCTTTATCTGAGTCTCGGCCCCCAGATCTCCAGCTTTTGAAAGTAGCCTGGATAGGAAAGTTGTTTCCCTTTCAAGGAGTGATATATAATAATTTTTCCCATGCCAGAATGTAAAGATGAAGCATGAAACCAGATTGATGGGCTCAACCCATGAATTACTACATTCTGTGGGAGGGAATCCCTCAGGGGTAAGGCAGGGTTTTTCCACATCTTGTCTCATAATCCACCCTTGGGATAGACTGAGAGCTGTCCCAAACAATGGGTTGTGACAGTAGCCATGGGGATTGTTGGAGGAACAGCTCCTAAGCTTACTTCCACCCCATTCTGGGCCAATAGGATTTTATTTATTTGCTCCCTTGGATAATCACACCTTGTGCCCCACTTTCTCCAGAATACCAACTGCACTAGCTGTGTGCAAATAATGTAGCTTGTGCATTTTGACTTTTTTTACATAATATAAATATTCTGATTTTGTATTTCTGTGTATTTTAATCTTAAGGCCCTTATTCCTACATTGTGTTCTCAGGTACATGAACAATCTCAGGAATAAGTTGGCAGCAGCTCCAGGTCTCCACAGCAGGAATACTTTTTCTTTTATCACCAGGGAGAACAGTTATTTGGAGTACATAGCCTATTGAGCTACCTCCTTTTTTGCCAATTAGAGCTGGCTGTTTTGTAATAGTGTTCTTTTTTTTTTTTTAATTCATGAGAGATACACAGAGAGAGAGGCAGAGACGCAGGTAGAGGGAGAAGCAGGCTCCATGCAGGGAGCCACGTGGGACTTGATCCCAGGTCTCCAGGACCACACCCTGGGCTGAAGGCGGTGCTAAACTGCTGAGCCACCCGGGCTGCCCTGTAATAGTGTTCTTTTGAACCCCCTCTACCTGGGCAGCCCCAGGTGGCTCAGCGGTTTAGTGCCATCTTTGGCCCGGGGTGTGATCCTGGAGACCCGGGATGGAATCCCATGTCGGGCTCCCTGCATGGAGCCTGCTTCTCCCTCTACCTGTGTCTCTGCCTATCTCTCTGTGTGTGTCTTTCATGAATAAATAGAATCTTAAAAAAAAAAAAGAAAAAGAAAAAAGAAAGAAAAAAACAAACAAACCCCTCTACCTTTGGTGTTCCATGGGAGACTAGGTTTTAATTCAGTTGCTCCCACCCCCAACCCCCACCCTAATCCCTTTCTACAGAAGAGGCCACACCAGCTGAAAGGTACAGAGAGGAATTAGTTAAGGGTTCTCTATATGTGTAATAAATGATTCCTGTTCCCGACTTCTAATCCCAGAGCATGAGACTCACTTTACATACCAGATCCATCCTTTACCAGATTGGGCTAGGCCTGTCATGCACAACAGGGGGTGTGTGATGTGTGTGTGCATGTGTGCACGCACACATGTGTGTGTTTTAAAAATGAGTTGATAGGGATAGGTTTAAGAATAATAACTCTGGACCCACCTTGAGCTGCTCAGGAATGGGTGTACAAAGCAAAGGCTAAATTTCCTAACCTCTATAAATTCTGGGTTTTTCTTGTTGGCTTCCAGAAAGACCATAAGCCATGGCTTCTTTGTGGTGCTCAAAGCCAGCATCTTGCCCTGCTGCAGCAGTGATTAGTGTCATGGTAGCTAAAGGATAAAAGAAGGTTTACTTACATGTTATGAAATCGCCACAAACCTACCTCATTATATTGAAATGGGGCCGATGCAATAGAATGCATTGGGTGATGTGCGTCTGATCCTGGGTTCTTGTCTCCCCCCCGCCCTGGCTGCCCCTTCTAGTGATCATATTTGTCTGGGTTTTGTAGGACTTCACAAATAGTTGATTGGGTGATTGCTAGGTGGCCTGGTTTGTGTAAATATAATGTGTTGGACTTTTCCGTGTTCTTATTGGGTTTTATTGTTTATAAACTTCTTTTTGTATTGAGAAAAATA
Organism: Canis lupus familiaris; assembly: GCF_011100685.1. NCBI lineage: Eukaryota > Metazoa > Chordata > Mammalia > Carnivora > Canidae > Canis > Canis lupus. The sequence continues at coordinate 20,387,105 of NC_049244.1, read as the reverse complement.
AGCAAAGCATCTTTGACAAAAGATTCTGCATCAGGATAAGAATCTGGAGCATAGCTTGATGACTCCTCTTAAAGTGCAGTGGTCTTGAACCATCCTTTCATTTGTGTTTCCTTCCTGTATTTCCTATTTGGGGCCAGATCTTCTGTCCTAACAACTTGACTCCTACCCTACCTTTCTTCTATCCCCTCATCCAAGGAAAGCCCCCACATGTATACATGTACATTCTGAAGCAGCTACCAACACTCCATCCCTGGTTCCCAATCTCCTGTGTCAAGACCATTCCTTGATGTGAGCCATACTAATACACTTGTATTTGGATGGAACAAACCTATTTTATTTTTATTTTTTTTAAGATTTCTTTTTTTTTTTTTTTTTATTTGAGAGAGAGAGAGAGAGAACACAGGCAGACAGGAGAGGGAGAAAGTAGGCTCCCTATGAGCAGGGAGCCCAACGTGGGGCTGGGATCATGACCCAAGCTGAAGGCAGATGCTCAACTGACTGAACCACCCTGGAACAATCCTACTTTAATCTCCAGTCTTAGGGTAGAGAGAAACAGAAGCAATGAGGGGGGCCACCCATGTAGAAAGTAGGATCGGGAGACGAAGAAAGGGAAGATGACTATATCTAAGTCACTCGGGAACTTTAATGCAAGTGCAAGAAACGTATGTCAAAGTGGCCCCCAGATGGTTTAATGGGAGATGGACGAATGTAACTCCATGTTTACTGCTAGAAACCAAAGCTTTATGAGAGCTCTTGAATTAGTGGAAGAGAGGTGGTAGGAAAGCTGTACCTCTCTGTTCTTTCCCTGATCCTTTCCCCTCATTTATGAACTGGAGGAGAATGAGCCCCCTTGGACTTTGGTGACTCCATCTCAGGGGAGTGTTTGTTTATTTGATGGTTGATTTTGCTGTGCCAGCTACTTCCTTTCCCATGTGCTAATGTTTTATAACACACATGCTGACCGTTTCCCCTTCTCTTTACCCTGGAAAAATACAATGAAGAAATAAAAACCTATTGGTACTGGGGGCTACCATACTGGACAGCCCAGGACTAAAGCATCTCACTGCCACCCTTTGTCACAGAGATACCCTGGCCCTGCTTGTTTCCTGCATGCAGTAAACTCCCCACTGTCCCGAGCAAGAACAGCCAAGCTACACCCACTTTAGGATGCCAGTCAGTTATTGGAATGCATGGCTCCCTCTCATCTCAGCCTTGGCGGGGGCTGGGGGGTCACCACCATCCTCATGAACTGCAGACATTTCTTGCCCCAGGAACAGAAACCCAGATTCCATAAGCCCTTGTTGTCTAGATTGGGCTCTGGGCTTGCCACTGGCTGGGCAGCCAGTTCCGTGGGCTTCACCCTGAGCCTCTCACTCCCTCTCTGCCTGGAGCGCATCCAGCTTGGTGAGTCAGGGCATGAGTTATGAGTAACCCAGAAGGCCCTGGAACAATTGTCTTCCTGACTAGCTTTTGAATCACCCGATCCTCTCTGGGATCAGATCAAGTTGGGAAAATTGGTTCTGCTCAACCAACCAGGGCTCCCTGCCAAGATTTCTCACATCTGGTCCCTCCTTTCCTTCTTGGCTCCCAGACAGTCCAGGCATTTGGCACAGAGAGAGCTTGAATTTTCTGGAATTGCTTTTGCAGGGAATTTGGCATAAGCTAATCAGCTCCTTCACGTGGCTTCCATTCTCTCAAGGTTTAGTTCATTCGTTTGTTGGGTTTCCCCCCTCTTTCTTTAAAAAAAAAAAAAAAAAAAGCCTTAGCCATTAAAATATAAGCTGAGGACGCTGAAGAGTGGTTCAAGTAAATTGAGAAATTGCAAGAAGATTCTGGTTGCGGGGTGTTATCAACTTCTCACTTGATTGAAACCAGTCTCCACCCAAATCTTCACCCAGAATATTCTGCTGAGTTCTACTTCCAGGCCCGTCTGCCCAAGATACCAGCATAGGTTTGTGTACACCGGAGCGAGATTTAAATTTTTTGCAAGAGAAAGAAGTGCTTCAATACTAGAGGGACTCTAATGTTGAAAACAAAATATAACAATGGGGAGTTAATTAGCATTGCATGGCTCACAAACCCCACTCCAGGGGCTCCTCCTCGGATTTAAATCAGGGCTGTGTGAGATGGAACAGCTCCCACAGAGAGACCCCTTCCACCAACAGCTCTGCCCACTGTTTTTCATCCTTCTCCTTTGGCTCTGGGAGGAGTAACAGCTGAGCCTGGATCAGTGGGCAGCACTTACCAGCTGCATGCTAATAGTGACCAGCCCCGGGCCAGTCCCCCTCCCAGCCTGGCCTCCCCTCCACCCTTTGCTTCGGAATTCAGACCTTAACCCTTTAGACTCACAGCAGTTAGCCCAGGGTGCCAGAAGGCTTCAGGCACCCACCTCTACTTCACCCCACCATGCCCAGCCCTGCCCTGGCAGCCTTTAGGAGAGCCCCAACCGTTTGGCCCAAGCTCTCCCACCAGCTTGGTCAAAGGAAGGGCATCTCCCAGCTGACCCTGCCATTATTTTACTCTGATCGTGAACTAGACACTCCAGATTCCCCGCATGTTTACCACAACTCCACTGGTAGGTATTACCATCCCCATGTTTACAGATGAGAAAACAGATTCCAAGAGATTGCTGTTAATAAGGTTGAACCAGTGTCTGGGGTCATCCTGAGATTCCAACCCAGATCTGTCTCGCTCCAAAAGTCTGTGCCAGGAATACTGTTTGTCATCCCTCCCCGGGCCCCAGAGGTGGGGATGCTGCTCTACCAATGATAGTAGTAATAGGTGCACTAATACTTGGTGACTGCATTTTGCAAAGATGGATCAGCTAGGTAAATATAAGACAGAAGGCCCTGATCAGAGCTGCTCTGCTCTGTGGGAGGTGTTCCGTCTTGCACACAGACCCTGATGTGATCTGAAGAGTTCCTCAGGGGGTTTGAGAGCCGTGCAGTGATACATACATGTGTATATATATGTATATACATATATTTATACACACACACACACACATATATATATACACATTTCATCCCAAATACTCTTTCAGTGAGAACAACATTGCTCCCACTGAGAGGTAGAATGTGTTTCCCTCCCCTTGACCTGGTGCCCTCTCTACTGCTCTAAGCAGTGGAACCCAGTGGAAGTGACACGATGTGGCTTTTGAGTTTGGGTCACACAAAGGACTCAGGCTCTCTCACACAGCTGCGATCACCTCCAGGCTTGACTGGGGAGGGGCCATGGCCCAGCTCACCCAAATGACCCAGGACCTTGCTGTTGCCCAGTGATATCTGTTCCTTGCCCCATGGGCCTTCCACATAAACACACACAACGTGGAAGCTTGCTTTCCTCACAAGAGCTTTGAGAAACAAGGACAGATGGAAGTCAGTTATGTTTTTTTTAAGATTTACTCACGAGAGACAGAGAGAGAGGGAGGCAGAGACACACAGGCAGAGGGAGAAGCAGGCTCCATGCAGGGAGCCCGATGAGGGACTTGACCCCGGGATCACCACCTGAGCCAAAGGCAGACGCTCAACCTGCTGAGCCACGCAGGCATCCTGGAAGTCAGTCTTATAACATAACCTCAGAAGCGACATCTAAAACTTTGCCACGTTCTCTTCCTTAGAAGCTGGTCACCAGGTCCAGCAGGTCCCAAGGGGAGGGGATGAGGCTCTGAACAAAAGCAAGATCCTCCCAGGGCCACTTTAGAGGCTGCCTGCCCCACAGCCTCCTTCGCTGATCTTCTGCTGTCCTGCCCGTTGCACAGATGCACATACTTAGGCACATGAGGCTGAGCGCCTCGAATGGGGTTACACATGGCAAGAGGAGTGGAACATATGTCCAGCTGAATTTCCTGGCAGCTCTGCCTCCTCAGGAATGTTCAATTCCAGGACCGATTTGCTGCAAAAGACACAGATCCCATTCAAGTATTTTAAACTGTTAATAACTTTTCCAAATTAACTTTGTATTTAGTTATAAGGGTCTGTGCTTATGGAGTCCTAAGCCCCACCCTCCTCTCTTCATTTCGAGGCCACGAATAACACCGGTAGAATTGCTGAGCTTTAAACCACTTCTCCACCCTGGCTGCACCTGAGAATCCTCTGGGGGAGGTTTCAAAAGTCCAGTTGCCCAGCCCACGCTCAAAACCCATCACATCAGAATTCGTAGAGGTGGGACCCAGGTACTAAAGATGTTTTCTTGAAAGCTCCCCACATCATTCCAATGTGCAGTCAGTAGGATAGTGATCACACTCGGTAATGGGATCTTGGTAAAAATACAGATTCTGATTCAGCAGGTCTGAAGTGGGGCCTGAGAATCTACGCATCTGACCAGCTCCCAGGTGATGGCAATGCTGCTGGTCCACAGACCACACTTTGAGGATCACTGGTTTAGGGCAGTGGTTTTCAATCTTGGCTGCACGTTGGAATCCTCTCAGGAGCATGAAAAATGCTGATGCTTGGGATCCCTGGGTGGCTCAGCAGTTTAGCGCTACCTTCAGCCCAGGGCCTGATCCTGGAGACCCAGGATGGAGTCCCATGTTGGGATCCCTGCATGTGGAGCCTGCTTCTCCCTCTGCCTGTGTCCTTGCCTCCTTCTCTCTCTGTCTCTCATGAATGAATAGATAAAATCTTAAAAAAAAAAAAAACCTCTCTCCCATCCAGTCTCCAAAACACAAGCAAAGGGCTCTTTTTATTTTTTATTTTATTTGGGAGAGAGCTAGAGAACCAGCACGAGCAGGTGGGAGAGGCAGAGGAGAAGCAGACTACCTGCTGAGCAGGGAGCCCAATGTGGGACTCGATCTCAGGACCCGGGGATCATGACCTGAGCCAAAGGCAGAATCTTAACTGACTCAGGCACCCAGAAGGCTCTTTCTGACATGCAAAATCTGACATAGCAAACTCAAGGTTTACTATCCTTGAGTAAACCCTCCTGTTCTTCCCACTGCTTTCTCTAGGACACCTTGGCCTCCACAGCTACCCCAGCCCCTGCTGCCTTTACTTGCTCATTACAGCTACTAGATTCTGTGCAATCCCAGACCCTGCCTAGAGCCGCTGGCCTGTGCTCCTGCTTCTCCCTCCGTAATGCTCAGGTACTCGGCCCCTGTCAACCCAGTGGTCCAGTGAGGAGAGCACTCTAGGTAGCAGTTCTGTGTTTCCCACAAAACTGACTCATTGTGCTCACAGCATCTAGCAACATAACTACTCACAGAATAGGAAGGAAGGAAATAACTTGGCACTTGAATGGGTTGGGGGTGGGGGTAGGGAGAGCCTCCTCGGGAATAACTAAAGAGAAAAAAGAAACATGCCACCCACCCTACTCATACCTTAGGGTGTAGGTTCAGAGTTTTATGGGGTCATTCCATTCTGGGTCTTCAGGATGGCAAGTCTTTCTTTGCAAAACACCCTACCATGGCCCTGGCCTAGGCTCCTGGTGTGATTGAAGGTTCACTAGAAAATGAAAGGATGGTTCAACAGGCTTTCTTAACCAAACACATCCTTTCTGTCTGGTAACTCTCAAAAGACCCCAGTGCCAATTCAAAAATAATGACTCTGTTTCATAAAAGTTGCAAAGGGGCACCTGGCTGGCTCAGTGGGTAGAGCGTGTGACTCTTGATCTCAGGATCATAGGTTAGAGCCCTCATTGGGTGTAGGGATTACTTAAAAGATTGAAAACATTTTTCACTGGGCATGAATATGCAAGTGCCCCACCACACCTCGACCTTCGACCTTCGGGGGCTGTGTCTCTAGAAGGTGGCTTTTCGGCCAATATGGAGTTAAATCACAAAGGAAGATGAAAGAAGCATTACTTCCATACTGACCTTTCTCTGTAGTCTCCTCCTCTTCACTCTTCCCTCTCTCTCCTCACTCACTCCCCTTTTCCTCTCTGTTCTTGCCGCTTTTCAATGTTTCTTGGTATAACTTGACTAAATTAGAGCCCCAGCCCTGCTTTAACACATGACCACAAAGTCCAGCTCTGAGAGCCCTGGCCTGAAACACACCCTTGTCCCTTCTAGGTCAGCTTGGCTTTGGCCTGTTTTTCTGTCCAAACCACCCATGATGGATGAGAGTCTCATTTTTGCCCTCCCATGAGTGCAGTCAAGGCAGTGGGCTATTCCCAATGAGCAGGCTATAATGCAAGTGAGTGAGAATGCCATCAAAGACCCTCGAATACCTAAAAACAAGCCAATCTTTTGACAACTATGTTTTAACCATCATTAGTAACAAACAACTTGTTGCTTTGAAAAAAAATCAAAAATGCATCCAAGCATTCTAAACCAGAGGCATCTTAAACTTTAACATGCATACAGAACACCTTTGAAAATGTTATTCTGTGCTTCCTTTGGTGAAGATAATATTCAGGGACTTAATAGACATGCCTTAAAAAATATAAAAATGTTCAAGGTTTTAGTACAAGTTAAGTCAATGATGTGCTTCCTTATTACAGAGTAGGATGGACACCGGAGCCCTCAGTAACGATTTACTTAATAAAACAATTAATGAATTCAAAGTAGAAGGGAGGGGATTTGCCCAGCTGTCACACACCAGTGCCATCTGTTGGGCTCCTGTCTCACCTGTGAGCTCCTTAGAAGGCAGCACAGTGCCTGACACACAGTAGGGGTTCAATAAATGTTTATTGAACTGAATTGCTTGTCTGATGGCTGAGTCAGTGAAGCAGATGTAAAAAGAAATTGCCCAGCTCTGAAAACTCCCTTTGGATTTTAGCCAAAACTCTATTTCAGCAAATACTATTAGGATTAAAGATACACTTATTCACAGGGAAAAATAAAATGGGAAGTCACTCTCTTTTTTCTCATCGTGTTAAAAAAAGATCTTTTGAAATCATCCTCTGCCATTTCTTATCCATCAGCATTACATTAACATGATCTGTTGCTGTGAAAATGCTTCCCTTAAACACATCAAATGGATTAATGCTGGCACTTTATCAGGTACAATTTCTGTTTCCATAAAACATCTTTAGACATATAAAAACTACTTAAATGAGAAGGAGAAAATCCTTCCCTTCTCACATCATCCAGTCGACTCTGTGGAAAAAGCTGACATTTCTAGAGGCCCCGGCTTTGTTCCCTCCCACAGGAGCTGTTGCTTTGTGAAGGGGCCAGGTCCTCCCTGTGAACCTGTCTTCTCCTTAAGCCTGTAGCAGCCTGGGGAGCGCAGCTGGCCAACTATAGGGCTGCAGCCAGCGAAGAACAGGTGGAGGAGGGGACTGAGACAGCAGAGGAGGGCACAGGAGCTGAGCCAGGTTAACTTCTTGCAAAGGGCTTGGAAAAGCTTCCTCAGTCTCTGTCCTTGGGAGACAGTAGAGACATAGGGCATAGACTTGGGGTCATCACGTGGGACATCTCAGAATGCAGCCCAGGATGCCTTCATCTGGCATTATTGCCCAGAGCTTTCCCTCCCTCCACCCCACACATTCTTTTTTTTTTTTTTAAGACTTTTTTTTTAATTCATGAGATTGAGAGAGGCAGAGGAAGAAGCAGGCTCTCTGCAAGGAGCCTGATGCAGGACCCCAGGATCACAACTTGAACCAAAGGCAGATGCTGAACCACTGAGCCACCCAGGCGCTCCCACCCCAAGCATTCTTATTAATCCATAGCTTCTGATGCACAAGAAATACTCTAGGCTTGCAGTTCTCAACATGTTGTCCCCCCAACCCCAACCAGCAGCATCACCTGGGAACTTGTTGGAAATGCTCATCCTTGGTCTAAGACCCGCTGACTCCACACCCTGGGTATTAATAAGCCCTCCAGGGGGATTCAGATGCATGCTCAAGTTTGACAACCACTAAGCCTTGGAAAGGAAGATTTCACTTTTCCAGCTGGCAAAGATTCCCATCAATTCTCCAAACTCCCTTCTAATGGCTCCCCTCAGCTGGGAACTAAACTCATCATTTGTTAACGATTCTGAAGGGCTTTCAAGAGGAGGGAAACAAAGTAGCATTTATTGAGCACCTGCTATGTGCGGACAATTGCACAAACCTGTCCTGTGCCTTGTTTTTTTAATCTTCAAAGCAATGCTTTTACCCCATTGTTATGGGCTATCTTGTGTCCCTTCCAAAGTCACATGCAGAAGCCCTCATCCTCAGTCCATCTCAGGATGTGACTGTGTTTAGAGACCAGGTCTTCAAAACAAAACAGAAAACCGATTAGTTAAAATGAGGCCTTTAGGGTGGGCCCTAATGTAATCTGACAGATTTCTTTATAAGAGAAGGTGAGGACACACAGCAGGGACACGTGCACACAGAGGAAAGACTTTGTGAGCAGAAGATCATCACTGATAAGCCAAGGAGAAGGGCCTCAGGAGAAATGAAATCTGCCTACACCTTGACATTGGATTTCTGGCCTCCAGACAGTGAGAAATGAATTTCTGCTCTCAAAGCCTCCCAGTCTAACCACCCAGCCTGTGGTATCTTGTTAGGCAGCCCAAGCAAACTACTACAGGGAGTCATGGATGGTCTCTCTGGAACACCCCAATACAAACATTAAAAACAAAAATCTGGGGGCACCTGGGTGGCTCAGTCAGTTAAGCCTCTGCCTTCGGCTTGGTCATGACGTAGGGGTCCTGGGATTGAGCCCCACATCAGGCTCTCTGCTCAACGTGGTCTGCTTTGCCCTCTCCCTCTGCCTGCCGCCGCTCCTCCTGCTTGTGCTCTCTCATTCTCTGTCAAATAAATAAATAAATAAAATCTTAAAAAAAAAAAATCCAAAAAATGAGGACAGCCATACCTGACTGTCATCTGTACTGGCAGGTACACTGCAGATAGATGCCATTTCACTGGCACAGTATCATCACAGAGGTCCCATCAACAGCCCCATGCTACAGATGAGACACTGAGGCTTAGAGTGGTTTGCCCAACATGGCCCAGCTGCTGAATGGTAGAAGCAGGTGTGGAAACTGGGCATCGAGACTCTAGGGTTTGTGTTCACCACCACTGTCCACAGCCTTCCTGCTCCAGGCCCTGTGCTGAGGGCTGCAAGGTCACTACTCAGTGTTCACAGCAGTACCCGAGGCCTTGGCAGCACGCTTCTTGCCCAGCTTTCTAAGGTGAGAAAACTGAGGCTTCCTGAAGATGAAGAGGGTTGCCCAAGGCCACGCACAACAGCCAGCAGGTAGCCTGGCTCCCTTCAGGGAACTCCCAGCCAAGGATCCTTTCTTTTTCCCCAAGGTATGTTTGTGCTTTCATTGGAGAGTCCTCAGAGCCTTTAAGGCTCAAGAGAATCCACCTCTGATGAAGAATTTTAACAAGAAGCCGAGAATGTGGCTATCAGGAATAATACAAGAACATTAATTATAATGCATCTCGTGCCTTCTGTGTGCACATTATTGTGCTGGGACTGGTTCTCTGGCATGATGTGACTTAGACACAAAACAAGCCACTTCTGCAGTCTCTACGGTAGGAGACAAGAGCAGTTAATGATGTAAAGGAGCTCGACTACCAGGCAAATGCTGGCCTCCCGCCTCACTAGCTGAAAGTCCTTGGACAAGTTGTAAAGCCTCTATATGCCTCAGTTGCCTCATCTGTAAAATGAGGTGGTTGTTTCAGTAAAAGTTTCTGAACTTGTAAGGAGCAACTGAGTTAATACAAGTAAAGAGTTTAGAGTCTTACCTGGCACGTGGCAAAAACTTTTGCAAGAATTCCTGTTGTTGGAGCAGCCTGGGTGGCTCAGCGGTTTAGCGCCACCTTCAGCCCAGGGCCTGATCCTGGAGACCTGGGATCAAGTCCCATATCGGGCTCCCTGCATGGAGTCTGCTTCTCCCTCTGCCTGTGTCTCTGCCTCTCTCTCTCTGTGTGTGTGTGTGTGTGTGTGTGTGTGATGAATAAATAAAATCTTTTTTTAAAAAATTCCTGTTGTTTTTCTAAAACAGACTGAAAAATGCCCCTGGTCTCTGGTCAGGTTCTCAGGAATCTTAATTTCAGCCTTGGGTGTCTAGGAGAACTGTTCCGGTAATAAGGATGAGCTTTATGCAAGTCTACTTAAGTTCATTTTTAAGTGCAGGGTGATGGGAAGTGAAGAGAAATGGGCTTTTACAACCTGCATGATGTGTCCATGATTATCTCTTGCCAAACTCAGCCTTGACAATTAGTAAATAGTGTTCTATTGAAACTAAGCCACAAATATCTCTCAATTTTTCCCTGTCACTTTCCTGCCAAACCACTGTCATAATGCTCAGTCTCAATAATAGTAGCGATAATGACTAATAATATGTCACCCAGTATATGTTGAAACCAGAGGCCTGGGCGTCTGGGGGGCTCAACGGTTGAGCATCTGCCTTTGGCTCAGGTTGTGATCCTGGGGTCCTGGGATGGAGTCCCGCATCGGGCTCCCTGTGCGGAGCCTGCTTCTCCCTCTGCCTGTGTCTCTGCCTTTCTCTCTGTATCTCTCATGAATAAATAGATAAAATCTTAAAAAAAAAAAAAAAAAAAGGGCCAAAAAGTAACAGAGCAGCGTGGAGGTATATTTTGCAAGCATCGTGCATGTGTTGGTTTGTGAGGGATGATATTGACATAACTGAGGAACAGATGTAATCTTCCAGGAAAGAGGGACACAAGGAGAAACTTCAGAGAGATATTTGGACATGCACCAAGACCTAAGTCCAAGGGTATTTACTATCATGGGAGCACTGGTGACAACCTAAACGCCTGGCAACATGGGAGTAAATAAATAAAATCATAGTACCTGCATACAGTGGAATGAAATGTAGTCATAGAAAAGAATGAGACAGATATAATCATGCTGATGTGGAACTGAGATAAATGACACACAAGAAAGCAAGGCACACTTTCAATAGGTGAATTGTATGGAATGTGCATTATATCTCAATAGAGCTATTATGTGTGTTTTTTTTTTTTCAAAGGCATAGCAGCGTGATGTGTGCTACCATTTGTCTTTTTTAGAGTGCACACAAATACAGATGGGTGTCTCTGTTGACCATCTGGAAGGATGCGCAAGAAACTGACATTCTGAGGGGGAATGAGGGTTAGCGATAGGAGAGAGGCGAGTTTCTTTTCACTGTACCCCATGTGTGAGTTTAATTTTTTTTTGAAGTCATGTTCATGTATGTCCTCAATCACTGAAGATGGTCTTCTGCAAAACAGAGGAAAGGGAAAAGGGGAGAAGAAGTATTCTTTGAATGATACCATGTGCCAGGCACTGTTCCAAGGTATCGATCCTCATTCTGCACTCCTGAGACACGCACTGTCATTAGCCCCGTCTCACGGGGGTGGGGGTGGGGGTGGGGGTGTTAGGGTCACTTCCCCCAAGGTCTCCGGGGGAGGAGGTCGGGCAATCTGCTGAACTCCACTAGCTGCAATCTGCTGAACTCCACTAGCTGCCCGCCACCCCCCCACTGCCCCCCAGCTTCCTCGGATTTCTGAAACCTTAGAATTTGAGGTTTCCCCGTGGAGTCCTGCAGGAGTTCTGTCAAGATGAAACAGGCCCAAGTATTTTAAAAGGTAAAACCAGCTCGCATAATTCTAAAGCCCCCGGGCTGAAAGGCCACCCATCTGCTATCAGCTGCATTTGCTCGGGAGTCCGGCTCTGGCCTCGAGTAGCATCCTCACTGGCAGGAATCAGTCAGGGTCTCCCCAGAGCCCCAGGAACAATGGGTGGGGGTGCGAGTGCCCTGACTCTTCCCGAGGAATCATGCCAGGCCCACAAAGAAGTTTGCATGAAGACAGCAGCACCATAGTGCAGCTCACTTGCGCTTCCCCCAGGGCTGTGAACCGGGTGTTTAATTACAAAGCAGGTGGAAAAACTTCAAAATAAGGGGTCAGGCATCCTATTGTTTGTTTAACTTCTTTACAGGAGAACCACGAGATGACACCTCAGATTGGCTGCTCCCTGGGCAATTTACATTTCCTCTGCTAGAGCTGGGTTGCCACGATGTTGAGAAAGACATTATTTTTGGTTGTTTTTCTTTTCTTGAAAAAAGAGGAAATGCCACAGGCTGGAGCTGGCAGTAATTCTGAGAAAATACAGTTAGTTTATCACTCATTGGTAATATTTTTTAAAAAAATTTTTTTAAAGATTTATTTACTCATGAAAGACACACACACAAAGTGACAGAGGCAGAGGGAGAAGCAGGCTCCATGCAGGGAGCCCGACGTGGGACTGGATCCCAGGACCCTGGGATCATGCCCTGGGCCGAAGGCGACACTAAACCGCTGAGCCACCCAGGCTGCCCTGTTTAGAAAAATTTCTGAAGGAAAAGTGTGTACTGAGCCGAGATTACAGAGTTTTAGGGTAATTTCTAGCACAGACTTGTGTGTAAAACCTCCTGTGTCTGGTTCTTTATGGAGGACCTTTATATATACACTATATCATTTGATCATCATACTCGTAAGGAAGTTTTAAGGAAATTGCTGCTTTCTTCAGATAAACTACCTGGGAGCTCCCAGGTTGATTCAGGACAGCAGGGGCACCTCCATCAGGATTCCTGGCCCATTAGCTATTGTCACCAGTGTCCTGGCATCTTCAGAGGTGGGCGTTCCTCTGACCCTCAGCCTTTCTTTTATTACCCTGTGGCACTGCTGAGACACATTTGGAATGTTTGAAAAGAATGACTAAGGCCATGGGGACACAAATAGAATAACACGAACACAGGAAATGTGGCTCATAGGGTGCAGCCAGTTTGCTGGAGCTCTTAAGTCCTTTCCCTCCACATTCGATGCCAGAAAAAAGGATCCCTGTTGTATTCTCTTCTGTTTTCCTCTTGGGTCCCCATTTATTCATTTGCGATTCATTTATTCAATAGATATTTATTGAGCAGCTATGATGTGCCAGGCACTGAAAATACAGCCTCGAATAATTCAAGTAAGTTCTTGTTCTCTTAGAACTTACATTCTGGTGGGGAGATAAAGGTACACGAATATACATAAAATAATTTCTCATGGTGACAGGTGGTATGCAGAAAATCAGGTGATATTGTAGCAAGGAATCCCTGAAAGGCTTTTATAGCCAGACATTTAAAGCAACATGCTCACAAGTATATAGAATTATACCTATTTTATAGTTGTGGAAATTGAGACTCAGGCTAAATGTGCCAAAGTCAGAGTGGTAAGGCTGGATTCCTACTCAGGGCTCTCTGCAGAGCCCTGTTTTTCTCATTATGCCCTGCTGTCTTGTCAGGGGTGCAATATGTCCCCCTCCAGCTCTATGAAGCACTCAGGCTGGACTAGCATATGGTATCTGTTTCACCTGTTGTCTTAGTCTAGCACAAAATCCTATAGGCTGGTATTCACAAATATTCCGTGACATTCTGCTCCAGACCCTTAAGATCATGTTTTGTTTTGTTTTGTTTTGTTTTGTTTTGGCACATGAGACATGTTCACTCCATCCCAACCACCCCAAAAGCCTTGACTTGTTCCAGCATCAGACTCCAAAGTCAAAGTCCAAAGTCTCACCTAAATATCGTCTAAACCAGATAGAGGGGAGGCTAAGTCCCCAATTTGATCTCAGGCAATTCCTCTCCAGCTGTGCACCTATGAAATCAAACAAGTTATATGCTTCCGGGCAGCGCCGGTGGCTCAGCGGTTTAGCGCCGCCTGCAGCCCGGGGTGTGATCCTGGAGACCCAGGATGGAGTCCCACATCGGGCTCCTGCGTGGAGCCTGCTTCTCCCTCTGCCTGTGTCTCTGCCTCTCTCTCGCTCTCTCTGAATGAATAAGTAAATAAATCTTTAAAAAAAAAAAAAGTTATATGCTTCCAAAATACAAGAACGGGCAGTTATAGGATAGACATTCCCATTCCAAAGGTAGGAATAGGAAAGAAGAAAGGAATGACAGGTTCCAAACAAGTCCAAAAACCAGTGGAGCAAACAACATTAAATCCTAGAGGATGAGCATAATCCACTGTGGCTTGATGCTCTGCCCTTCAGGCCCACTGCGGTGGAGTTCCTGCCCTCCCCAGGTCCCTGCATCTTTGCCAGGCAGCAGTTGGACACCCCCAAACCCGGGTGACCCTGCCTCCATGGCTTAGCCTAATGGCCCCTCCCCCAGCTCTGTGCCTGGGCATCCTTTGAAATCTCGGTGGCCGCAGCCATGCCCCCATAGCTCAAGCATTCTGCAGAAATAGTGCCACACAGACACCAGCGAAGTTTGCCGGTTCCCTCTGGAGGGGTGACCACAGAGCCTTGAGTCCATTGGGCCACATTTGGAGCAGCTCAGAAACATTGGCACTTCACCCTGCCCACCTAAGTGTGGGAAGCAGAGCTGCTGATGGGAAGACAGAGGTCCTGCAGGCACCAGGAGCCCCTCCTTTGCAACCACTCTGATGACCTCTGAGTTCCCTTAGGTGGTGGTTCTTCCTTTGTCTTGGACAATAGCTCTGGGCTTCTGAGGAGGTGGCTGATTCATACAACCTCCTGATCAGAGGTGGTTAGGCCACACCCCTGGGTTCTCTGCCCAACATTCTGCCTCATTTTTTATAAAATAAATAAGCTAAGATTGGGCAGCCCCGGTGGCTCAGCAGGTTTAGCGCCGCCTTCAGCCCAGGGCCTGATCCTGGAGACCCAGGATCGAGTCCCACATTGGGCTCCCTGCATGGAGCCTGCTTCTCCCTCTGCCTGTGTCTCTGCCTCTCTCTCTCTCTCTCTCTCTCTCTCTGCTTGTGTCTCTCAGGAATAAATAAATAGAATCTTTAAAAAAAAAAAAAAAAGTCTAAGCTTTTTCCAAATCTATAAGTTCTGCTTCACTTTTTTTTTTTTTTAAGATTTTATTTATTTATTCCTGAGAGACACGAGAGAGAGGCAGAGACACAGGCAGAGGGAGGAGAAGCAGGCTCCGTGCAGGGAGCCTGACGTGGGACTCGATCCCGGGTCTCCAGGATCAGGCCCTGGGCTGAAGGCAGACACTCAACCGCTGAGCCACCCAGGCCTCCCTCTGCTTCCTTTCTGATGAAAAATTTCATCTTTAAGTCATTTCTCTCTTCTTGAATTTAATTATAAGCAGTCAGGAACCCAGGCCGTTCTTTCCACATATTGCTTAGAAATAGCTTCAGCTAAATATCCAAGCTTGTGGTTTGCAAGTTCTATCTTCCACAAAACACTAGAACCTGAGCACAATTCAGCCAAGTCCTTCATCACTTTGATAACAAGAACGGCCTTTCCTCCACTGCCCGGCAACACATTCCTCATCTCCTTTGGAGACCTCATCAGAATGGCCTTTAACCTGCATTATCTGTGAACATTCTCTTCAAGATCACTCAAGCATTCTCCAGGAAGATTGAGGCTTCCTCTCCGGCTCTCTTTCTTTGAGCTCTTACCAGAATTTCCCTTAAAGCTTCAGTCACAACAGCGTAGGCTTTTCTAGCACAAATCTCCCATTGCCTTCAGCCTCTGCCCTTTACCCAGTTCCAAAGCCAACTTCACATTTGAGGTGTGTGTTAGAGCAGCACCTCACTTCTCAGTACCAATCTCTGTCTGTGTGTCTGGGTTGCTCTAACAACGTATTATAGACCGAGTGGCTCATAAACAGCAGAAATTTGTTTCTCCTAGCTCTGGATGCTGGGAAGTTCAAGATCAAGGTCATGACAGATTCATCATTGTCTGGTGAGAGTCACTTCTTGGCTCATTGACAGGTGCCTTCTCATTGTGTCCTCACATAGCAGAAGGGGTGAGGGAACTCTCTGAGGCCTCTTCTATAAGGACACTAACCACCTCCCAAAGGCCCCACTTCCTAATACCATCACACACTGAGGATTAGGTTTCAATGTATGAATTTGGGGGGGGACCCAAATACTCAATCCGTAGCATTGAGGCACAGGGATATAAAGACTCTTTTTTTAAAAAATAAAAATATTTTATTTATTTATTTATTCATGAGAGAGAGAGAGAGAGGCAGAGACACAGGCAGAGAGAGAAGCAGGCTCCATGCAGGGAGCCCAATGTGGGACTCCATCCCGGGTCTCCAGGATCAGGCCCTGGGCAGGAAGGCAGAGCCAAACCACTGAGCCACCAGGGCTGCCCGATATAAAGGTTCTTGATGGTGGTAATACCCACTAGAGATGTGTGCTATCCAAAGACCAAAACACCTGCAAGGAGACCAAAAAAGTCAGACCCGTAGACACAGTAACATGGCTCAGTCCATAGCCTTACCCATAATCCAGGTTCAGAGAGAATGGGAAAGGGAGTATGTTCCCTACTGAAGGGCATGTACCTCCTCCTTCCCTCCTCTCCCTCCTAATAACAAGATAACAGATTGTGCTTTCTTGTTCTCCCGAAGGGCCCATCAATGGAACTTGCAGTGATGTCCAAGGGCAGAAACTCAACCCAACCCGACCTACTAGATTTCCTCTGCTGGGAATCTGAAACATGAGTGGTGGCATCCACATTTCTGAAGTGGCTGGAATTGTGGAAGGAAGGACTGAGAAGAAGGTCTATAGTATCCATCGGTCTTGCCCTTGTGGAGGCTGTGGGGGCTCTGTCTTCCCTGAATCGTGCAAGCTACTCCTCTTTTGTGGTTTAATCAAGCCAGAGAGGATTTCTGTTGCTTGCAACTAAGAGAGTGCTGAATAATACATAAAACTATATTCTAGTGGTCCAGCACCCAGAGAAATCAATATATAGTTACAGAATGTGATAAAATGCCAAGGAAGGCAAGAGCTTCTGCTCTGGGGGAACACCGAGAGTGGAGACCCACTTTAGAATGGGGAGTCAGAGAAAGGAGCTTTTGGGGAATTGTATGTAAGTTGAAACCTTAAGGATGGACTCAGCCATTTGAAGAGTAGAGGAAGGACTATTTTAGGCAGAAGGAAAGCTTGTGAAGATGAAAATGCCCTAGAGCAGAGAGGAGCTTAGCACATTCCAGAGACTTAAAGGAAATCAGGGGGCTGGAGCAAGAGGAGAGAGATGAGATTTATTGAGTCCAATGCAGTTTTCTTCTTGGTTAGAGTGGCAAATATCTGTAATTTATTCCCCTTGAAAACTGGCAAGACATACAGTAACATTTAGCTTGTGTGTGTGTGTGTTTGTGTGTGTGAGCACATGCGCGTCACAAATGGAATTCCGTTTGGGAATTGGGAGTTTGTTCTCTGTGTCACATGATTTTAGCACCTGTCTACGGGATCTGCTAGGCTAAGAACTTGATTCCTTCAGGATTAATTTGGATAGATCAGATCATAGAAAGTGTGTCCTGGGCTTTGGTAGATCCTTTACAGTCCAGGCACATAGCGGTATGTGCGCACTGGTGATGGAGGAAGGTGGGGAATGGCAGGGGCAGGACACTGGAGAGAACCCTGTCCCATCCAGGTTGTTCTGTAATGGGGGTGTGTGTATTGGTTCCTTTGCTATGTAACAAATTACCACACACCCAGCGGCTTAAAACATTACCCACTTATTAGCTTATAGGCCTACAGGTCAGGAGTCAGGCACAGGGTAGCTGGGTTCTTTCTTGCTCAGAGCGTCACAAGGTCAAATCAATGTATTGACTGAGGCTGTGGTTCTCATCCGGGCCTCACTAACTGTTGGTAGAATCTGTTTCCTTATATCTACAGGAGCAAGGTCTCCATTTTCCCTTGCTGTCACACGGGGCCCACTCTCAGCTGCTAGACCCTGCCCTCTCTGGCAAGGGCTCATGTCACAGACGTTTACTTTCCTCCAGGCCAGCTGGAGTGCATCTCAATGATGTTCTGTTCTCTTTTTTTGATGTTCTTTTCTGTTACCAGTTGGAGAGGACTCTGCATTTGTAGGGCTCATGTGACTAGGCTGGAGCCACAGGGATAATCTGTTCTAAAACCAACTGATTAGGAATCTTAACTACAGCTGCAAAATCTCTATGCCATGTGAAGTCACAGCCACCAGGGAGTGGAGATCATGGCCATCTTAGAATGCTGCCTGCCACAGGATATTGTTGCTCTTTGCCAGCTCCCAGACTCCTTGCACAGTGACTTACCAGAAGGTTCTAGCCTCCTTGTGTATGCAGCTAAAAAATAATGTCCTTCTCTCTCCTCCAGCCATCCAAGATGCCAAACGGAAAGAAGGCTAAGAGGAAGAAGGTGGCCCTAGCTCCTGCTGTTTTAACGGAACAAGAGGCCAAGAAAGTATCAGCCCCATTTGACAAAAGGCCCAAGAATTTTGGCATCAGACAGGATATCTAATCCAAAAGGGACCTCACCCACTTTGCCACATGGCCCCACTACATCTGGCTGCAGTGGCAAAAGGCTATTCTCTATAAAATCTAAAAGTGCCTCCCATGATTAACTAGTTTATACAGGCCTTGGGCCACCAAAGGGCTACTCAACTACTTAAGCTGGCCACAAGCACAGAGGGGAGACACAGCAAGAGAAGAAGCAGAGATTGTTGTTCCAGGCTGAGAAGAAAGCTGCCAGCAAAGGGGATGTCCCCACTAAGAGGCCACCTATCCTTTGAGCTGAGGTTAATACTGTCACCACCACAGTGGAAAACAAGAAGGCTCACCTGGTAGTGATCGCACATGATGGGGATTCCCTATTGTATGGTCAAGGGGAAGGCCAGGCTGCAGCATCTGGTCCACAGGAAGACCTGCACCACTGTTGCCTTCATACAAGTTAACTCAGAAGACAAAGGAGCTCTGGCTAAACTGGTGGAAGCTGTCAGGACCAATGACAATGACAGATGTGATGGATTTGCTGTAACTGGGGATGCAAGATCCTGGGTCCAGAGTCAGTGGCTCACATTGCCAAGCTGGAAAAACAACAGGCTAAAGACTTGGCCATCAAACTGGGGTAAGTGTGCACTGTTGAATTTTCTGTACGTCAAAGTGATAGGGGCACCTGTGTGGGTCAGCTGGTAAAGCATCTGACTCTTGATCTCAGCTCAGATCTTGCCCTCAGGGTTCTAGGATAGAGCCCCATGTCAGGCTTCATGCTCACCAGGGAGTCGACTTGAGATTCTCTCTCTCTGTCTCAAATAAGTTAATAAATCTTTCTTTAAAGTTCTCTTTAAAAAAAAAAAATCCTTCTCTCCCCCCCTGGCTGTTACTCATTGTGCTTGTTTTCTATGGCTTCTAAAACAAATTGCCACAAACTTAGTATCTTTTTTTTTTTTTTTTTACAAACTTAGTATCTTAAAACAACATATTCTCTCACAGTTCTAGAGGCTGAAATGAAGATGTCAGCAGGGTCACATTTCCTACAGAGACTTTGTGGCAATTCCTTGCCTCACCTGGTGGTGGCAAGTATTTCTTGGCTCGTGGCCACATTAACTCTGGTCTCTGCCTCATTTTCATATCACTTCATCTCTGTGTCAAAACTCCTCCCTCCCTCCTCCCTAGGCATTTAGGGTCTGCCTAGATAATCCAGGATAGATTCCTCTTCTGAAGATCCTTAATTTAATCCCCTCTTTTGCTGTATAAAGTAATATTCACAGGTATGAGGATTTATGTGTGGACAAATCTTTGGGAGACCCATGTTTCAACCAGTCACACCCTCTGTCTCCATTCCCATGACCTGGGTACCAAGTGTCCAAGTGTCAGATGACAGGTGTTTATGACATCTTCACCCACTGCTCACACTGGGTGTTAAAGGTGATCTCTGTCTTTGCCTTGAAAACAAAATATTCAACATCAGGTATGACGTGTGTATTCAGGTCTGTAACTACCTGATCTTGCTGGCAATTCTGAAGACCATTTGGCTGGGGTTCTAGCTTCTCACTCTCCTGAGACTTCATTAACCTCCATCACATCTTCCACAGATTTGTACCTAGAATGGCAAACCAGGTGCCCCATGCAAGGTCTTTAGCAGGTGCCTACCCACCACAGGGAGACTTGTGAATGGGACGCTTCTGCATTCTTTTTTAAAAAAATTTAAAAAGATTTTATTTATTCATGAGAGACACAGAGAGGCATAGACATAGAGGGAGAAGCAGGCTCCTCTCAGGGAGCCTGATGTGGGACTCAATCCCCGGACCAGGATCACACCCTGAGCCAAAGGCAGCCTCTCAACGATTCTGAGCCACCCAGGGGGTCCCTGAGCATTCTTTTTGAAATGCAAAACCAGAGTTAGCTATAGGTCTCCCCTGCCCCTTTTTTTCCCTTTGATACTTTCCTATTGAAAATACCTATGGTGGTTTCACTTAAAAGCTTATTTCTTAAGAATAAAAAAGCCCTAAAATTCAAATGATGCATACAGATTACTTTTCAATTCATCTTACAATATGTGATTTGTAAGCACTCTTAAAATATGATGATTCCTAGTTAAATTTGGGATCTGATTATCCTCCCCTACCAGCTAAAATGTTTCTGTATAAAGAACTGTAGAAATAATGAGAGAAATGAGTGCACGTTGATTAATCACCATGCTCCGTAAAAGCAACAAACTCCCTTTGTAAAAGTGATCACTGCAAGGAATTCTGAAAAGGATGCAGGCATTGCACGAAATGAGGACAAGGGTGGTCTTTAGAAAGAATGTTCTCTGTCAGTAGCAACTGCCTGTTAGTTCACCTGATGCAGTCTCATTTTCAATGCTCAAGACATATTTATTTTTATTACAGACTTTAAAATATTATTTGAGAAACATCGTACAAAAAGAGGGTATATAATGTATATGTGTAGCTTAAGATTAATAATAAAAAGAACATAAAGCATTCTTTTCAAAGAAAGTAGCAGTAAGCGTAGAAAGGCTCAGTATCACCAGGGTATGAAATATTTGACATTCTATTGTGGAAATGCCAACACACAAATTATCCTTGTTCGCTTTTTATTGCTGTAGCACTATATTTCCCCATATAATGCTGTGCAAACATTTTATCAGAAACGGTGGAGGAGAGAAAACCCATTGTTAACCACAACCAATAAAGTAATTTGGCTGCTGATATTACAGTCTTTGCAGTTGGATGGTTATGTTGTTTTCTACATTCAACAAGGGGCGAGAATAACATATCAAGGGTAGTTATAAAGAAGCAAAGTGGAAGTTAAAAAGGCAATATGCCATAATATTTTCACCTCCCTGGTTTCTTCCATTTGAAGCTCATTATGGAAATATTACAGCGGCCCAGCCCACTGCTAATCTGGGACTTGAGCGCAGTCCGCAGAGCGTTGGGATCCCACGAGCGGGTCAGGCACACAGGGAGGCCACAGACGGGGTTTGGCCCAAATGTAAATCCCATCACGATGGCCCGCTGCTTCCAATTGCGGGAAATACGAGAGGGGGCCCACCTGGGCCTGAAGCCCCACTTTCTGGCGCCCAGGGCACTGTGAATGCGGGAGTGTTCTCAGGCCTCCCTGGGCCTCGGGTTCTTCACTGTGACCAGAGGAGGATAATGATGGGAACGTACCTTTGTGGTGAGGATAAAATGAGTTGAAGTATGTAAAAGCCCTGAGAGCCTCTGGGCCTCAGAAGTGCTAGGTCGCTGCATCAGTGTTAGAGAATCCCCAGGGCCTTCCCGCGGCCTGCAGCACCTGCCCGCCTGGCGCCCGCGGGCCTCCTGACCTCGTCTTCTCCCCTGCTCCAGCTTTTTTTTTTTAAGATTTTATTTATTCATGAGAGACACAGAGAGAGAGAGAGAGAGAGAGAGAGAGAGAGAGAGAGAGAGGCAGAGACACAGGCAGAGGGAGAAGCAGGCTCCACGCAGGGAGCTCCACGTGGGACTCGATCCTGGGTCTCCAGGATCACACACTGGGCTGAAGGCGGCGCTAAAGCGTTGGGCCACCGGGGCTGCCCATCCCCTGCTCCAGCTTCACTGGCCTGCCACCTTTTCCTCAGACTTGCCAACTCTGTCCCTGTTCCTTCAACACAGGTCCCTGGCTCCTGGGGCCTCAGTCAGAGAAGCCCCCTTCACCCTGCTGATGGGGGGAGCCTCCTCCTGCCTCCCAGCCCCTGCTCACTCCCTATCACATCATGCAGTTGCTTCCTCTGTGGCATTGATCACTATTTGAGCTGAATGTGTCACACACACACACACACACACACACCCGTAGGTGACCAACTTGTCGCAACTTGCCCAGGCCTTTCTCAGTGTTAGCTCTGAGAGCCCCGCACCCTGGAAGCTCTGTGAGGGCAGGGACTCTGTCTTCCACCTCGTCTCTGGCACCTACACTGTGCCTGGCACGTAGCAGCCCCTCGGGACGTATTTGCAGAGTGGACGAAAGAATAACTAGGCGCCCGCCTCAAGAGGAGGCAGAGAGGCAGGGCCCTCTCGCGGGCTGCAGGGGAGGCCTGGAGCCCTGCTCTCATCATTTGCAGCACATCCCCACGGAGCCAAATCAGCCGCCAATGCTTTCACTCCTCAGGCAGGCGCCCGCTCCCTGACACCGTCGTGGATGTTTATGTTCCTGTCTCCATAGCTACCGAGACGCCTCAAAGGCCAGCAGCTGTTTTGCATCCCAAGATCAACACACACAAGTGTCTGGAGACCCCGGGTGATCAAGGCCAGGTGGAAGTTTTGGAAGCTGACACGGCCGCACATGTCACTTCCTCGCGGACCAAATCCCCCGAGGGGGCTTGTCACAGAATGAGACTCAGCTCGTCGGGGCCCTGAGCTCTCCCTCGGCCTGCAAGCTGTGGATTGGGGAAGAAGTTCCAAAGAATCATTCTAAAGAGCAAGAGAGTTTGGGAAGGAACAGTCACAAAGGGAAGAAAACGGAGGCTACCGGACATTTAGGAATGGAAGGGGGAAAAACTGTAAAATTGGATTTCCCTTCCCTTATCACGATAGCCCTGGCATTTGCCTCTCTGGTTAGGAGAACTGTGCAGCTAGGGGTCAAAGGAAGCCTGGACTTCACCCGGTACCTAAGGACACTGCTAGGATGCTCCCCTGTTAGGATGATCTGCTGAACACATTAGGAGGCCAGAAGGGAGTGTCTCTCTTACGTAACTGTGAAAACTGTACTTCATTTCCTTCGCTTATTAAGTGGCAATGGTCATTTCTACCCTGACTTCCTCATGAAGATGTTACGTTATTATGTGATAATCAGCCTCATCCTATGGGTTGAATGAAGTAAACTGCTCCCTCTCAGGGGATGTGTTAAGTGGGTCAGGTCATTCCAGTTGAGTGAATAAATCGATTTCAGTTGACAGGTTGGTTTCCTGCTGCTCCAAAAGTTTTTGCAACAGGGAGAATTTACTTTACTGGCAGAGATAGGCGGAGCTCAGGACTAAACTACTTGAGATCTTCTAAAGAAACGGCCTAAGGAATTGTGATTGCAACGTAACAGTGATAGGATTCATTCTTTAAGCTATTGGGGTAAACTAGGTTAGAATCTGGTTTTCCGGGAGCCCTAGGTAGCTCATGGTTGAACATCTGCCTTCGGCTCAGGGTGTGATCCCCGGGTCCTGGGACTGAGTCCCACATTTGGCTCCCCACAGAGAACCTGTTTCTCCCTCTACCTATGTCTCTGCCTCTCTTATTCATTCATTCATTCATTCATTCATTCATGTGTCTCTCATGATTAAATAAATAAATAAAATCTTTAAAAAAAAATCTGGCTTTCCAAATAAGAAAGGAGGGAATGAGCTTTGGGCTGTGCCCTGGGTGATAGACACCACCACATCCCCTGCCCTGGTGGCCGCTACCACCAAGCAGGTCCTTTTTGGTCTCTTCCTGCATTACAGCAATTCGTAGACCTCCTTTCCTTCTAAACAGCAAACTTGCTGAGGCTAGACCTCATGCATGGTTGATTATTATATTCCTCTGGAGCCTAGTATGGTGTGACGAGCACCAGAAGGGCTTAATAATTATTAATTAAATTGAGTCCAAGCAGAGAGAGAGTATGAAGTCTACAAGCAATATGTGAGTGGGAGGCTGGGTCTACAGAAAGCCGAGTGGTGGTGCTGTCGGTGCTCAGGGGCAGGGGTATCCATGGTTAGGTCAACCTTGGTCCTCAGGTGAGTGGGCTATGGTTTATGTCAAGACTATTCCGTACCGATGACCACATTATGCACAGTTGGTTTTCATGATGTCATTTACCAGAGGATGCAAAACTTTAGCTGGCCAGCATCCCTTTCAGAAATCTTTGACCAAGATCACATGTGGGTGAGCCTGGTGCCTGATTCTGACACCAGGACTCAGGAGCAGGGGCAGCACTGGCCCAATTTCAATGTCAGGAATGAAAGTAAAGAGCCTTAAAGATTTGCTTGATCATGAGAAATCAAATGGAGAAAGTCTCCCAGCTCCATGGAAAAACTGACACCCTTTTCCAGCCAGCTGTAAGTAGAGAAGACATGGGGAAATTTGTAATAATTTGCAAGTTTGCCCAGAGGATGGAGTTCTGTCATTTTTCCTGCAACAGTCTGTGCTGCTGGCTGACAGCATGGAATTTCTTCTTGGATTGAGCTGGCAATTATTCACAAAAAAATAGCCAATTAGGCTGTCTAAAGCCAAAAACAGCGACTGGTCCCAATGTGCTGAAGACGGAGATGGAGATGGAGGGTGGACCGAGTCCCCCACGTTGTGGCTTTTCTGCCCTCTGACCTCGTCAGTGTTGGATTTCTACTTTCTGATTTCATCCACCACTACCCCTCCTTCACTGGTTGTTCCCTATGGGCCTGAGGTCTTTACAGTCCTTGGACGGTCCCTTCCTGGCCGCAGCCCTTCTGCTCACCCCCCCACCTCGACAGGCACCTTGCGGACAGATGGGGCAGTAACCTGGGAAACGCTTCCTGAATCCCACAAAAGGGATGCAGGTTTCAGGTTGGGAGGGACGCTTGCTGTGGTTCCATAGGCTACTGGAACCAGACCTCCCCATGAACCCCAGTTTAAGAGTGGTTAAATAATAAAGAAGAAAGAGACTTTCCCCAACCACTGGCAAGCCTACCCCTAACATTTCAGACAGCTTTTCCTCTGACTCCGTCCCTCTAGGAGTGGCTACATCAGAGACTTAAAGCCTGCCCTGTGCATGTACTTATTGCCTGACGGAGAGTTGAGGAGGGGACTTCACATTTTCACCTCTTGTTTTCTAGCTCAAGCCCACATTTACACACAGGTGTTTTCTATACAGTGTGACTCTTGGCAATCTGCCCTAATAGGGTTGCCAGATAAAATATAAGATGCCCAGCTAAATGTGTAATTTAAGTAAACAATGAATAATATTTTTAGTGTAAGGATTTCCTGCATATTGCATGAAACATACCTATACTAAGAAATTACTTCATGTCTATCTGAAGTTTGAATTCCTCTAGGTCCTGCATTTAGCGTTTGCTAAAGCAGGCAACCCTAGCTAGGCAGACCCTGAGCCTTGTCCTTACTCCTGTCAGTCATCTGTTTATTTATCCTGATGGCTGACCCTTGGTTTATTAGTTCATTAATGCTGCAAAAAATGCTTAACCAACACGTCAAAATTCAGTGGCTTAAAATAACAATCATTTATTCATCTGGATTTGTGGGTCAACCAGGGGACTGCTGATGTAGGCTGGCTGAGCTGGGGTAATCTCTGCTCCATGAGTCTCTCATCCTCTTCTTGAGACCCATGGGCCTGTTTAGGCTTGTCCTCATTGTTGCCACGGCAGAGGGGCAGGAGGACAAGATGCAATGCATAGGCAATTTTTTTTTAAAGATTTTATTTATTTATTTATCCATGAGAGACACAGAGGGAGAGGCAGAGACACAGACAGAAGGAGAAACAGACTCCCTAGAGGGAGCCTGATGCGGGACTCGATCCCAGGACCCTGGGATCATGACCTGAGCCAAAGGCAGACGCTCAACCACTGAGCCACCCAGGCGCCCCCACGTAGGCAATTACAAGCTAATGTTCCATCAGCCGAAGCAGCCATTGTCAAATGCAACACCAGGATGTGGACCTGTAAAGAGTGTAGACACAAGAAGGGGTGAAAAATTGAATCATACTATCTCTCATACTGAGGAAAGGCACAGTCAAAAGCCAGGTGAGCCTAGGGTTTGACCTCATTTTGCCACCTACTAGCTAGGAGACCTTGGAATAGTCTTGAACTGTTGTTTCCTTATCTATAAGACAGTCCTATGATGAAGATTGGAGTGATGTGATTGATCACTGTAGTGGTAGCTGTCACTATGGTCAAGAACAGCCATGATTTTGGGATACCTGGGTGGCTTAGTGGTTGAGCGTCTACCTTTGGCTCAGGTCACGATCCCAGGGTTCTGGGATTGAGTTCCACATTGAGATTCCCACAGGAAGCCTGTTTCTCCCTCTGCCCATGATTCTGCCTCTCTCTCTGTTTTTCCCATGAATAAATAAATAAAATATTAAAAAAAAAAAAAAAGAACAGTCATGATTTCTAGTTTCCAGCCCCTAACCCCTAAACTCCTGCTTCTGCTCCAGACTTTCCATAACGGGCTCCCCTGTGGCATGGATGCATGGTGCAGTGAGCAGGCCCTGCACTCTGCTCCATATCAGTTGTCTCTGCCTCTGAACCCTGTAACCCCCTCTCTACTACAGCAGGTACTACACACAGGCTCATCCCATACTTCCAGCTCTACCCTGCCTGCCACATGGACCCAGCTGAGTTTCTCACAGTTAAATCTGCTTCTGAAATTGCTATTCTTGCCTCCTCTAGAAAGGGAACTGATTACAGAGTTTGAAGCCGTCTTTTTTAAGAGCTCTGGCTCTGGGTTCGACCCTGTACTTTTTTCCCTACCAGCTCTGTCGTGGAGAAATTATTCAATGCCTTTATAAAACAGAGTAATAGAACCTACCTCCTGGGCAGCCCGGGTGGCTCAGTGGTTTAGCGCAGCCTTCAGCCCAGGGCACGAAGACCCAGGATCGAGTCCCACGTCAGGCTCCCTGCATGGAGCCTGCTTCTCCCTCTGCCTGTGTTTCTGCCTCTCTCTCTCTCTCTCTTTCTCTCTTTCTCTGTGTCTCTCATGAATAAATAAATTTTAAAAATCTTAAAAAAAAAAAAACTACCTCCTGGGAAAGTTGTTTTGGGGATTAAGTGAGCTAATACATGTACAGTCCTGTTTAGAAGAGGGCCTGTCACATTGTATAGACTCCATAGATGTTGGGGTGAGGAAGCAAGGGGATAGTGTCATATTTGTTGCTATTTTTATTACAACTATTTTTGCATCAGGGTCTTCTTTCATGGTTGTGATATCTTTACTTTTTGTCTCTAAAGACTTAGTTCCTTTTTTTTTTTTTTTTTAAGTTTCCTTCTGTTTCCTGCCCTTTTTTTTTTTTCTCTCTCTCTGAATTCTTTCATTTCTCTTTGCTTTGGTCTCTTTTTCATGTAAGAAGCTTTCCTGGTGATCTTTGTCTCTGTTTATATTAAAAAGTGAGACACTTTAAGAGATGAAGGAGGTTTGGAGGCTAGCCTTCAAGGTGGCACCCAGTGATTCTCACTCCCTGCTATTTGCAACTCCTATGTAGTTCCTTCCTGTATTGACTAGAGCAACCCGTGTCACCAAGGTAATATTGCAGAAATGATGGAGTGTGACTTCCAAGGCTAGGTAATAAAAGACATTACAGCTCTCACCTTGCTGTCTAGGACTACTTGCTCTGGGTGAAGCCAGCAGCCACGTTGTGAGGTTATTGAAGAAGCAGTGTGGAGGAGTCCATGTGGTGAAGGATTGAGGCCTCTTGCCAACAAACACTAACTTGCCAGGCATGGGAGTGTGCCATCCAGGAAGTGGGTTCTTCAATACCAGTCAAGTCTTTCGATATTACACACAGTAACACAGTTCCAACCAGCATATTGACTGCAACCTCACAGAGACACTGAACCAGAGCCACCAGCTAAGCCATTCCAGAGTTCTTGACTTACAGAAACTGTGAGGGAAAAGTAGGTTTTTTTGTTTTGTTTTGTTTTGTTTTGCTTGAGGCCACTAAATCATGAGGATATTTATTAGGTAGCAGTAGATAACTAATACAGGAGGGGTAGTTGGCTGACTGGGCTACAGAAGGGAATCTGACTCCAACTATTCATTAGCTAAACTTTCAGCCAATCCTGGGGTTAGCTTCACCCTATACAGCAGTGTTTAGAGATACTTGGTCCTCCAAATCCTGAGCTCAGCCAAGCAAATTGGCCTCCTTATTTGTAAGAAGGAGGTTTCAATTTCTTTGTTCTGTGAAGTCAGTTATCATTTTTCCATCTGCTTTCACTTTTCTAAAATTTTATTGATATTGCTCATCTGCTGCTAACTCTTTTGTTCTCTTTTTCTTTGTGGGTTTACAGTGTTGTTTTTAATTTATCGTCATTTAATAGGATGTGAGGAGAGAGCAGAGTTAATGTGTTTGTTCAGTCTGCCACATTTAGTCACAAGTCAGAGGTAATCTTTCACTATTTAGAAAACCTCCTTGGGGTGGCAGTTGAGTGGCACAGTTGGTTGAGTGGCCAATTCCTGGTTTCAGCTCAGGTCATGAACTCAGGATCCTGGGATCAAGCCCCATGGTGGGCTCTGTGATCAGGACGGAGTCTGCTTCTCTCCCTCTCCCTCTCCCTCCTGTGTGCTTGCACTCTCTCTCTCTCTATCTCTCTCTCTCAAATAAATAAATAAATAAATACACCTTTAAAAAAAAAAAAAAAAGAAAGAAAAGAAAGAAAACCTCCTTGCCTGCTGCAGACCACAACTATGACTACTTCACTTTCAAAAAGTTGGTTGTGTGGGCAAATAGAGCTGGGAAAGTGTGTGAAGGACCCAACAGACCCCAGGAACTTCTGTATGTTTTTGGAGCTGTGATGGTGTAGGTGATGGCTTGGGGAAGGGAGAGGAACCGGAGGTCTATCCCAGCCCTTCAAGGAAGAAGAGCCATGTAAAACAATGGAAAGGAGAGGCCTGGGCAGATGCTAAGAATAATAAAGACCAGGTAATCAGAAATTAGCTGAAATTTTAAGTGTAGGAACAGCATGTAGAATGAGAGTGTGTATGTGATAAAACTCAGAGCAGGGATGCCTGGGTGGTCAGTGGTTGGGCACCTGCCTTTGGCTCAGGGCATGATCCCAGATTCCCAGGTTCAAGTCCCACATCAGGCTCCTTGCATGAAGCCTGCTTCTCCTTCTACCTGTGTCTCTGCCCTTCTGTGTGTGTCTCTCATAAATAAATAAAATCTTTAAAAAAAAAAAATTCAGAGCAATTTCATCCTCAGAATGCCATACTCAGGATGTTAAAGACAAACCCATGGCTTCAGACCACATCATCCTCTGCCTCTACAAAAGATAAGGAAGACAAACTATAAGACATTTTAAGAGTACATTATTGAAAAAGAGTGATGAAAGATCTTTTTTCTTTTAGATTAATTTATTTAGAGACAGCACACCTGTACAAGTGGGGGGAGGGGCAGAGGTAGAGAATCCTCAAGACAACCCATTGCTGAGCACAGAGCCAGCCATGGGGCTTGATCCCATGACCCTGAGATCATGACCTGAGCCAAAACCAAGAGTGGGACACCCAACTGACTCAGCTATCCAGGTGCCCCGAGAGGAAGAATTTGATCTTAGCAGGGAAACTTCTAGTTTCTTACCATTAAGTGTGATGTTGGTGATATGTTTTTTGTAGATATTCTTTATCAAGTTGGTGAAGTTCCTCTCTATTCCTAGTTTACAGAGAGTTTTTATCATGAATGGTTGTTAGATTTTGTCGAACGCTTTTTCTGCATCTATTGATATGATCATGTGATTTTCTTCTTTGGCTTGTTGATGTGATGGATTACACTAATTGATTTTCTAATCTTGAACCAGCCTTGCATACTTGGAATAAATCCCACTTGGCTTGATGTATAATTCTTTTTATACATTCTTGGATATGATTTGCTTTAATTTAATTATTTCTGCTCTAATTCTTATTATTTCTTTTCTTCTGCTCACTCTGGATTTAATTTGCTCTTCTTTCCTAGTTTCCTAAGATGGAAGCTTAGGTGACTGATTTTAGATCTTTTTTTCTTTTTAATATATACATTCACTGCTATAAATTTCCCTGTAAGCACTGTTTTTGCTAGATCCCACAAATTTTGAGAAGTTGTATGTTTCTTAAGCTCACAATATTTTGGAATTTCTCTTGATATTTTTTCTTTGACCCATGTATTATTTGGAGACATGTTTAATCTCCGAGTGATTGGGGATTTTCCAGCCCTTTCTGTTACTGATCTCTAGTCAATTTCCCTGTGATCTGAAAGCACACATTGTATGATTTGCATTCTTTTAAATTTGTTAAAATGTGTTTTATAGTCCAGAATGTGGTCTATCTTGTTTATTTCACGTGAGCTTGAGAAAAATGTGTATTCTGCTGTTAGATGAAGTAATCTATAGATGTCAACTATATGCAGTTAATTGATGGTGCTATTGAGTTAAGATGGTTTAAGTTTTTACAAAGACAATATATTCATGCATTACATATATTGTTTCTGTAAAATAACAGTTCAACAAGGCAAAAACAACGGATGAAGTTTTTTCAAAGCAATAATGCACCAAGGCAGAAAGCGTTTGGGCAACAATTTTGTGATCACCACTGAGGGTTCATCTCCTTCTCCCAGCCCTGCCATGGCATTCAGAGGGCGACCCAGGGTTTGGACCCACTGCATTGACAACAGGGGATGGGCTGGGGCTGGGAAGGGGATGGTGCATCTATGAAACCCTCCCAAATGTAAGCACAAACTGCTGGTGATAAATGACTGAAGGCCAGCCAAGCCTGTTCAACTGTGATTATAATAAAAGGCATGAAGTTTATGTTCAGGCTCTAGGCTTGTTCATTTGATTAAGCAATTGAAGCCTTATGTCATTTTCGCCTTGTGTTTTTGGCTGGGCAGTAAGCGTGCCAGCTCACAGAACCAGAGGTACCTAGCAGAGAAAACAAAGGCATCACAGATGGAATTACACTTCCAGCCTTTTCTTAGGTAATTGTCATTGAACACATTACACTTCTTTGTTACACCATTCCTTCCTTCATAATGGACATGAAATGTAAGAAATCTCAAGTTCAAAAAAAAAAAAAAACATAGCAATCAAAAAATGTAAATGAATTTGGAGAGTTGAATGTAAATAACCTAATGTTGCTGCAAGTAACTTTACCCAGCATTCTGTCAAAAGTTCTCTCCTTTGTCCCTTTCTTTATGGCAACTCTCATTCTTTAAATAGAAGTCCACTTATAAGGAAGGACTCAGTGCCCTATGAAATCACACAGATGCTGGAGAAGTCAGTGGTGCTGTTGTCTTTTTTTTTAAGATTTAATTTATTTTTTTTTAAGATTTTATTTATTTATTCATTACAGAGAGAGAGAGAGAGAGAAAGAGAGGCAGAGATACAGGCAGAGGGAGAAGCAGGCTCCATGCAGGGAGCCCGACATGGGACTCGATCCCGGGACTCCAGGATCACGCCCTGGGCTGAAGGTGGTGCTAAACCGCTGAGCCACCAGGGCTGCCCTATAGAAGTATTTGAAATTAGTCTCTGGATACCAACCACAGAAAAACTTAATTTCATAGATAGAGCAATTATGAGAAGTAAACTTTCAAACAAACAGGTGGGACGGGGCAAGGACACAGGCATATGTGTTTGCATACATATCTAAAGAATCATGATAAAATTTCCATTGTCTTACTCATAAGCAGTTCAAAGTACTGTGAATTAAACAGTATTTCTTGATAATTAATTTTTTAAAGTTAGAATAATCTAGAATACCTAAAACCTTTTTTGCCCAATATCAGGCTGACTTTGTGAGAGAAAGAGTGAGTGGGTGTGTGCATGTGTGCACATGTGCATGCATGTATATGTGTACCTTTTTGATAATGTTAGTTTACTATGAAGATAATGATATCATTGGTACAGATAAGGGTATAAAAAGAAAGTTCAATTTATATACCTGTTTGTAATAAACTCATGGTTCATGGGGAGCAAAAAAAGTTTCATAAATCAGTTACAGTGCCCAACTGTTATCAACAAATTACAGTATTTGGAGGAACAATGGATTTTATGATAGTTGCATGACATTTGTCAGTGAATACATTTCTCTAATCATTTGTAAATCTTAGAGCTTTCAACTTCTATATTCAAAACCAATTTCTTTACTGATTCTGTAAAAAACATTCAATTTTTTTAAAGATCTTATTTACCTATTTGAGAGAAGGGGGAGGGACAGAGAGAGAGGGAGAAGCAGGATCCCCCCTGAACAGTGAGCCCGATGCGGGGTGCAATCCCAGGCCCCAGGATCATGACCCAAGCTGAAAGCAGACACTCAACCCATTGAGCCACCCTGGTGCCCCCCCAGAAATTCGATTTTTTAAAGAGAAAAGTTCAAACTTATATGTTCAAATATTACATGTAATATTCTGCAGAAGACCAACAATTTTTTTTAATGTTGGGATATGAAGAATGGTTGTATTGTGAAACTGCACATAAGATAAGGAATATAATATCCCTTTGAAAATGCTGTCCAGGCGTGCCTGGGTGGCTCAGACAGTTAAGCATCCAACTCTGACTCTTGGTTCAGCTCAGGTCATGAGCTCAGGGTTGTGGGATCCAGCCCTGAATCAGGCTGCGTGCTCAGTGGGGAGTCTGCTAAAGATTCTTTCTCTCCCTCTTCCTCTTCCCTTACTCCCCTCCAAATAAATAAATAAATCTTTTCAAAGAAAGAGAGAGAGAGAGAAGAGAGAGAAGAAAGAAAGAAAAGAAAGAAAGAAAGAAAGAAAGAAAGAAAGAAAGAAAGAAAGAAAGAAAGAAAGAAAGAAAGAAAGAAAGAAAGAAAGAAAGAAAGAAAGAAAAGGAAAAAGAAAGAAATGCTTTCCAAAGCCTATGGAAAATTAACTTGCGTGATGTTCCCCTCCAATAAGCCATTAATTTATAGCCTTTCCAAACACATCTGCCCAGAGTCCACCCTGGTCTTAGAAGTAACAGTTCAACTGTCTTCTGCTCCTCTCATAACTGTGTCCAAGTGCTTCGGAGTAGCTGCCAAAAGCCAGAGGATGCGCTTGATACATTCCTCAGAGTCCCTAGATTCTTACAGAAGAGTTACAAGATTCCAAATTGTCCTTCAACTCCGTGCCATATTGCTTCTTTTGGGTGAAGCATTGTGTTTTCTGGTGTTCTTTTTAAGTACAGCTATGCCTGTGAGAATGTCTTATCAGACTGCTGTCCCACTGGTTTGCTTTCCTCAATGACTTCTGGGATGAAAGGTGGATAAGCCAACACTGTTTTATGGATTATCGTCAGTGAAGGAAGGAGAAAAGAGAAACTTTGATTTATGTATTAATTGGGATTAGATTTAGCCTGTGAAACAGAAAAATCAAAGTTAAGAATGGCTTAAACCTGATTGAAGCTGGGCGCCTGAGTGGCTCAGTAGTTGAGCATCTGCCTTTGGCTCAGGTTGTGATCCCGGGGTCCTGGGATGGAGTCCCCCATCAGGCTCCCTGGAAGAAGCCTGCTTCTCCTTCTGCTTATGTCTCTGCCTCTCTGTGTCTCTCATGAATAAATAATTAAAATATTTTTTTAAAATGACAGAAGCCTATTTCTTCCTTTTATAAAGAAAGTGCAGGGGATCCCTGGGTGGTGCAGCGGTTTGGCGCCTGCCTTTGGCCCAGGGCACGATCCTGGAGACCCGGGATCGAATCCCACGTCGGGCTCTCGGTGCATGGAGCCTGCTTCTCCCTCTGCCTGTGTCTCTGCCTCTCTCTCTCTCTCTCTCTCTCTCTCTCTCTCTGTGTGGCTATCATAAATAAATAAAAATTAAAAAAAAAAAAAAAGAAAGTGCAGAGGCAAGAGTCAAAGGATGATGAGATCTAAACTCTGTATTTCTGGGGCTCTATCTTCTTTTATAGCTTCCATCTTCGAAGTTCCCTGAGGGTCCAAGAAGGGCCGCTGCAGGCGAGAGAGAAGTAAAGACCAAAAGGGACTCCACCCTGCTGAGTCAGCTCCCTTCAGAATGCCCTCCTGGGAGCCCTGCAGAATTTCTCTCACTGGCCAGAAACAAGTCAGGTAGACACATCTAGAGGCAAAAGAGGCTAGAAAATCAGTATCTTTTTTCTTGACCACAATATATCCTGCTAAAAATAGGGGCAAGTAAAGAGGAAGTAAGGAGCAGAGAAGGGATCCTGGGGGTGGCAACTAGCCATTTCTGCATTCTGCAAGACATGAAGGTCATGGCTGTCCTTGGAATAACATCTGTGCTGATGTTTTTCTAGGCTCTCAAGAGAATTCTTGTTTTGTCTACACTTCCCTACTTCGTCTAGGCTTTTCCTGGATAAGGGACAATACTTAGAGCTGGAGTAGCCTAGTCCTAGCAAATACATTTATTCGTCCAGAGGCATCAAGCCTAAAATCAATACAAATGCACAGAGATTCGCTGAGTGTACTCCAAGTGGGCCACATTGATGTGGTAATAGCCCTGGGGGTGCAGGGGAAGGTGATGGGATGCCCTTCCCTGAGTGGCTTGTATTAAGCTGGGCAAACAGCTTAGAACAGTGCTTCTGAAACTGCTTTTCTCCCCATCCACAGCAGATGAGAATATATGCTCCTACTGTGACAACCACAGGAGTTCAGCAATAACCCAACACAGTTTATTCCTTGTTGAAAAAGACTAGTCCTCTGATCACACACTTGGAGGTCACAATGTCAACTTGCTATAAAAGTGTTCTACATGTTTATTGTGTCTCAGGGATGTGAGATCATCCTGCTGATACAACCAACCCACTGAGACAAATGCCTTCTGAGCATCCTAACTTCCTGCCCATTTTCCCCACCTCCAGGATCCCATCAATTCCAATAACTTTTCTTCTTCTTTAATTTAGGCAGACTTGGTTTCTGTGCTTGCAAACATGGCCAGTACTGAATCAGTGCATATAATCCTCACTGTACAGATAAGGAAACCAAGGCCCACGTTCAGTGACACTCCCGAAGTCAAGCAGGTTACTCTATGGAGGAGAATAAGAATTAGAACTTAGTCTCAATCCATGCAAAGGGAGAGGCGACATCAAACCTGACTTTGGTAACACCAGCCTCACTCTTGCCCTATGACTTTGGCTCCATCCTTGCAGCCAAGGGACAGCATGGGCATGAGCAGAAATGCACAGATCTCTTCCACAGCCCTTTGCTCTTCTTGACAGCAACAGCCAGGCAGCCTGAAATCTCAAACCCCTGCCCTCTCCGACCTGCTGAGCCCTATGTTTACCCCACTCACGTAACCATTTCTTCAGATCAGAAATGAACACTCATCCCAGAACCCAGTACAATCTTCCATGCCTTTCTGTGGCTTAGCTGAACATTGCTTTTAAACCTTCATTCTGATCTTTGTTGCATGTTTACAGGCATGGATTCCTTTTATTTCTTTACACACACACACACACACACACACACACACACACACAGGAATAATCCCTTTGGAATTTAAGCTTTTCAAGAGCAATTCCTTGGATTATTTGAAAGGCAGCCCTCCTCCTCCTGCAGAGAGGGGTTTCTGAGGCTGGCCCAGGGCTGAATGGGGACACACACCTCAATGCCACAGCAGCATCAGGAGGGGAAAGCTCAGGCAGCCCGAAGGAAAAGAGCTCTGGCTCTCTGCTCACATCTGGCCTCCCCCTCCTCCAGCCTCCCCTCCATTTCTATACTAGTCAGCAGCAAAAGCAATCTTGAAGAAGAGAGAGGGACAGGGTGGGTGGAAGCAAATGACACTGAAATGTCACCTGCCCCAGCCAGGGAGGGGAAGGATGATGCCACAGTTGGTACACCTGGGGCGGGGCCTCCCATTTTTCAAGATTCCCTGGACATTGAAACATGAAGACATCCGAGAGGAGGACTCCAGGGCGTGGTGGACACCACAATTCCCCGCCAGCTCCCTCTGCTGTAGTCCAGCTGCCAGGAGGAGGCCTGTCAGCCCCCTCAGGGATCACCTCGGCTGCAGAGAGCCCCCTGGACCAGGGTAGGGCTCCTCCTGAGGTTGCTCCACATTCACTGACTGAGGGCAGCAGGCGTCTGAGGACCCAGCATGTCAGCTCAACTCTGGATAATGATGCTGGAAGGCGTGGGCTCACTAAGGCTGCTGTTGGGTTGCCTCTCAGCACCAATTCTCCACGGTTGGTGATGCCTGATAAACATCCCACTCACGAACTCGTTCGGAATCCACGTCCCGGGAGCTCAGCCCAGGAAACAGCGTTGACATACAAGTGATCGCTCCTAACACGTAAAAATACTGTGCACTAGTGTTCACTTTGGCCACACGGACGTTAAAACTGGGATGATGCAGAGAAGACTCGCCTGGTCCCTGCACAAATTCATGAAGTATTCCATATTTTTAAAAACACAACTATGCACTATAGCTTTATTTTCACAGGACAATTATAAAATTACTTGTTAAAATGTTGATTTCACTGCTTATAGATCAATAAATTCCTTCAGGGTGCCTGGGTGGCTCAGTTGGTTAAGCATCTGCCTTCAGCTCAGCTCATGATCTCAGAGTCCTGGGATGGAGCCCTGAGTCGGGCTTCCTGCTCAGCAAGGAGTCTGCTTCTCCCTCTCCCTCTGCTATTCCTCTCTGCTTGTGCTCTCTCTCAAATCAATCTATCTTAAAATAAAATAAAATAAATTCCTTCTGTCCTCAGTCCCCAGGAGACTGTGTCAGGGAAGTTTTTTTTAAAAAGTGTAGAACATCAGAGAAAAGAATAGCACAAACTTGAATATAAATGGCAAATCTCAATGTAAAATTTTTTAAACTTAAAAACCTGAGTCTCATAGGGGCACCTGGGTGGCTCAGTCAGTTAAGTGTCTGCCTTCAGCTTGAGTCATGATCCCTGGGTCCTGGGACTGAGCCCTACATTGGGCTCCCTGCCCAGTGGGGAGTCTGCTTCTCCCTCTCCCTACCCCCCACTCCTGCTCATGCTCTCATGCTCGTGCTTGCTCTCTCTCTCTCTCAAATAAATAAGTAAAATATTTTTTTAAAAACCATGATTTTCATAGAAATGTAAAATGAGCATATGCCAAACATTTGTTAAACTGATTGTATTAGTGTCCTAAGGCTGCTATACCAAAAATTATCATAAACCAGATGGCCTAAACCAATAGAAGTTTCTTTCTCTCACAGTTCTGGGGCCAGAAGCCCAAAATCACGGTGTCACCAGGGCTGCACTCCCCAAGGCTCTAAGGGAGACTCCTTCCTTGCCTCTCAACTTCTAGTAACTTTAGTATTTCCATGGCCTCCTTAGCTTATGGCCACATCTCTCTGCTTTCTGCCTTGATCTTCATACTACAGCTTGTTCCTCCTCTTCTTTTCTGTCTCCTATAAGGACACTTATTGTTGGATTTAAGGCTCACACAGGGGTTCCAGGATGATCTCATCTCAAGAGCCTTGATTTGATTACATCTGCAAAGATCCTTTTTCCAAATAAGGTGACATTTACAATTTTAGGGATTTGGACAGAACATGTTTTTGAGAGCCACCATTCAGTCTACTACATGCATTAATGAAGAAGTAATTCTAAAGAAATTTTAAGGAAAATTTTGAGAAACAGAGTTTTATCTAGTCAGTCAGTAAAGGCATGTTAAGATAGCTTTGCTAAGTTGGAGACAAATCGAACAGTTAATGTCTCACAAGGCAATAAAAGTGTAACACTAACCTGGTGTTATCTTTTTCCACAGAAATTTATTTGAACAAAAATCTATAAGTTAGCACACGACTTTACAAATTCACTAATCGATAGTAAATGGTAAATTAAGCAAAGTATATCTCTTAGACCAGCACTCTCTAATAGAACTTTCTACAATGATGGAATATTCTCTGGGCTGTCCAATTCAGGAGCCACTTGCCACGTGTGACTAAAAAGCACTTGTAATGTGGCTACTGGGGTGCCTGGGTGGCTCAGTGGTTGAGCATCTGCCTTTAGCTCAGGTCATGATCCCAGGGTCCTGGGATCGAGTCCCACATCATGTTCCCTGCAAGGAGCCTGCTTCTTCCTCTACCTATGTCTCTGCCTCTCTGTGTGTCTCTCATGAATAAATAGAAAGAAAGGAAAGAAAAGGAAAGAAAAGAAAAGAAGAAAAAGAAAAAAGAAAGACAAGACAAGAAAAGAAAAGAAAAGAAAAAAAAGAAAGGGAGAAAGAAATGTGGCTACTGTGGCTGAGAAAGTGAATTTGGAATTTTCTTAATAGTAACTAAAGTTTAAATACACACAGGTGGCTAGAGGCTGTGATACTGGATGATAGAATTAAATAACCCTTGGCAGGGCCTGAGAGACTGTGTTCTAAGGCAACATTGAAAGGATATGCTGTCACCTTATTTCCAAGTTTCCATAATTTTTTTAAGACATTAACTGCCGATCTTCAACTGGGAGACTATGAGAGCAGTAGGGGCCACAGAACTGGCCACTGCATGTTTGTGTAGTCAGAAAAGCACATCTTTTTAGTTCCAATCAATCACTACCCTGTTGCCAGAACTATTAATTTTTCAGGAGAGGCCAGGCAGGTGGGTTTTTATGCAAAATCTAATCAACAAATATGTGCTGAGCACCTACTATGGCCAGGGATTGATGGTGAAGCAGGTCATTGTAAGAACGAATAACACACCGCCCTTGCTCACACAGGCTCCTAGACTTTGTGCCGTGTCAAGCACAGTGATGGGGGTGAGCACTAAGTGTTCCAGGAGCCAGGGCACACCTAGCTCCAGCTGGGCAGTGAGGGAAGGAGAAGATGCCCACCAAGCAGACCCTTAGGTAGAAGTTGGCCAGGTGAGGGGAGCTGGAAGGGGCATCTTGGGCAGAGACAGCCCAACAAGAGACAAGAAAATGTGGTCCTGGGCACAGTGCGACATGTGAAGGAAACTGCAAGCAGTCAGAATCTTTAGAGCATAAAATTTGAGGCCAGAAGTGTCAGGAAGGAGAAGGAGAGAGGAAGCAAGAGTCAGACACAGAAGGTATTACAATCTATGACATGAAGGGCATTTTGTCACTGACTTATCAAGACAGTGGGATGAGGGGCACCTGGGTGGCTCAGTGGTTGACTTAGCGGTTGAGCATCTGCCTTTGGCTCAGGTCGTGATCCCAGAGTCCTGGGATCCAGTCCCACATTGGGCTCCCTGCAGGGAGCCTGCTTCTCCCTCTGCCTGTGTCTCTGCCTCTCTGGTGTCTCATAAATAAATATATAAAATCTTAAAAAAAAAAAAAAAAGACAGTGGGATGAACAGGTGGATGAACAGAACACAGTCATTTAACAAATAGTCTCCAGTGGTTGGTGCCAAAGACACTGAGGACAGAGGTAACTCAAATAGTGGGCTCTGTCTTTCGTGGGGTTTACATTCTACCTGGGTAAAACAAATGCTAAGCAAGTGAACAAAGGCAGAAGTAAGATAGAATTCTAGGTAGAACTTTGGCCTTGGAAAGAGGAAGCAGGCACCTGGGGGCTCAGTCTGTTAAGTGTCTGACTCTTGATTTCAGCTCAGGTTGTGATCTCAGGGTAGTGAGATGGAGCCCAGTGAGGAGCCTGCTTAAGATCTTCTCTCTCTGCCTCTGCCCCTTCCCTCCACCCCTCCCCCTGCTAGCTCTCCCTAAAATAAATAAATAAATGAATAAATAGAGGAAATAGAATATGGGGGAGCATGACTGGAAGCTGAGTGACGGGGGTAGTTAGGCTGTTGCTCTAAGAATCACTTGGTAACATTTTTTATAGCCAAACTTAAAAATCTAAATAGGAAAACAAAGGACATTTGAGAACAGAAGAGAAAAAAGCAGCTGTGATCTTACTACATTAACATCACTTCGGGCCAGCCTGGTGGCCCAGCGGCTTAGCGCCACCTTCAGCCCAGCTGTGATCCTGGAGACCCGGGATCGAGTCCGATGTCGGGCTCCCTGCATGAAGCCTGCTTCTCCCTCTGCCTGTGTCTCTGCCCCATTCTCTCTCTCATTAATAAAATCTTTTTAAAAAAATAATAAAAATAAAAGGTGATTTAACTTAAAAAACATCCACTTTGGTTAGAATGCATTTCACTCAGTCTGGACCCACATACATGTGCGTTTTATATAATTGATCATAAACTGGATGTACAGTTTTGTAGTCAGCTCTCTGCACTTGACTTTATAAGCCATTTCTGTAATAACTATTGTCCCGACCATTATAATTTTCGATCTCTGCATTATTGTACATCCAGTGGGCCTCACATAGAGGATATATCCTTTACACATTCAGGTTGTTTTATAAATGTTCATGTTTCTCAGCAGAAACACCTTTGCACATACCTATTTTTCCTTTTCTTTTTTCAGATAACTTCCTTAGGATAAATCTCCTGAAGTGAGAGACCTCCTGTGGCAGAGGGAATACTTAGTCTTAGAGCTTGCAATAAGCATCAACAAATTGTTTTCCAAAAGGAGTAAGAAGGGAGACAGTGCTAGGGAGACTGTGGGTGCATGTGTGGGAACACGATCCCGCAAAACCCCGAGCCACGGTCCTGCGTGAGGGCGGGGGCCTGGCCTGCTCCCCCCTTGCTGTGGCCGCAGGGCCCGGCGCCTGGGGAGAGCTCAATAACCCAGCCCGGGACTGACTTCCACAGCTCCAGATTCGCAGCTGCGCTTGCTGTTGTGCTCCAAGGCATAGAAACGTCCCAGCCAGGGATGGAGATTTTGTATCACTGCTTTCTTAGCTTTGGCTTTTGGTTAACAAATGAGACTGGGCTGAATGTTTTTGGAGATTGAGCTACCAAAGCAAGCCAAGCACAAGTCCCAGTCTCCCCCTCCAAATTTCTAGAAAATACTTAAAAGACACATATGCTAGGGCGCCCAGGTTGGCTCAGTTTGTTGAGCACCTGAATTCAGCTCAGGTCATGATCCTGGGGTCCTGGGATCGAGTCCCACATCGGGATCCCTGCTCAGTGGGGAGCCTGCTTCTCCCTCTTCCTCTGCTGTTGCCCTGCTGTGCTCTCTCTCTCTGTGTCAAATAGATAAAATCTTTAAAAAAAACTTTTAAAGATTTTTAAATTTTCTTTTCAAAGATTTTATTTACTTATTCATGAGAGACACACAGAGAGGCAGAGACGTAGGTAGAGGAAAAAGCAGGCTTCCTTCAGGGAGCCCGATGAAAGACTCGATCCCAGGACCCCAGGATCATGCCTGGAGCCAAAGGCAAACAAGCACTCAACCACTGAGCCACCCAGGCCTTCCCCTCCAAAAAAATTTTGTATTAAAAAAAAAAAAAAGATACATATGCC
The DNA here is from genome assembly GCF_011100685.1 of Canis lupus familiaris. NCBI lineage: Eukaryota > Metazoa > Chordata > Mammalia > Carnivora > Canidae > Canis > Canis lupus. The sequence goes on along the minus strand of NC_049244.1, from coordinate 20,346,112 downwards.
TTATGTTAGATAGCCGTGTGTGTGTGTGTGTGTGTGTGTGTGTGTGTGTGTTTATACGTCCATTCAGCCCCCCACCCCCACCCCTCAATCACCCAGCCCAAGCTGTGGTGAGCAATATACACAGAGGGCCCAGCATGGCCAACATAGGAAAACAGGCACGGTCTTCCACTGGCTTCTTACAAGCAGCTTCTGAGACAAAAATCTGTGGGAAACTGATATATTAGGAAATATTCCCAGAAACAAGGAGCAGGAGAGTGAGGAAGCGTGATCAGGAAGAGAGAAGAAGGTGCAAAAGTGCTTCAGCCAACAGAGGCCCTCAGAGGATAACTGGCTTAATGCAGGGAGCTCTGGAGACAGCACAGGTCACACCTCTGAGCTGTCCCCACCAAGGAATGAGGGACTTGGAGGATTTATAGTCCCTGTCCCCTCAGTACCTGAACTGTGCCCAGAAACACTAGTGCCCAGGCACCTCTGGCTCTTGGTATGTGCTGGCGAAGTGTGGTCCAGCAGGCTGCCATGTGGCCTGCAGCAGACTCCCAGCAGCTGGCTGAAAGCACACAGCAGCCTGTTTAGGGGAAAGTGGTAAAGGGATTTCGAGGGCAGGTGGATGGAGCCCTGCCAGCTCCTGCTTCAAGCTCACAAGGGTAATCACCATGAAAACTAACCCCATGAAAGAACACATCAATTTAACCAATAAAAGAACAAACACAAAATGAAGTTGGATCAAAAAAGAAAGAAGAGGACTCTAGAAGGTTCATCTTCATGGACACAGAAGCAGATAGCATATCTGCTAACTCAAATGGAGGTCATGAAAAGTAAGTTTTTGATCACTAATATTAAAAAAAAAAAAAAAAAAGTAGGGATCCCTGGGTGGCTCAGCGGTTTGGCACCTGCCTTCAGCCCAGGGTGTGATCCTGGAGTCCTGGGATCGGGTCCCACATCGGGCTCCCTGCATGGAGCCTGCTTCTCCCTCTGCCTGTGTCTCTGCCTCTTCTCTCTCTCTCTCTCTCTCTCTCTCTCTCTGTGTGTGTTTCTCATGAATAAATAAATAAAATCTTAAAAAAAAGTAGATACATTAAATAGCAGAATGGAACATGTGAGGAACAAACCAGTGGGCTAGAAGATTAAGGAATTCCCTGAAAAGAAATGAAATGTATGGAAAATAACTTAGGAACATGGGAAATAATTTCATAAGCCTCCCACATCCAGCTAATAACATTTCCAGAATAAGAAGACAAAGAACATAGATGGGCGAAAATACTGCAGTGATAACGGAAGAAAATTTCCAAAGTTAATAAAATACATGAGTCCTCAGAACAAAAATACCCAACAAGACCAGGCAGGAAACATGAAAAATGCCGCATGCATCATGCTGACATCGTTGTAAAATATCAGAACACCAAGGACAAAGAGAAAGTCCTAAATTTCCCTGAGAGAAAAGTAGATTATACATAGGATTTAAAAAAAAAAAAAGAGGAAGGAGAAAGAAGGAATATCACACTGACCTCATACTTCACATCAGCAATAGTTGATGGGGGAAGACAGTGAAGCTAGATCTTTAAAATTCATGGAAGCAGGTTGTGAACAGAGACTCAAGTGAAAATATCATTCACACAGGGAACAAAAAAAGGCATTTCAGACAAGCAAGAAAATGAAAATGTACCATTCACCAACCGCATCTGGAAGGATTGCTAGAGAATGTAGTCAGCAAAGCAACAGAAATTCATTTAAGAGCAGCAGCAGAGAAGCAATAATAAACTAATGAGAAAATGAACTGGTAAAATGTAATGTTAAGAAAAACAAGCATTGGGCAGCCTGGGTGGCTCAGCGGTTGAGCGCCACCTTCGACCCAGGGCGTGATCCTGGAGACCCGGGATCGAGTCCCACGTCGGGCTCCCTGCATGGAGCCTGCTCCTCCCCCTGCCTGTGTCTTTGCCTCTGTGTGTGTGTGTGTGTGTGTCTCATGAATAAATAAATAAAATCTTAAAAAAAGGAAAACAAGCATTAATCAGGTTTCCCACTTATTGAACACTTATTGTGCACTTATAACATGTGCAACACATTGCAGCTTTGCTTATTGATCATCTTCAAAGAAGTGCCAAGCAACCAACATCTCCAAATGAATAGCCTCTGTAGCATCATAATGAACTTCACTGAAAATTGGTAAATGCACAGAGGAGAGCCCGCCACAGTCGGGTCCGGAAGCCTCGGTTTATATGGAGGAGTGAAATGAGGGTCTGGATGGAGCCCCTTCCCAGGCCGTTTGTCCACTGGCCGGACAGTCTTAGTCCACTGGAAGGACCTCCTGGATAATACACACTCCCCCTGGTTTGTATTCCCTCTTCTCAAACCACAAGTCCTCAAAATGAATTTGTGTAATTTGCCCTTCTGGTCTTTCTATTAGAGTGCTTCAATTATTCCACTGAAACCTGCCAAAAGCTTTCAAACCTTTCGCGGTGACTGGCAGTGAAATTGAGTAACAAATGCGCTCAAGTCATCGGGGGCGCTCTTGTTTGAGAAGAAAGGACGGAGCTGCCCCTAAGTGTCCAGATCCCCTCATTTATAACACCTCTTAGAAGTTTAAAACTATTTGCTTTTCTCTGATTGATTTGATCCTTTCGGAGTCAGCTCCTCTTGCAGAGCAGGCTGCGGCAGGAGGGTGGCTGTCTTTGTTCCCGGGGTCCTGTCCACCGGGGCAAGACGGTGCATTTTGTTTCCATATCAGGAACTTCAGTGATCTCTGTCTCCTCGGGGATTAGAGATTGTTAATTACTTTCTGTGAAAGAGGGAGCCTGCAGCACTGCAGCTTGGCAGGTTTGCTAAAAATAGAGGCTATAGGTTATTTTTAAAAACCCTCATCGAGAGATCATGACCATGAGTCACATTTATCTCCGCAGTTTGCTTGCTGAAGGAAAACCACATGGCTCTGTGGACATTTTAAACCCTCCCTGAAACATTGCCACCTCTGCAGAACAAACAGTCACGCCAACCCACCCAGGAGGAAATGGAGGAGAACTTGGACAGGAGGACTTTTAAGACCCAATTTAGTCTAAAATAGATAGTCCATACCCAAAGGATAAGCGCTATTTTCTGAGCACTAACTCTTAACTAATGTTGGTCAGGCTGCTGTACAGCTCTTTCTACTTATTGTTAGCTTTTTTTCTTTTCCTTTCCAAGGAATATTCATAATCTAATGAAGAAATATTCGCTGCAGAGGAGTTCCATGGCATGGGAGGTATCAGTCTTCTCTGAGACATCAATTTCACTTGCTTACAGAACATTAAAAAGAAATTTTAAGAGATAAATGCATTAATCTACAGCTACTTATGATTAGGCTGTTCTGGCTAAAACGGAATACATTATCTGTAAGACATCTTTCATACTCCCAAGGCACTTTAAAATAATGAAAACATATAAAATAATATCTAAGTAATTAAAGTAATGGCAAATAAAAACTTAGCATTATATGGAATTGCCTATTGGAGTAATATATCTCTTTTTATAAGCCCTTTGTGATATTGCTATTAATTTTTAAGTAACAAAATACTGCTCTTGAACCAAAAACGGGATATTAACTAACACATACACTATTAATTGCTTTGCAAATGCAAAGTGCTAAATTCTAGTTTATAAAAATAAACCTTTGAGATTATCTAATAAAATCTATACACAGTGCCCACTTCTGAATCATGTAAGCAGTGGAGGAGGCTCCACGTATTGAAAGCATAGAAATTGCTTCTTAAGACCCTGCATCTCTTCTGTGCTGCTCCGTGCACATCCAGAAGCCTGGTATTATGTACCCTTTACTCCCACCTCACATGGTCATTCTGTCCCTTAGCCCAGCAGCTTCCAGATATTCAGGCATTTATTTTCCCATTCCCTTTCAGCTAATGGGATTTCCGACCCACAAGTAGGGCACTTCATAAAACGATGTCAATTCTTGGGGCACCCGGCTGGCTCAGTCAATGGAGCATGCAACTCTCCATTTTGGGGTTATAGGTTTGAACCCCACACTGAGTGTAGAGATAACTTTAAGAAGTTAGAAATCTTTAGGGGCACCTGGGTGGCTTAGTGGTTGAGCCTTTGGCTCAGGATGTGATCCCGGAGTCCTGGGATGAATCCCACATCAGGCTCCCTACAAGGAGCCTGCTTCTCCCTCTGCCTGTCTCTGCCTCTCTTTCTCTGTCTCATAAACAAATAAATTTCAAAAAAAAAAAAAAAAAAGAAAAAAAGAAATCTTAAAAAAAAATCTGCAAAAAACAAAACAAAATTAAATCGATGCCAATTCTTGTAGATGATATTCTGTCCCTAGACTGGCCTTTTCTCTTGGCAGCCTCCTGCCGTGATGATGTCTCTATGGCCTCATGTCCCATTGGCCTGATGACCTGACTTGTCTTTATTCACCCGAGTATGATTGATTCAGTCAGCACATCCTGAGTTACCTGGAACCATAGTCTACACCGTGCTGTACATACCACTCATCCCCAAGACAGGACCAGCAGCTTAGGGTGCATGGACTTAAGGAAGCACTTACTCTTGGATTCAGGTAAGTGTAGGGTCTGTAGGGTCAGCATTTGACAATGCCAAAAGTGAGCGCCTCCTTAAATCATGTGCCCTAGCACCTCACTGCTTAAAGGAATGCTGACTTAATCACAATCCAGCTTTTCCAACCCCAAGTTCTAAGCAGGATTCACCGAAAATTGCAAGCAGTAGGCAGAAAGGGGAGTTGAAGGGGAAGATCACTTAAACCTGGATACAAGTTCCCCTTTGCAGCCACTTCCCCTACTCCCCAGCTCTCTGCAAGAAAAATTGTGTCTCTGGAACTGATAGACTGGGCTCCTCCGCTTGTTAAAACAAACCGTGTTTAACATAACAAACTGCTTCTTGCCAGTGCTTCCATAAACTCTCCGAGGGAAAACACATGCTATGCATGTATAAAATCATGAAGTTTTCTAACATTTCTAAGATGACCTATTTTCCTCTTAGAGATTTTCAATGTATAGGAATATATTAAAGGTCTAAGAGTTCTTGTCGGAGAAAAAAGCAGTCTGTTTAAATTTGTTGCAATGAGCCTTTGACCGCAGAGCCTCTTCTGGGAGGTGGGAGGCATCTGTAGGTATCATACAGAACCAATGTTCTGAGGAACTTGGTTTAAGAAACCAAAATGAAGGAGTGCCTGGGTGGCTCAGTCGGCTAAGTGTCTGCCTTCGGCTCAGGTCGTGTCTGGGGGTCCCATGGCTGGGCAGGGAGTCGGCTTCTCCCTCTCCCTCTGCCCCACCCTCCACTTGTTCTCTCCTCCCCCCAAATAAATATAAAATCTTAAGAAGAAGGGATCCCTGGGTGGCGCAGCGGTTTGGCGCCTGCCTTTGGCCCAGGGCGCGATCCTGGAGACCCGGTGATCGAATCCCACGTCGGGCTCCCGGTGCATGGAGCCTGCTTCTCCCTCTGCCTGTGTCTCTGCCTCTCTCTCTCTCTCTGTGACTATCATAAATAAATAAAAATTAAAAAAAATATTAAAAAAAAATCTTAAGAAGAAGAAACCATAATGAAGTAGACTGTGCTTTAGATATAATTCAGGAGACATGGACTCGAAGCCAGCTCAGGAGTAATGGGACTAAGCACTCTGTTCACCCTGTTCCCAGATCCATAAATTGAGGGGGAGGGGAACAGATGTACCCTTCCAGCTGTAGGAGGTTAGAGCCCTATAACTCTTGCTTCCTGCCTTCATGGGTGATCATGGTCCCTTGGTGGGTCCCTTGGGGCCGGGCGGGGGGGTGGGATCTTTATATAAAAACATACGGGGCCCCAGCTTGGCATTCTCAGGTTCAGTTGCTGATTGAGAAGAACTTTGAAGTGGTATTTCAGAAGAATTCAGAAAAGCGGTCTCACCTTATATATGTCAGAAACATTTAGGTGGGGTAACTGAGTAGGGCCATCCCCTGGGCTTATTCAGAAGCTGAGAGAAACCCAATACCAACCAGAAGACCTACCAACACTGCAACCTCCTAAACCTTTCAATGATTTCCAAAGGGCTTCCAGGATTTCCATCCCACATCAGTTTAGGGACTTCATTTAACTCCAGCTTCAAGCCAACTTTGGATGTTAACACTGACTAATTGTCAGCCTAATCTTTATTCAAATATATCAATACTTTTCAGGCCAACAAAAAAAGGCAAATATTTACCCCTTGTGTTAAAGTAACCAACTTTTAAATAATAGACTTTGCTTGAATCACTAATAATCATTTTATCAATTTTCTCCCACGTTTTGAGAGATCTTGTCTAGCAAACTATATTTACTAAGTAATTAATTTGTTTTCCCTTAAAAAATTAATCCAAAGCACATATCACTTGGCTGTCTTCCCAGCCAAAAACAAAGATACTTGTTTTATGAGTTATATTTATTCGTTCAGCTTTAAAAATTTGTGTTTATTTTGTCTTACTGTAGTTTTTATTTAAACAAATGTACAGAACTTCTGTGATTCTGTTTGACAAAATACCTAATGAATACCAGTGGATGCTCACATGGCTCGTGCTTCAGGGGCTGCTGTCGGGGGGGTTATGGAATGGGGTTCCAGCACATTTTAATTCATCCAGTCACTTGGTTTTCAGTGGGACCTTTCCTCAGGAGAGCTCGTGTCCCACTGAAATTTCCTATCCTCAGTGTAATAAACCTGTCACCAAGATCATAAAAAATTGGTAAGGAGCGTTTATTAAATGCAGATCCGTGGTGCTCCGCAACAACCCTCCCGGCATCACTCCAGCGTGGAGGTGCCCCAGGCTCTGCGCACCCAGCAGGCTCCATCCAGATCTCTCCACTGGCACCAGGAGAATGGCAGTTGGGTTGACAGTTCCCCTAGAGATGGGGACTCCCCTCTATCCCCTAAGGCAATGGGGTACAATTTTGACCTCTTTGGGATTCAGGGGTTCCTTTTATAAAGAATCAGACTCGGGATACCTGGGTGTCTCAGTGGTTGAGCATCTGCCTTTGGCTCAGGTGGTGATCGCAGGGTGCTGGGATCAAGTCCTGCATCAGGCTCCCCATAGGGAACCTGCTTCTCCCTCTGCCTATGTGTCTGCCTCTCTCTGTGTCTCTCATGAATAAATAAATAAAATCTTAAAAAAAAAAAAAAAAAAAAGAACCAGACTCTAGTGGGTCTGGTTTACTTTGTCCCAGAATTCTCTAAGGATACATACAAAGATAAAGATACATGTTCCCTCTTTCCCAGGTGCCCTGCCTTGGAGAAATGAATTTCAGTGCTCTCAGATGGGATCAATATTTCTGGGATAGCGATCTTTACCACAACCCCACAACCCCCACTCCTCATCTTATTCTTGTTTTCTGCCCATCACACCCCTTACCACCAAGTCAGGCCTGTTAAGCAGCTGTGAACTCATTGTCCTAGGGGATGGATGTGCCCGGGCAGAGCAGAAACAAAGGTATCTTCACTGCTTAAACTCCAGGAGGCCAGAAGCCAACCAAATGTTTGTAGAAGCAAAATATTAGAGAGACTTGCTGTTTGAGGGAAGATTTCCTCGGGGCTAGAGAGAGGAAAGACAGGGGTGAGTCTGGAGAGAGAAGGCTTATGTTCTGCTTCCTAGCAGAACCCCGGGTAGGCAGCAAAACCTAAAAGAGGTTTGTAAAACCTGAGGGCTGGGGGTTCTGCTTCCACTCAAGCCCTGCAATGGTAGCAAGACTCCACAGAGGAAAAGGCTCTACAGTATGTCCAGGTGGAGCCAGCTCCGTGGGATTTCCGCTCCATAGGAAGTCACAGAAACAGCAGAATGAGGCCTCTGCACCAGCACAAGACCCAGTGGCAATTTGGAGGGCAATTTGGTGTCTCGGGGGGACCTGAGTAAGAGATGACCAAGAACTCAATGATCCCCTCCAATGCCTTGACAATACATGAGTCCTGAGAAGAGAGTAAACACTTGATTTAAATTAAGTTTCTGCAAAAAATAAATAAATAAATAAATAAAAATTAAGTTTCTGCCACTCTAGAAAGAATGAAAACTTAAAATAAAAATTAGTAAGTTTTTTTTTTTTTTTTTTTTTTTTAGGTTTTATGTACTTATTTTAGAGAGAGAGAGAGAGAGAGAAAGTGAGCAAGCACAAGAGAGCAAGCCTCTGGGGGCAGAGACAGAGGGAGAGGGAGGAGCAGACTCCCTGCTGAGCAAGAAGCCCAATGCAGGGCTCAACCCCTGAACCCTGAGATCATGACCTGAGCTGAAGGCAGATGCTTAACCCACTGAGCCACCCAGGCAACCCTAATGAGTTGTTTTTATTTTTATTTATTTATTTATTTTTAAGATTTTATTTATTTGTTCATGAGAGACGCAGAGAGAGAGGCAGAGACACAGGCAGAGGGAGAAGCAGGTTCCATTCAAGGAGCCTGATCACGCCCTGGGCCGAAGGCAGGCACTCAACCGCTGAGCCACCTAGGCGTCCCGTGAGTTGTTTTTAAAATTGTGTTTATTGGGTGCCTGAGTGGCTCAGTCGGTTAAGCATCTGCCTTCAGCTTGGGTAGTGATCCCAGGGTCCTGGGATTGAGTCCTACATCAAGTCCTGCATCCAGTCCCCCAACAGACTCCCTGCTCTGTGGGGAGCCTGCTTCTCCCTCTTCCTCTGCCTGCCCTTCCCCTTGCTGTGTATGTGCCCTTTCTCTGTGTCAAATAAATAAATAAAATCTCTTTTTAAAAAATTGTGTTTATTTTCTATCAGAGTAATGGGATGAAATTTCTATCCACAATTTGTCCTGGGGAGAAGGGAAAAGCAGCCTAGCCCTCCAAGCACAGGTCCCCTGTCAAGAGTCTCCTGCCCCCTTCTCCCCACTACCTATCTCTTCACCATTCTTCCCTAACTGGTGGAACCCTTGCCCTCTGAGAAGCCAAATGCTTCCTTCTCCAGAAGCCAGGAGCCTACTCTCCAGTGATTAGACTGAAATCAACCATTAGGGTAAAGGCAAGGTGGTCCGATGCCAAGGACTGAATTCCAAAGACCATTGGTAATTGACTATGTGGAAGACCAAAGAGGAGGTTGGTTCTCCTAACCTGGAGCACGCTGTGATGTGACTGTACACAGGGATAACAGGAGGTAGAAAACAGATGAATGGAGACATTTGCCTTTTTCCATTAGATTCCTAGTCTTTTTTTTCTTCAAGTTTCCTGTGGCAACAGATTGAAGGTGACAAGAGAAGAAAGGTTTAATTTGTCCCATCTTCGAACACATTACCCCCACACACACTTCCCATACAAAGGTAATAAAAATGATGCATACACACCTATACCCTAACAAGATATCAAAGTTAAAGAGGCCAAGCTCATCTTTTTACAAAAATGAGAAACTGAATCCCAGAATTAATACTATAGTTTCACTAAAATCTGCTATTCAACAGATATATTTTCTTTTCAGATAGCTTTTCTTTGGAGAGGAAAGAAAGCTTTAAAACGCAAGGTCTCCATTGGTTTTGGGGCCCTTGCTACCCACCTCTCTCTCTGTGAGACCCACCAATTGGTGAATGACCAAAGTAAAGACATGAAGAAAAATGGGGTAAAATTTGATAGCTTTGGTGCAAATCTGCCATAAATTGTCAAATTGACCCAAGTCCTGGCAGTAGAAGTTGACTGGGAGGACCCAACATCAATTCTTTTGGGTTTTCTTCTGAATTATATTTAACATACAATATTACATTAGTTTCAGGTGTACAACATAGTGATTTGATATTTTTATATATTACAAAATGATTACCATGAAACATCTAGTTATCACCTGTCACTAGACAAAGTTACTACAATATGATTGACTGTATTGCCTATAGTGTACATTACATCCCTGTGACCTACTTATTTTATAACTGGAACTTTGTACCTCATAATCCACTTTACTTGTTTCTCTGGTCCCCCCAACCCCTGCTCCCCTCTGATAACTACCAGTTTGTTCTCACTATCTAACGGTCTGTTTCTATTTTATTTTGTTGGTTCATTATTTATTTATTTATTTATTTTTTAGATCTCACAGATGAGTAAAATCATATGGTATTTGTCTTTCTCATTTCACTTAGCATAAAACCCTCTAGGTCTGTCCTTACTATTGCAAATGGCAAGATTCCATTGTTTTTCATGGCTGAGTAATGTACCATTATATATACATACCACATCTTCTTTATCCATTCATCTGTCCATGGACACTTAGGTTATTTTCCATATCTTGGTTATTGTAAACAATGCTGTAATAAACATAGGGGTACATTTATCTTTTAGAATTAATCTTTCCTTTTTCTTCAGATAAATACCCAGAAGTGGAATTGATATATTGTATGGCAATTCTATGTTTAATTTTTTGAGACTTCCATACTGTATTCCATAGTGGCTGTGCCAGTGTACATTCCCACTCACGGTGCATGAGGGTTCTGTTTTCTCTACATTCTTGCAAACACTTGTTATTTCTAGTCTTTTGTGGGGTGGAGGTGGTAATAGCCATTCTGACTGGTATAAAATGATATCCCATTGTGGTTTTGATTTGCATTTCCCTATGATCAGTGACATGTAGTACTCTTTCATATGTCTGTCAGCCATCAATGTCTTCTTTGGAAAAATATTCAGATCTTCTCCCCATTTTTTAATCTGGTTGTTTCTTTGTTATTGTGTTATATGAGTTCTGTATATATTTTGGATATTAACCTCTTATTGGATTTATCACTTGTAAGTACCTTCTTCCATTCCATAAGTGGCCTTTTGTTTTGTTGGTGATTGCCTTCCCTGTGCACCAACATCAGTTCTTGTTTTCTGCCATTTCTACTGCTGGTGCCAGCCTTCTCTTATCTTGACCAGGTCCCACTTCTCTCGAGTCATTTTAAATAGGAAAATTCTCTTCATAAGATCCAACTCTGAATAATCCACCTAGCCAATAAAAAAAAAAAAAAGTATATGTGGAACCCTAAGATAATCCAAGTAACTAATTCTGGTCATTAATTTTAGACTTCTCCCTCCCTGGGAGATTCAAGAGCTGCTGAAATACCAAGAAATAAATTACTGAATTGAGTTTCACTTCTCACAGCCTACCATCTGGTGAAGGTGCTAATGAACAATGATGTGCCCCCACAGGAAGGAAGAAATTAGGGGAAGTAGGACTGGGACTCCAGGGCTACATGAGTTATAATCAAGCCCTCTGTGACTCAAAGTTGTCTGGACTTTCAAGCAAATCTGGTTTGGGTTTTATTTCCCTAGGATTTATTAGCCATTGGAAATAAAAATCAGACGCTTTCCTTCCTTCCTCCTTTCCTTCCTTCTTTACTTCCTTCCTTCCCCTTTCTTTCCCTCTCCTCTTCCCTCCCTCCCTTCCTGTTCAGGAGCATTGCTGAATATCTATGAAGTGTTCATCCTACCATCAGTTTTACATTGCAATGCCAAGGGTCTGAAAATGGATGAGGAATTGCCTATGTTTCCATCAAGCACTAGAGCCCTGGACTCAAACTACATTCCTGGAGGAGAAGACAACTCAAAAGTGGCATAATTTGGGGCATCTGGGTGGCTCAGTCAGTTAAGCATCTGACTCTTGATTTTGGCTCAGATCATGATCTTAAGGTTATGAGATTGAGTCCCTTGTCAGGCTCCTCACTGGGAATGGAGCCTGGTTAAGATTCTCTCTCTCTCTCTCTCTCTCCCTCTTTCCCTCCCACCCCTCTAAAAAAAGGCAGCATAATTTGTCTTTATTTGTAACTATTATTAATATACAGAATGCCTCTATTGTCTCCACTGAAATCTTGAGCTTGTCTCTTTCAATATAGTCACTGGAGAATGAGCAAAATAGGACTGCTTTTTCATTAAAAATTTTTTAAGTAAGTTCGGGATCCCTGGGTGGCGCAGCAGTTTGGCACCTGCCTTTGGCCCAGGGCGCGATCCTGGAGACCCGGGATCAAATCCCATGTCGGGCTCCCGGTGCATGGAGCCTGATTCTCCCTCTGCCTATGTCTCTGCCTCTCTCTCTCTCTCTCTCTCTCTGTGACTAACATAAATAAAAAAAATAAATAAATAAAAAGGCGACAACACATTTAACTATTAAAACTTACGTGGGCTCACCAGATAGAACTGTTCACTGAGCATGACCATGTTTTGTTTTGTTTTTTTTTAAGATTTTATTTATATATTTGAGAGAACACGAGAGAGAAAGAGAGGGAGTGAGTATGAGCGGAGTGAGGTACAGAGGGATAAACCGACTCCTCACTGAGCAAAGCCTGATGTGGGACTCAATCCCAGGACTCTGGGTCACAACCTGAGCTAAAGGCAGATACTTAACCCATTGAGCCACCCAGGGGCCGCGAACCATGTGTTTTACCTACATTGTCTCATTTAATTCTAGTAACAAACCCAATGGCATAAATATTACTATTCTATTTTTTCAGTTGGGAAAATTTGGACTCAGAGATTAAGGGACCTGACCAAAGCCACAGAGCTATTTGAATGTAGAGCTAGGATTCTCATGCAGGTTCACGAACTCCAAAGCTGATTCTCTTCTCCTCTGCTGTCTGACGCTCTTTTTACTTCAACTAGTTTTTGTACATTTAACCAGCTTGCAAATATTTTATGTAGTTATCTGATTTTGTACTTCATGATAAATAAGGGATGGGAGATAAAGTAGAAAACCAAATGGGATGCACTGAAAATGAAAGATGAAGAAACACATTTCCTGGTTTGCCTGATGCTGGCTCTATATTTCTAGGGCTATATTTTCTAGAACCTAGTTCTAATATTATTATTTGGTACTGAATTGGTGAAGACAAGCAGTTCTCATATTTTCCTTTCCTTTCAGAAGGCAATTATCTTATATTAATGGTTTAAATGTTATTAGGGTTGCAAGAGACCCAGAAAAAGACATGCATAGTATTAATCAGTCACTTTAATACAGCTTCAGTTTATAAAACTAGATAGGATTACTTATTTTTTTTCTTATGCCCATGTTCTAGTGAAGCAATGTTTTTACTCTTTTTTTTTTTTTTAAAGATTTTATTTATTTACTCATGAGAGAGAGAGACAGAGAGAGAGATAGAGACACAGGCAGAGGGAGAAGCAGGCTCCATGCAGCCCGACACAGGACTCATCCAGAGACCCCAGGATCATGCCCTGGGCCAAAGGAAGGTACTAAGCCACTGAGCCACCCAGGTGTTCCTGTTTTTATTCTGTTTAAGCAAATAAATAAATAAATAAATAAATAACTCTAACACATTTTCAGAGTTACAGACACTGATAATAAAATGCTAGTGTCGAAATCAAAATAGATATCTGGATGTGCAAAATATGGATTTTTCTACAGCAAGGTAAATATTTCATCATTCTGCATATTCAGTCTGGAGAGAAACTGCCAAATGCCCCTTGTATCATATGCATTATATAGTTCTGCACTGCCTAACTTACTTAGGTTTAAGAATCCTTCAACTTGTGTCCTCTGAAGAAATCTACATTTAGTGTCCTTTCTCTTAGTCACTGAGTTTTGCTTTTAAGAAAATACTTGTGGGGTGCCTGACTGGCTCAAATGGTAGAGCATGTGACTCTTGGTCTTGGGGTCATGAGATCAAGTACCACGTTAGGAATAGAATTTACTGGGATCCCTGGGTGGCACAGAGGTTTGGCGCCTGCCTTTGGCCCAGGGCGCAATCCTGGAGACCCAGGATCGAATCCCACATGGGGATCCCAGTGCATGGAGCCTGCTTCTCCCTCTGCCTGTGTCTCTGCCTCTCTCTCTCTCTCTCTGTGACTATCATAAAAAAAATAAAAAATCTAAAAAAAAAAAAAAAAAGGAATAGAATTTACTTAAAAAAATTTTAATTTAATTTAATTTTAATCTGACACCACCATGTCAGATTCCATGAAGAAGCAAAATAACCCCAGTGTGTTAGTTTGCTAGGGCTGCCATGACAAAGTACCAACAGACTGGGTGGCTAACACCACAGAGACTTATTGTCTCACAGTCCTGAAGCTCGACGTCTAAGAATAAGATGGAAGCTGGGTTGGTTTCGTCTAGAGGACACTCTCCTTGGTTGGTAGGTGGCTATCTTCTCTCTGTGTCTTCACAAGCTCTTCCCTCTGTGCTTGTCTATGTCCTGCTCTCCTCCTCTTATAAGGACACCAGTCATACTGAATTAGGGCCCACAATGAAGACTTTATTTATTTATTTGTTTATTTATTTATTTATATTTTTTATTTTTTTAATTTCACCCATTTACTCATGAGACACACAGAGAGAGGCAGAGACATAGGCAGAGGGGGAAGCAGGCTCCCTATGGGGAGCCCAATGTGGGACTCGATCCCAGGACCCCGGGATCATGACCTGAGCCAAAGGCAGACGCTCAACCACTGAGCCACTCAGCTGCCCCTGAAGACCCCTTTAACTCCATCACCCCTTTAAAGACCCTGTCTTCAAACGCAGACACATTCTGACATTCTGGACGTTAGGATTTCAACATCGGAATTTAAATTAAAAACATTTTTTTAAAGATTTTTTTTCTATCCATCCACAAGAGACACACACAGAGAGAGAGGCAGGGACAGAAGCAGACAGAGAAGCAGGCTCCACGCAGAGCCCGATGTGGGACTCGATCCTGGGGCTCCAGGATCACGCCCTGGGCTGAAGGCAGGCGCTCAACCGCTGAGCTACCCGGGCATCCCTCAACATCAGAATTTTGCCAGGACATAATTCAGCCCATCATACACACCAGTCAAACTCTGGCATACCATCAGTTGTTAGATGTACCCCAATGTCAGAGATATTTCCATGTGAACAAGTGTGCATGTCAGAACTACATAGTTCTAGAATGTGGTCGGTCTGGAAGGGGGAGGACTAGTGTGCCATTCCGTATGCTTTGGCTCGTGTGGGCATGGAAATTTATAAACTTTTTCCTCTAAAACCGTTGCTCTCTCCCCTTTCCCCTCCTGAGGGACCTGGGAGAGGAAGGGAGAGCGTAGCTGCCCAGATTGCGATCTTGATTGCTTCCCCTCCCTGGTGCCTCACTTCCTGCCAATTCTTCTTCTGTCACAGTGCCCAGACTACCCCTTCCTTTCTCCCTACCCACACCCGCATCGGCCCTTAGCTCACACCTGGACAGATTCCATAGCTCCTGAAGAGGTCTTCCCACATCCATCCCCTTCTTTTCCCTCCTCATCCGTCCTGACAGAAGCATGGATCTGCAAAATGATTCTCAAAACTGCAGCCTCCCTCACGCCACACCCCTAATGGAAAGTCTTAACTGGCCCTTCATTCCTGAAGAATGAAATCCCAGTGTGTCTTAGCCCAACACTTAGGTGAGGTCCTCCACGCCCAGTCTGGCCCCCAGCCTCCCATCCAGCTGCATCCTGTGAGCCTCCTCCACAGCCAGCATTCCCACCTCCAGGCATTTGTACTCCCTGTGCCCCTTGTCTGGCAGGCTCAGGCTCTGGGCCTGTCTGAATGCTACCATGTAATTATTACATGTAGTTATTTGTGTCTGACTCTGCAACTAATAGCCATCCAAATGATCAAGACTGTAATGTACTCCATTAACCACATTGGTTGAGAAAGGATTTGTTTCTCCGTGGCTCCTCCAGAAAGAATGAAAAGTATTTCCCCCACCCCCTCCCGCCTCCCTCCCCTGAGAGAAGGTAGCTGGGCCTTTGTGTTTTGGAAGTCTGACTTCCCTTAGCCCCAGGGAGAGTTAACAGTCTTTTTTTGTGTGTTTTCTGTGAGAAAAAGGGAAGCTGCCTGGTGGGATAGCCTCCCCTTTTGTTTGCTGAGGTCTAGGTCACAGGTTGAAATTGGTGGCTTGGGATATCTTTTTTTGACCTGGTAGTATTTTACATAAATTCTAAATATTAATTGTAATTTTCAGAAAGTAGATTTCCTGTGAAAGTCTAAATTTCTGGGTTCTTTTTTAAAAAACCCTCAAATTTAACATCTCTGGGTTCCCTATTTTCACGTGGCAAAAATTGGCAGAGTTATGCTGGTTCCTGTTAAACAGGTCACGTACTTTCCAGTTTACCACAATCCCCACTACTCCCCAAGAACTTACATGACTCACATCATTCATGTACCTGCCTATTCTTGTAAGAGTCTGAGGTTTGGCCTCTGCTAAGGGTGTTAATCTGAAGCACTCAGGGGAAGAAGATGGTGATGATGAGCTTCAAAAGTGAAAGGGAGCATGGACATTCTTTAGGTCTTTAGAACCTGGACCTACTCTAACATACCTTTTTTTTTCATTTTATTATATTTTTCATCTTAATTCCAGTATGGTTATATTAGTTTCAGATGTACAATGTAGTGATTCAACAATTCTATACATTGCTCATGGCTCATCATGATATGCATGCTCTTTAATCTCCATCATCTATTTTACCCATCCCCCCCACCGGCCCTAACAACCTTCTTTCTTTTTTTTTTTTTTTTTTTAAGATTTTATTTATTTATTCACGAGAGACACAGAGAGAGGCAGAGACATAGGCAGAGGGAAAAGCAGGCTCTACGCAGGGAACCCGATGAGGGACTTGATCCTGGACCCGGGGATCATGCCCTGTGCCAAAGGCAGACACTCAACCACTGAGCCACCCAGGTGTCCCCTTAATATACCTTCTTTGAAGGAGCAGGACCAGGGATAGAGATGGCTGTGTGGGTGCCTCAGAGGACTGGGCTTTAAGTGTTTTCACCTTGACAATGTCAAGAAAATTCCCCATAGCTGAGCTGGGCCTAGAGAAACTGGAGCTGCCCTTATAACCGCCCACAGGGATACCTGCCTTCAGCTGACCTGGGCAAGGAGCAAAAACATCAGAGAGTACATCAACCAAAGATTCGGCATAGCTCCATTTTCCTGCCTAGGGCAATCCTCCACAGTGCTCCTACATTCCCTAAGTGGGAGGAGGTGGGGGCATTATGCTACGACAGCAACCCTTCATAACCCTGCACAGAGTCTATGGTGTAATTCCTCCTGCAGTCATTTGTTGCATAACCTGAGGGGGTGTGTGCAGTCTCTCAAATTGACATTTGACTTTCCCCCAGCCCAATGAGAGCCCAGAACTTAAATTTATTTATTTATTTCTAAATTACTTATTTAAGTAATTTCTACACCCAACATGGGGCTCAAACTCATGACCCAAGATCGAGAGTCAGATGCTCTATTGATTGAGCCACCTAGGTGCCCCTAATTTAATTTTTTTTAATAAATGTAGTGTCTTACTCCTAAGTGTGGTTTAGCAATTGAATTCTGTTACCAATAATAATAATAATAATATTTCTCAAAGACAGAAAGCTTGTTTTGTTCTTCTATACTCCTCCATAGTGTTTTGCAAAATAAGTATCTGTTGACTCTCACTACAGGTCTCTGCACAAAGTTTCTCTCCTCAGTAAAACTTTTCCATTTCCCTGGGTCCTAGGCAAAACGAGCTTTTACCACCCAAACTCACTTAAGGCTAAAAGTCACTTCCATGATTTGCGATGAAGAGTTTCATTAGCATTTGAGTTTCCATTTATATAGACCAGTCGGTGTGCAATCTGTCCAGGGGGAGTTCAAATAAAGCTCTCTACCATTAGTACTCTGTCCACAGCCTTAAAATTTTGAGTCCTTCTGAGAAGAAATTTTAGGAGTTTATCGTAAGAAAATAATCAGGAGATACGAGCCACGACTTAGGTAGACAGATGTTTATTGTAATATATTAATTACAACAGCAATAATAGGAAGGAAGCTCAATGTTCAACCACTGAGTGAAATAACATTCTTTTTCTTAATATTAAAGATTGTATTTATTTGAGAGAGAGCATGTGCATGTACACAGTGGGGGTGGTGGTACAGGCAGAGGGAGAAGCAGACTCCCCACTGAGGAGGGAACCTGATGTGGGGCTTGATCCCAGGACCCCTGGGATCATGACTTGAGCTGAAGGCAGATGCTTAACCTACTGAGCCACCCAGGCACCTGATTCTGACACATTTATATGGTAGAGTGGCAGGCAGCCTTTGAAAACAATGTGTTCAGGTATTGAAGGGAATGAGGAAATGGTTATAAATATTCCTAAGACCTCTAAATATGTTGTTAACACTTGGAAAGGGGTGTGACAATCTTTAAAAAAAAAAGTGGGGGGGATCCCTGGGTGGCTCAGCGGCTTAGCGCCTGCCTGTGGACCGGGATGCGGTCCTGGAGTCCCGGGATCGAGTCCTGTGTCGGGCTCCCGGCATGGAGCCTGCTTCTCCCTCTGCCTGTGTCTCTGTCTCTGTCTCTCTCTCTCTCTCTATCATGAATAAATAAATAAATAAATAAATAATCTTTTTAAAAAAAAAAAAGAAAGAGGTGTGACTATTATTAAAAATATCTACTCTTTTCCCCAACCCTTGACTGGGGTTCAGCTGTGAGATTTGTTTTAACTGCTGGGATATAAGCAAATGTGATGTTAGGGGAGGACTGAAAAGCAATTGTGTGATTTGGCTTGATCTCTTGAGTCTTTGCCACTGCCATAAGGACATACCTAAGCTAGCCCACTGGTTCTAGAGAAGGATGACAGATGTGTGCAGCCAAACCAAACCCCTCCAGCTGGGTGCAGTCTGGTTCAGTCAACCCCCAGCAAACCTACAGATCCAAGAGAATAAAGGATTGAGAATCCATTGATGTGGGGTTTGTTGTGCAGCCCCGGGCGATTATTGACTGACACAGGAAGAAGCTACACTCCAATTCTAGAAAGATCTTTTCTCCAGTGATCTTTGCAAATAGTCCTTTACTTTTCTCTTCAAGTGCCCCTTGTGCAAATAGTCCTTTACTTTTCTCTTCAAGTGCCCCTTTGATCCATACTGAATCCACCCAGTTTCCACGGGTGGGGAGGACATAAACTCACTCCTCAGTGGGGGGAATATCACAGTCCCAATATAAGAAGAGCATATAGGGTGGGAAATAATTTATGGCCTTCTTTGGAAAATATAATCTACCATATAAAAATCTCAGAACATTGCTATATAAGCACTATACATGTGTTAGCTACTTTCACTCAACAAATATTTACTGAATGCCTACTCTGGACCAGCTACCGTGTTCCAACCTGGAGATGAGCAGTGAGCATCTCGGAGGCGGTCCCTGTGTTCATGGGCTAACCAAAGAGAAGCTGCAGGCTGAAACCCATTACAAGAACCCTGCCCTGGTAACTGACCAGATGGGCTGTTGGACTGGAGATAATTTTCTGGTGAGTAGGCCAGCCCCAGGGGACCAGAAAATAATTCTGACTATAGATGTGTTTTTGCTTGACTGTGTCTGCTGGATGGAGGCTTTGCTGGCAACCTCTCTGAGTGTAGAAGGAAGAGGCCAGAGTTCTCAAAGGGCTTAGAGTCCAATTCTATTTCATTCAAGCAGTTACTATAGCTTTAATGCAAAGCAGGTGTTGGGCTTGGTTAAAAAAAAAAGAAAGAAAGAACTAGAGGAACCTGGCTCTGCTTTGTAGTAGCTTGGAACTCAAAGTGTGATCTTAGCACACAGTGTGGTCCAATTGTATCAGCTACACATGGGAGTTTTATAGAAATCAGAATCTCAGGCCCCACCCCTGAATTTATGAATCAGAATCTGCATTTTAAAAATGTAATTGTGGGGCAGCCCCAGTGGCGCAGCGGTTTAGCGCCGCCTGCAGCCCGGGGTGTGATCCTGGAGACCCGGGATCAAGTCCCACATCGGGCTCCCTGCATGGAGCCTGCTTCTCCCTCTGCCTGTGTCTCTGCCTCTCTCTAGCTCTCTCTGAATGAATAAATAAATAAATCTTTTAAAAAAATAATAAAAATAAAAAAATAATAAAAATGTAATTGTGGTAAAATATACATGTAAAATTTATTGACTTTATTTTTTTTTTATTTTACTTTTTTTTTTTTTTTTTTTAAGTAGTCTCCACAGCCAGCATGGAGCTCAGTGCGGGTCTTGAACTCATGACCCTGACATCAAGACCTTAAGCTAAGATCAAGACCTTAGCCAAGATCAAGAGTCAGATGCTTAACCGACTGTGCTTCCCAGATGCCCCATTTAACCTTTTTTTTTTTTTTTTCTAGTAATTTCTGCACCCAATTTGGGGCTCTAACCCATGACCCTGAGATCAAGAGTCACACATTCTTCCCACTGAGCAAGCCAGGCACCCCTCATCTCAACCATTTTTAAGAATACAGTTTAGTGACATTGGGTTCTTTTACGTTGCTACACAGCCATCACCACCATCTGTCCACAGAGCTCTGCATCTTGCAAAACTAAAACTCTGTACCCATTAAACAGTAGCTCCCCATCACCTCTCCCCACATCTGTCTCTATGAATTTGAATATACCGGGTGCCTTGTATAAGTGGAATCATGCAGCATTTGTCCTAGCACAACTGGCTTATTTCACTTAGTGTAATGTCCTCAGGTCTCATCCATGCTGCAGCAGAATATGCATTTTAATCAGATCTTCAGGTCACGTGTGTAACACATTAAGGTCAGAGAAGCCCCGCTCTACTGGATTACTGGGAGCCAAGACAGGGGGAGAAAGAATATCCAAGAGGACAGTCCTCCCTGGGATTCAGGCTTTCCTTACTCCTTACTCCTCCATGCTTACTACTACAGCATTTTGGGATCATCTTCACAGTTATGTATGAGAACAATTTTGGATTCCTGAGATCAACTGATTGAGCTCCAATCTGTCCATAAACAGATGGCTAAACTGGCCTCTGGGTATCAAAAGTTTCTGGCCTACAGGAAGCAGGCTTGTGAATGTATAATTGTCTATCACTCACAAAATAGCAAGGTCAATTAGATGTCTGTGGCCAGACTGCAGAGTTATCAGCCCACTTAGGTTCACACTTATTTAATAACGCATACACTTATATACCGCCAGCCACTATTCCAAGTAGTCATCAAATATTAATATCTTTAACACTCATAACAATTCAAGGAGTAGGAACTATTTTTATGCCTATTTTACAGGTGGGGAAACTGAGGCACAGCCCGATTTTTTTTTTTTAAGTAACTTTCCCAAGGTCACATGACTGATAAATGGTGAAGCTGGGATTTGAACCCAGGAAGTAAGACTCTAGGACCTTAACAACTACACTATGCCTCCTCTCTGGTGATTGCTTGACTTGGGTCTTCTATCAAACCTGAGCAAGAGGGAATTAGGTGGATTGTGGGCATGTTGTTGGGAGGGGTCTACTTTAGCCATAGGGGTTAGTTTATATGTCAAAAGGAAAAAAAAATAGCAGAAGCTAGAGTGTCAGAAAGTAAGTAGGAAACCCTTGTGATCTAGTGGATTTTTTTCTCAGGAGGGCAGAACATTTAGGGTCCACGTTCAGTTTACTTAATAATCAGACTGGTTTCTGATTTCCTCCTAGCACCCTGGCCACACTTTCTCTACCTCCTTCACTGGCTCCTTCCCCTCCACCTCCTCCAAGGCCTCCTTTCCCTCTCCCTGCTATCCCTCACTCATCTCGATTGTTCTCTTAGCTTCCAAGTGCAAAACCCCCAAAGCCATGGTACTTACTGTGATCTTTCTTCCTGGTTCTAGATCTTATTTCATTGCTTCCTGATGGCTCAGTGAAAATGTCATGCTAAGATCTCCAACTCCACCCCTGGGAAGATGAGCCACGTTGGTTGATAGCTTGGAGATCAGTGGGGCGCCCCATGTCACAGGCAGGCTGCCTTCAAAGCAGCATGCCCAAACAGCACCCATCATCTCCTTGCCCCGGGCGCGTTCCCCCAGGCTCCCAACTCAGTGCTGGCCCCACATGTTCTCTCTGTGAAGCTTGAAACCTTCCTCATCTTCCCCTCCCTTTCTCCAAACTTAGTGCAGCTCAAATCTGTCTTCCACTTTGCATTGGTCGCTGTCAGTACAGGCAGGAGCCTCCAGTCTCTCCAGCCTCCTCCACCTGCCTCCCCAGGGCCCACCCTCCACGCAGAGCGCAGCTCAGCAGGCGCCACTCCTTGGCACTGCCCTGCAACTCCATCCCTGCCTTTGAGGAAGTCTGCTGACTGCTCAGTAAAAATGACCTCCTTCCTTGCTTTTTCTCAAATAACAATCTTGGGCAGCCTGGGTGGCTTAGCTGCTTAGTGCCGCCTTCAGCCCAGGGCGTGATTCTGGAGACCTGGGATGGAGTCCCACATCGGACTCCCTGCAAGGGGCCTGCTTCTCCCTCTGCCTGTGTCTCTGCCTCTCTCTGTCTATGTCTCTCATGAATAAATAAATAAAATCCTTAATAAATAAATAAATAACAATCTCAAACTTTGAGAAAAGTTGCAAATATAGTACAAATAGCACTTTTGTTCTTTAACCATTTGAGAGTAAATTGCACACCTGATACGCCAAAAGTTAGTATGTATTTCCCCACAAACAGGGACATCCTCCCACCTACAGAGTCCACCTCTTTTCAAAGTTAGGAAATTAACATTGATCCCTTGCTACCATCTAATCCTCAAGCCCCTTCAAGTTCTGCCAACTATTCCCACAAGGCCATTTTCATAGCAAAGGGATTGGATCCAGAATCACATGATGTCAGTCATGATGTCATTTTAGGAGACCAGTTTGAGCAGCTTCTCATTTTTTCCTTGATGTTTATGTCTTTGCCATTTTTGAAGACTATAGTCTGGACATGAATAGAGTATCCCTCGATTTTGATTTGACTTGATGTTTCTTCCTGATGAGATTTGGGCAGGAAGAGTGCATCTTTGTCAGAAATGGTGCAGAAGCAATGCTGGGTTCCTCCACTGCACTGTATTGCATGGTGCATGATGTCAGTTTGCCCCGGTCCTGGGGAGGTTCACTTGGAACCCTTGATTAGAGTGGTGTCTGCAAGCTTCCTCATCTACAGTGACTCTTCTCCCTTTCATGAGTATTTTGTGGAAACCATTGAAACTATGTAAATATTTCATCCCTCATCAGACTTTCAATTGAGTCATTTCTTTATGCATGTCAGAATGGACCAGTGGTTTTCTATTTTATTCAATGCATTGTATATAATCTGTTACTATCATTACTTTCTTGCTCTCTCTCATCTCATTACAATTGCTTACCTAAAGAGGTCTTTAGCCATGTTTTTTGGCCATGGAGCCCTGAGTTTATCAAAACTGTGTACTCCGTTCCTATACAGAGGATGGTTTTTATCTGAATGTTTGTTACCCAAATGCCTACAGTTATGACTTGCTCATGAAGCAAAGTTGTCATAACATGAAACTTATGTGCTAATAGACCATAACACTGTCTACACTCAAATAAAGTCTCTCCCTGTTTCACACTAGCAGACATCCCTACCCATCAACACCTTTGTGGTTTGCAGCAATATCCAAAATTATAATTCAAATTCAATGCAAATCAGTTCATAAGGTGAAATTGCAAATCTTGCAGAGCTGCAGGGTTTCATGAAGTATGTGAAAGTAACTTAGCAGGACTGCTCCAAGCCTTGAGTGAGGCCAGTTAATGCCACCAGAAAGACAAAAGAGAATGATGAGACAACGTGAATAAGGAGGATTTAGAAAAGACCTTAAAAAAAATGATGAAGCCATCGAATATTTTGCAACCCTCTCTACAAACGTGATATGAAAGTAAAAAACGAAGTAGAGAACACCATACAATTTTATCAGAAAAAAAGAAGTTTAGATTTTTTTGTTGTTGTTGCTATTCTCAGAATGAGCACATGGCTGAAACCACAGTCTAAATTTCGTTGGGTAAAGTTATTTTCATAATTTTGGTCCTTTTTTTTTTCAGGATAAAATCCTGATCAAACAGTTTCTACTTACTGTAAAGTTCCCATCCCTATCACAAGAGGGTCCCCTTTATTTTTATTTATTTATTTAGATTTATTTATTTATTTATTCATGATAGAGAGAGAGAGAGAGAGAGAGAGACAGAGAGAGGCAAAGACACAGGCAGAGGAGAAGTAGGCTCCACACAGAGAGCCCGACCGGGACTTGATCCTGGGACCCCAGGATCGTGCCCTGGGCCAAAGGCAGGGCTAAACTGCTGAGCCACCCAGGGATCAAAGGTCCCCTTCAAATGGCTTTGCACTGGGGCAAATTACTTGCAGGTCACAACCCCTCATGTAATCACAGAGATAACTCAAAGCTGCTGTGGAAGACTGAGCCTCTGCCCTTTTTGATGCCCCTTGTATGTGTCATCTGGTCCCCCAGTCCTACGAACGTCTTGTCTTTCTTTCCCCACTTGTCTCCCCTGTCCCCATGTTTGTCTTTTGACCGTCTTTTTTTTTTTTTTTTTTTTTTTTTAGATTTACTTATTTATTTTAGAGAGGGGGAGAACGTGTATGTGCAGAGGCAAGGGAGGGGGGCTGCTGCAGAGGGAGAAGGAGAGAGAGAATCTCCAGCAGACTGCGCCTGGGTGCAGAGCTTGATGCTACACCCTGAGATCATGACCTGAGAGGAAATCAAGAGATGGGGACGCTTTAACCTACTGAGCCATTCAGGTGCCCCTGCTCTTTTACTTTCTGATCTCACTTTTCTTATTTATGAAAGAAAATATCTCAGCCCCACCAACTTCACAAAGGGTTGTTCTTACAATCCATGAACTCACGGATAATAATCATAGTTAGTCACCAACATGTCTTCAATCTTTATTCTGTGTCTGACCATGTGCTAAGAGCTTCACATGGATCATTGCAATGACCTCTCCCCAGACTTGTGAAGGTAGAGGACACTGTTATCTTGCATTTTGCAGATAAGCAAACTGAGGCTCCGGGAGATTCAGTGATTTGCTGAAGTCATTGAAGGAGTGAAGATTTGAGTCCAGTAGCTCAAGCTTTTAACTGCCGGACTGTCCTGTGTATAAAGGGCTTTGAGGACTGAAAGGTGCTCTTTGAATACACGCATCATTATTACTATGCTTCCCTGTGTACACTCTGAACTCTGGAAGACTTTGAAGGATAGAGGAGACATTACCAGGAGACATTCCTTTTGTGTGTGACTGGTTGTTTGGACCCCAAAATACTTCACTACTGGCACCCAGTGGCATCCATGGGCATTGCCTAACCCCGTGCAGACTGGTAAGCCTGAACTATATGCCTTGGAAGACCAATGTGCCTCTGAGTAGTGAAACAAGCAGACCAACTCACCCCAACATTTCATAATGTTGCCAAACCCTCCCCCAGCAGCTGTGGCAGAGGCTAACCTTGGTCACTCTGCCCTAGCTTTCCCATGCCTAGGTGGGTGGGACCAGGCACGAGGACCTAAAAGGAAGTTTGGTTTCTGTTAGATAACAGAGGAGTCAAGGTACATATGGGGTGCTGTGCTGAGCACTAGAATTTGCTGTTGGCAAATGCAAATAGGCATGTTAACTACCCACCTAGACAATGAGTAAGAATCCATCCACCCGTTCAGGCTGTTCTCGGCACCCCCAGGACTACCTGGAGCCAGCAGGGAAAGTAGGGTTTCCAGAATAGGGTCCTGTCCTCCCCTACAGGTGTCCCTGTTAATGGATCTCCCTCTGCTGGAGCTGTGAGTGCCCCAGCCCATGGGATAGAGTCCCTCTGCTGTGCTCTGCATTTCATTCTTCCAGGCACACAGTGTTTGTCCTCAGCCAGCTTCTGCAGGGGCTCGGGCCAGTGAGTGGGTGCTAATTTGCCTAACAGGCATAGAAGGGGTGTGTGTGTCACCAATGCTGTAGGGGAGGGAAATTATAACCTAAGCACGCCCTAGAGGTGTTGGATCTGCCTGAGGCAGGAAAGCCACCACTTGCAGCCACAGCAAGGGGACCTGCAGAGAGGAGGACCCGGGAGGCAGAAGGAAGAACTAGTTGTTGACAGAGGCAGTGGAAGACTGGTTGGAAAGCAAAGAGCCCCAAGACACCAGCCCTCGCCCATCCCAGTCTAGACTTCTAGTGGGAGGGAAGGGCACCAGGGAGGGTCCTCTTTCCTATAAATGAGGAAGTTGAGACCTAAAAAAACCAAAAACCAAAAAACAAAACCCCAGCAGGATTAGAGCAAGTATGCCCAGATGGTAAAGGACAGAGCTGGCAATCAGACTACGTCTGGACTCTTCCCCTCCAGCACACCCTCTATGAGTTAACATCACACACCCAATTTCAACAAACATTAACTTGTAAAACAGCTAATGAATATGCCCTTATGCAGAAGCCACAGCTTAAGCATACAGGCAAGAAAACGCGGGGTGATGAATCTCTTTTAAGATGGTTCGTGGTGGATCTCCAGGACATCTGCTGCTTTTGCCCACCACCCGTGTCACCACTTACGGTTGTTCAGGTGTCACACTGCATAATAGCATCCTGCTAAGGGGGAGAGTGGGTTCATATCCAACTTTAGCTCTACTCACTCAACCATGTGTCCTGGGTGTGGGGCTGCTTCTGCCCCAAAGAAGCTGGAAAGTAAGTCCCATGCACCCCACCCAAGTGATGGGCACACAAGGCTGCATCAGCCTGGAGGAGGTGCCTATCTCCATTTACAAAGGTCCCATATGGGTTAGCTGTGTCATTTTGCATCCATTCCCCCTTCTTCCGAAGTTAAAACACAATTTTCTTTTGGGGAATGAATCCTGGCCCAATCTCAATCCTGTGTTTCATGGAGCTGACCCCATTCACATTTCTGGGAGTGGACCAGTGACTCAAGCCTCTGATCAGTTTAAGGATGAACACCTAACTCAGTGAGAATTAACTTCAAAATTATTGCTGTGACTGTGAGTCCTGGAGCAACCTTTTCCCTGGCATTGCCAATCTTGGGAGATGGACAAGGAGTGAAAGAGAGAATGGTGTTGTTTAAAGCCTTGGAATCAGTTGTGTGAACAAATTCAACCCCCTAAATTTCCCAGTTTCAGGAACCAATTCTCCTTTTTTTTTTTTTTTTTTTTTTTGTTTAGGCTGGGTTGTGTTGTGTTCTCTCCCTTGATTCCAATGGCCTGTCCGCATCCCCCAGGGCTTGTTAGAAAGATTGGATAGTGGGGGACCTATTAACACACACCTGTAATACCTACCCTTCCTTTTCTCCCGGGCCTGGAAGATGCTGAAGCATTTATCCCTCAGGTCACTAAGAATACTGTCAAGCAAAGACCTGCATTTTAAATTCCATTTAAGCTCTTTCTCCAGAGCTGGGTAACCAAATGAGACAGCCATGGAAAATATATGACTTTCATTATTATGACATGGAAAGCAGAGCTGTCTAATTGCTTTTGTCCACTGGTGTATAAAGATTGAGACCAGATGTGTTTAAAAAAAAAAAAAGGAAAAGAAAGAAAGAAGAAAAGGCTTATGTTGGCCGTTGCTTTGAACAAAGCAGTCTGATTTCCTTTTCCTCTCTAAGGGGAGGACGACATAAAAGTGTTTTAACTGCTTGTAAGTTTTCATAGCCTCGTTGATTTTGCTTTTCACAGAAGATAAAATTGTGAAATTGGCCTTGAAAACTTTATTTTCGCTTTCCTCAATTCAAAGGGACAATTGTGGAGCTAAAGAACTGAGCTGCAGGTCGACCTGTGCAGCCTTTGGCTCCGGGCAGCTGCGACGCAGAGGGTCCGGGAGGAGTGAGGCCTAATGCAGATTAGCCCCCGCCCCCGCCCTCAGCCGGCTCACCCCGGGAATAAAGTCTTCACATGGAAATCCACGGGAAGGGATGAGATGGTGATCATCTTTAAATAGAACCACCCAGGCCCCAGCTTCTGTGTTTCATTTTCCACAAGAGCCCCTAAATCTGCTTCAACATTTTTTTTAACCTACCCAGTTATTTTTAGCACACCCAGCCAACGGAGCCCAGCAGGCCTGTGGAGGTCCTAATGACGTCCCTGAGTTTGGGGAGGGGGAGGGGCGTCAGATTCTCCTGCCACAAAGGTACAACTGAAGCATGCAAAGAAAGAAAGAAAGAAAGGGAAAGGAAAAAATAGTGCAGACCCAAAGAGGGTAATGATACAAAAGCCAGGGTGCATGGCCTTGAGCCTTCTGTAGGGAGCCAGGGCTGCCCACCGGAAATACAATTCATTTAAAGATTGCCTCCTTACTTTCTTTTTCAAATTTTATGTATTTATTTGACAAAGAGAGAGAGAGAGAGGAGCAAGTGTGTGTAGAGGTGGGGGGGGGCGGAGCAAAAGGAGAGGGAGAAAGAATCTCAAGCAGACTCCCCTTGAGGGGAGCCCAAAGCAGGGCTCCGTCTCACAACCCTGAGATCATGATCTGAGCTGAAACCAAGAGTCCTGCACTTAACTGAGCACCCAGGTGCTCCTACCTCATTACTTTCAAAATTATTTTTTTTTCCTTGAAAATTAAGATCATGTTCAGTGAATTGGGAAAAGAGAAGGCTCCCAGAGTGGCCATTTCCAGAGGGTCCTGGGTGCCATGGATCATGGAGTTGAGCCAAACCTGGGAAATGGGAGTGAATGGCAGGCAGATTCCTCTATAAAAACTCAAAGCAGCCCCTTGAGCCCCAGGTCCCCGTGCCTGGCTCTTCGCTTTCTCCTTCACTGGGGAAGAGGAGGTTGGTGGTTTGCTGCTCCCCTTGTACAGGGCCCTCCTTCCCATTCCTGGCCCTGGAGCTGAGTACTTACATCTCCCAGTGTTTACAGGGATCTCACAGCTCTGTGGGGGTCCTTTACACTCTCTGCTGGAGCCCCCCACAGTTAATCCCCGACTGGGGGGGGGGGTGGAGATAAATAATGTTCATGAATGTCCTTCATATACTGTATGGGCAACAAGCCCTCAGTGATAATTCCAGAAGAGAGACAAAATGATTGATGGAATAAGGAGGAGATTTTAAACACTTTTGCTGGAGTGGGCAACATTCCCCAGCACTTATTTTCACACATCTGTCTCTCCTTCCTTACGTTTATTATCATCCTAAATCAGAGTTGCTCTCTTTCCTAATACGGTGCCCTTGGCTTTACATTAATTCCAGCCTGATTTCCAAAGCGATGACTGATGTGTGGCATTACGGAAAACAGCCATTACAGAGAAATTGCCGTGGAGAAGGCTGCGGACTCATTCTGCTGCTGTGCCTAGGATCCAGGTGACCTTGGGTGAGTACTTTAGCTGCTAGAAGCCTTGATTCCCTCCTCCATGGAACGGTGGCCGAGCTAAGGCCTCCTCTGCAGCAGTGTTACAACGAGTCCAGGAGAAATGCCAAGAGCACTCGACGAACTATGATTGTATCACTCCGGAGCCTCCCTTATGACGCAACCCGGGATTCATGCTGTATGTCTCCCCAGAAAGGTGACTGCCTTATAAAAAGGAGTATGACACTTTGATAAATGGGGCACAGTCTCAGGTACAATATGGAAGCCGGGATTCCACTACATTCTCCTCCAAGGGCCCGAGCATGGGATGTCGGCTCAGATACCCTCCTTCTAAGAGAAGCTGTTGTTCCGTTAGATCCAGTGGGAAAGGCCTGAAGGAGTAGACCTGGGAGGCCACTTTCTGAATCATGTGGCTGTGTCGTTCCCCTCCCCGCCACCACCTCAAGACCTAGAGTGACAGAACCCGAGAAAGACACCTGACCTGAGATCAGCCTGTCCCCAGGCTGGCCAACAAACTTTCATTACTTGGAAATCTGAATTGGGAAACCTGGAAGGACCTAGGCCATGGTAGTGGGATCGTGAGGGTCATGAAGTTGGGAGAAGGAAACCATGAGAAACGGGAGTTGCTTGAGGAGGAACAATGGAGCTGGGCAGCCTGGGTGGCTCAGCGATTTAGTGCCGCCTTCAGCCCAGGGCATGATCCTGGAGTCCCGGGATCGAGGCCCACATTGGGCTCCCTGCATGGAGCCTGCTTGTGTGTGTGTGTCTCTCTCTCTCTGTCTCTGTCTGTCTCTCTCTCTCATGAATAAATAAATAAAATCTTTAAAAAAAAGAAAAGAACAATAGAGCTGATCTGTTCCCTGCTTCCATTTCCTGTCCAATGTCTCCTTAACACAAACTGCTTTTCTCCTGGGATGAAGGAAGGAGAGACATTCCAGCCCTCATGTATTGGGCTGAACTGTGACTCCAAAAAGACATGTGCACATCTTAACCCCTAGAACCTTTGAATAGGACCTTATTGTAGAAAAGGGTCTTTGGGGGCACCCGGTGGCCTACTGGTTGAGCATCTGCCTTTGGCTCAGGTCATGATCTCAGAGTCCTGGGATCGAGCCCCCACTTCCCTCTCTCCTTGTGTCTCTGCCTCTCTCTGTGTGTCTCTCATGAATAAATAAATAAAATCTTTAAAAAAAAAAGTGTCTTTGATGATGTAGTTAAGAATCCAATGACAAGCATTCTTTTAAGAGATAGGAAAGCAGAAGACACAGAGAGACACAGGGCAGGGAAGAGCCCTGTGAGGATGGAGGTGCAGATTACAGTTATGCTGCCACAAATCAGGGAACCCCTGGAGCCACCAGCGGCTGGAAGAGGCAAGGAAGTGTGTTCCACTAGAGTCCCTGGAAGAAGCACAGTCCTGCCAATACTTCAGTTTGGGACTTCTGGCTTCTAGGACTATGAGAGAGTTAATTTCTGTTGTTTTAGCCACCGGGTTTGTGGCAACCTGAAACCGGAGCTACAGGACACAAATACATCTTGCAAACCAAAATTGCCTGACAACAGACATCTCCAAATTACGGGCACGTTTGTCTTTGAGGAGCTACTTCTACGCTAAACAAGTAGGTACCACATGCTAGCAGTTGCTTAGTTTTCATCTCTAAATTTTGTTTACCACTGCCCTTACAATAAAATAATGACAGAAACAGCAACCATTAATTAACCATATACTATGTGCCAGGAACTTTAATGTGTTTTATACTTAATCTTCCCAGTTTTTTTCTTTCATCCTCAAAGAATATCCTTTCCTTTGACACCACCTTAAAATCATTCCCATTTTACAGTTAAGGAAACTGAGGTTTAGAAAAGTGAGATGATAACCAGGACAGGGAACCAGACGAAGCACTCCAGCCCAGAGGAGCAGGAGAGTTCTCTGCTTCCACACCCACAGTGGCAGAGGCAGAAGAGAAGGTGGAAGGAACCCAGGGCCCAGCAGGCACAGGCTGCCACATTGGATCAGGTATATATGACGGGTCTGGGCTGCGTGGCATATGGCAGGCAGAAAGAAACTGGTCTGAATTCAGGTCCTAAAACTACATACTGGCTGAGGAACCTTGGGCCACTACTTATCTCTAGAGCCTGTTGCCTTTCCGGAGCAATAGAGATTATATGGTCCTCTCCAGTGTTAGGATTAAGGGAGAAGAACATTGTGTACAGTGGAGAGCAGTCTCAGCAAAGCTTTGTCTGCAGTGGGAGAAAGTGTCAGACTCTGGGGCCAGCAGTCCGTCCTGAAGCCCCCGGGCATTTCAGAGACCTTTGAGCTAATAATAATCCTCCTAACAGGTGTTTATGATCTCTCTCTGCTGGCAGATCCATTTCCCCCTTTGTCTTTAAAACTATGCATTTAAGATATTGCTTACTAAAATTACCCGACCAGAAGACTCACCCGAAGGCTTGCTAAAAATTCACGTTCCAGGGACACCTGGGTGGCTCAATGATTGAGCGTTTGCCTTTGGCTCAGGGCGTGATCCCGAGGTCCTGGGGTCGAGTCCTGCATCAGGCTCCCCACAGGGAACCTGCTTCTTCTTCTATGTCTCCGCCTCTCTCTCTGTGTCTCTCTTGAATAAATAAATAAAATCTTTTTAAAAAATGTTCACATTCCAGGGCCTCACCTAGGCTCCCTGAATTCATCTCTAAGGGCGGGGGGGAGGCGCAGGGGGCCATGGGAAAATGGATTCCTTAATAATCAGTCCCAGATGGTTGTTAAAATTAGAAAAGTTCAGGAAACAGAGCATTAAAGTAGCTCTTCTTTTTTTTCTTAAAGATTATATTTGTTTATTCATGAGAGACAGAGAGAGAGAGAGGCAGAGGGAGAAGCAGGCTCCACGCAGGGAGCCCAAGGTGGGACGCGATCCCAGGTGTCCAGGATCACACCCTGGGCTGAAGGCAGCGCTAAACCGCTGAGCCACCTGGGCTGCCCTAAAGTAGCTCTTCTTAAACTTTATTGGCCATACCTGGCCCAATACCTGGGGCTCTTGTTGAAATGCAGATTCTGGATCAGCCAGCTGGTTGGGCCCGAGAATCTGCATTTCTCACCAGCTCCCAAGGGGATCCCTGTGTGGCTGGTTGGGGAGCCAAACTCTGAGCTGCAGGAGTAACTAACAATCCTGATGTGAACTGAATTTAGAGACCTTAGTTATAATCCTCAGGGTCTGTCCCTGCTTTACAGTCTATGCTCGACTTTTGTCACATTGTGTTCTTTCACTATGGGAACAATCATGTGAGATGGGCATTAGCCTCTTTTTACATATAAGGGTCCCCTTGTACATGGCAGTCAGGCAGATTCCTGTAAGGGAAATTGCAGTTTCCCATGGATGCCCGTTTATGAATGCTCAGGTCCCAAAGCACACTCACTCATGCGTTCAAAGTGGCTGTGCCCACATAGAGCTGCTAATGATGCCCCAAAAGAGAAGAGAAAGTCTGGGTACACAGTGGTTTTCTCCACCTGCCTGGAGCTGGGTTTCTGGTCATGGAGATGCTTTGGTAGCACTTTCAAACTGTGTCACCCCTTAAAGAAATTTCCACTCTGGCATCTCCCCTGAAGCTGCTCTTGCCTGTCGCTTGAACCGTCTCAGTCCACGGGCAGGTCTGCCCTGTTGGATGAATCTGTTACCACTCTTCTACTTTTGTGATTTTATGTTTCCTTTCCCTTCTGCTTGGGTACACACACTTTTTATTTTTTAAACTTTTTACTTTGAAATAATGTCAAGAGTTATGAGAACAGCATGAGAGTAAAATGATGCAGACACACTGAAAGACAGTTTGGCAGTTTCTTAGAAAGTTAAACGTGGCTTTACCATATGACCTAGCAATTCTACTCCTAGGTATATGCCCAGAAGAACTAAAGGTTTTCACAATGGCCAAAGGGGAGAAACAACTCAAATATCCATTGATGGATATGTGGATAAGCAAATTGTGGTATAAACAGATAATGGAACAGTATTCACTCATAAAAAGAAACGAAGCTCTGGATACATGCCACAGTGTGCATGAACCTCAAAAACACCACAATAGGGGCACCTGGGTGGCTCAGTAGTTGAGCATCTGCCTTTGGCTCAGGTCATGATCCCGGGGTCCTGGGATTGTATCCTGCATCAGGCTCCCCACAGGGAGCCTGCTTCTCCCTCTGCCCACATCTCTGCCTCTCTCTGTGTCTCTCATGAATAAATAAATAAATCATTTTTTAAAACTCCAAACACTGTAATAAATAAAAGAAGCCCCAGACATAAAAGGCCACATGGTATAGGATCCCATTTCTATAAAATATCCAAAATAGGTAAATCCATAGAAAGAGAAATCAGGGACTCAGAGGGAGGATGGAAATGGGAAGTAACAGCTGAATGGGTATAAGGTTTTTAAGGTGCCTGGTTGGCTCAATAGGTAGGGAAAGCATCAGACTCTTGATCTTGGGGTTGTGAGTTCAAGCCCCACATTGGGTAGAGAGCTTACATTAAAATGTTAGAAAACAAAATGGATATGAGGTTTTCTTTTGGGATAGTGAAATGTTTTGGATCTAGATGGAAGTAATGGTTGCACAACATTATGACTGTATTAAATGTTCCTGAATTGTACACTTTTAAATGGTTAATGTTATATGAGTTTCAGCTCAATTTTTAAAAACTGTACTAAGGTTTTTTTTTTCCTTTGTGCACTAAGGTTTATGGGGATATATGTATATATATTTTTCTTTTTCTGAACTATTTATGCCAACCAAATATTTCAGTATATATCCCCTAAGAACAAAGACATCTTACATAACTCTGGTAAAATTATCAAATTGAGGAAATTTAACATTAATGCAGTGCTATTATCTAAGCTACAGTCCACATTCAATTTTTGCCAATTTCCCAACAATGTCATTTACAGCAATTTTCCTCTCAATTCAGGATCTAGGATTGTACAATGCATTTAGTTGTCAAATCTCTTTATTCGCCTTTAATCTGGAACTGTCTTTCAGCCTTTAAATTTCTTGTTCTTTTTCTCTTTTTTTCTTTTTGGTCTTTCCTGACATTGCCATTTTTGAAGAGTATAGGCCTGCTGTTTTGTAGATTCTCTCTCAATTTGGGTCTATCTGATGTTTCCTTGTGATTCAGGTTACGCATTTCTGGCAGGAATAGCCCACAAGTGGTGCTGTCCTGCTCGATGCATCACATCAATTTGCCCCATTACTGATGATGTCCACTTTAATCATTTGGTTCAGGTAGTGTCTGCCTGGTTTCTCCACTGTAAAACTACCATTTTCTCTTTGTATTTAATAATAGCATATGGTGATTTTAAGGTCTAACAAAACTAATTCATAAAATCATTTTTTGATGCCAGCTGCTATTTTTGTCACTCATTCATCCAATCTCTACTTAGTCTAGGGAGGACATAAAGCTATATATATATATATATACAATTTATGGTATTTCCTACCCAAAGAACTCATTGCTCTTTTGAGGTGACAGGTTCAAAAGTCCCCCATTTTATTAGCTACTTCTTTAAAAAAAAAAGATTTTATTTATCTATTTATTTTTATTTATTTATGATAGTCAGAGAGAGAGAGAGAGAGAGAGAGAGGCAGAGACATAGGCAGAGGGAGAAGCAGGCTCCATGCACCGGGAGCCCGATGTGGGATTCGATCCCAGGTCTCCAGGATCGTGCCCTGGGCCAAAGGCAGGCACAAAACCGCTGCGCCACCCAGGGATCCCTTATTTATCTACTTTAAAGATTTTATTTATTTATTCATAAGAGACAGAAAGAGGCAGAGACACAGGCTCCATGCAGGGATCCCAATGTGGGACTCGATCCTGAAACTCCAGGATCACCCCCTAAGCCAAAGGCAGCCGCTCAACTGCTGAACTACCCAGGCATCCCCCCCACCAAATTTTATTTATTTAAGAGAGAGAGGGAGCACGCAGAGCACACAATCAGGGGGAAGGGACAGAGGGAGAGTGAGAGGGAGAAGCAGACTCTCTACTGATCACAGAGCCCCATCAGGGCTTGATCCCAGTACCCTGAGATTCATGACCTGAACTGAAGGCAGATACTTAAGCAAGTGAGCCACCCAGGCATCACATATTAGATACTTCTTTTATCAATTTTGTAAGCTGAATGCAAGAGAGAGCTATATGAGAATCAAGGATAGAATATATCCATTTTGGCCATGGAAACTAAGCAGTTGTTAAACTGTCTTACAAACAGTAGAGCTAATGAGTTTAGAATATTCAACTGCAGATAACTGAAATAATATATGGGCTAATGCACAGATTTTTGTTTCAAAACCTGTTTCAATACTTTGTGCTTTTAAAATGATCATTGCTTTTGGCCGCCTGGGTGGCTCAGTCAGTTAAGCAGGTTAAGCATCTGTCTTCGGCTCAGGTCATGATCCTGAAGTCCTGGGATAGAGCCCCATGTCCATCTGACTGGGGGGGTGGGGGGGTCCCTGCTCAGTGGGGAGCCTGCTTCTCCCTCTCCCTCTGCTGTTCCCCCTGCTTGTTCTCTCCTGCTCTCTCTTTCAAATAAATAAATAAAATCTTAAAAAAATAATAATTGCTTTTTCTTTTAGTTAAACATATTTAATGGACTGATTCTTTGGATTGGTCCAATAAAACTGGAATTAAAAGGAACTGAGAAAATATTGACAAGTAAGTACTCACCCTGGAGGGATGGTTAAGCTGTGTCATATCTGCGTGAATGTACTTGGTTTCACCTATTCACTTTCCCTTATGCAATTAATCTTTATTGTCCCCAACATGAATTGTCAAAAGGAGAGGGAAAAAGGCATACTGACAAAAATATATTTCTTGTGCAACTTCCAAGTATTTGTCACACTCTGTCACTTTATTAATTTTGAGTGCTAGAAAAATGATAAAATATACAATTAAAGAACAACATGTTTATGGCTCAAATATTTGAAAAGATAGTTTCCATTCTATTATTTGCTTAATTTTTATAATTTCAGATTGACCTTACTATTAAAAGTACCTATTTTACTGCAAAAAAAATTGTTTTTTTAATTGCCTTACAGAATACAGTCTCAGTTTCTAATAATTACACAGTAACTTGGAATAAGTGCACTGATCCAATCATGTTTTCAGTGCCTCTTTCTAGAAAACACCAGGCCACCATGTACTTGACAAAAACACATGAGTAGGTAGCCTAAGAAGGTAGGTGTTTTAGGTCAGTGCTTTCTGAATTAATTTTTTAAAAAAAGCTTATTTGCTTTTAACCTGCCTTCTCTTAGGTCTGGTTAGATTTCTAGATCTGCTGGTTATGATGTAGTTTTGAAAACAGTTATTGCTCTGTACAATTTAAGTCATAGATGTTCACCATAGAAAAGGTACAATATAGAAAGAAAAGATTATTCACAAATCCCATGCAGGAAGTAATTATATATAAATAATCCAGGACATGAAACTTTAAGCTATGTTGTGCTCCCTTTCATATAGTGAAATTTATATGTACATTATGTAATTTAGATATAGGTAATGTGATATATAAATATATATTTATATGTATAAATATATATATAAAATGCATGCACACAGTTGATATTAAGGCATGGTGGTGTAGCTGTGCAGTAAAGAAACTAGTGATACCCAGAGCAAAGTAACCCCACCTCTGGGGGCACCTGGGTGGCTCAGTGGTTGAGCATCCGCCTTTGGCTCAGGTCATGATCCCGGGGTTCCAGGATCGAGTCCCTCATTGGGGTCTCCACAGGGAGCCTGCTTCTCCCTCTGCCTGTGTCTCTGCCTCTCTCTCTCTGTCTCTCATGAATAAACAAATAAAATCTTAAAAAAAAAAAAAAAAAAGCCCACCTCTGTCCTGCTCCTACCCTTCCCCTAGCCAAACCTCCATTCAGGTTCTCTGAGGCGCACCCAGTGATACAGTCTGTTGCTTGGAAGCAAGGAAGCTTTTCTACCATCCGATTTCCCAGTACGTAGATGAGGGGCTTCCCCGCCCCCCCCCTCCCCCCGCCTGAATGCAGCACCTCCCTGTCCTAGACACGGAGAGGGCAGGAGGGGCGCCTGGGCAGAAACCGCCCCCCTCGCTGGTCACTACCCTGCAGTTTTGATTCACTGCATCTCAATTCAACAAGGTGACAGTGATACATTTAAAACTGGGGACAAACAAAAAACATGTTTGTGCTGAGGCCCAAAAGCCTCAAGGACTCCCAAGGAAATAAAAGAAATGATAGGACTGCAAACAGAATCCGAAGGGAAAAACTGCTAAGCCAAGCAGCCCCAATAAACATGGCCAATATTTCATGAGCACGGCTCAAGATGCTCATTATCCTAGGGATTTAACATTTTATTTCATCCATCTTTTCAGGATAAAAAGCTATGATTACACTCACATTTAAATATAAAACATGGGGATCCCTGGGTGGCGCAACGGTTTAGCGCCTGCCTTTGGCCCAGGGCGCGATCCTGGAGTCCCGGGATCGAATCCCACATCGGGCTCCCGGTGCATGGAGCCTGCTTCTTCCTCTGCCTGTGTCTCTGCCTCTCTCTCTCTCTCTCTGTGACTATCATAAATAAATAAAAATTTATTAAAAAATAAATAAATAAATAAATAACATGGTTCTTAGAAGTTATAGCAAATGCTGCCACCACTCCACCCAGATGCCCTGAACATCTTCATGCACCCCAGAATGGCTCCCAAAGGCCAGCCCCCTTATCTTTGTATCTTTGTGAGCCTTTTGGCTGTGAACATCCACTTTGCCTGTGAACATGACACGCCAAAGATGCCTGAGAGTTGATTGCCCCCTTGGGACATTCTTCACAGGTGCCTGAAATATGGGGTGTCAGTACCCCAGCTCCCTTACCTCTTGGCCAGGATGCTTGTGAGCTGTGTGTTCTTTTTTTTTTTTTTTTAAAGATTTATTTATTTATTCATTCAGAGAGAGCGTGAGAGAGGCAGAGACACAGGCAGAGGGAGAAGCAGACTCCACGCAGGAAGCCCGATGTGGGACTCGATCCTGGGTCCCCAGGATCACACCCCGGGCTGCAGGCGGCGCTAAACCGCTGCGCCACCAGGACTGCCCGTGAGCTGTGTGTTCTATATCACTTTCTGGAGTTACCCTGCAGGCTGGCACTTCAGTTGCCCACTGTGGCAGCCAACTTAATAATGTACCTTTGTTGGGGCACCAGAATTGCTTAATCAGTTAAGCGTCTACCTTTAGCTCAGGT
Source organism: Canis lupus familiaris (assembly GCF_011100685.1). Taxonomy (NCBI): domain Eukaryota; kingdom Metazoa; phylum Chordata; class Mammalia; order Carnivora; family Canidae; genus Canis; species Canis lupus. The sequence continues at coordinate 20,307,940 of NC_049244.1, read as the reverse complement.
CCTGATCTCAGGGTCCTGGGATTGAGCCCCAAGCTGGCTCCCTGCTCAGTGGTGAACCTGCTTCTCCCTCTCCCTCTACCCCTCCCTTTCCTGGTCCTGCTCCCTCTCTCTCTCTCTCTCTCTCTCAAATGAATAAATCTTTTTTTTTAAATATACCTTTATTGGCTGCTGCCATAGACTAAATGTTTGTGTTCCCCTCTCTGAAAATTTTTTTTAAGATTTTATTTATTTATTCATGAGAGACACAGAGAGAGAGGCAGAGACACAGGCAGAATGAGAAGCAGGCTCCCTACAAGGAGCCCAATGTGAGACTCGATCCTGGATCCTGGGATCACACCCTGAGCCAACGGCAGGCACTCAACTGCTGAGCCACCCAGGTGTCCCTCCTCTCTGAAATTTATAGGTGGAAACCTCATCCCTAGTGTGATGATATTTGCAGGTGGGAGCTTTGGGAGGCATTAGATCATGAAGGTAAGGCCCTCATGAATGGGATGAGTGCCCTTATAAAAGAAGACCTAGATACACATGTCCAGTTATAAGTCCTAGGGATGTAGTGTACAGCACAGTTAACAACACAGTTAACAATACTGCATTGTATATTTGAGAGTTGTTAAGAGTAGACTTAAAAGTGCTCACCACAACAACAAAAACTCATTACTATGTGTGGTGATGGGCGTTAACTAAACTCACTATGGTAATCATTTCACAATATATACACATATCGATGTTGTATACCTAAAACGAATACAATACTATATGCCAGTTGTACCTCAATTTAAAAAAAAGATGCCCCAAAGAGTTTTTTCACCCCTTCTGCCGTGTGAAGACACAGCAAGAAGACAGCTGACCATCTATGAGTCAAGAGCAGGCTCTCACCAGACACTGAATCTTCTGGCACTTTGATCTTGGACTTCTCAGCCTCCAGATCTGTGAAAAACAAGTTTCTGTTGTGTATAAACCACCCAGTAAATGGTATTCTGTTATAGCAGCCTGAATGGACTAAGATAGCTGCCTCCCCTCCCCTTTCTAAGGCCTGTTCTTGTACCTCTCAAGTAACTAACTGCCCTGAGTCCTCCCTTAGGGTGGGCTTTTGTGGGGACAGAAAGAAAAGAAAGTTTGAGCAACTTGCCAAAGGCTACATGTTCCTTACATGTAGCGGGCTTCCCCAATTTGGGGTTGCCCGCGAGGATCCTCAACTTTAGGCTAGCGGGGATCGAAGAGGTACGTGGAGGAGGTAGCTTCCTCGGGCACTGTCACAAAGGCCCCACTTCTCAGCCCACAGAACTTGCCCACTGTCAAGGCTACCCCAGCAAAGAAGACATTCCTCATCAGCCCCGTGTCATGCTCATCAGGCCACATCTTGTTTTAACCTCACTCCACTGTACCTAAATGCCCGGAGTCAGGCAGCCAGAGGCCGTGGGGTGATCTGAGGCTCATACCTAGGCCGTGCGCCTGCTGCTTGAGACAGGAGCAATGGCTGGCTTTGTTCTCGAACGGCGTTCCTGTTGCCCTAGGCTGGCAGGAGCCGGGGCTTTGCCCTCCATGTGGCAGATGGGCAGAAAGTTTGGGCAGTCTGCATGCCTGGCACAAAGCCCCAGAGGACACACAAATGTCTTTGTGGTGGATGCCAGGGCTGAACCGTGCCACAGAGAGCCGTGTGATGTCCTTTAGAAAGGACAAGGCATCTTTCCTTTCAAAGGAAAACCCATGTTTCAGAACCGCTAGGGAGTAAGTAGCCAGACAACATGAAATCATTATCCTTTGTCCCTCTGGGACTGAGTGTGAGGTTGCGAATTTCCCAAGGAAAGCATGTGATTCCTTTCTGTAAAGCATGATTCATTCCAGAAAAGTCCACTTTGTTCTCCTAGTGACAGGGAATTAGAATCAGTATCTTGAACATATAAACCAAGCAACGTCCCCTATTATCACATAACAAAAAGCATCCAGTTCTGTAAGACTTGAGAATTAGGAGGAATAATGGTGTTCAGAATTTTCTGAACATTACCATCTCAGATTGTGAGAAGAACAGTTTAATGTAAAAATCTCTGTTTTACGTTAAAATCTGCTGTAGCCCTCATCCTGAGCCCACGGGTCATTTCCTGAAATCAATTATGGGAGCCATGAGCCTGATGGGAACAGGAGTTAGCTTCATCTGTTTTTCACAGCAGTTCATCCGGATTTGCAGAAAGGACTCAGGTCCGCGTGCATGTGGCTGGAGCCCTCCACTCAGAGGCCTGCTTGCTGCCTGGGAGGTCCTGACACCGACCCTCTTCAGGATTACGATTTGAAAGGTACCCAGGCCTTCCTTCTGCAAAGAAGCCATCTCTCTTTTACTTTGTCTTCAGGTCCCAGCTGTTAGACACTTTTCTTTCTTCTTCCCCTTCTAGTACCATCCTCCCCAGCTCCCTGCCTCTCAAGCCTAGAGCTGTCTTCCCAGCTTCCCTTTCCTTAATGCTATGGTATTGTATTTTGTAAACTCTACCCCCAATCCAGGGCTCAAACTCACAACCCCAAGATCAAGAGTCACATGCTCTCTCAACTGAGCCAGCCAGGCACCCCTCCCTGTTGCTCTTATAGAAAAGCCCAGGTGCCATTTTCACAGAATGCTCCCACTACCTGTAGGGAGACTCACTAGGAGAAAGAATATCAGCAAATATGGGAATGAAGATTTTTTTGACAATTACAAAATTGCAGAATGGCTATTGTGTGGATTACATGAGGTCATATAGAGCAGCGCCTGAGTGGATCAGTTGGCTAAGTGTCTGACTCTTGGTTTAGGCTTGGATTGTGGTCTTGGGGTCCTAGGATTGAGCCCCACATTGGGCTCCACGCTCAGAGCCTTTGCTTAAGATTCTCTCTTTCGGGGATCCCTGGGTGGCTCAGTGGTTTAGCGCCTGCCTTTGGCCCAGGACGCGATCCTGGAGTCCCGGGATCAAGTCCCACGTCGGGCTCCCGGGATGGAGCCTGCTTCTCCCTCCTCCTGTGTCTCTGCCTCTCTCTCTCTCTATGTCTATCATAAATAATAAATAAATATTTAGAAAAAAAAAGATTATCTTTCCCTTTCCCTCTGCACCTCCCCTCCACTCTCTTCTTCTTCTTCTTCTTCTTCTTCTTCTTCTTCTTCTTCTTCTTCTTCTTCTTCTTCTTCTTCTTCTTCTTCTTCTTTCTTCTCCTTCTTCTCTCTCTTTCTCTCTCTCTCTAAGTAAACCTTAAAGAAATAAATGGGGTCATATAGAAAAACTATCCAAACCAAGGAAGAGAAAGAAATGGTTGAGTGAGGAATATGAGACATGCTGATATGGGACATGCTAAGCTGAGCTCTCAGTAATAATGGGTACCTCTTTTTTTTTTTTTAAGATTTTATTTATTTATTCATGAGAGACAAACACACACACACACAGAGGCAGAGACACAGGCAGAGGGAGAAGCAGGCTTCATGCAGAGAGCCCGACGTGGGACTCGATCCCAGGTCTCCAGGATCACACCCTGGGCTGAAGGCAGCGCTAAATCGCTGAGCCACCCGGGCTACCCCTAATGGGTACCTCTTAATGTTCTCACAATAAGGGTCTAACTCAGAGCTCTCCAGTAAAAATATAATGCAAACCACATATGTAATAATAAATATTTTAGCAGTTCTATTTTAAAAAGTAAAAAGGAACAGGTAATCTTCATTTTAATAACATGTTTAAACCACACTATCATTTCGATATGTAACCAACATAAAAAGCTAATGAGATAGTTTGCAATCTTTTTTTTTATATCAACTTTATGTGTTTTACACTTAGCATGTCTAAGTTCAGACCAGCCACATTTCACTCTATAGCCACATATGGTAATGGCTGTCATAATAGCATAGGTCTAACACATCTTATTTCATCCTCTAAGATGAGAACCATTACTATTCCCCTTTTACAAATGAGGAAACTGAGGATAGGAGCTATTCAGTAACTTGTCAAAGTGGTCAGCCATGAATAGAGGTTTCATTTTTAAAGAGAATCCTTGCATTGCCACTTCCAGCTTCCAGGACCTCTGACGGCTTGCTTCAAGTCACCCAGCCTCAATTTCCCCATAATTGAAATAGAAGAAACAAAATAATACCTATTGTTAGAGTGGCTGGAGAGATTCCAGATCATGTATGTGGAGGCCTATTGAGTGGCTCCCACAAAAAAAAAAAAAAAAAAAAAAAAAAAAAACACTTAATAGGTAACTGGCTATTCTGATACAAAGGACTGAGCAGAAAGTCTCTGTATAGGAGAAATGAATACTGCTTCCTTGGGTCTGTGAGCTGAAAACAGGCATCCCCTTGTCAGTCTTTCCCCTGCACCTAGCACCCTCATACTTCCAGTTGGCTGCCACAGACCCAGACTGCCCAGCCCACCAGTTCTTACCTCCTGGGCAGCCCCACATTCCTCCCTCTGGAGCCAGGGATCTCTCCCCTCCCTGCCTTTCCCCCTGTGAGATTTGCTTTCTCCTGGGTGACTGTTAAGCTAATAGAATCTCAATATGTCTGTGCTCGTTATCTATTACTGCATTAAAATGACCGTAAAATATAGTGGCTTAAAACAACATTTATTTTGCTGACAAATCTGCAAGTTGGTCATAAATTAAGCTGCCCAATTTGAGAGGTGTTTTGTGTATCTATTCGGTGCCAGGCACTACGCAGATTCTGTGGACATAGAAATGAATCTGATTGAGTCCCTGCCTCTCCAGGAGCCAAGAGTCTGGTAGGAGTTGTACAGAGGTGCCTGCCAACTGCTTCTATATTAGCCACTCTACTCAGGGAGGTCAGACCTCAGGAATTCCTTGTCAATTTGTGGGGTGCAAGTTTTAATATAGCATCAGTGCAGGTAGCACAGTGTCTTCACTTCCAGGGACTTTCAAACCTGAATCCATGTGGTGAGGCAGGAAAGACTATAATGCAGATGAAGGTTTAGGCGGGACATCTGTTTTGAAATATACCAAAAGGAATCCCCACTAAGTAATTTAATTTTTTAAAGTAATTTAATTTTAATTCTGAAACAGGATTTTTTTCTTTAACTTAAGAAAAACTTCACCATGGTTATTGTTCTCCATAACTGGACTTTTACAAGACCAGCGCTCTAACCTCTGGGCTATGGCACCAACGGCTATAATCGTACTTTTAAATGTTCTCTCTTCTACTTTAAGTAAAAAGAGTGAATTTGCAAAGTTCAACATCCTCTAGGGGCTTTTGGTGCAAGATGGCCAACTAAGCACATGTTTATATCTCTTCCGTACCTAAATCCCACTGAAGTGGCCGGAGAACTAGAGCAATCACATGATCCTGTGAAGTGCTGGGAGGTGGATGGGGTGCCACCAAGAGATGAGAGCAGTAAGGAATTTTGAAGTGAGATGAACAGAAAATCTCACAAAACTGGACTCAGCCTGATATAACCCAAAGAAAGTATCTTCCCCCAAAGTGAAATTTCCTGAAAGCGTCATGGAAAACCCCCAAGAAAAGAGGCAGCAAGAGCCCGGTAAAGGACTGAACAGTGGGTTGTCAACTTGTTAATTGATTAAAGGGCAGCAAAACTAGGCTTTGCTTGTCACAGGCTGATTCTGGAATATTCCCCTCGGGAAAACCTGTCAGAACATGGTTGATAGAAGGAAGGTTCCCTGCATAAAACTCCCTGAGGGAGTACTAGACCCACTATTTCTTGGGTTATGCCCAGGTAAGCTCTGTGCCATGAGCAACAGGAGCTCCATATCTAGAAGTTATTGGAAAGGAAAGGCCACCTGGCTGCACTCACTACTCCCATCCCTTTCACAATCACTGGAGTGAGAACTCACCTTGTTAGAACATTCATTGGCTGGCAGGTATATAAGGATGATCAATCTAGACCATCATCTACAAATACAAACAAAAAAACTAAACGTTACCAGATACTTGAGGAAAATCATTAGCTTGGAGAAAATAATCTAAATTGATACAAGAAGAAGAAAGCCTTAATTATGTATTGTGAGTTTCCTGAGAATTAAAAGTTAGCAGACCAATAATAGACAAGGAGGAAATATTTGAAAGTTATGTAAAGAAAGGATTATTATCCTGGTAACCTGGGTGGTGCAGTAGGTTAAGCATCTGACTATTGGTTTTGGCTCAAGTCCTGATTTCAGGGTTGTGAGATCGAGCCTGTGTAGGGCTCCACGCCTAGTGCAGAGTCCACTTGAGATTCTCTCTCCCTCCTTCCCACTTGTGCTCATTCTCTCAAATAAATAAATCTTAAAAAAAGAGAAAACATTATTATCCATAACATACAAATAGATTCTATAAATCAAAAAAATGAAAAAACAAACTTTTTAAAAAAAAGATGTTATTTATTTATTCAGGAGAGATAGAGAGAGAGGCAGAGATATAGGCAGAGGAAGAAGCAGGCTCCATGAGAACCCATGTGGGACTTGATCTCAGGACCCCAGGATCACAACCTGAGCCAAAGGCAGACATTCAACCACTCAGGATCCCAAAACAAACTTCTTGATAGAAAAATTGGCAAAGAATAATAATAGGCCATTCATATAAAAATAGAAGTTATACATGGAAAAAACATGGAAATGCTTGTTGTACATGTACAAGTACAATGTACATGTACAATGCCCTTGTATGTATTTTTTAAAGATTTTGTTTATTTATTCATGAGAGGCACAGAGAGTGAGGGAGAGAGGCTGAGACACACACAGAGGGAGAAGTAGGCTCCCCGTAAGGAGCCGGATGCAGGACTCAAACCTGGACCCTGGGATAACGCCCTGAGCCAAAGGCAGACACTCAACTGCTAAACCACCCAGGCATCCCTGCCCTCATATTTTTTTAAAGTGGCTGGTCTATATATCATGACGAGGAAAGATTTCTAAATTGTACATATGTAGTACAAAACAAAAAAGTCACAAATACATCAAGTGTGACCTCATTTCTTTCATTCGTTCAGCAAACATGTTGACCAATGTCTACATGTTAGGCTGCAGTGAAGGTCACCTTCTAGTGGGCATGCTAGACAAATAAATAAACATATAACAAGACAATTACAGATTGTGATAAGCTCCGTGAAAGAATAAAGTGGAGGATGAAAGAGTGATTGGGGAAGGGAACATTTTTCAGAAGGGGTGACATTTTTTAAGAGATACTGGAGGATGAGAATGATTCAGCTAAGTAGGGAGCTATAAGAGGAGGAGCAAAGAGGGGTGGAGGGAAAAGAAATGCAAAGACCTGGCAGTGGGAAAGGGTCTAGTATGTTCAAGCAAAAGACAAGCAATAGAGGGAAAGGAAGCATGGTATGAGAGAGGAGGCTGGAGAGAATGTGAGACACTGGTCCAAGAACAGAATTTAAAATCAGCCTTTGGAGCAGTGATGGTGCTGCCAAGTCAAAGCTGCAAGCAGAGAGGTGGGGGGTGTAGATAGTGGGGCAGGGCGATAAGTTACTAACAAGCCCAGAGGTACAAGAAGTACCCCTGGGCTTGATGTGCTTGCTGCCACTACCAAGAACAAGGACTGGAGTCAAATGGAGAGGAAGGCAGTAAGCTGAGAGATTAAATCCTCAGTGAATAAAATGCAACAAGTAGGCAGCTGGTTGATGACAGCATGGAGTGATTGCCAAGGAGTAGAGAGAGCTGTCAAGACCTTCCAAAGTCATTTAGGTCTTTGAGAGAGAAAGAAGGTGGAATGGTTTTGGCCACAGATCTGACGAGCAAAGTGGACCACTCATCCCCTTCTGGCCCTAATGGACATTTTTTTGAATGCATAGAAAATGGTCTGGAATGATATATATCAACCTAGAAATGTGGCTCCTTTGGGTATGGAAACTCCTCTTTTGACTCTTGCACTTCTGTTAGGTTTGTTTCTTTTTTTCCTTCTTTTTTTTTTTTTTTTCTGGTTTGACAGAGAACCCACAAGCAGGGGGAACAGTAGGGCGCGAAAGAGAAGCAGACTCAATACCCTGGGATCATGACCTGAGCCAAAGGCTGGCGCTTAACCAACTGAGCCACCCAGGCACCTCTATTTGCCTCTTTTTAACAATGGATGCCTATGTGTGCAAAAATGCATTTGTGAGTTTTTTAAACAATGAAAATAAAGGATAAGATTAATGGCAGAGAGGAGAAAGCCAGCATAAACACTATACCACCCCCATCACAACTATTAACAGAATAATTTTCACAGACAATAACAGGTCTCAGAGTACACAAGTTGGCATTATAGGGCTTCCCCAGATCCTGTAAAATCAACCACTAGACTTCTTTGATGGAGGAGTTACATTCACCTTCCTATCACTGTTCTAATTCCAGAAATGAGCAGTAAAAAAAATATATAATGGGTCCAGAGGGGCTATTATAATTGATTGGATAGTCCAAGATATTCTCAAATTTTAAAAGATGTCATTATGAATCTATCATCCTAAAACTTATCTTACTTATCTTGACAAGATTGAAAAGAATTATCTCTTGAAACTGATAATCAAAAAAAAAAAAAAAAAGAAAGAAAGAAAGAAAAAGAAAAGAAAAAAGGAAAGTTTGTGAAATGTTTGATGTTTCGGAATCAGTCTTTATTAAAGTGCAGTATCTTTGGGAGATGCCTGGGTGGCTCAGTGGTTGAGTATCTGCTTTTGACTCAGGTCCTGATCCCGGGGTCCTGGGATGGAGTCCTGCATCGGGCTCCCCGCAGGGAGTCTGCTTCTCCCTCTGCCTATGACTCTGCCTCTCTCTGTGTGTCTCTCGTGAATAAATAAATAAAATCTTTTAAAAAAAATAATGCAATATCTTTGGGTGTTTGCTTCTTCTAGATCCCCCATCTGCCTTCCTTTCTGGCGAGATTCCTTTCTTGGTTCCCAGAACATTCCAGGAGAAAGAATTGTCTCAGTGCCAAAATCTTTGAGGAGCCCTCTCCCTGTGTCATGGCAGCATTCATTTGTCTTGAATGGGTGTGGTTCTTGCCTGCAGGTGGTCTATGATCTAGCAGTGTTTCTCAAGAGGAGAGGAATGACCTTAGGAGCCCACCCTATGCTCCTCTCCTGATGTAATGAATCAGGATCTCTGTGGGTGGAGCCTGGGAACCTATCTACTTTTAACAAGATTTCCCAGGTGATTCTATTCTGCTCAGTGAAGCTTGACAAATATTGATATGGGGGCTTGCCGGCAGTAGTAGAGGGTCATTTCAGAGGTATAACCACCAGTGTGCATGCAGGTTATGCAATGCCTTCCCTCCTTCTTCTTGGGCATGTCACTTGACAGATGCCATTCATGAAATTAAATTATATACTTAATAAATATAAAGATGTAAGGAAAATTGCCAGGCCAAAGTTGTTGCACTGTCACTGAAGTTAGGCTTTTTTTTTTTTTTTAAAGTAAGCTAAACTGAAAAATGGCATGCCTATTACATTGGGTTTTACATGAAATAATGGATTTTCAATTTTTCTTAAGGTTTTATTTATTTTTTCATAAGAGTCACACACAGAGAGGTAGAGACACAGGCAGAGGGAGAAGCAGGCTCCCCGTTAGCAGGGAGCCTGATGCGGGACCCTATCCCAGGACCCCAGGATCATGACCTGAGCCAAAGGCAGTGGTTCAATCACTGAGCCACCCAGGAACCACGTCAATTTTTTTTTTTAAGACAAGAAAGTCATCCCTCAAATCTCTGAATGTTCTGAACCCTGGCATTTAATCTTTATATCCTGTAACCTGTCTAAAAAGTCCAGTCTAAACCTGGAAAAACAAGGCCAGATACACACTTCTGATATTTGGCCCTCCTGAAAATAAACCAAGAAACTCAAGGCACATGAGGCAGAATTGGATCACTGCAATTACATAGTCTTGTTTGTGGAGCAAGTGAAAAAAATCATTACATGTTTTATTGCACTTCAGAATCTATTTACAACTGCCTCGTCATTCCGAGTTTGGATTTTTCTTTGAAATGAAAAGTCCTGTAATAAAAAATAATAGAGAGGGATACTATATTGGAAAAATGGTAATGGAACTGTAAAAAAGAATAATACATCATACCATTGTTGTTCTTTAAGATTCATTCAATATCCACCTTAAAAAAAAAATTAGGTTCCAGGCAATGTTCTAGGTGCTCAACAGCAGCAGTGAATGAAACTAAACAAGCATGTTTGTTCTCATGGAGCTTGTATTCTAGTTGGGAAAGGGATAAATAAATGAATATAGAGAGTATCTTGCTATGAAGACGTGTGCCGGGTATACATATATATGTGTGATTTCTTTATTTATTTTAGAGGGAGAGTGGGAATAGGGTTGGGGGTGGGGCAGAGGGAAAGATTCCTCAAACAGACTCCCTGCTGAGCAGGAAGCCTGACACCCGGATGTGAGACTCAATCCCAGGACCCTGAGATCAGGACATGAGCTGAAATCAAGAGTCAGATACTTAACCGCTTAACTGAGCCACTTTGGTGCCCCTGTGCTGAGTACAGAGCTGGAAAGCCATTAGAGGGTTTTAAGCAGAGGAGTGACCTAACCTGACTTATGATTTGTAGATTCAGAATGGTAAGAGGTCACAGGTAGAAGCAGAGAAGCTAATCAGGAGGCCACAGCAGGAATCCAAGTAAGGGGTGAGGACAGCTGACTGGGAGGGTAGCTGTGAAGGTGGTGAGTTCTTCCTCCCGGTTGTCAACTGAAGAGCTGACTGGGAAAAGATTTCGTTGTAAAGATATGACCTGGAGCAAGCCCATGTTTACTGAGTTCACCTTCTGGTCAGGTGTGCCCTCTGCCCTGCCCAATTTAGCTCTTCACTAGTCCTTCCAAGAGAAATCTCTGAGTTGTGGGAGTCACGCTCTTTCCCATTCCAGATTAGTCCATTCTTGCCAAGGGAAACAATGTCACCCCTCAAAGACCTTTCACTGGGAAGATCCCATTGACTGCTCTCTATTCCTTGGGCTTTTAAAGGCAAAAATTCCTTACCTCTTGGGGAAAATAGCCTTGATGAAGACATGATTTCTGAATATTTGAAAGGACAGAGAACTCAGCTCAGCAAGCTTGTGTAGCTAAAATATTATTGACTATGGCAAATGATAGGAAAAACTCTTTCCTAAAACCCCAGCATCAGAGTTGGTTAAGCGTCTGCGTTTGGCTCAGGTCTTGATCTCAGGGTCTTAGATCAAGTCTCACAGGCTCACGCTAAGCAGGGAGCCTGCCTCTCCCTCTCCTTCTGCTCCTCCCCCCTGCTCATGCTCTCTCTCAAATAAATAAATAAAATCTTAAAAAAAAAAAAAAACCAGCATCAGCATATTTGCAAAGGCTGTTAAATGAAACAGGTAGCCCTCCCAGGGATGCTTGTTCTAGAAGATACACCTTGTTCAGGAGTCTAGAAGACTCCTGAAGGGACATTGTCATGGTAGAACCTAAAGCATAGAGAGGACATGTTTGGGGCCAGGGTAGGAGTGAGAGAAGACGTCTGATCTCTATCAGTAGGCAGCTGCCCATCTGTTCCACTTCATTCATGTATTCGTTCATTCATTAACTCATTAACTGATCCATTCATTCATCCATCAGATTTATTGGATACCTACTCTGTGCCAGGCACAGTTCTGAGCTCTAGGGCACAGAGAGCACAGTTTTTTTAAACACAAAAGCAAAACCAAAACCCAAACATTCCAACTGTGAAGGAGCTTGCACAGTTGAAATACCACCTGTTCTTCTGTGGCCCAGCACAAATATGGGTCCTCTACAGGACTCCAAGGCCACCAGCCCCTGAGGGTCTCCTGCATCTGCCTTCGGCCCCCCATGAGGCTCTTCTCCAAACACATGGAGTCTACCACTGAAATACTTCAGTAAAGGGCAGTTCCGATCTTCACTTCTTAAATTGCAGTGGAAGGAATCAAGCTGGGAAGAACTTTCTGATCCAGAGTCTGAGCCCTGGGAAGCAGCTTGTGTATTCACTGGTTTCAAGTATTTCAAACATGCCTACCATGTAGATGCAAAGACAAAAAAAAATCAGGATGCAAATGCGTACATACAGAATGATCCCTATTTGGTAAAAAATAGTATATTTATACACATACATATGTGAAGAGAAAATACTGAAAGGAAACACAGCTAAATATTCTGGGGTTATCTCAGGATAGTGGATTGATGGGAGGATTTGTTGTGCTTCCTTAACCTCTCCTTCATTTTCCAAATTTCCATACTGAATGTGCATTAGCTCTATTATTATTCAAAAGTAACTTTTTGTCAGGGCACCTAAGTGGCTCAGTTGGTTAAGGGGTTAGGTGACTGCCTTTGGCTCAGGTCAGGATCCCTGGGTCCTGGGATCGAGCCTTGCATCGGGCTCCCTGCTCCTCGGGGAGCCTGCTTCTCCCTCTCCCTCTGCTGCTCCCCCTGCTTGTGCTCTCTCTCTCAAACAAGTAAAATCTTAAAAAAGAAAAAAAAAGAAAGAAAGAAATAAGAAACTTTTCATAAACTAGTTTTTAATTATTGCCACCATTTAGGTAGTGCCACTGACTCAACCTTCAAAAAGCCCTCCAGAGACTTTTGGAAAGCTGCTGCTAAAGTTCCTTGAATTCTCAATGGTGCCTATCTTCATTTTATCAATGAGCAACTGAGCCTCAGAAAGGTAAATGTCAGGTCCCAGGAGGGTCAGAATGAGAACTGCGAGCTCCAGCGGCAGTGTCCGTAGCAATACAGAGCAGCACTGGAACACATGCACCCCTCACTCTTGTTAGGACACACGTGTTGCCACCGGTGCTGCTGGTCCACACACCACACAGGAGGAGCAAGGGCAGAGAGTCTGAGGCCCGGGTGAAGATCTTGGCTCTATGACTCATTAGCTGGGAGACTTTAGGGCCCTTTCCCCTCCATGGCTCGGTTTCCTCAGGTGGTGCTCAGGGACTCTAGTGTCCACTCTGAGACTGTGATTGTGAAGGTAAAATGAAAAGATGCTATCTGTAGAGCATTTAGCACTGTGCCTGGTCCTCACGAGTGCTCAGTGAATGTTAGCCTATTTTCACAAACCCAGTGCTCCCTCCCCAGGGTTACACCATACTTACTCTTCAATATCCGCCAGCCTTACTGGAATCTATCAATGCCTCTCTTATTCCAACTGCCCCAAGCACCGTCTCAACTCACCCACACGTAGATGTAAATATTGTCTAAGGGGCCTCTGTTTGCAAGAAGGCCCAGGAAAATACTAGGTCTTTCTTTGCTACAGAAATTTACTTTGCACTTTAAAAAAAAAAAAAAAAAAAGGTAAGGGATCTTTGGTTGAAATGTTTGCTTGGGGGCTGAGAATGAAAATTTATGTTCCTGAACCCACCGAAACAATTTTCTGTGACAATTTGAGTTTTGAAAATTAGTGCAAAGAAACCTGAAGGAAGACGCTGGTGGTGGGAGGGGGTTGTTTGTCTCACAAACACTTCAAAGTGTTTCCTCTTAACACAGATGGAAGGAGAGGGTGGTGACAGGGAGCAAAGAGCAAAGGGGGAGGATACAGAAGGGGGAGTAAAGAAGACCCAAGAAAGAAGCCCTGTTTATTATTGACAAACGTGCTGCTTCACTCTGTTAATTCTGTGAGATGCGAATGTTGGAGAGACAGAACTTCCTGGGCAAATTCTAATTGTCTCACGTGCTCTAGTAAATCCCAACAAAGAGGAAGAAAGGAATCAGGATAGATCAAAGACAATTCACCTGAGTTTTGTTTCCCTCTCCTTTGCCCCATAAAGAATGGATGGGGAGGGGAAGGTGGGATGCTTACTCCTGGTGATTACTGGAATGTGCTCACCTGGGCAGGTGCTCCAGCCCAGCACTTTTCTAAGTGATGACTGTCTCAGTGTGATTGAATGGCTTAATTATACAATCTGGTGGTTGGCTGTCAGACCAGACAGTCTTGACTGAAGGGTGGTTATGGCTGCCACTGAGGTAAGGAAGAGCAAGGCGATTCCAAAGTTTTCTGAGGGGGCTTCCAGGGGCTTATTTTTTCCCCCCTTAAAATGTAGTCTAGCTGCTGGCCTTCCATAGGTCCACCCACAGAAGCCTGGCTTCATGAAAGTTCTTCTCTGGCTACAATTTATTTTGTTCTAGTGGGTGGCATGAAGGACCCCTGAATTTTCTCCACAGCATCACCCTTCTTATATAGTGCATGTAAGGTCCACCCCACCAACTAGATGCACAAAATCTATAAATAACGAGCCAATAAATGCACAATGATGATAGCATTAGAAAGCACTGTACAGAGCAGCCTGGGTGGCTCAGCGGTTTAGCGCCGCCTTCAGCTCAGGGCGTGACCCTGGAGACCTGGGATCGAGTCTCACATCGGCTCCCTGCATGGATCCTGCTTCCCCCTCTGCCTGTGTCTCTGCCTCTCTCTCTCTGTAGCTCATGAATAAATAAATGAAATCTTTTAAAAAAAAAAAGAAAAGAAAGAAAGCACTGTACAGTTTTCAGGGCTCCACCCCCCATGACCTTGCTTGATCCTTGGGACAACCTGTGAGATATGGCTTAATAAGCATCACTTTATATTTGAGAAAACCAGCATCAAAGATTAAGCAACAGGACCCAATCACACAGAAAATGTCGTATTGAATAATACCAAGGCAACCAAGTATGAAATGTGAAGTAAATGATATATCTAATACAGAATAAATAAATGTTCCCCACTTAATGATGAAGTTTAGTGAAATTTATATTCTAGGTCAGGCTGAGGCTATTTTAGGCAAATGGCTTACTATTTATGCACCTCTGTGTACTTTTCCATCTGTGACTGGTTTGACAGCTATTTGCTCATTCACTCATTCATTCATTTATTCATTCAACAAGTATTTATTGATTGGCTGCTGGGGATACCCCAGAGGATGGCAAAGAAGACACACTACCCACCAGAGCTTTGAAGGGGAGGCAGAAAAGGGAGGGATACCAGAGCAGCTGCAGATGCACCAGTGTGACTGTGAGAGTCTTGAAGACCGCCCACAGGCTGTTCAGGAGGGTAGGAACGAGAAGGGGCCTCTGGGAGTAGTGAGAATCCTCTTCTGCTGCTGGTGCAGGAAATGTGAGACTGAGTCCCAGTTTATAAAACTCTATTTTGCAATCCAGTTTCTTGTATTGCATTGTTCTAGGCTCAGCACAAGGCATTCTAAGTTATGAGTTTGCATGTTCTTAGGGTTTGAAATTCAAGTGAGGAAAATTGTATTCATTATTTATTGTCATCTCTGGGTAACTGGGAAGGCTGGGCTCGGGAGTCAGTCCTGAGTCTGAATTCTGGTTTTGCCACCTAACTAACATCTGTGGATTGTTCACAGCTACTTACTTCTCTGTAAGACTAAATTTTCTCATCTGTAAGTAGGTGATAATAAATGCAGCTACCTTATAGGGCAGTTGCAAATATTGAGTGGTATAATGCAGGTAAAGTGCCTAAGACGTAGTAAGCAATTGATACATTTCAGCTAGTAATTATTAATAACACTGCACAACCCCTCCCCAAAAAGGTCATCTTTAGAAGCTTTTATTTTTATTTTTTATTTTTTTGGAGCTTTGAGGTAGAAATAAGCTATGTGAAATTTTCAAGAAATATTTTTTCTTTTTATTACCATCCAGGTATGATCAAAGACAATTATAACTCTTCAATTTTGTGATATAGTTAGTTATCTTATCATTGCTTGCTATAATACATGGGGCTGATGTACATATTTTTAAATCTATTTCAAAGATCTTAGTGGCTTTTATGTAAATTGTAATAAATATTTCCAGGGTTAGAATTATTGAAGTTACCAAATTAAACATTTTGTGTTTTTGGGGTGCCTGGTTGGCTGAATTGGAAAAGCATGAGACTCTTGATCTCGGGGTCATGGATCTGAGCCCCATGTTGTGTATAGAGATTACTAAAAATAAAATTTTAAAAAGTAAACATTTTGTATTTCTAGTATTTTGGGAAGAATGGAAAGGCAGGGGGAAAAAATCTAATGACTTGAGTGACAAAGATGTTTTAGGAATGCACAGCTACCTTTACTGTGTGTGGACATAAAATGTGGTGGGTCTCACTGAGTTTTCTGGGGCTTAAAAGGCCGTTTACCAATTATGATTTCACACCTCGGAGAGGACAGATGCTCATCTGAAATGTTGAACTCAGAGAACTCAACTGACAGTTGTGGCTCTTTAGGTTGCCTTAATCATAGTCTTTAAAAAAGAAATCACATGATCATCATGTATGGATATCATTGACTAACTCTCTTGATTCAGAAACCCTGAAAAGGGGTTCCTGGGTGGCTCAGTCCAGAAAGCATGTGACTCTTGATAGTCCAGAAAGCATGTGACTCTTGATCTCAGGGTTGTGAGTTCAAGCCCCACATTAGGCATAGAGATTACTTAAGTAATTAATTATTTAAAAAGAAAAAAACAAAACAAAAACTTCTTTACAGAAACAGCAGAACAGATCCTTACAGAAACCACATGGTCTGCTAATGTTGTTTTAGGACTAAGTAAGTGAAGCTATTTGGAAGTCAATATTTAAACATTTTTATGAAGTGAGCCATATGTCAAATAAAATGGAACAAAAGGAGTAAAATCGTAAAGAAGAAAATACAGAATATCTGTTTATGGTGTTACTTCATATGTCTATTTCCCTCTAGGCAAAGTTTTTTTTATTATTGTTGATGTGATTCCCTTTATTCTGTTGTCAGTACCACCAGAGCAGGTAAGTAATAAATGATTCTGATTGTTATTTTATATCCATATTGTATGTCTTCCTCTGTAAATGCCTATTCATTTCATAGATATTAAAGTAATAGAATAAGATCAGTGAAAGTCTGAAAAAAAGACAAAGGAAAGAACAAACAAACCAAAAAACACATCCTCTCAATCCCCTAACACAAGGACTGGTATTTCTGTGTTGATTCTTCACTTTTGTGTAGATGTGTACTCACGATGATTTCCTGCACAGGCTCTGCGGTCGGGGGTGGTGGAGTTTGCATCCCGCCTCCTCCTCCTAACAGTTGTCTGACCTATGCAAAATTGCTTCAGTCTCTGAGTCTGTTTCCCTACCTGCATAATAGAAGCGATAATAATAGTACCTATCTCTTGTGGTTAGTGTGAGTATTAACTGGAACAGTAAATGGAAAGAAAGCTCTTGCATAGGGTTTGACATAGTGACTGCTCAATAAATAGTAGTTATTCATGTTATTATTTTCTCCTGTGGTCCTTACCCTAAGTCTATGAAGTTACAGAGTCATTATTGCTTGTATCTGTCACAAGAGAACTGAGGATCTGAGAGGGTAAATGACATTCACAGTTCTGGTCCAGTGGGTTTTTTTTTTGTTTTTTTTTTTTGAGATTTTATTTAGGGGTGCCTGGGTGATTCCGTGGGTTAAGCATCTGCCTTTGGCTCAGGTTGTGATCTCTGGGTCCTGGGATCAAGCCCCACATCAAGTTGTCTGCTTAGCGGGGAGTCTGCTTCTCCCTCTGCCTCCCCAACCCCCGCCCATGCTCTCTCTCTCTCAAATAAATAAATAAAATCTTTTGCTTTTTTATTTGAGAGAGAGTGCAAGCCTAGAGGTGCTTTTTAAGACAAATGAGAAATGATACATGTTTCTGCTTCTCAAGAGATTCATTTTAAGGGACAAAAGGAATTGCCTTCTGATGTGTTGCAACAGGAAGTACAGTGTCACTGTATGTATGACTTGACTGTCTTGCCAAAAAGGTTTAACTGGAATGAATCACACCTCAAATTTACAGGACAAATGAAGGATAGAGGGGTCATATTAAATGATACCATGAAGAAAAACAGTCAAGCAAATCCATAATGTGGAACATTCTACAATACAAACTGGTATGTCTTTTCAATGACTCAATGAAAATGCCACAAGGAAAAAAAAGGGGGGGAAAGTAGGGGATTGTTGAGGGATTGTTTTCGATTAAATGAGATAAAATGGGGGTGTCTGGGTGGCTCAGTAGGTTAAGTGACTGACTCTTGGTTTCAGCTCAGGTCATGATCTCAGAGTTGTGGCATGGAGCACGGTGTTGGGCTCCATGCTCAGCAAGGAGTCCGCTTGTCCCTCTCTTCCTCAGCTCCTCTCCCTTCTCTCTCTCTCTCAAAGATACAAACAAATAAAATCTTTTAAAAAAGAAAAAGAGGGATCCCTGGGTGGCGCAGCGGTTTGGCGCCTGCCTTTGGCCCAGGGCGCGATCCTGGAGACCCGGGATCGAATCCCACGTCGGGCTCCCGGTGCATGGAGCCTGCTTCTCCCTCTGCCTCTCTCTCTCTCTCTCTCTCTCTCTCTCTCTCTCTGTGTGACTATCATAAATAAATAAAGAAAAAAATATTTAAAAAATAAATAAATAAATAAAAAAGAAAAAGAGACAAAACAAGCAAAATGTGAATAGTCTTTAATAGACTACTGATTTGAACCTAAAAGGAAATTAGAAAATTGAATATGTATGGAATATTTAGACAATACCAGGGAGCCATTACTAGTTTTGTCAGGTGTGATAATGGTATGTGGCTATTTTTTGGACAAGCATATTGAAGAATTTAGGGATAAATTGTCTTTTTTTTTTTCTTTTAAGATTTATTGATTTATTTGAAAGAGATGGAAAGAGAGTGCATACAAGCCCAGTGCTCATGGTGGGAAGGGGAAGAGGGAGAGAGAGAGAATCTTAAACAGACTCCCCCCTGAGCACAGCTTCATCCCATGACTCTAAGATCACAACCCTACCAGAAACCAAGAGGTGATACTGATTGTACCACCCAGGCGCCCCCCCCTTCCCACCCAGCCCAGCCCCAGGTAAATTGTCTTGACATCTGTCATTGTAAATGATTTAGCAAAAAAAAAAAAAAAAAAAGGAAGAAGAAGAAGATAAAGTAAATATAACAAATATTATCAATTCTTTTTAAGATTTTTATTTCTTCATGGGAAACACAGAGAAAGAGGCAGAGACATAGGCAGAGAGAAAAGCAGGGAGCTCCATCCCAGGAACCCGGGATCACGACCTGAGCCAAAGGCAGATACTCAACCATTGAGCCACCCAGGTACCCAATATTACCAATTCTTAAATGTGAGTGGTAGGGTGGGTATATGAAGATCCACGTACTATTCTATTTTTATGAATGTTTAAAATTTTTCATAATAAAAAGTAAACAAATAAATAAAAAGGGACTTTTTAGAAAGCAGAAGCTGCCTATTAAATTTGTTCCGGGGGAGGGGGGTCTTGCTGGCTCAGTCAGTAGAGCATATGACTCCTGACCTTGTGGTTGTGAGTTTGAGCCCCATATCAGGGATGGAGTTTATTAAATAAGTAAGTAAATAAATAAAGTTGTTTCAGAGATAGCACAGTACCACGTCCAAATGTCCCCTCAGTGATGGTAACACACAGCACAGCTTTGCCTTCACATCTTACACAAGTAGGAATTTCATGTATATTTCATAAGGAGAGGACACCAAAACCCTATACTAAACCCTATGCTCCAAAGGAAAACCTTGCTAGCCATTCCTATAGGGGGCCAAACCTAAATTATCTAGTTTGGACACTAGATAGCATTTAGATATGCAATAAATAAACAACGGGATGATTCCAATAATAGTATGTATTTATAACAAACATATTGGAGCTTTATGCAATTTTTTTTTTTTTTTTAAAGAAGAGGATGGTTGATTTTGGTAAAGATCAATCCATATACAGGGACAGAGCTAAGAAAAACGTGGAGAAGTGGAATTCTCTATTCCAGGCTCTGCTGTAAGTCACTCATGTACAAGTGAGCAAGTTTGAGGAGAGTAAATGTATTCACCTCCAAGTTCATAAAATCTTTATTTTATTTTCAAGCCAAGCTGAAGGAAAATCACAAGTTTTCATTTTATTCTCTAGCAGTTTCCAAAAATAACATCTTAAATATATACCTCTTAGACCAACCCACTACCCCAAGGATTTATTTTAAACTAAGACACAACTGGAACTAAATAAACTCCAGATATTGGAATGTAAAACTCCTAATCTCCCCACTTATATCGCTCAAGGACACAGTGGTGTCCACGGAGTGATCCGGGGCTGTGGATAAGTGGCTTTCTTAGTATTTGAGGGTTTCTGAATATAAGTCTTTATGTAATTACATGAAAAGATCTTTTTTCATAGAAAAGTTATGGCTCTTGATACCTGAATATATAATAAAAATTTAAAACTCTAAAAAAAGGACAGATACTCTCCAAAACTGTCCAGTTCTATTCTTTCCCCTAGAATAGACCTGAGAACCTGAGCAGATGTTGCAGAATATAACTTTTTCAAACAAAAAGTGATGATGATAGTTTTATTGTTTCTGGAAATCCAATGTACAAATCTTATAGGAGAAAACAATCATGTCAAGGAGCCTAAACATTTTCCACACTTACCCATATTGTGATTGACAGATTTCCCGGAGAGTTTCTTCATGTTTTAAACTTCTTTGGAAATCTCAACTTGTCCACAGCCAGTTTTCTTTTGGATCTCTTGATTTAACACTTTTAAGAGGTTGGGCTAACTGTCCATCTAAAGAGAAAGGGAATTCCAGGTAATAGATGCAAATCCTCTGAAACAGTCCTTCACCTGACAGTTCTCCAAACAGGTTAAGCAGAAGTGTCACATACTTGGGCCGTTCTGACTCACTTATTTAGAGAGGAACATTTCTGGGCAAAATCCAGAATTCTGACTTACTTGTTTATTCATGCTTTTTCAGAGGCTCTTGCCCTAGTACCAGTCAATCAACAGGTGGTTACTCAGCTCTATGACCTTGGCATCAGGCTGGAGCTGAAGCAGGGCAGGGGTCCTCTCTTCCCTTTGCCTATAATTTCTCAGCTGACAGGAAACACTACAAAATAGTAGGTAAGTAAGGTTTAGCTGCATGCACTCTTCTAATTTGTTAACTCTGGACAGCCAAAGAAAGTCTGAGATCACTGAATTGAACTTTGAAAAATAGGGCAGCCGGGGTGGCTCAGTGGTTTAGCATCGCCTTCCGCTGGGGTCGTGATCCTGGCGACCCGGGATCCAGTCCCACATGGGGCTCCCTGCTTGGAGCCTGCTTCTCCATCTGCCTGTGTCTCTGCCTCTCTCTCTGTGTCTCTCATGAATAAATAAATAAAATCTTAAAAAAAAAAAAAAAAAAAGAAAGAAAGAAAGAAACAGGTCTGTTCTCTTAACTGCCCTGAACTATGCTCCTGCCTTAGATGGAGAAGTGGGGAAGAATGAGGTGTGGGAGTATGGTGCAAGAATATTCCTCAACTTCAGCCCCTCACAACCTGTGGGAACCCAATGCCGATGGGTGTAACCTCAGCCACAAAGCCACAGTGGTCGCTTTTTTCCTGTTTTTCTTGGTCACTGATATCTGAGAAGACTTCTCAAGGTGAGTAAAGTCAGGGATGCAGAAGGGGACATAGGAATCTCTACTTCTATTCTTATAATCATATTGGGCAAATATCTGTCACCATTGCACTGTGAGATTTGGGATTGCTTCAATCCAGTGAGTAGAGGAAGCAAGAGAGGTGTGTGAGTGTGAGTGTGTGTGTGTGTGTGTGTGTTTGAGTAGTGAATCTGAGTCCAGCCTCATGTACACTGTGGAATGGATATCACAGACTCTGACAGCCTAGATCCACAGAAAGCAGTGCTGTGTAGATAAAACGTAGTATGTTTGCCTCCACAGAGGCGTTACCTCTGGCTTCTGTGGCCACTCTCTGCTGCTCCATGTTTGTAGATTCTCTAAGTCTCCATAGTCCACTTGGATTCCTCCAAGGGCTGCTGCTAACTAGTTGCCTGATCTCTGAAAACTCATTTTGCCTCTTTGGATGTCAGCTTCCTTGTCTGTCAACAGAACAGGGTTCACCTCATGATCTCTAGAGCTCTTCCAATTTGGAATTCTGTAACTCTGATGTCAACGCTGGATTCCTTTCCAGTCTAGGGGGCTGGGGTCACTTCATGCCTTGCCCTGGGGTCATCTGTGCCACAGACTCCACAATCCCTTGTCCACCGCTGGGCGGTGTAACCATACATTTGTGAATGATGGAACATCGCAGGAGATGGGAAGAAGGAAAACACTACTATCGAAGACAAGGATGGTTTTCATTCCCTACCTTAATTTTGTATTGCTTGCCTACTAAGTGCCAAGCAGTGTTCCAAATAGTCTTTTTTTTTTTTTAAGGTTTTATTTTTTTATCCATGAGAGACACAGAGGCAGAGACATAGGCAGAGGGAGAAGCAGGCTCCCTGCAGGGGCCCGATTCGGGACTTGATCCCAGAACCCCAGGATCACGACCTGAGCCAAAGGCAGACACTCAGCCACAGAGCCACCCAGGTGCCCCTGTTCCAAATAGTTCTAAGCAGACATAGTCTCTGTTGTCACAGCAGTGAAATTCCCAGAGCTTTGGCATTAAACAGCGATTAATTAAAATAAGCGCAGAGAATTAGGAATTAGGAACTGCTTCCCTACTCGTGTAGTCTTCAATGGACTCCTCCTGGTTTCTTTGACTCCTTTCTCTCCTTTCTGCCTTTTCTATGAAACTAATCTTCTTAAAATACCTGCGAAGCTAAAATGCCTCTAATGTCTTTCCCTGGTACCTTTTATCCTATAATGAAATCCAGGCTTCTTAGGTCTCCTTGAAGTCCCTCTGCAAACTCAGGGTACCCACTTTTCACCCTTCTGTCCATCCACTCACTTTTCCATGTCCTACAACCAAATTAGCCTATTTGTGGGCTCCCTGGTCACTTGGGTTTTCTGCCTCCACATACCTTTTTGTTCTTTTAAAGATTTAGCCATTCGATTTAAAATGTACTAAAGAGGGGCACCTGGATGGCTCAATGGTTGTGTGACTGCCTTCGGCTCAGGGCCTCACGAGGTGATCAAGTTCCCCGCGGGGAGCCTGCTTCTCCGTCTGCCTATGTCTCTGCCTCTCTCTGTGTGACTTTCACGAATAAATAAATAAAATATTTTTAAAAAATGTACTAAAGGAATGCACACTTATTTTAAGAATCGAAACAATACAGAGATATGAAATGTGTTTGTAATCTCTTCTTCATTCCCCTCCATTTCATTCCCTCTGATGGAAGCACATTTTTGTTTCTCCAAATTTAAAGCAAAGTCCTATGAATCATGCAGAGAACATCCATACCTTTTACCCAGATTCACTAATTTGTAACATTTTGACACATTGGTTTTGTTCCTTTCTTCCCTCTCTCTCTTTCTGCACCCACCCCCAACATACATTGTTAATTTTTTTCTTTGTTATTTAAATAGTTTACAGACATCATGCCTCTTCACTGGTTAAGGTTCCAGCGTGTATTTCCTAAAAACTAGAATATCCAAGTATAGTTAACAACTTCAGGAAATTTACCATCCATACAACACTTATATCTAAACTCCATACTCTAATTTTTTCAATTGACCCAATTCTTTTTTTCTTTTTTTAAATCAATTCTGTCTTTTACAAAAAATGTTCCCGCATGCTGTATAGGCTCTGATCCAGGATCATATATTACATATAGCTATCATGCTTCTTTAATTTCCTTTAATCTGGAAGCTTGTTTTTCTTTGTCCTTCATGCCAGTGACATTTCTGAAGAATAAAGTCCAGTTTCATTATTTCAGTTTTTAATAAAGTATTTTCTACTTTATATATTAATATCTGTATTTCTTGACTTTTTAAAAAATATTTTATTTATTCACGAGAGACAGAGAGAGGGGGGGGGGGGGCCAGAGACACAGGCAGAGGGAGAAGCAGGCTCCATGCTGGGAGCCCGATGTGGGACTCGATTCCAGGACTCCAGGATCACACCCTGGGCCGAAGGCAGGCGCCAAACTGCTGAGCCACCCAGGGATCCCTATATCTGTATTTTAATAATAAAATACTCTGAGTCTGTCTGATGATTTTTCCCTGTCTTTTTAAATGTCATTTCCATCTCTGGGAATGCCTGTCTTCCCCAGTCCTACTTGTCCTCCTAGGCTTAGCTATAATCCCTTTTCCCCTGGCCCTTGCTGGAGGCCAGAGAGAACCTCTTAGACTTCTTTATACCTGCTGAAACACCCAGTACTGTGCTTTGCACACACAGGGCAATTTATAAATGTTTGTTGATTAATTGATTTGTGGCTGAGACAGGAGTACTGTCTACTATAAAGACAGACGTCGTCATGTATGCTTAGCAAGTCAAGATTGGAATCTTTGCTGCTGATTGCTTCTGGGGTTTTGCAATTAATGAGGTAAATTTTGGATTCAAAACGGAATCCTTGACTATAGATTTGCCACACCATGGAACTGTGGGGTAAGTGATGTTTAAAAAAGTTTCACAATAGGTCATTAAGAACGTGAAATAAAAGTAATTTTCCTTACTATTTCATTCTCCCAAATCTTAGAAAACTGCAAAAGTGTTAAGAAAAGGTTTCAGAGATTAATGAAATAAAACTGCTTGAATTGCAATCCAGTATACTTCAATATAGTCCTTATGTTATCAACGTAAAGAAGGTTGAAGGTGGCTAGTTTGTTTAGGGAATGCGCTCTATAAAGGAGATGCTAAATTATAAATTGGGAAAACCGCTTCTCTACTAAGCACTATCCATTTGTCAACATCAAACAAACCTTTTTGCCCTAGCCTAAGAAAGCACTAGACTTTACCGGAGTCTTGGTAAATTTTGAAAATCACATGGTTGTTCAATGCCTCCATGTGGTAGAAAAAAATAATTTAGCTCTGTCCTAGCTTCTTGTGATAGCAACATTCAAGACCAGTAAGGTCTAACAATACTTAGGGTCCTTCAAAGGGACTAGTGTTTTTATTTTTTTATTTTTTATTTATTTTTGTTTAAAGGCCTACAGAAAAATGACCTGAATTGAAGATAAAAGCCCTAGATCTCATTAGGCTTCATGGAATTGACCCTTCATTTTGAACCTTCCTTATCTTTCTGTATAAGGAATGCATTTTTCAGGCAAAGGAGTATCATAAAATAAATCGAGTTGTACTGAAATCTGCAGCGAGTCTATATTTTCAGAAAGGCTTTATAAGAATTCTTTTTAAATTCCAAACATAAGATTTTTTTTCTTTTGACAGAAAAAGGAAATCTTTTCTATCTAGCCATAAGGCAAGTTTAAAAACCCATATTAACATGTGTTAATTTGCTTGACAGTTCTTTAGATGTGAAATTGGCCAAAGAATGGTCGCCTTTATGAAACACTTTAAGTTCAGTGTAAGCAATGAGCCAAAAATAGGAGGGCTCAGAAGTCAGACTGGGTCTCTTTCTTCTGAATCAACTATCATTTTACCTACTAGAGATCAGTCAGCACCTTGATCTTCAAGTGCTTCTACTTAAAAGTACTTGATACTCTAAAGATGGCTCGAAGACTTGGATTAATCTGAGAATCAGGAATAGGTATTAGTAAAAACTGAAGCCCACTTTCTCAAAGCACAGAGATATCACAGTGTTGCATGACTTGGGCTTCTGTAACTGGATGCATCTTTTAAATGTAAATTGAGCATTCCTTTCAAAGCACCCAATGTATTTGTATGTATTTGCTTGCACAAGCATAGCTGACCACAGAGTGGGGGGAGTGGGGGAGGGGGTAGGAGGGGGGAAATTTTCGAGGCATACCTTTTGGTTTCTTTAAAATAATATAGCATGAAAATGTATTGCCTATTTAAAATATACCCAGAAATATGAAATAGGTAAATGATGACGATTATCCTCAGGATGGGGAGTAGGGAACTTCGGTAGTGGTCGTTTTAAGTAAATGCTCTAAGAGTAGTGATTCCTTTAACTTGCTTCCATTTTTCTACTTTCCCATCTGTCCTGATTGTTAATACATTCTTGAAAATATTATCCGATTTTTTTTAAAGGCTTTTATTTTTGAGTACTCTCTACACCCAATGTGGGGCTTGAACCTATAACCCAGAGATCAAGAGTCGCTTGCACCACCGACTGAGCCAGCCAGGCACCCCCAGAGCTCTTTTATATTTGATACATATTTTTAAATGTAATTGAGGCTCCCTCCTCCCCCACCCTCCATATCATCTGTAGGCAGCATGAGCCATAGCCACAACTGTGCCACCAACTCACTGCATGACCTTGAATAAGACATGCAAACCTTTGCCTTAATTTCTTCATCTGTAACACTAGGAATTTGAATTTAAATATATCTTAGGCCCCTTCTGGCAAATAAAATTCTATGATTCCTTGACGCTCTCTCATAGGAAGTTTTTTATATTTGTCGTCAATTCTAAGTCATAAAATCTCCATGTACTAACAAGATTCCTGAGAATTAATATCAGGGTGGGATTATTAATAATTTACTTTCCATAACAGTTAACAAACCATCTTTATTAGAGATCCACATTTGATTCTTCTGACTCTGCCAATCAGTACAGCACTTGCCCTTTATAGACAAGGAAAGTGAGGCTCATAGAGGTCAGTTTAATTCCTTAGGCCTGGTAGTGTGTGTATAAGTAAAACTGGAAGGTTGTAAATAAACTTTTAGTTTCTTATGACTGAGACAACTGTATATTTAAAATAATCTGATGTAACGATGAGTCTTCTGAGAACAGTGAATTCTTTTCTAAATATTTTGAGGTTTTTATTCTCTCTCAGTGGGTCATTCTCAAACCATAAAGCACTAACCAGTGTTAGAGATAAGGACTAGTACACAAAACAGGGCTACTATCCTTTTAGACTGATGGTTGGGAAAACACTTCTCTTATAGAGGAGGAGCCCTCTGATTACATGATTTATTTCCCCAGGGATGGATCCAACCCAAGCATCAACAATGAAACACAAACTCCTATGTTCAGGGTTTTTTTTTTTTTTCTTTAAATATTATCCTATTTAGTATCCAAATATCCAACATATGCAAACCAAAATTTAAAAATTCACCATCCTAGTCATATCAGCAAATCAAACTTTTTATTTTCCTGTGTTCTCTGCCAGCTCTTGTCTTTATACATA
Organism: Canis lupus familiaris; assembly: GCF_011100685.1. Taxonomy (NCBI): domain Eukaryota; kingdom Metazoa; phylum Chordata; class Mammalia; order Carnivora; family Canidae; genus Canis; species Canis lupus. Next base: position 20,281,069 of record NC_049244.1, on the reverse strand, counting down.
TAAATTTTTTTTTTTTTTTTTACCGGTTGTGCTTATAGTGTGTACGTGTATTATAAGGTGTCAGAAACTCACATTTTTGTAAGAGGAAGTCTCAATTTTGATAACTTATTTTCTTCATCCCAACTCAGTTTAATTTCATAGTTGCTTATTGTTTTCTCTTGAATTTATCTCTTTTTCATGAGAAGCACAAAAAATACACAACCTGGTTTAAGAGAGATTTTTTTGGTTGTTGTATTCAAATAACATACAGCAGGGAATGTCATTTAAAAAATATACATATACTCTACCAGGAATCCTGCAACCAAACACTAATGTGTGGCAATCTTTCAAAATTTCTATGCATTTGAGTGACTAAGGGACAGCTCTGTCTGAAGGTGGGAGGTAGGAGGCTGAAATGATGACCTATACAGTTTTTCCCAGATTTTGGACTTCTTGATTCTGTGACAATTCCTGGTAGATACAGGTTTCCTGGTAAGGATTAAGGAACATGCACGATTACTTTCTGAGTCCTGATAAAGTTGGAGTTTGAATGTAGAGAGCTAGAAGGGGTTCAGGTGGGGGGTAAGAATGGTTGTTTTTCCTCGTTTAGTGGAATTTGCCATAAGCTTTATACCTGTTGTGTGCCCTGTGGTAACAGAAGCCACTGTTGCCATGGAAAAGGATGGCAATTTGAATGAATTTAGAGCGGCCCATGGAAACCTGACTCGAGGTCTCCTTAATGTACCAGACCCTATATATGTGGCACTGCACGTATATCTTCAGTTTCCTTCAACTGAAATGATAAGTGAGAAACTAAATCATAATGTGATACATTAATCTTTTTTTTTTGATGGCTTAATCTTAATCTTGGTAAAAATGCTAAACGAGGAACAATTCAGAAGAACTCCTGATTATTCTAAAAACATTAAGTTTATTTGAATAGCATTTATATTATCATTGAAACTGGCACCAGAGTCCCCAAACTTTTGATCCAATTTCCAAAAGTCAAACTGTCTACTTAAACGGACACCAAAAGTCCGAAACGCAATCTAATTCCGCAAAGGTTTTTGTTTTGTTTTTTTTTTTTCCCCCCAAGTAATTTCTCACATTTGTGAGCCTGTTACACGTTGGTTTTACCTGTCACGGATCCTTTGTATCACTTTTATGGAACACCACCACTTTTTATAAAAAGTGACTGAAAGGATCTAAAATTGTAAAATTGCACGTGCCCGAGCAGAAAACTACTTTGAGCTCTTCCCTCACAGGCGTGCCCGAGCCGACCTCTGCTCCCGGCAGGTAAATGGCCCGAGGGAGAAGCCAGTGTCGGCTCCTAGGGGAACCCTGTCGTGGGGCTTCTTCCCCCGCCCTTACACTGATCACTTTTTAGGGAGAGTCTCCCCAGCCTTGTCTAGCCCAAAGTCCTTCCCATCAAATTACTACCTTCCCCACCAGTGTGTCGCCTCCCCTTCCCAAAAGCCCTTCTGGGGAAGAACTTCCTCTCGCGACCGCCCCATTGCACACAGTCCCCGCCGCGGCCAGCGCCCCCACCTCGGGAGGGCTTCCCCTCTCCAGCCCGGGATCCGGGGCCCCCAAAGCACTTGGGAGAGGCTCCCCACCCCCGCCCCGGCCCGGCCCGGCCCGGCCCCGGCCCCGGCGTCCCGCGGCGCCGCGGAGGGGAGCGGGGGAGGGGCAGGGACTCCCGGGGCCCCCGCGTCCTCCCCGCGCCCCCCGGAGGTGTGCGGGGGGGAGGGGAGCGCGGGTGGGTGGGACCGGGCCGGGCGGGGAGGGGGAGGGGAGGGGAGGGGAGGGGAGGGGAGGAGTGTGTGTGCGAGCGTGTGTGGCTGGGGGAAGCCATTGCCTGTTTAATAGTTGCTGTTGCTGCACTTCCGCTTCTCTCCCAGCGAGAGAGACACGAGTGGCCAGGCCCAGCCGCAGCCGCAGCAGCAGCCGCCGCGGCGGCACGGAGGAGCCAGACACAAAGAGAGGTACGGGGATCCCCCCCGCCGCCCGCCGCCCCCCGGCCGCGTCGCCGGGCCTCGGGGACACCGTCGCCGCCTCCCCCGGCCCGCGCCTCCCGGGCCGCCGGGCTCGGGCGGGGGGGGCGCGGCGAGCGGCCGAGGAGCCCCGGGGGTCCGGGGCCCGCCCGCGGGGGATGGGGAGGGACCCCGGGCCGCGCGGGGTGCGGGGCCCGCCTGCGCCGGGGCCGGGGCCGGGGCCGGGGCCGGGGGGGCGTCGTGGCTCGAACTGTCAGCGCTGCCCCGGGGGCCCCCCGCTGGCCGCCGAGGGGGCCGGGGCCGGGCCGGGGCGGGGGCCCGCGGGATGAACCCCTCCGGGGCGGAAGGGCTCATTGTTATTCCTGTGCCGTGGAGGCCGAGGCCCCCCCGCGCCCTCGCCCCACCCCCACGAGGGGTGGCCGCCGGGCGTGTGCCCGGGACCCCCGCCCCGGCCGCGCAGCCCCGAGCCGCCGGCCGAGCCGCAGGCCTGCGGGGAGACGCGTCGGGGCGCGGCGCCGGGGGGCCTCGGGCCTCGTCGCCCCGGCCCCCTCCGGCCGCTCCCTTCCCCCACCCGGGCACCCGCTCCTCGCCTCCGTCCCCCCCGTTTCGGCTTCCTCTCTTACTCCTCTCCGCCCCTTCGCTCCTCCCGACCTCGCTCAACTCCACTCCTGCCCCCGCTGCCTGGCCCCGGCCGCTCGCCCCCCCGCGCCCCCCGCAAAGCCGACCGAAACCGCCCCGGGGCCGGCTCGCCGCCGGGACCGTCCCTCCTCGCCCCGCCGAGGCGCCCCCGCCCCCGCCCTGCCGCCCCCGCCCCCGCCCGCTGGCTGCTCCCTCCCTGCCCCGAGGGGAGCCCCCGGGGGGCACGGGAGGGGCCGCTCGCCCCGCTCGCCCGCGCTCTCCCACCGCGTCCCCCACTCGGGGCCAAAAATAAACAAGCCGCGTCCGATTTGCCGAAGCCTTAATGGGCCTGAAGACTTTGAGAGGCGGGTGGAGGGCGGGGGGCGGCCGGGGCACCCCTGGCCGAAGCCCTCCTGACAGCACCCGAGTTCCTGCTTCGCACTGACTGCACGGTCTGGGCGTTTCTGTTTTGTTTCCCTCCCCCTGCAGGGGCTGTTTGCGGGGTGGGGTGGGGGGTTCGCTATGTCGGATGACGATTCGAGGGCCAGCACCAGCTCCTCCTCATCTTCGTCCTCCAACCAGCAAACCGAGAAAGAAACAAACACCCCCAAGAAGAAGGAGAGTAAAGTCAGCATGAGCAAAAACTCCAAACTCCTCTCTACCAGCGCCAAGAGGTACCGTACTCCACCCCCAACCCCCCAGGCTTCCTATTTTCCGAACTGCCTCTTGCTGCATTTGGTCTGCCTCCCGTTGAGGAGTAGCTCGAACGCTCCTCATGGTTTGCGTGTTGTTAAAAAGGAAAAAAAAAAAAAAAAAAAAAAAAAAGGGCCTTGGAAGCTTTAATTATTTTACTCTATTGCCTCTGGTTTTTTTCTTTTAGTCCACGTGCAGCTGTTGTGGCTTGCCTCTCATTTCTTGCTGAAGTTTGTAAGAATCTTCATTACTTTTATCAGTGACCCCCAAAATCTGATTTCAGATTACTTGTTCTATTAATCACTAGCGTGTGACCCTTCTCAAGGCTGTCATCCCACTTAATTACTAATACCTGCCCAGACAACTCTATCAAAACGAATTCTGTTACCATCTTGGTTTCTCCTCACCTGTTGCGCTATGATCTTTTTTTGAATAGAGCTTTCTCCACAAACTGCATAATGAATAACTCCTATTAGTGGGGTAAAAGATTTAATAGGTGGAAAATGGTCTCAGAACTTCCAAGAGAGTCTTCTGATTTGGAGAGTTGAGGCAAGCAAATCCATAGATGAGGTAAAATGGGTATTCTAGGTTATTTTGGGGGGGGATTCTTTTTTTTTTTTTCTCTTTAAAAGCTTCAATTTTACCAAATTTCAGGGAAACTCATTTTTTTCATGATACATCCTCTCATATTGCTGTAAAAATTTTTTGGTTCTTTTTCCAAGTTGAATTCAAGCAGTGGCTCATTTTCCTTACTCTTCCTCTTAGGTCTCTGGAAGAACGTACTTTTTTTTTTTTTTCCTTTGAGGATCCTTTAGTAACATTCTCTGATCTCCATGACCCTTAATCTATAGCAGATTGCTGGGAACCCCCATGCCCTTTCATAAATCCTGCTGCTCTCAGGTGGACAGTCATTAAACTTTAAAGTGGCAAACCAGAAAGATAGCAAGGAAGATAAATGGTGGATTAAATAGGGGTATCTTTTAAAAAAAAAGAAACGTAGAAGAAAACGGAATGTGAGTCTTTAGTCTCCACTGAGTAGTGAGCCTAGAACTCAGAGTTTGAAAGTTTGTTCTGTCATTCTCCCAGAAATTTGAAAAGTTGGAAAAGTGCTCTGGTGACTTAACCATGGGGGGATGAGAGAGTGGCTTTAGCTTATTCCAAATAGTGTAGCCATCTAGAGTTATATGGCAAGATGTCTTAGCAAGATTGTTCTTTCAGAGGGATGGTTTGATGGCATCTCCGCTTCCAAAGAATCCTAGCTGGCCCTCGTTGATTAGTTGTGTGTTGGTACTCCCAGAACCTGGCATCTACCCAGGCCACTTTGGATGGGGCTTTCCTTAATCTCCCCAACTCCCTACCCTTCCCCACCACGACCTGTAGTACCTGTGCTCCCTGACCCATGCTGGAACAGCTTTTGGCCTGACCTAAGGCAGGATATTTCCCTTAGGTCGTTAGTATTTTTTTTGTGCACCAGTATATCATTGGCGCACATGAATAGATTTGGGGGTAAAAGCACAGGTGTCAAATATAAAAGTCTCCTTTGTGTCAGCAAGTTACTGAGGGGGATTTTTCATTAGACAGAATTTGTCCATTTATGATAAGGAAGTTAAAAAACTTATTTGGAAATGCCTAGGAAAGGGATCGGCAGGTGTACAAAAAATGAAAGGTGGGAAGCTACCAAGGATAATTTTACCTATAAAGTTAACATCAGTTTTTAGCTCCCTGGATATCGTGTTGAAAGATACGATACACTTAACAGTGTTGAAGCAGAGCTAAGGTTAATAGTAAAGGCAAAAAATGGAAAGGGGGCAGTGTATCCAGGAAAGAATAAAGGCGAAATTAATGTTAGTGAGACCCTATAATTGCTTCTCAGCCTTTTGGCTAAGATCAAGTGGAGACCCTATAGAAGCTGCTCTGTGAAATACATTGGCTTGGAAGGGGCACATATACCAGGAAATAGAACAAAAAAAGGAGTCTGAATTGGTAGACAAAAAGTTACTTAACTACATACTGTAAAGTGGTTTCCTTTCTAGTCCACAGGAGAGGAAAAGCCCCTAGTGGGAGTGGCCTGGACAAGAATTATTCTGTGAAACTTACGTATGAGTGACTTACAAATCTTTTGTCAGTGTTGTGCAAATGGTAGTTGTACAGGTGAAGTGGTTAAAGCTGTCTGGTATTACAGGCTGAAGAAGTAACTACCTTCTCAGAAAGTGTAGTAGAGGCTGGTTTGGCAAGGAGAAGTGCAGTGTGTGTTTTTATGCAGTTGTGCTCAGGTAAAGGATATTTTTGGCTATGTACGTAGGTCTTAAGGTACAGTCATTTAACAGATGCAGATAAAGAATCAGGAAACCAAGATTCCAAACTTCTAGTCTAACATACAGTAATGAGTCAAACTGCCCCAGTGTTAGGGAATGTCTCAACTGAAATGCTTATTGGTAGCAAAAGAATTTAGCAGGACACAGATGTAAGTAGGTATCAGTAAAGACTGTGAGCAAACCTCTAACACTGACCAGATTTGTAGGGGACAGGAAGTGTCCTCCAATAGGAAGGTTTAAAGAACTTCCCCAGTCACCACCCTTAATTTCTCTGAACTTAAAAAACAAATGCCTTCTAACACCTACTCCGCATTGCATCTACCCAGCCTATCTTCCCACCCTCAGAAAACCTTTGGATAGAGAAAAGCATCCATCGTGATTGATTGCTTTAGAACGTGTTTGTGTTTAGTTTTTTACTGCCGTGCTACCTCCTTGTGATTCTTTTTTTTTTTTTTCGGTTGTATCATAGCCCTTTAGGGTTTTATGTGATAGGAGCAAAAAAGGTTATAAAAATAGAGGGCACCATTTAGCAGATGGAAGAGGCTTAAAGGCCTCAAACTTTGTCGTATTAATTGATGCTCCAAGCGCCTAGGTAAGCAGAAGACAAAGGCCAGGGCTTGGTGTGAACTGCCTGGTGGCGTCGGCCTAGGGGTGGGGGATGGGGCTCTTTGTGAAGTCGTGGGTCGGTGCGGAGATGGGGGGGGGGGGGGGCTGTCCCGGGCTCTGTGTCCACCGTGGGAAGGGGAAGGACGGGAGCAGACCCAAGGGAATTGAGGATCGCCAGGAAAAAGTAGGTCCGGAGAAGGGGTGCGGGAGTCCGACGGGGTGCGGGACGGAGGCTGGGTGCACCTGTGCGGGCCGCCTGCTGGCGCCCGGGGCTCCGCGCGCGGCCTGGGGGCTGGGGATCCGGGGATCCGGGGATCCGGGGATCCCGGGGCTCGGGGGAGGCGGGCGGGGCGGCGCGGGTGGGGCGGGGCGGCGCGGGCTCCCCCTTCCTCCTCCCCCCCCAGCGGCCCGCGGCTGCACCCGCCGGGCAGGCCGGCCGGGGCCCGAGGGGCCTCGCGGGGAGCGGCCATGTTGGCGTCGTCACCGAGGACGCGGGGCGGCCGGGGGGGGCGCGCGAGGTGCCGGGGTGGCCCGGGCGGGGGCGGCGGCGGGGGCGGGGGCGGCGGCGGGGCCCGGCCCTGGGCGCCCCGCGGGGGAGCGCGCGGCGGGCGAGTGTGCCCGGCACGTTCTAACGCGACCCGGACAACGAGTCCGCGAGCGACCAGCCTCGCAAGTCGCAAGGATTTCCTAAACGGAAAACCCCGAGAAATACGGCTGCCTGGGTGGGTGTGCGAGGCTCGGCCGGAACCGAACCCTCCCCGGTGACAGCTAGAGACCCCGGCCGCCAGTCACCGCCGGGGAAAGTTGCTTCCCCTCCCCCCGGGCCGCGGCCCCGCTGGGGCTGTGCCGTGCTCCTCCCTCGGCGGATCCCGCGCTCCGCGGCTGCCCGAGCGCCCCGGGGCGGCTGCCCACGCCTTCACGTCTCTTGTGTTTCTCTCTCACCTCCCCGACTCCAGGATTCAGAAGGAGCTGGCAGACATCACTTTAGACCCTCCACCTAACTGCAGGTGAGCCTCCTTTCGCGTGTTTTTTTCTTTTTTCTTTTAAAAAATTCTTGTAAGCTTTATCTCGGGGGTGTTCTTTTTGTCATTGAAAACTTCTGCTTTTAATCTTTCGTTCATGCTTGTTTTGGGGTGGGGGGGGGGTAACATCAAGTAACAGCTGCAATTGATTAACCTGCGAGTCACGGCGTGACGAGCCTCTGAGCCTCTGACCACGTCCGCGCCGGGCTGAGGAGCCGCGATGGATTTCTCCGGCGTGGACACTTGCCCGTGTGTAAAACCAAGCCGTGAAATGAATTTAAAGGTGTACACTTGCCTGATCCTGGATCTGGGATGTGTCATTAAGGGATGATGTAAAACGTTCTTAGAGACTCAGGTACATTTTGGTTTAGAAAATTGCGTTGCCATCTTAATCTGTTACTCACGCTCTCTGTTAAGCTAATAGAGCATAGAGTCAAGTCACCCAGCGGGTCCTCAGACTTCATTGTATGTATAAATTTGTGTTGGACTTTAGCAGATCAATTCAGGAAATAATCTGTGGCTTTGATGAAAAGGTTTTATTTTTGAAATTTTATAGGTTTAAGCTCTTCCATGGGGATGCTTTCTTTTTTTTTTTTTTTTTCAAAATTGCTTCAGACTCTATACATATGTGTGTGTCAGTTTTTTTTTTTTTTGTGTGTGTGTGTCAGTTTCAAAGCAATTTGATACCAGCTTTTTGGAGCATTTGCTGATCATTTGATTTTATTTAGAATAGCTATTTTGCTACTGTTGGCACGGTGGAAGACTTGGATTTTATTAAGTCAAGAGTGAAGTGAGGAAGGACTTAATATGTTGTAGTAGAGCCATTTATTTAAGGGAGATCAATTCAAATCTATTACTCTCATAATTCAAAAATTAGGTATAACATTTAACCTAATTTTCAGTTCTCAGGATTAGCATTGGAATGGGATGTGACATTTCAGAAGTGTTCTAAACTTAGAAGAAATTACCAAGAATTAAAATATTTAATGGCTGTGTGTAGAATTTAAAACAAGCCTGTTGGAAATATTCAAGTTGAAAAACTAAATGAAATATTTTGTTAACACTGAACTTTCTGAAGTATGGTTAATGGATTAAATGGAAACTTTAATATTGCCATTTTGGTTACATATGTTCTTAATGTTGGTCAGGTGTGGAATAGTCTTTCTAAAATTTTGTCCCATTTTGTAAGGAAAGTCGGGAGTTTCAAATGCTCTTAAACTATTGTTTGTAACTGAACCACTTAATTAGTCTTAAGGATTTTTCTCATGGCTTTTTAAGAATCTTTAAACTATTGAGAAAGTGGAGAAATAAGTAAGGAGTAGGGCTGTGACGTTTTACTTTTCTTAGTGGAATTGTCGTTTAGATGGAAGCCTGTAGCTTCCCTTGGTCGCTTGTGTTGGATCCTTGGGCATTCTCCATGGTAGATACATGCTGTGTAGTTACTGCTCCCGTTTGGTATTGTGTCTCTTCCAATGTGCCTCTTGGGAGTTCAGACAACTTTAGCTGATGAAATTACAAAGTTTTTAAAGCTTGTTTTAAAACTAGTAACATTCATCAAAACGTAATGGTTTTCTTGCAAATACGTGCAGTCAAGTTTAAAGTTTGTAAGCACTTTGAAGGTTTTCATGGGATTAATAACTTAAAAAATAGGAAAAGTATACTTTAGTTTCACACCATTTTAACTGAGTTCATGTGTGAGAGATTTGTGCTGCTGAACGTGTAGAACTTTAATCCTTGGAAAACCCTCCTAATTACCCCTTCAAAGTGAAACCTGTGAATGTTACGGGTGCTTAGGTGAAGCACGGAACTGAATGGCTATTGGGTAGTTGGTTGTGGGAGACAAACTGCTACATACTTAAACATTTGAAAAAAAAAATTGCATTTCAGAAAAAACACTAGGCATCTTTTTTTTTTTTTAACATTTTATTTATTTATTCATGAGAGAGAGAGAGAGAGAGAGAGAGGCAGAGACACTGGCAGAGGGAGAACAGGCTCCACGCAGGGAGCCTGATGTGGGACTCGATTCCGGGACTCTAGGATCATGCCCTGGGCCGAAGGCAGGTGCTAAACCGCTGGGCCACCGGGGCTGCCCAACACTAGGCATCTTTAATTCGCAAGAGAATGTACATTATGGTGACTTTTAAGAATAAAGATTGCATTATTTTCTGAAAACAGTTTTTTGGTACGGCTGTTTAGGTAATATGAACTTTGGTTTCTACTTTGTGTTGTGTTGGTTTACTAGTGTTACTGACTCAATGTCATATAGCAGTTCCAATATTCAGCTAACTTAAATTTGGTGTTATGTTTTTGTGTTGGTACCTTATGAGATTGAATTATTTAATATTTTAATGTAGATTATTTGAGATGGAAGAGGATAATTTGGGGATGTATAAATTAGGGTACCAACTCAGTTGGTTGAGTGTTTGACTCTTGATTTCAGCTCAGATCGTGATCTCAGGGTCCTGGGATCGAGCCCCACTTCAGGCTCCCTGCTCAGCTGGGAGTCTGCTTCTCCCTCTCCCTCTGCCTGCTACTCCCCCCCTGCTTGTGCTCTCTCTGCCTGTCAAATAAAGTCTTTGAAAAAGTGTATAAATTAAATGACATATTGAAGGCATACATGTTTATTTTTAATCTTTTTGATGTTACTCAGCATGAGGGCTCCATAGCTTGGTCCTTCAGAAAGTGTAATTTCATCAACTATAAATTATGTTTGAATGAGTCAAACAATTGACTTTCAATTAATGTATCTTAGTATTAATCCTCTGTAGGATGACCTTTTTTCAATCAGTTTTCAGCCTGTGGTTTTAAACTTAAACGTGTTACTTTATTAAAATACGGCAGTTGGCACAAAGTAACCTCTCAATACACAGTGGATTGCAGATCAGTAGTAGAATGCTTCTCTTGAAGGTGCACTGTTTGCATTCCAGCAATTTTAGCACTTTACTTGTCAAATTTCAAAGTTACTGAACTTGTGTAAAATGCAATTGCTAAGTATGTTATAATGTGTGAGCACATAAAGTTAAATTCTTAATGTTGTATATTGTGTTGAGTAGTTTTTTTTAAGAACAGAGTGCAGATTATGTTCAGTGATCAGAATTATGTTGTGAATATTTTAAAATTTCTCTGTATTGCCGTATAAATCAAATTCTTTGGTATTGCTGAACTATTTGGTTCTTTGTATATATGCAGATGAAATAATAGTTTCCCGGCTCATGTCCTATGCACCTGGTTAGGTTTTTTTCGCTGCATTTTGGCTGTTTGTTTAGGGGGGAAAAATACTGTCTTAACTATTATAATGATTTCCTAAAGCATACCCTATCCTGGATTGTAAAATTATGCTTTTTCTTTATTTAATTTTTAAAAAGTTTTTATTTAAATAAGATTATGCCTTTTTAGCTGATGAACTCGGGGCCACTAGAGTCAGTTTTGCACCTGTTATTTATAGCCTAGGGTTCAAGCTTTACTAAATTGACTAGTTTAGCTATATAATCTGTAGACGTAAATGTCTATAGATAGTAAGTCTGTATGTAATAAATGACGTTTTCCCAAGTCCTTCATGCTGCAGAATTTACTTAAACTATTCATATAGTGAGGCACCTGGGTGGCTCTGTGATTGTCTGCCATTGACTGAGGTCATGATCCCAGAGTCCTGGGATCGAGTTCCGCATCAGGCTCCCTGCAGGGAGCCTGCTTCTCCCTCTGCCTATGTCTCTGCCTCTCTCTCTGTGTCTCTCATGAATAAATAAGTAAAATCTTTAAAAATACAGCAACTATTCATATAGTGATTTGAAACCTAAAAATTCAGATTTTTTTTTGGAGCTACTATTTTAGGATCAAATGTGTTTGAGAAGTCATTAAACATTTCAAGCGTAATAAAAATAAAAACAAACACTTGTTTTTTAATTTTTATTTTTTTAATTTTTAATTTTTTAAGATTTTATTTATTCATTCATCAGAAAGAGAGAGAGGCAGAGACACACAGGCAGAGGGAGAAGCAGGCTCCATGCAGGGAGCCCGATGTGGGACTCAATCCCAGGTCTCCAGGATCACGCCCTGGGCTGAAGGCAGGCGCTAAACCACTGAGCCACCAGGGCTGCCCTGTTTTTTTTATTTTTAAAGATATATGATATGAGTGAATGTTTTTGAGAAGTTGAGATGTAGAAGCTGTGCAGTAAAAAGTGAAAAATCCACCTCGTGATCTTTTCTGGTCCTGCTGCTTTGTGGAGAGAGCTTCTAACTTGGAGCTAACTTGCGTTTTGTGTGTATCCTTCCAGATACTCTGTGAATGTACATTGTTGTATTTTTCTGGTTTTATAAAATCTGAAATTGGTGGTAGTAATAATGAGATGTCAATTTAGAAATCCCAGGCTGCTAATCTTGGAAGGAAAAGAGATCCTTTGCTTGCAGTAGTAAAGACCTGTATATCTTTTTGAAGTTTAGCTTGCTTTAAATGGTTGTTTGGATGTAAGAAATAAGTTCAACAGAAGTCCTTTATAAAATCCTGTATCTCACTTGAAAAAAATCTTTTTTCTTTGTTTTTCATCCATTTGATATCAAATGCATTAAAGATATCAATGTGACTTCAGTATCTGAATGATGTTGCATTTTATAATAATTTTCATTTGGAGAGTTACCAGTGCAGTGTGTTTGCTTTCATGTGCATAAAGGCAGTGTTGAAAAACAGCGAGAAACCAGGAGACTGGAGTGAAAGCATATTCAGAATAGCCACCAAACCAGGGGCAGGTTCCTGGAAATTAGATAATCACCAAGGGCCTGAGTAGGTAGGAAAGAAGGAAATCTATCCAGAAGTGAACTGCTTACTAAATGAGTAGGACTTCTTGTGGCTGTTGTGTTTACCAAAAGACCATGTGTCTGAATTGTAAAACTATACTGTTATTGTTCCTCAGAAAGATAAAAAGAATTATCATATGACCTAGCAGTTACACTCTTAAGTGTATACCTGAAAGGATTTTTTTTTTTTAACCTGAAAGGATTGAAAACAGAGACTCCAACAGATTCTTGTCAGTGTTCATAGCTGTTCATAATAGTCCTGAAGAGGAAACAACCCAAGTATTCATCAACAGATGAATGAATAAACAAAATGTGGTATTTAAAATGGAACATTACTTAGCCACGAAAGGAAATGAGGTTCTGATACATACTACAGTATGAATGAGCCTTGAAAAGTTTAATACTAAGTAAAATAAGCCAGACACACAGAAGGTCAAATATTGTGATTCCAGTTGCATTGAGTTGCCTAGAATAGGTAAATTCATAGAGATGTGGAGGATTAGAGGTTTCCAGGGCTGGGGGGTGGGAGGAAGGAGGAGTTATTACTTCATGGGCACAGGATTTCTGTTTGGGGTGATTAAAGTTTTGGAAATAGTGGTGATGGTTGTACAACATTGTGAATGTCATTGAATGTTATACTTTAAAATGGTTAAAATAGCAAATTTTACGTATTTTACCACACCAAAAAAAGAATTCGGAAAACCCCTATACCATTGTTTAAATGTTAACAGTATTTTGAGGAAAAAATTTTTATAGCTTAATAAGGCCACATTTCACAGTTTTTATGGATTCTTGTAAAGGATACTAATATTGAATTCTTGTCACAAACCTTGAATCCCTGTTACACATGAAAACTGCCTTCAAGGAGGTCATTGTCAAGTAGGGTGGTAAAAAATGCATGTACAGATCTTGAATAGTATTCGGAAACGAGAATATTATTTAGAAAGTAATAAACGCACATTACATCTTACAAAGGTTCAGAGCATTGAGAGATTGCTTTGACCCAGGTGTGAGTAGTGTCTGGAACACTTAGATATCTGGGAAAGCTTCCTGGAAGAAATGAGAAGTGGAATGGGAAGAGTAAGAGACATTTCTGTAGTAGAGGAAGGCTCAGAGAGCACTATTTAGGCAAGAGTGAATAACCCTATGGCTGAGAGTAAGGAGTAGAAGAGTAAGCAGTGAGAGATAAAGGTTGTGCTCCTCATTGTCAGGCTGAGGCTTTGGAGAATCACAAACCTTTTTTTTTTTTTTTTTAAAGATTTTATTTATTCATGAAAGACAGAGAGAGAGAGAGAGAGACAGGAACAGAGGAGGAACAGACACAGGCAGAGGGAGAAGCAGGCTCCATGCAGGGAGCCTGACATGGGATTCGATCCCTGGTCTCCAGGATCACACCTTGGGCTGAAGGCAGTGCTAAACGCTGAGCCACCAGGGCTGCCCTCACAAACCTTTTTGAACTAGAAGTCTAATCCAATTAGAACTGAGTATCTGGATAGAAACAGAGCAGGGGTTGAGTGGAGTTTGGTGGGAAGCTGGAGACTGGGAGAGACCTCTAGTAATCCAGGTGGGAGGCTAGGTGGGCCTGGGACAGGTGGCAGCCATCAAAGTGGAGAGGAGAATGAGGTGGAAAGCAGTGGGATCTAGAGAACTTGGCCACTGATTTAGACATGTAGGACTTGAAAGGAGTCAGAAGTTCTTTAGGTACTGGGGAAGATGGTAGTGCCATTAATAGAAGTCAGTAAGGCAGGGAGAGGAACTAGTTTGAGGGAGCAGAGGGATTAGATAGATCCTCTTTCCAAGGTTTAATTACTTGTTTTGTTGACCATATACACTGCTTAATGTATTGCTGCCACTTAGTAGGCTCTCAGTAAATACTTGAGAGTTTTGTTTGTTTTGAGGAAGAGAGAGCACGAGTTGAGGGTAGCTGCAGAGGGAGGAGGAGAAGCAGGCTCTGATGTGGGGCTTGATCCCAGGACCCTGGGATCATGACCTGGGAAGTCAGATGCTTAACCAGCTGAGCCACCCAGGCACCACAATATTTACAGTTTGAGATTATATTTATATTTATATTTATATTTATATTTATATTTGAGGGAGGGAGATACCGTAATGTTTTTAGAACGATTTTAGAGAGGGTGATGGGATGTGAAACTGAGGTCATAAGTGGAGAGTATGTATTTAGAAAGGCTGCAAGCCTGGGGCTTTCTGACAGAGTGACAGTTTGTAAAGGATTGGAAGCATTTTTGTCCTTCAGTAACACTCCAGCTACTTGTATAGAACAAAAAGAAGCAGTGCTTGTCTGTCATCACTGTTACTTGGTTTGTTCTTTCTGGGTAGATTTTAAGTTCCTTGAGAGCAGGGATTACATCTTTGCCATCCCTACCTTGTCCAAGAAAGAGAAGATACACAATACATATTTGTTAAATTAAAACATAGACACAAAAACCTAATTTGAGTCTGATGGCTTAATGGAATGTCTTCATTACCCTCTTCAGAAAATAATGGAAAGAGCTGGGGAAATTGCTGTCACATTTTACAGCTGTCTGTTGCTGGCAGTCTTTCTGACTTGGCACTCAAGCCGTTTTGGCAATTTTCACCTTCTCGGAATCACAGAGGGGCTCTGGACTGCAGTGTGATACAAAAGACGGGATCAGTGCTGTGGGCTAGATTGAGAAGATGTATAAAGAAAATACCAGTACCTTTGGTTACCATGTTTTGACTTGATAAAATTACTGTTTGCCAACAAGTGAGCGTGGGTTTAGGGGTGCTAAGTAAATTGGACTTCCTAGTGATGTTCCCCCAAATTCTAAAGCTATTCCAGATAGTCAGTTATGTTAGAGATGCTGGCACCCGCCTGAGACATCTGACACATTCCCCATCATCAGTGGAGTGAAACAGGGTTTCATAATAAGCCCATTCTTATTCAGCCTTTCTTATGCAGCCATGCTGTAAAGTGAAACAAAAGACCTAGTAACTGGTGTCAGAATATGCCTCTAATCCTCTGGGAAACTTCCTACTATATAGGCTAAGAAGCTCATCAGTGCTCTTTGCTGGAAAATTGTAATCCAGGAATTGCTGTATGCTCATGGCTTTTTTCTTGAAACTTATATGCAAGTGATTATAGGTTGCTTTGTAGAGTCGGGTGCTGCACTGCATAGGTGATAAACCTGTGGAAGGCCAAGGTAATATCTCAGCCCAGTCAGAAAAGCCCTAGGAAGCCAACAGTTTTCATACGCAGAATATAATTAAAAGTTGTCACGGGGTTTTGTTACCTGGGGTAGCATATTCACTAAACATCAGTTAACAGAGTAGTCAAAAACTGAATTCTTTTTGCTTTCTAAAGAACCTGAATATGACAAAGGGCAAGGCCAGGCCAAAATAAAGGGACTGTATTATCAAGCTCTTAAATAGCATTCAACATCACATTTGCCACAGGTGTCAGATCTGACTTGATTCTAGTACTGACTTGTGTCAGTATTAAATTTTAAATATTAATAACTAATGGAGAGTCTTAATAGGGTCTACTAGCATTGAAATGATCATTATGTGTAATATCAGGACATTGGGCGTTTTTATTTAGTTAATAGATGGAAAATTGATGTGGGATGGATCCTAATAAATTCCGTAGAAAAAGGCATGGAAGCACATTTTAAAATATCAACGGAGCAGCTTGGAAGAATTGTACTTAGAGAAAATTTTACGTAGGGGCATCTGGTGGCTCAATCGGTTAAGCTCTGACTTCTGTTCAGGTCATGATCTGAGGGTCCTGGGATTGAGCCTAGCCATAATTTTAGTAGAGAGTCTACTTGTCCCTCTCCCTCTGCTTCTCTCATGCTCACTGCATGCGCACATGCTCTTTCTCTCACATCTTAAAGAAAAGTTTTAGACTACTAAAGTCAGTATTATACTCAGGAAGTAATGTACAAGAGTGGCAAAAGCATAAGTAAATCAGATTATATTGATTTAAAATATGAGAGTCCTCTGTGCTACTCAGATGACTAAAACAGATCTGGCTTCTGGCTTGTGGGAACTTTTATTTATTTATTTTTAAAACACTTTCTTTAATATACAGGAAACACGTGAGACACAAAGCTCAAGAAAGCACTCAGTCCCTGAGCTGGTAGTTAAGGGGGGAGTTGATGACAACAAGCCTTTCTAGTCTCCCAGGGAAAGAAGAGGTTGAGAGGACACAGTATCATAGGCCCCTGGTGATTCTACCACTGGGGCCACTCACAGCCTAGTTCTCTACCAAGTTTGGGAAGTACTGATTTTCCTTGTCCTAGTCCTGGCCCTCCTCCCACACTCAGCCTCCAGTTTTCATAAGTCATCCAGTTCCCAGAGTGGCCGCTTCCTTTAGCTCCCTAACATTTCACTCAGGGGAGAAGGCCACTTAGCCTGAGTGGTGTCAGAGTTCTGAGGGAGTTGTCAGGGTGGTAAGGGAAGATCTCCTTAATAACTTGCCATTTACTTACCATCTTCGTGTTTAGAATCTGAAGATTGGGGAGTCTCAGGGTCTTCTGAGGGCTTGTCCAAGCCCTGGCTGGTTATAGGGGCTTCTGAGGGCTGTCCTGCATGCTCCTTGGAGAACACCTGCTTGGAGGGGAGCTTGGTTTGGCCCCAGGGTGGCATCTGGTTGTCAAGCGAAAACTAGGTGTACCTGGAGGCATGTCCAATTCAGAAAATGAAGTTGCCTCTAGGGGCAGAACAGGCTCTGGGAGAAGATTCAATTTAGGGCCTTTGGTCTCAAATACTTCACTCAGCTGTTTAACCAGTGGGCTTGGAGGCTCTCCACTACTGGTCTTCATAGGTGTCCATGCAATGCCAAGGGTAGAAGAGTGGGGATCTGAGTCTTGAATTGGATTAGGACCTTCCAACTGCTCCTTTGGTGGTACATTTGGCTGTGGAGAGCTCTCCTATGGGATGGGAGTGTGCAGGATGCTGGCAGGAGGTAAATGGGGTTCCACCACTTGCGCCAGAAGCTTGTTGTGTAGCAGAGGCCATGCTGCAGTGACTGGTGTGCTCTTGGCTGAGCCCATCTCAACCAGGAGGAGTAAGGTAGGGCAGGGCCTGGCCTGGAGCGAGGATAGGATGCTGAGCCCCCATTCCTCTTCTGGCAGCACAGCAGCTTGAGCCTTAACTCCCCATGCTGAGTTTCAAACCTCCTAAAACTTGAATTCTAGTAGGCAATATAGACAGTACTCAGGTAGAACAATATGTAACTACAAGTTGTGTAGCTAGTAAGAGAGCAATTAAGAGTGCAATGATGGACAATAATTGGGGTAGGGAGGTTATTTGGAGAAGGCTTAAAGACATTTAGGCAAAGACTTGAAAGATGAGAAAGCCTTGTGAAAAGTATAAGAACATCCTAGACTGAGGGAAGCACGGACACTGAAGCCCTGAAATGTGGGGAATACCATGTGATGCAGAATCATGTAAACCAAAGTGGAGTATGGATTTCATTCTAAGAACAGAGGGAAGCCATTTAAGGCTTTGAAGCAAGGAAGTAACATTATTTCAGTAGTGACTTAAAACTCTTTTCCTACCTTCCATACTGTGTGGAAGGTAGCTGATTGGAAGGCACGAGTGGAAGAAGAGAGACCAGAAAGGAGGGTATTGCTCTATTCCAAGCAACTGGTGATGGCAAATAGGATTAAGATGGCAGTAGTGGAGATGGGGTTAGAATACCTGTTGATGGAATGCAATGGATGTGGGAAGTGAGAAAAAGGACCAAGAATGGCCCCAAGTTTCTGTGGTCTTACCAGTTAGGTAGGTGATGGCCATGTTTTACTGATAGGAGCAAGACTGGAATAGAACCTCTGTGTGTATGTATTTGGAAAGAGGGCAGCATAGAAAATGAGCTCTTTGTGTATATGTTAGGCTTTAGATAGATACCAATGAGGTATCCAAAAGAAGGTGTCAAATAGAAAATAGAAGTTAGATACTGGTGGAGCTCAGAGGAATATTTTGGACTCAAGTTATGCACATAAGCTTGAGATACATATACATTTGGGAGACATACATATATAGAGGCTCTTTTCTGGGGACTCCCTCAAGCTCATTGAGAGAAGAAAGGTATAGTGAAATGAGGGCCCAGGATGCAGGCTTGAACCTCTAGTTCAGAGGTTGTGTAGTTTGAAGGAGAAGCCTACAGAGGGGACTGAGAGATAGAGAGAAGGAAAATCAAGAGAGTAATGTCAGAAAGTAGCAAGTGTTTTGAGGTAGAGTGGACATCAACGCTGAAATAACACTGTGAGGTAGGGAAAGACCAGCAAGTAACCACTGGATTTTACAGATCTAATGTAGATTAGGCGATGCAAAAGAGGGGATAATTTTTAAGAAGGAAAAGATGTTTGTGCTATCCTTCTCAATTAGATTTTTTGAAAAAGATTTTGAGAGAGTGAGTACAAGCAGAGGGAGAAGCAGACTCCCTGCTGAGCAGGGAGTCCGACTACATGATGACAACTATGGACTACATAATGATGACTATGCAGGGCTTTGCTGGTTCCCAGGACCCTGGTATCATGGCCTAGGCCACCCAGGCGCCCCCCCCCCCCCCAATTAGAAAATTTCTTTGTGTTTATCCAGAAGGAGATGATTTAGTTATCAGATTTTTACACTTTAAGGCTGAACTTTTTTAACATTGTATAATTATTTTTCTTGAGGGAGTGTCTCTCATTTTTAGTGGATTCTCAAAGGATTTTGGGAGGTTTCCTCTCTCCCCTGCCCCCCCACTGGAAAAAAGCTAACTTCTGCTTTACGAAATTCAAGTCCTTTGTCATCTTTATGGTTAATGTTGTAGTATGGGTATCAAACATAAATAGTGCCGGGTTCACATATCACATCTTGATAAATCCCTTCAGCAGGACTTACTTTGAAAATACTAGGGAGTGGATAAATTGGAAAATCAGTAAATTGCTGCTGCCATCCTTAAATTTTTTTACATGCTTTGGTTTGCATTGATCTTTTGTACTTTTCACACTAAGAAGTGCATGACAATAAGTGGGTATATGTGTTTACTTTTAATACAGTGCAAGTTATTCATATTCCATTTTTTCATCCTTTTAAGATTTATTTTGTTGAAGCTTTACGTTGAACTTACCTGGAGCTCTTAAAGCATCATTATATAAGCATCATTTTTCTAATCATCTATCAGTCACATTTTTTTTTTCTTTTTAGATTTTATTTATTCATGAGAGAAAAACACAGAGATATAGGCAGAGGAAGAAGCAGGTTCCTTGCAGGGAGCCCGATGTGGGACTTGATCCCAGGACCCTGGGATCACGCCCCAAGCTGTAGGCAGATGCTCAGCTGCTGAGCCACTCGTCCCTACCAGTCACATTACATTGTTTCATATTAACCAAGTACTCTTGGTCCTGTGTAACATGATAATTAAGATTGTCCCTTTTTTCTGAGATCGGTCTTCTCAAAACACATACTTGTAAATTACACACAGTAAGCCAGGGGACAGTAGGATACCTAGAGTCATTGTTGAATGTGGGTAATGGTTTCATATAAGAAAATGTCGCATGATGCAAATGTTTATCTTAGTATTTCCCATCAGAGCAGTATGTGTACACAATAGCTTGTGTGTAAGAATTCAGATGCTGGATTCCCATTTAAATTTGGGTGTGGGGGACTTGGAGGATGTGATGCATGAACATCCTAAGTGATCAAAGACTGGTGTCTTTTTATCCACATCACCAGGAAAGCCCTCATGTAGTACTTTACATTTTTAGTCTCAAAAAATATGGTATATTTCATTGACATTAATTTTGTTTAGAAGTGGGCTCTGTGGGTTATGATTGATATTTTTCACATTTTCAAATCATTAGAGGTTATCATCTGGTATGCTTATTTAGAGCAGTAATTATTTATGGTACCTCTTATTCAAATAACTGACAAATTCTGCGTTAAAATTAATGACTTAGAGAAATCGTTTTTTGTTTGTATAACATGAAGCTTCAGGCTCAAATCCTGGTGCTGGAGGTCATGGGCAAGATGGAGGGAGCCAGATTGGGCTGCTTGGGCAGGGCAGTGACTCAGACTGTCTTACAAAGTTCTGGGAGCATCGAGTGTAGAATTAAGACATTTTCAGGATGGGGAGACATCCCTAAAGTTCAGAGGATTAGTTGGAATCACAGAAGTGTTAGGCATTGCCTGGGGGAAGCAAATGAGAACTTGTGGAGTCACAAGTGTTTGGGTGCACAGGAACTTTGCTCCCCAGATAACTTAAAATTCTTCTACTATACATCATCCTTCTTCTTCTATGGGACTACATCTCAATTTTTCAAGGTAATTTATTGGAATTGGCTTTATAAAATTTTATTTCTTAGTAGACTGCTAGAATACATTTATCCTAAAGAAAAGGAGATGTGGTATTGGTATACATCAAAGACTCTAAAAGAAAACATTTGTTTTATAACAAGCACCCAGGAGGATATTTTTATAAACATGAAGGATAACTTTCCTCTAATCTAAGTAAATATTTCAAAACAAATATATGTTAAGTGATTATAGTAATGTGTGAGCAGAGACTAGCAGTAAAGATAACAGTATCATGTATTACTTAATAGTATGTGATACTTCTTTGGCCTTGGTCCTTTTTCTGAGTAATTGCTTCTGTGAAAGTCCTCAGAATGCATAGCATCATTTTTCAGCTAGACTGGTAGCCTCCTCAGAAGATGATTCTCCTTGTAGCTTAGTATTCTGAGACGTTTTCACATCTGAAGTGTTTATTACATAGTAAACATTGTCAAGTGATACAGACCAGTCCTTTTTTTTTTTTTTTCAGACCAGTCCTAAAATAAATGATATGTTGAGGACACAATTCTTGTTAGAACTGAAATTTGAAATTGGTTTCTGTTTTGTCTGGCCATACTGCTAGAGTCTGTGTAGATGCAGGGGTTTCTACTGCTACATTTATTTATTTATTTATTTATTTATTTATTTATTTATTTATTTATTTAAAAGATTTATTTAAAAGATTTATTTATTTATGATAGAGAAAGAGAGAGAGAGAGGCAGAGACACAGGAGGAGGGAGAAGCAGGCTCCATCCCGGGAGCCCGACGTGGGACTCCAGGATCGCGCCCTGGGCCAAAGGCAGGCGCTAAACCGCTGAGCCACCCAGGGATCCCCTCTATTGCTACTTTAAATATAGCTATTTTACATTTATATGTATTGGGAGGAAATTCTGTATTGCCATAACTGCACGTTAAAACACATGATTATGAGGGGTGTCTGGGTGGATCAGTTAGTTAAGTGTCTGACTCTCTTTTTCTTTTTCTTTTTTTAAGATTTTATTTATCTATTCATGAGAAACATAGAGGCAGAGACACAGGTAGAGGGAGAAGCAGACTCCATGCAGGGAGCCTGATGCAGGACTTGATCCTGGCACTTCAGGATCACACCCGAGCCAAAGGCAGACGTGCCCAACCACTGAGCCACCCAGGCGTCCCAGAGTGTCTGGCTCTTGATGTCAGCTCAAGTTCATGATCTCAGGGTTGTGGGATAGAGCTCCATGTTGGGCTTTGCCTGGGCGTGGAGCCTGTTTAAGATTCTCTGCCTCCCTACTCCCAAAATAAAATAAAACACATGATAGTGAAAAAAAAGCAAAAAGCTATTAAGATCTTGAAGTGCAGGGGTGTCTGGGTGGCTCAGTTGATTAAGCATGCAACTTTTTTAACCTGAACTAAGGTCTTGATCTTGAGATTGTGAGTTCAGGCCCCGAGTTGGGCTCCATGCTCAGCATGGAGCCTACTTAAAAAAAAAAAAAATTGTGGCACCCAAATTAATGTTTATGGTAGAAATTTTGTAGCTAAAAGGACTGACTGCTACTTTCCTTGTGTCTTTGTTCCTAATTATTACATGGTGTGTATTGATAAATGAATTTTGATCCATTCTCCATTCTGTTGCTGCATTAATCTTTTTCCAGAGCCATTCCTGAAACTTTCTACAGTTGTTTGTTCCAGTCCAACTCTCACTGCTTTCCAAAGATACTCCCTTCCCAGTCTTTTTAGTAAGCCCCTCCAAAGCAGTCATCTTCAGTTCTGAAGCTTCTCTGATCTCTGGCAAGCCTCTATCTACTGTAGTGCATGGTTTGAGGGCAGGAACATTTGCACGTTGTCATTTAACCTGGAGTGTGTAAAAAAATGCTATCTTGTTTAAGGGGCTAAGTCAAATCTCAGGATATCTAATGACGTTACTGCAGGCTCACTTTGCATTTTTCCTTTCTGGTTGAAATTTTTATCAGTTCAATCTTACATTTCGACTTTCTAACACCCTGGTGTATTCCTTCCCATTATTGTCCCTTCTACAAAAATGGGATGAGCCATTTGGGTGAAGTTTTCTCAGTTTCTTCTGGATATGCTCACTTGAATTCAAAAAAATAAAAGATAGTTTGTAGACACTTGACTTTTTGAGGGAAGAGGTACAATTGTGTGCATCTAGATTATCTATATGAATTGTTATTGGCCTAACAGGTATTTACCAAGCTACTAGAGTAGCAATTAGGTTCCTCAAATGAGTTTTTAAAATATATAACCTACTGAACACACATCATTTGCATCATGAGAATTGTCTCTACTTAAAACAGATTTTTGTTCTAGTTAAATCTGAGTACTAGTTTTGCAAGTGTATTGAGGCCTAGCAGGGTTATTAGTGACTCAGCTGGGGTGAGTGAGGCAGTCTCCTACTTGTTTCATCTGTGTTCTCTGCCTGTTTTACTGTGAGCCAGGCTGAGCAGTGCACATCATTGAGCACACTGCCAGTATTTTGGTCTCTGCCTGACCTGGCCTATTCCATTGTATGGCCCTTTGACTTGTAGCTGTAACCAGCTCCTACTCAGCATATTCAGTTGCTCATTCTAACATTTATTGGTATTTCCTATAGAGCAGTAAAAAACAATGTCCCTGCCCTTATGGAGCTTACATTCATATGGAGGGAGGGACAACTTAAAAATGTACAAGAGTAATTTCGGGTAACAGTACTAAGGCATTAAAACAGGGTAATGGCATAGTGAGTGACCGGGCAGGTTGAGTCATTGTTAGAGGCCATTTTAGGAAGATGGCCTTGAATGATGACAAGGGCCTAGGCAGAGCAGGACATTTTAGGCAGAAGGACAGCAAATAGGTGCTGTATGGGGAGGCCAGTGTGGCTGGCCATTGTGAATGAGGATGAGAGTGGTAGAAGATGAGATAGGCAGGAGTCAGATTTTATTAATTTTGGTAGAAAGCTATTGGAGAGCTTTAAGTAGAGGAATGGTATACCACAATACTAACTTTATACTTGAAGAATAAAATTCTTCATAAAATTTCCAACTCATAAGAAAGGAGTTTTTGGAGATAGTCTTTGTAATGAGTATCTTTTTTTTTTTATATGAACAGATTTACTGATATTTTCTTATGTAGCATTTCTATTATGTCTGGATGTAATATACCTTTTATGTTGAGATATCTGTGTCTATTATATCTAGAAGTCTTTTAAAAATTAGAGACATGCTACCCAAAATTCGTGTCTAAACCTATGAAGGGAAGTATAACAGTACTCATCTTGTCTTGACATAATGATTAGGTAAAAGTATGAATGCTTTGTAATTCGTATATAGCATTCAAAGCCATCCTTGCCTGGCTTCCTCACTTGTTCACTTGAAGTGAAGATAGCCTGAGTCTGCCTGTGTGGAAGCATCAAGAGTTTGGGTTTGTACATCTTTAAGAGTAGGAACAGCAAATGAGAGCTTGAGAAAGCAATGAGGAAGGAACCCGAACCCTCAGTGGTCTGGGAGGCAGCTTGCCAGATTTACGCTACTCCCCACCTGGTTGGTACCTGTGATACTAAAAGGATTTATCTAAGGATTTATCTATGCAGTGGGAAGCCCCAGATTGGTGTGATTTGACTATACAGAGAGAATGCTTTCCAGCTTCTTTGATTTGGTAGATACTTTTATGGAGTAATAGTTTTGCCATAATTTTTAGTTATAGTAGCTGAAATATTTGAACTAAAGGGGACATATAGGCCAAAAAGAGGTGTTAAGGCTATAAAAGAGATTGGAGTACTAATATAAACATTCTTAGACATGTATCTGAAATTTTAGTTACTAAAAAAAAAAAATTAAGTTATTGAAACCTTTTTTGAGGGATGCCTAGGTGGCTCAACGGTCTGCCTTTGGCTCAGGCAGTGAACCTGGAGTCCTAGGATCTAGTCCCACACTGGGTTCCCTGCAGAGAACCTGTTTCTCTCTCTGCCTATGTTTCTGCCTCTCTCTATCTTTCATGAATGAATAAATAAAATCTTAAAAAAATAAAAAAGAAACCTTTTTGATTAGTTTTTAATCCTACAAAATGAAATGTAATTCCAGCATATCTTAATAAATAATTATAGGAGGTATGCATTGATAAAGAAGAAATTATTTCGTAATGAAGGGCAATTTTTCTTACTGAAAGACCAGTTTTTTATGATTTTATTCCCCTTGAACTAATAAAAAACAGCTAAGAGAATGGCCCCTAGGAAAATTTTTACCACTTATCCATTATAGAAAAATTATACATGTCATTCAAAATTCTTAAGGGAACAAAATTTCAGTGCAAACATAATATATTTGCTTAAAGGGAAATGACACCCATAATACAAAGTAATCAACATGCAGAAAAACTTCAAGTAGTTTGCTTTAGACTTTGAAATGAATTTTGGTAATTATATGATTATCAAATACAAAATGATATAATACAGTCATATGAATGTGTCCCAATATTCTGGGTATTCACTTTATACAAAATAATGAACAGTGGAAAACTTGGTTTGTGATATTTTGGCTTCTTTTTACTTCATATTCTGTGCTGTGGAAATTGAAAAAAAATTTTTTTAAAGATTTATTTATTTATTAGAGACACAGAGAGAGAGGCAGAGACACAGGCAGAGGGAGAAGCTGGCTCCATGCAGGGAGCCCGATGTGGGACTTGATCCCAGGTCCCTAGGATCATGCCCTGGGCCAAAGGTGGCTCTAAACTGCTAAGCCAAAAACAAAAACAAAAACAAAACTGCTAAGCCACTGGGGCTGCCTGAAAAAAAAATTTTTTTAAAGATTTTATATATTTATTTGAAAGTGAGAGAGCAATTGAGAGAGCACAAGCAGGAGGAGAGGCAGAGGGAAAGGGAGAAGCAGGCTCCCGACCAAGCAGGGAGCCTGATCTGGGGCTTGATCCCAGGATCCTGGGATCATGGCCTGAGCTGAAGGTAGATGCTTAACTGACTGAGCCACTCAGGTGCCCCTGCTGTGGAGATTTTAAATATAGAATAAAATTTAAATAATGATAGCCTCTGACCTGATGGGAATATGATTGTTATTCTCATTTTACAGTAAAGATAAGACAAGCTTAAAATGGTTAAATAGCTTGCTGAAGGGCACTTGGCTCTTCTGTGGTAAAGTTGGTATTTAGGTCCTGGCCTTCAAAGCCTTTATGCCTAACCATTATACTCTACTGCCTCTTGTAGTAGCTCTGTGAATTGTAGGCTTCACTTCAAGTTATTGCTTATTAAATTTAACTCAGCAAAACTGTATTTAAATTTTTAAAAGATAGGCTTATTTTACAACAACCTAGCTACTGATATTATTTCATCAGGCTGGCAATTTATTTCTAGATGTTCTCCAACATAGGTTTGATCATCATGGCATTCCTCTTGTGAAAATTTAAGGCCTCCAGTTGCCCATGAATGAAGTACCCGAAATTCCTTTTATGATATATAAATTTCTTACAACCTCATTACAGTCTACTATATCCCCATCTTACTGTTTCTCCCCCCATTACTTAATATATTCAATCTTCTCCCTGGAATATTCCCTCTCCCAGTTTCTGTCCTTGATATTCTTCAAGACTCAGATAAAATGATTCACTCCACATAACTGTCATCTGTGTCCCATGGCACATGCTTCTTTACAATATTTATCACATTCATTTAGAGTCATTTGTGTCTGTCACTGCAACAGACTTAAGTTCTTTAAAATCTGATTGTTTTATTTTTATTTCTTGTGCCTAACACCAGGAGATAACTTAAACAATTTGAGTGATTACTGAAACAAATTACAGTATTTGATTAGTAGAACAGTAGTTGTGTAAATGTTATCAGGGCATTTCTTTAGATATTAACATCAGTCACTGAGAAGTTATTATAATCAAGTTGAGTGTGACTAAACCACAAAGCCTTTTTTAATATTTTGTTGATAAAAAACCAAAGCAGTGTCTGCTGTTTTATGTTAAATGTAATATTTATCCTTAAGATTTATTTTATTTTATTTTAAGAGTGCACGTGTGCACAAGCAGGGAGGGGCAGGGGTGAGGGAAAGGAGCAGGGAGCCCTACACGGGGCTCTCTCCATCCCACGACCCTGAGATCATGACCTGAATGGAAGGCAGCTGCTTAACCAGCTGAGTCACCCAGGTGCCCCATCCTTAAGATTTTATTTTATTTTTAAAAAATTTTATTTATTCATTGAGAGACACAGAGAGAGAGAGGCAGAGACACAGGCAGAGAGAGAAGCAGGGTCCCTTCAGGGAGCCTGATGTGGGACTGGATCCCGGGACCCCAGGATCACACTCTGAGCCAAAGGCAGACGCTCAGCCGCTGAGCCCCCCAGGTATCCTGTATCCTTAAGATTTTATTTTATTTTATTTTTTAAATATTTTATTTATTTATTCATAAGAGACATTGCGGGGGGGGGGGTTGGTGGCAGGGACAAAGGCAAGAGGGAGATGCAGGGTCCCTGCAGGGATCCTGACATGGGACTTGATCCTGGGACTCCAGGATCACGCCCTGGGCCGAAGGCAGGTGCTAAACCTCTGAGCCGCCCAGGGATCCCTCCTTAAGATTTTAAATACAGGCTTAATTTTTAAGAAAATACAATATACCTAATGATTTAAAATTTAGATAAGTTTTATGATATAAGAAAATGAGATCATTATTTGGATATTTGCTTATGTTGGAGCATTTGCTGGATTATAAAATAATGAGATCATTATTTGGATATTTGCTTATGTTGGAGCATTTGCTGCATTATAGATTTTGCAGTAAAATGTTAGAGTAATAGCACCCATCAGAAAAAAAGACTTGGAAAATTTTGACTGAAATTGTAAGCTGAGCATTTATGTGTGTGCGCATAGCATTGAATTAGAATGTGTGGAGATACAAAAGTGTCATAGATGCTCTTCACATAAGATGACAAAGCAAGTAGTGAACAAGAACTGTATATTAGGGCTTATTAGTGATCTAAGATATAAATTTGTGGTTTTTATTATCCCCTTTCTTCTAAAATTTTTGTCATGTGATTGCAGCAGTTTCTAATCCTGTCCCTGTCCCAGCACATCTATAATTGAGGCTTACTTTCAGTAGTTGGAGGGAAAGAGAGATTAGCAGATTTGCCTGGGGGCTGGGGTGGTGGGGTGGTGGGAGAATGAAAACCCTCCAGCAATTCTGAAAAACCCTAGAAAGAGGTTGGGACTAGCTTTGAGGAGCAGGCACTTCCTCACACTTTTTTTCTTTGAGGTGAAATGTGGAAAAGAAGTAAAATGGGAGGGTTTTTACAGAGTGAGGGAACAGAAGGGAAAGACTAGAGACCTTTGGAAGATCTAAATTGAGCAAATGAGAGAAGGTGAAGGAAAAAGAACTGAAGAAAGGGAAGAGGTCTAGAACAGAGATTACATATTTCTTGAGGTTAGAAGTGGGGTCATGTGTATTTCTCCCTACAGGCTTAATTTGGTACTTTGTACAGATAAGAAACCTCAGAAGACAGGTCTCTCCGGAGAGTTTGTGACCATTGGCATGGATTGATGGGCTCTGCTGGTTCTGGGTCCCTAAGAAAGGGAGTCCTAGAGTTTGCCCTTATTTCAGAATTTTTGTAGAGAAGCCCTGACAGTTAGCATATGAACATGCTATATGTTTTCCTTCTTCCTCATCTTGTGGAATTTTGGTTCCAGAATAATTTAAAAGATATTTTTGTCAAGAAAATCTCTTTGGAAAAAGTCATATCCAAATGATTCTTTAAAAGTACTTCCTGGCCCTTTAGAACCCCTCTTTTTTTTTTTTTTTTTTTTTTTTTAAACTGAGGTATAATTGGTTCATTATATTGGTTTCAGGTATACAACAGTATTCGTGCAGTTGACCCTTGAACAACACAGATTTGAAATGTGTGGGTCCGCTGAAACGTGGATTTTTTTTTAAACAGTACTGTAAGTGTATTTTCTCTTATAATTTTCTTCCTTTTAAAAAATATTTTATTGATTTATTCATGAGAGACACAGAGACAGACAGAGGGGGCAGGAACACAGGCAGAGGGAGAAGCAGGCTCCATGCAGGGAGCCTTACATGGGACTGGATCCTGGGTCTCCAGGATCACTCCCTGGGCCCAAGGCGGCGCTAAACCCCTGGGCCACCCGGGCTGCCCTCTTAAAATTTTCTTAACATTTTATTTTATCTAGCTTTGTGAGAATATAGTGTATACATAGAAGTGTATAAAATATGTGAACCAACTGTTTGTTATTGGTAAGGCCCTGGTCAACAGTAAGTTATTGTAGTTAACTTTTGGGGAGAGTGAAAAGTTATATATGGATTTTCAATTGTGTGTGTGTAGGGGGTAGGCATCCCTTACCCTCATGTTTAAGGGTCAACTGTTATGAAATGAGCACCACAGTAGGTGGTAGTTACAGAATTTTTTTCTTATGATAACTGAAGATTTACTCTTAGCAGCTTAGATTTGCAGTATAGTATTATTAACTATAGCTGCCATGCTGTACATTACATTTCCACGATTTGTTTTATAACTGGAGATTTGTACCTCTTGACCCTGTTTACTCATTTCTCCTTCCACCTCCTCCACCCCTGCTCCTTTCAACTACCAATCAGTTCTCTGTCTCTATGAGCTTGTTTTAGAAAAAAGGCCAGGGGAGGGGCAGAAAGAGAGGGAGAGAATCTTAAGCCGACTCCCTGCTAAGCACAGAGCCTGATACGGGGTTTGATCTCATGACACCAAGTTCATGACCGGAGCTGAAACCAAGAGTCAGACACTCAACCGAATTACCTAGGCACCCCTACCTACCCATTTCTATTTTCAGTTATCCTCTAACTTCATTTCAATTGCTATTTCTTTCTTTCTTTCTTTTTTTTAAGATTTTATTTATTTATTCATGAGAGAGAGAGAGAGAGAGAGAGAGGCACAGACACAGGCAGAGGGAGAAGCAGGCTCCATGCAGGGAGCCTGATGCAGGGCTCGATCCCAGGACGTCAGGATCATGCCTTGGGCCGAAGGCAGGCGCCAAACCACTGAGCCACCCAGGGATCCCCTCAATTGCTATTTCATGAAAAGATACGTTAGGCTGCTTGAAAATTACCTGAGAACTTTCAAAAAGCATAAATTATAATGAAATATCTACTTGTAGGAGAATGAATTATTGAGTCTATATGCTGGAGATTTTAGTTGTGTTAGTGTACTTGACATATACTTTGAATAATACAATAACTATATATATTTTTAAGTTTTTATAATAACTATGTGTGTGTATAGTCTCTTGGTGTTCCTAGTTTTAACCTCTTTAATAAAGAACCCCTAGAGATGGAGACGTTTCCCAGTCGACTGTGCAGTAGATGTTGCCACATGACCGAGTTTGGACTAAAAAGATGTGAAGATAAGTGATGCATGTAACTTCCAGATCATCTCCTTAAAAAGGAGGCTCCCTACACTGGAATTTCCTTTTCCTTTTCCCACTAGCTGAGAAGTTATGGCAGTGTGGATAACCACCTTAAACCCAGAGGTAGAGGCAGTATGATGAGAATTGCAGAACCACCTTGGCAGAGCGTCTTTGGATGTCCTCCTTGTACTGAGTCACCTGCCTTCCTAGAGATAGACATAGATCCTTTTTAAGCCACTGAATTTTATTTTATATTACTTATTTTTTAAAAGATTTTATTTATTCATGAGGGACACACAAAGAGAGACAGAGACATAGGCAGAGGGAGGAGCAGGCTCCCCGTGGGGAGCCTGATGCAGGACTCCATCTCAGAACTGTGGGATCACAACCTGAGCTGAAGGCAGTTGCTCAGCCACTGAGCCACCCAGGTTCCCCAAGCCACTGAATTTTAGGTTTCTATTAGAACATTTTAGCCCATTCCCTCAGAATACAACATGATATCTATAATTTCTTGTAAAACAAAATCATTAAATTAGTACCTATAAGAAATGCCACACCTTTAATTATAAAAAACAGCAAGCATTATTACATCTATCCTAGGTCTGGCTCCAAGGTAGGTAGTGGAACTGCTGTACAAATGAGAAAAGTTGCTTTCTTGAAGCTTCAGACATTTTTTAAAAATGATATACAGTTGACATATAACATTAGTTTCATTATTTCATTCAAATAATGATTCAATATTTGTGTATATTATGGAATGATCAAATAAATCTAGTTAACATCCGTCACCCCATAGTTACCGAATTTTTGTGTGTGTGATTAGAACTTTTAAGATCTATTTTCTTAGCTACTTTTGGTTACATAATACAGTATTATTAACTGAGTCACCATGCTATATATTACATATTTTATAACTGAAGTTAATACCTTTTAACCCCCACCCCTACCCCCCAGCCTCTGGCAATCACTAGTGAGTTTTGCTTTTTTTTTTTTTTTTTTTTTTAAAGATTCCACATATAAGATCAAATGGTATTTATCTTTTCTGACATTTCATTTAGCATATGTCTTAAGATCCACCCACATTGTTGCCTGTGGCCAGATTTCATCCTTTTTTTATGGTTGAATATTTCAGTGTGTGTGTATACACACACACACACACACACACACACACACACACACACCCACCCTGCATTTTCTTTATCCTTTTGTCCTTTGATGGGCACTTAGGTTGTTTTTATATCTTGGCTCTAATAAATAGCACTGCAGTGAACACAGGGTACAGATAGCTTTTTGGGTTAGTGTTTTCATTTTCTTCAGATAAATATTCTAGGTGTCTTGGTCATTATGAATAAACTCTGCAGTGAATATAGGGGTGCATATATCTCTTCAAATTGGTGTTTTCAGTTTCTCTGGATAAAAACTCAGAAGTGGAATTGCTGGATCATATGGTAGTTTAATTCTTAATATTTTGAGGAACCTCCATACTATTTTCCATAGTGGTGCACCAATTTGCGTTTTCATCAATAGTGCACAAAGTAAAACCCTCTATTTCTTAAATGCGTGCGTGTGCTTGATCTCTGAGCCATGCTTGGTCAGTAAGCCTTTCAGGGTGGTGTTCAAATTTATTCTCAATCCTTTATTTGAAGTTATCTAATATCCCCTTAACAGGACCATGGGTATAGAGAGTCTTGGTCATTGCATATCAGACAGATTTAGGGTTCACAAATGTCAGCCTTCTTTGCCCAATCCCCATTATACCCAGAAATAAAAATAACAAATAATAAGAATTTTAATGTTTATAACAGTAATTTTGTTGGCAAGCTGAAATCTGTTGAAATAAAAACAGGTAAAAAAATCTTTAGGTTTCGAAAACCAACAGAATAGAGTGAGGAGCAGTGTGAGTAAATACTGGAGTAGGGGCAGGTTTGGGGTTTTGCATGTATGGAAGTTCTTCATGAGAGAGCAGTGTGATGGCTGAAGCAGTGGGTTAGCTGCTGCTTTTTCTTGTGCTTTTATATTATAACTCTTCTCCATTCACCTAGATGTGGAGCCTCATTCTGCCTGTGAGTGATACTGCCTGGCTGTTGCTCGCTCTCTCTCTGCCTGTGTCATTTGGTAGGGAATGTGTGGAGCCAGATGACTGCTCACAGTTGGAGCGCCTAAATCACAGCATTAGATCCCCCATGGAGCTGTTGGACACAGAACAACAAAAGCAGTAATAGCTCTTTTTAGGCTGTTACTGTGGATCAAGCTTTGTTCTGAGGACTTTAAATGTAGAAAGTAACTGATTTAAAATTTAAACCATTCCTATTGGTGAGTACTGTTCTCACCATTTTACAGATAGTGAAATTCAGCATAGGTTATATATGTATAGCTGGCAAGTGGAGGAACCAGGAGAGGAGCTGAGGCAGGCTGGCTCCAGGGCTTAGGCTCTCAACCACTTCATTTTGGGAAGAGTTATTAGGTAGTTCAGTCTGATACCACTTTTGTTACTAAGTAAGACTGTGTGTAAGTAACAAAAGTCTAATGCTGACTCATTTAAATAAAAAGATGAGATTATTATAAGGGTATCCAAATATGTGACTGATAAGTGAAATATTCTGGGTACTAGAAATAGCAGAAGCCAGGGATTTTTTCTCTCATCTCTGCTTTTCTCTGCAAGTGTGCTTTATTTTTTTCTCATAATGCCAACTGCTGCTGGCTGCCCCACAGCCTGCCTGGAGGAACATGGGCTCAGATACCCAGAGAGAAATGAAATGAACCTTTTTTTTTTTGGACAGTTCTAAAACTTCTGGGTGAGGGGCCAGTTAGTAAGTTAGTACAACTTGATTGACTTCTGGACCATCCAGCTAGCTTGGTAACTAAAGTAAAAGGGTCTAAATGACACATATGTTGGTTGACAGTTAATTTAACAAAATAGAAATTGGTTTAACTTAGCTTTTAATAACTGGCCATTTGATTTTCTTCAGTTCGCTAAGCTCTGAGAGTAGAGATCATGTCAGCCACCTAGCACAGTGCTTGGGAAATGGCAACTGCTCAAATGCTTACTGAATGAATGAAGGAATACATGAATAATTTTCCTGAAGAAGGAACACTTAGAAAAATAGAATTCAGTTTTCTGATCATTGTCCAGGGAATGGCATAGATACAAATACTCTGTTGGAACAAAACGTGCAGTTTTAGCAAGGGAGAAGGGACTGTATTTTTCCTGGATGTGGAGACCTATAAGGGAAAATATAGAATCCTAACTTTATATAATACCACATCGCCTTTTGTTTCTTTTTTTGCTTTTTTCTGCCCTTTTCCCCTCAATGTCTGTGTGTTTATCTCACAGAACTTCCTTTTAAAAAATTATTTTTTTTAAACATTTAAAAAAATATTTATTTATTTATGATAGTCACACAGAGAGAGAGAGGCAGAGACATAGGCAGAAGGAGAAGCAGGCTCCATGCAGGCTCCATGCACCAGGAGCCTGACATGGGATTCGATCCTGGGTCTCCAGGATTGCGCCCTGGGCCAAAGGCAGACGCTAAACCACTGCGCCACCCGGGGATCCCTAAAAAAAATTATTAATTCATGAGAGACACAGAGAGAGAGGCAGAGACACACAGGCAGAGGGAGAAACAGGCTTCACGCAGGGAGCCCGAATGTGGGACTCAATCCCAGGACTCCAGGATCATGCCCTGGGCCAAAGGCAGATAGATGCTCAACCGCTAAGCTACCCAGGCGTCCTGTAGAACTTCTTTTATTTATCTCCTTCAGCAGAGTATAAAATGGAGAGATTATTTTGAATATCTTAAATACAGGCTTTGTGCTACCTTTTCCTAACCTAAAAAAATGAGTGGTGTATGGTATGTGTCTTCGTTGGATGTGGGCCATTTGATAGTCATACAGAAAAAAGTAAGCGGGGTGCCTGGGTGACTCAGTGGGTTAAGGCCTGCCTTTGGCTCAGGTCATGGTCCCAGGGTTTTGGAATCCAGTCCCACATCAGGCTGTCTGCTCAGCAGGGAGTCTGCTTCTTCCTTTTCCTCTGCCCTTCTCCGCTGCTCATGTTTTCCTGTGCGTGTGGACTCTCTCTCAAATAAATAAATAAGATCTTAAAAGAAAAAAAAGTAAAAAGTTAATAGACTCTCCCATTGGGGAAGATTTGTTTCCTAGACACTTTTGAAATAGCTACCTTAATGAATTTAACTTTTTTTTTTTTTTTTTTAAAGATTTTTTTTATTTGAGAAAGAGTGGGAGCCAAAGACAGGTGCTTAACTGACTGAGCCACCCAGGTGCCCTGGGTTAACAGATTATTTTGGTTAATAGATTGCTTTCCCCCACTTTTAGAATATTAATACAGTTAGGTTGGAAGAAAGCCACATGAGTTCTGAAAGCCATCCTGAAGAAGTAATTAAGTAAATATTAATTTAATGCATTAGAGAAATATGTTGGTTAGCAGTGGCAATATTAGCAAAGCAGGAGAGAGGGTAATTTCTTGTATTTTCAGCAAGTTTCCTTGTCTGTATAAAGAAAATTATAGGCATGAATGTGAAGAAAGAAGCTGATTTAAGATGCCAAAAGTTCTATATCCAAAAACTTCAACTTTTCACAGATGATTTAATAGGTTAACTTTTGGTCCATGTACAGACATTTTTTGAAATGTCATAAGGACAAGGCCTTTACAACTTCATTTTTTTTTTTTAAGATTATTTATTTATTTGACAAAGAGCAAGAGAGAGCGCAAGTGGGAGTGGCAGGGAGAGGGAGAAGGAGACCCCCGCTGAGCAGAAGGTCAGATGCAGGGCTTGATCTCAGGACTCTTGTTGAGTTGAGGCAGATGTGTAAACCACCTGTGTCACCCAGGTGCCTCTACAGCTTCATTATTATGTTGTCATAAGTTGTCTTTGCTATATTAAAAGGTTTTTTTTTTAATTTTTAGATTTTATTAACAGGAGTACACGCTCTCTGCTTGGGGAAACTTCCAAGCAGATTCTGGGCTGAGCCAGACATGGGGCTGGATCTAAACGATCCTGAGATCATGACCTGAGCTGAAATCAAGAGCGAGATGCCTTAACTGACCGAGCCATCCAGGCACCCTCTATAAATGATTTTTGAATTAAAATATTTATATAATGGGAGATTTCACTTTGGGGAAAATTTTTAAAAATATAATAAACTCTGTTTTAGGGGAGTAGCAAGTGCCAGATATAGTTATTAGTTGGTTTGGGGTTTCTTTTATAAAATCATCTTTGGGCAGAGTCCATCTCCTAAAGGCTTTAAAAAAGGGTTTCCCTTCCCTTAAGTTAATGGAATTTCTTTTTTATATATATATATTTCTTTTGAAAATAAGGAGTTTATATTGAATTTTTAAGACTTGTGATATTCTCTGTAATGTATACAAATCAGTATGAGGAATCATTGTACCAATTGATAATATTAGAAAATTTATAAAAAGAACAGAAAAGGGCTGGACTAGTTCTATGGTATGTTAACCTTTTTTAGATTTTGCATATTGAGTTACTTGAAATAATCACTTGACATAGTTTTGTATTAAGTGTTTTATGTTTAGTGCAGTGGTTTTCAACACTGCTTGCTGTATCAGTTATATGTAGTTTAGAAAAATACAGATGCCAGATTCCACCCCCACTGAGGCTCAGGCTTTTGCATTACAACAAAATAAAGATGCCAGAGATAAGAATCAAGGATGTAATGCATGCTTTGCATATATTGTATCTCTGGTCAGTTTCTGTTTTTATGACCTAATCATAAATTATTAAAACCGAGTCTTTCAATTTTAGAGACTTTAATTTTCCAGTTTTTTAGAAGGGAGATCTCAGGGTAAAAATAAGTATAGCTTTTTCAATTTACAAATTATTGTTTGAAGAACTCTGGTGAATTGAGACCGCATTAAATTTCAGTGTGTTCAGTGCATCAATTACAGAAATCCTCAAAATAAAATTCACTTCAACATGTAGCTTTATACTTCTAGGCATTAGGAAGAAGGTGGGGGGAGGGTTCAGTAATCTCTTTCCTGTGAGTTTTAAGCTATTTTCTAATCTTTTTTCAGCTGCTGCTTTTATGATCTAGTTATATAGGAAATACTAGATAGATAACTTAGAAAAAAAGAGCTTTTACTACAGATCTTAAGATTCTTTATTATGTTACACGGGCCTTCTTGAATAAGAGCAGTGTAGGATACAGGTGAAATATATGGAAACAGCAAGAACTAAAACATTTTAAAGTCCTGTGAATTCACAAGAAATATCCAAAATGAATATTCAGGTAATAAAATAAGCTATTCCTTTGTAGAATTTAGGTAACAACTGATTTAGAGTACTATGTTAAAAAACTAGGTTCTCATTTCACTTACTGCTTACAGGTGTTCACCTATAATGCATTCACTCTTTAAACATCAGATATCTTCCATGTGTCAGGAACTGTATTGGGAGATACCTGTAAGTAAGACGGACTAGGTCCAGGCCTTGTTGGAGCTCTTAATCTGGGAGGACAAGAGATTTTTTTTTTTTAAGGTTTTATTTATTCATGAGAGACATAGGGAGGAAGAGACATAGGCAGAGGGAGAAGCAGGTTCCCTTCAGGGGGCCCAATGAGTGACTCCATCCTAGGACCCCAGGATCATGCCCTGAGGCGAAGGCAGCTGCTCTACCACTGAGCCACCCAAGTGTCCCAGGGCATGAGATTGTAAACCAATAAAGGGACTCTTAAGTGTTAACTCTGAAAACTGCAGAGTGGCTTCTGTTCTGGTGAGAGGCAGTTCTTTTGTTTTTTCTCCAAAAGAGCAATACTGTTTTTTCTTGGAAATTTTAGAGCTGAAAGGGAACTTAGGTCTAGTTCATGTCTTCATTTTCTAAATGAGAACATCAGATTTAGTAGGGAGCTGATGTGACTTTCCTAAAATGGCACAGCTGAGGACAGTATGGTTGGGGATAGAACACCAGTCTTCTGATTACTATCCATGCATGAGTAAGTGACATGACAAGATCATGCACAGAATCCATTCATTCAGCCTACTTTCATTGATCTGCTTTATGCTCTCTTTGTACTAGATTGGTGGGATTACTCAAATTGAAGAAGATAAAGCTCTTATAACTAAGTAGTACACATTATAGAGCAAAAGACAGGCAATTTGGAGCAAAAAATATCTATAAAGAACATACCTGTTTAGCATATTGATAAAGATGACAGGTCCTGGAATCAGACTGAATTATGTAAATTTGGGGGAAACACAAATTTTCGTACCTCAGTTTTCTTATCTGTAGAAAGGGGATAATGATGTGTATTATCTCATAGGTATTGAGGCTTTAAAAATATATTGTATATAAATCACTTGGAACAGTGCCCTGATTGTAATAAGGCCTCAATTTGTAATAGCTGTTACTACTTTAAAAAGTATTCTTCAAAAAATAAAAAAATAAACTATTTGACAGATGAGGAAGTTGAAGCATAAAAAGTAACTTGTCCATGATCACACAGCCAGAAAGTTTGGGAGCCAGTTTTTTTTTTTTTTTAAGATTTTATTTATTTATGTAAGAGAGAAAGCACAAGTGGGGAGGGGTGGGGAGAGAGGGAGAAGCAGATTCCCTGCTGAGCAGAGATCCTGATGTGGGGCTCTATTCCAGGACCCCAAAATTATGACCCGAGCCAAAGGCAGACACTTAACCAACTGAACCACCCAGGCACCCCTGGGAGCCAGGATTTAAAAACAAGGAATTTAAGCAAGTGCTCTGTTAAGATTTAGGGGGCTTGAGTCAGAGAGTGTCTTTCAAACTTATCACCAATATTAGGAAAGCTCTCAAAATTCTAAGCATCCCATGGTGTTGGTGTCACACAGATAGTAATATGTTGTTAAAATATTTAGTGGTAATACCTGCTTTTTCTGAAGGGATGAGGGACTAAATTTTGGGGATATTGACCACCACATCCAAGTCCAACTCGCCATATATTTTTATTTTTAGCATTGACTGATCCCACCTTGAAATTCAGAGGGTTTATGATATGCTAAAAATCACAAGTGTCTTTTGTTGCATTTTATAAAGCATTGAACATAGTTTGTGTTTGGTTGGTTTTGGTCTTTGGCTTTTGTTTTTTAATTAGGGGAGTAGCTTACATATGTTTGAGCAAGAATGCTTTATTTGATTAAGCACTATTTTTAAAAAACATTTTATTTATTCATGAGAGACACAGAGAATGAGAGAGAGAGAGAGAGAAAGAGGGGCAGAGACACAGGCAGAGGGAGAAGCAGGCTCCATGCAGGGAGCCCGATGTGGGACTCGATCCCGGGACTCCAGGATCATGCCCTGGGCTGAAGCGAATCGCCAAACTGCTGAGCTACCCAGGGATCCCGACAGTCTCCCTTTAAATTGGAATGTTTTAGCCATTTACATTTAATGTTACTGTTGATGTGATTGGGTTTAAATCTTCTGTCTTAATGTTGGTTTTCTGTTTGTCCCATTTGTTTATTCCCAGTTTCCTTTTTTCAAACTTTATTTTGGGTTGAGGTAGGGTTTTTCGTTGTTGTCTTTTGGTTACGTATACTCTGTTGCGTTAGTGTAACTATAATGTTTTGTTTTTCAGTAGTTGGTATAGAGTTTACAGAATACATCTTTAGCAAATCACACTTTTCAGTGATACTATGCCCCTTCCTTACAGTATAGGATCCTCCAGCATTTCTTCCTCCCAGCCAATGTGCTTTTGTTGTCATAAATTTTATTTCTACATATTATAAACTCTATAATACTTTGCTACTGTTTTTGCTTTAAACAATTATCTTTTAAAGACATACAAAAATAATTAAAAGTTTATCTTTTCCACAAATTTATTAACATTTCTGGTGTTCTTTATCCCTTTATGTAGTTCCAGGTATACATCTCATTTCCTTCCACTTGAGAGACTGCCTTTAACATTTCTTACAATCAGGTCTGCTGCTGATGAATTCTTTTGTTTCTTTTATGTCTAGAAAAAAAAGTTTTGCCTTTGTTTTTGAAACATTTTTGCTGGGTATAGAATTCTAGGGTGACAATTTTAACATTTTTTTCTGACTCTCCCCCCCCTTTGTATATTAGGCTGCTTGAAGTTATTCCACAGATCACTGATGCTCAGTTCTAATATCTTTTTTATATTTTTGTCTGTTTTGAGTAATTTCTATTGCTGTGTTTTCATGTTTACTCTCACATTTATTCATCTTTACTTTTTATTCATACTGTTAATCCTATCCAGTGTATTTTTCATCTCACATTTGTAGTTTTCATCTAAAGGTTTAATTTGGGTATCTTTATGATTTCCATGACTGTACCTAACACATTCAGGCATTTGTCTATCATTTTGAACTTATCAAGTAATTATAACAAGTTTACTGTCTTTGTCATTTCTGGATTTTTTTTTAATGTTGATTGGTTTTTCTCCTCACATTTTTCCTTGTCATATCTGGGAATTTTTAATTGAATACTATATTTTTTGAATGGTGTAACCTTTTTGGGTGCCAAATATTTTTGGAATTTGAAATATATTCTTTAGGTTTGCAATAAAGTTCAGATGCATTTAAGTTACTTGGAAATAGTCTGATCCTTTCAAGACCTGCTTTTAAACTTTGTTAAGAGTGATCAGAACAGTAATGAAAGCTAACTTTTTGCCTTTATTGATACAATACCAGTCTGAGTATTTTACCTAATGCCCTGGGAATTACGAGGTTTGTCTTCCCTAACTAATGGGAATACAAACTATTCTTAACCATGAGGTAACCCTGGAAATTGTTTCCTCTGTTTCTGCTGGGTATTCTTTCCCTGGCATTGGGTACTGTTGTGTCTGGTCACGTATGTGCTCATTAGTACTTAGCCAGATACTTTTGGAGGATCTTTTACAGATCTCTGGAGTTGACTTTCTGTGCAGCTCTTTCTTTTCTAGTACTTGAGAGCTCCAGCCACTGGGATTGTCGTTCCCTACACTGCAGGGACAATTGTAGGTCTTACTGTGTTTGTTAAGGTAAATTTGGTCTCTGTTATTCCATCTTAGTAAGAAGCTGAGGTGACTAAAAGACCCATGACCATTTTTTTTTTTTTGTAAATAAAAATCAGTCATAAGAAAATACTACTTCTTTGTTATTCCACCTTTTATACATTTATACTGATAATACTTGCTTTTAGAAATGTTGGTAACTGTTTGAAAAGATTGAAAGGATATAAGGAGTAGGATGCCTGGGTGGCTCAGCGGTTGAGCATCTGCCTTGGGCTCAGGGCATGATCCCGGGCTCAGGGCATGATCCCAGGCTCCTGGGATTGAGTTCCACAACAGGGTCCCCGCCAGGAGCCTATTTCTCCCCCTGCCTGTGTCTCTGCCTCTCTCTGTGTCTCTTATGAATAAATAAATAAAATCTTAAAAAAAAAAAAAAGGATATAAGGAGTTATTGGAAGAATTAAGCTCCTTTAATGGCTTGTGCTTTATATTTTATGTGCTATAACGAGTGACTGATTTTATTTAAAATTCCTGTTGACAGGGTGCCTGGTTGGCTCGGTTGGTTAGCATCTGCCTTTGGCTCAGGTTGTGATCCTGGGATTCTGATATTGAGCCCCGATTTGGTGGGGAGGAGGGTTCTTCTTCTCCCTCTGCCCCTTACCTCTGGTCATGTTCTCTCTCCCTTTCTTTCTGAAATAAATGGATAAAATCCTTAAAAATTCATTCATTCATTCATGTTGACATTTGGAGACTGATACTGTTTCTGACCCCTCTACGCATACTGGTTTAGGATTAGGTGTGTGTTGAGTGCATATTCTAATATAAATACAGGTCAAGCCACATTAGAATTTATTGTATGTGTTGATTATAGTAGGATTGAAACGGCTACACTGTTACAGCTTACATTTTGACTTTGAATTTCTGTTGGATATGTAAATATATTTTAAATATAATAAGGAGAAAATGTAAGTGTCATAAAATCATCTTTTATCCTTTTCATTTTTAAAAATTGACTTTTCTAAACCAGTGCCATTCAGTTCTGGGATTCTGGAGCCACATTTGTAGTCACCATTAACCAGAAAAACCACATGACTACTACTTTTGAACACAGTGTTATACTGTACTATTCTGACACAAATTTGAAATCCTATGGGTTGGTGAGTGAAAATATCATGTGCACCTGCAAGTCCCAGTTTTATATTATTGTCCTAGATCTAGTTGTTTTGTAGAAGTATGTTTGGGTGGTAGTAGTTTGAAGTTCTGGTAGGAGAGGAGTGATGGTGGGTGGTGAGGGGGTAACTGCTGTTGGGAGGGGCAAAAAAGAAAAGTCTCTTTAAAGACTTTGAGGCACACAACTTAGTACTTTGGTTATTCTAGTGAATGTTACACTGGTGATTATTTTAGTGCTTAATTTACCTTGAAATATTTATTGTAACTAGATGAAAGTAAATACGGTGTAACTTATAGTTTGAGCTACTTAAATGGATAGTAAATCTATTAGGATCAGGTGAGAAGGTAGATTTGAACTGTTCCATGTTTTTTGGTCTTAGGGTATTTTTTAGAATAGATCTTTTCATTTCAATATCTTATATCTGCTTTAAATGTCTTTAAATTCCTTCCTCTTAATCTGAAATAGGCAAGCAATGTTTAGGCCTCTTTTTGTTATATAAGCTGAATTCAGAGCTTGAGGAGGTAAAACTGAGTCTATTCTTACATATGGTTCTGTATCAAAACCTAATAGCAGTTTTTGTGATAGGAAATCTCACTACCATGAGTTACAAGTGTATTTTTAGATTTTAAAAATTTTGATCTTAAAAAAATAAAAAAAAATTTGATCTTTTAAGTTATACATACAATTTTATATTTTTCAAGAAAATGAAAATTCCTCATTTTAGAGCATTAAATGGAATAGACATTTATAACTTAGACTCTTCTGGGATAGACACTCAGAGGCTCAATTTTTCCTTACTTGAAAAATTTTTTTATTTAAAATAAGAGCCCTAGGGACACCTGGGTGGCTCAGCGGTTGAGCTGTCTGCCTTTGGCCCAGGGCATGATCCTGGAGTCCTGGAATTGAGTCCCACATCGGGCTCCCTGCATGGATCCTGCTTCTCCCTCTGCCTGTGTCTCTGCCTCTCTCTCTCTCTCTCTCTCTCTCTCATGAATAAATAAATAAAATCTTAAAGGGAGGGCCCTATAATATAGTTACGGCATAAGTATCATGAAGTTTACCATGTACTATTATTATATAGTTTATATGCTATTTATATAAAGATATACATGAATATATAAATATAATACTGTTTATAATACTATTTACTATAATATACCATGGTGTATATATACTACATATTCTATATAAATTCATATTTAAAATACATATATATATGTAGTATTTTACAAAGCTGTTTTTCTGGCATGAGCTTAGTTTGAAGACAGCTTCCTTCACATTTCTAAGATGAAAACTGACTTTCTTTCACAGACTAGGTTTTGTTGAGGATAAAGGAGGGGACAGGGGGGCTGTGAAGTTACCACAAAACCTTGATTTGGTTTGTGTAATTATGAGGTTGATATCAGTCTTGGTAACTGTAGGATAGGCAATTCTATTAAATATTAATTGATTAACATTCTGAACTGTGCATTGTGCTGTTAATGAAGATGAGAGGGCCACCACCGCACAACTGTAGAGCACCACTCATATAATAACACCCTATATTTTCTGTTATTTATCTTAAATCTTCTCATTTATTGCTATTGCATAGATTATGGTATTTTAAACACAGAAGTATTCAGTTTTTATTACATACAGTCTACTTTCAATCACTGAGATTATGATTTACTCCCTGCCTTCTCCACTCTCACCTTCAACAGTCATTTTTGCCTCTGTTTCCTATTTATTTTGTCTTAAATCAGCAGCGGCCCACTTTCTCTAGAATGTTCATGTCATTAGCACCATGTACATCTCCCATGCCACAGTCATCTTTAATAAATATGTGGCATTTACAACAATTGACAATCCTGATGACTCTCAGGTCTATCTATAGCCATCCTCACCTGCCCTCTGGAGTCAGTGTTTTCAACCAAACACTGAAAGTTAAAAACAAAACATGTCTAAAGCCTAGTTCCTTCACCCAAATGCTTTTCTTCTGTTCCTTTTCTCTTTAATGGGTGTGCTACTTTTTACTCAAATTACAGATGCTACCATCTTTATCCTGCATTCTGGTTGTACCAATTCAAGATGTCGTCCTGATACTTCTTTCACCATTTATAATTTTTTTTATGTTTAGGGTTCTTTTACTGTTATATGTAAAACTAGAGTGTACAAATAATCAGTAGTAGAGCTGTGTGTGTGTTGTTGTTGTTGTGTTATGTTGTAGAGGGAGTAGTCTTCCCCAAGTGCAGGCTACAATAGCTAGTTTGGTGTTTGTTAGTAGTCTCTCCACCAAAAAATAAAAATTAAGAATTTGTATAAACCAAATTCCTTTTTCTCGTTTTTCC
Source organism: Canis lupus familiaris (assembly GCF_011100685.1). NCBI lineage: Eukaryota > Metazoa > Chordata > Mammalia > Carnivora > Canidae > Canis > Canis lupus. Next base: position 20,237,929 of record NC_049244.1, on the reverse strand, counting down.
TGCTTGCTTATTTTATTCCATTTTATCCTCATTTTCTACTCTAATTAACCCCCAAAGCACTCATTGTAATGTGTCTATACATTATTAATAGGTGTTCTTGCCAATGTGTATTTTTATTTTTAACGTACATAAATGATATTATCTCATTTTGTTTACCACTTTTTTATTGAGCAGTATGTTTTAATTAAGCTTTCCCTGTTGCTCTGCAGAGGCTTAATTCATTGCTGTGAACTGCTACATAAAATTCCACCAGATACATATCCATTCTTTCTGCAGAAGCCTTGGTTGCTTCAAGCTCTCTCTACCACCACTGGCAGAGCAACAGAGAGCATTTTAGCATATGCTTTTATGAACTCTGTAAGAATTTAAGAATTTAGCCACACTGCAGAGGAATCAGAGTTTGTGAAAGTTCAGTTTTATATAACTTGCGCCAGATCCTTCTCCAGAATGATTGTATTCTTCTCCGTATTTATTAGTTGCAGGGCATCAGAGTCCTTCTGTCCCTATATTTCCTTGGCATGGATGGTCTGATTTTCAACTTATTGTTATTCTATAAGGTAAAAAGTGGTATCTTATAATTTGATTTGCATTTTCTTGGATTATACCACTTTTTTACGATAGTCTCCTGTCTTATATTAGATTTTTGTGTATCCTATTCTGTATATTGCCTAATCATATCATTTGCCTACTATTTCTACCAAAGTTCTGTTTGGATAGGTTAGATATTAAACCTTTGTTCTATCTTTTTGCCTCTCTGATTCTATATGTTAATATATATGTATTAATCCTTCATTATAAATTTAATTCAATTCCAGTGTAAATTCTAGTTGGATTTTATTTTTTTGAGGCAGCTCTATAAATTTACTCTACAGGGATCCCTGGGTGGCGCAGCGGTTTGGCGCCTGCCTTTGGCCCAGGGCGCGATCCTGGAGACCCGGGATCGAATCCCACGTCGGGCTCCTGGTGCATGGAGCCTGCTTCTCCCTCTGCCTATGTCTCTGCTTCTCTCTCTCTCTCTGTGCGACTATCATAAATAAAATAAAAAAAAAATAAATTTACTCTACATATAGGTATGGAGAATGTAGTCAGGAACAGCTAGATCAGTCTTAGAAAAAGAATAAGTTGGGAGGGAGTGGTTGTTGCTTTACCGGATACAAAGATGTGCCCCAGTAGTAGTACATTATTCTTCTTGTCCTGGCCTCTTTTTTTTTTTTTTTTTTTTTAAAGGATTTTATTTATTCATGAGAGACAGAGAGAGAGAGAGAGGCAGAGACACAGGCAGAGAGAAAAGCAGGCTCTACGCAGGGAGCCCAATGTGGGACTCAATCCCGGGACCGCAGGGTCATGCCCTGGGCTGAAGGTAGGTTCTCAACCGCTGAGCCACCCAGGCGTTCTACCTGGACTCTAATGTAGTAAGATAGATAAATGAAGTAGATTTAGAGTGCTCAAGATAGACACAGTATATTTGGATTTTAATATTGTTCACCATGGTTCCAGAAAAGCAGTAGGGGAAAGGATGGGTCTTTTAATAGATGAATGTAGAGAAAACTGACTCACCATATGAAGGCAAATAAAACTGAATTCCTACCCTAATACCATATATGAAGAAGGTGCTAGATAGATAAGGACCTACACATGAAAGGTAGTGTTTTTTGATGGGGGAGATTTGGTGGTAAAAAAGAAAATGTGACCCATAGGCTAGGAAGGACTTTGTAAGCCTATCTTCAAAAGCACAAATCTTAAGGTAAAATAAAATTAATTCATCAGTGAAATTAAAATGTTCTGCTTAATGGATGTCTCCTTTTTGCCTCGATCTAAATGTCTGGCAGTGTGCATTGCATGCCTTTAGGGGAGGGGAGGCGGAGTTAGCTGTGCATGTATGTACTGTGTTGGCAGAAGGAAGGAAGCCTCTGTTGTCTGAAGTTGCTCGCTTCTTTCTCAGCTATGAAATTAGAAGTCTCCACTTGAAGGGATCCCTGGGTGGCTTAGTGGTTTGGCACCTGCCTTCAGCCTGGGGCATGGTCCTGGAGTCCCGGGATCGAGTCCTGCATCGGGCTCCCTGCGGGGAGCCTGCTTCTCCCTCTGCCTGTGTCTCTGCCTCTCTCTCTCTGTGTCTCTCATGAATAATAAATAATTTATTTAAAAAAGAAAAAAGTCTCCACTTGACAATTTCCCCTCTAGATCAGTTTTTTCAAAATTCATTATGATAGAATTGCACCAAGTGGTGGTTACAAATGGAAATTTCTCTTTTTTCCATCTCTTCCTCCCCTATTGTTTAAGTATATGGATCCACCCTTTTCTGAAAACCTCTAGAGCAAACTTCTCAGTATATAGGTCCAAATGGTAAATATGTTAGGCTTTGCAGGCCATGTGGTCTCCATTTAAACTATTCAGTTCTACTCATAGTACCAAAGAAGCCATAGACCATACATAAATGAAGGAACATGGTGTTGTTCCAATAAAACCTTATAGACACTAAAAAGGTTTTAGTGTCACAAAATATTATTTTCTGTAAATTGTTTTCAATTGCTTAAAATAACTTTCTTATGGACTCATGTAATGTTCAGTTTTTTAATTGCTTCTTAAATATTTCAAGAATGGATAATGAAACGAAACTGGAGTGTTTAAGTTATATTTAGTATATCTTTTTTATTTACTATATCCTGAAGTATACCATTGAAGATGGAATTGTTAGAGATGAAAAATAGAAGCAGTCTTTTTGTTGTTGTTGCTATTCAAAGTGACAGTATGGTGTCTTTTTTTCTTCTTCTTCTTTGATTTTTTATATTTTTTTAAGATTTTATTTATTCATGAGAGAGAGAGAGAGAGGCAGAGACACAGGTAGAGGGAGAAGTAGGCTCCACGCAGAGAGCCCTACATGGGACTCGATCCCGGGTCTCCAGGATCAGGTGGCGCTAAACTGCAGAACCACCCGGGCTGCCCCTTCTTCTTCTTTTAAATTGATTTATCAGGATGAACAAATAACTACCACCTTGAAATACTCGAAGGACAGGGACCAGGTATGCTGTGTGAAGTCAAAATGTTAGTCATGTAGGGCCCCCCCAGGTGGCTCGGTCAGTTAAAGACCAGACTCTTGATTTGGGGTCGGGTCCTAATCTCAAGGTCATGAGATTGAGCCCTGCATTGGGCTTTTCACTGAGTGTGGAGCCTACTTAAGTTCTCTCTCTCTCTCTCTTCCTGCCCCTCGCCTGCATCACAGGTGTGCTCTTTCTCTCTTAAAAAAAAAAAAAAGAAAAAAAAATCATGTTAAACACTTCTTGTTACTTCCAAAAGAGGAATTTACTATAAAAAGTTGTAATTTCTTAAGTTGGTGGAATGGTTCTCCTGAATGATGTATAAGAAGAATAAACTTCTTTTCCCTTTGGTTCATTAGTAGGGTGATCATATAATTATCATTAGTAATTATGCCAGTGCAATAGGCATAAAGGATGGGTCAATCTTTTAAGACATCCAGTAAATTAATATCATGTTTCAGTAGAACATGTTAAAATAAGCAATTTAAAAGAAAATAAGAGTGGTGATAAATATTAGTAATATAACCACAACTGAAATGAAGTATATTTTTACCTCAAAGGGTAGAAGTACCTACCCTAGGGCATTAATATTTTAAAAAATATGTTTTAAAAAATAAATATTTCTTAAGTCTGTATATGTGTGGGTATGTGTAGATTGTAATTTAAAAAAATTATTATGGGGGTAATGCACATGATAAGACAGTTCAAACAGTAGAAAAGGGTATAGAGAAACAGTAAGTTTCCCCATTTCCATCCTGAAAGGCAGTTGGGGTTGCCAGTTTCCTGTGCAAGTTTTTTCTTTAGGTATATTTAATCTATAGAAGCACACATGGGACGCCTGGGTGGCTCCGTTGTTTGGGCATCTGATTCTCTTGATTTCAGTTCAGGTTATGATCTCAGGGTCTTGGGATTGAGCCCCAAGTTGTTGGGCTCAGCATGGAGTCTGTCTCTCTTCCTCTACTCCCCTGACCCTTAAAGTAAATAAATAAAATCTTAAAACAAAACACAAACATAAATCTCTCCTTCCCACCTCCATTTTTTTGTAAACACAGATGGTAATATGTTAGAGACATTGTTCCACACCTTGCTTTTTTAACATAGGATATCTTGGACTTTTTCCATTCTTTTTATAACAGGCCTTGGTAGTAGTTTCCTGATTTATACTTGAAGAAACTCAGGCTCTGAGTTTAAAACTTATTTTAAGGTAATACATATTAAGTATTCAGCTAAGCAGGTACTTAGTAAATGTTAGGTCCCATCATGTTCTCTTGCCCAAGTATATCCTTACCTTAAGGAGCTCAGAGGAAGATAAGCATAACAACCTCAAGAAAAAAAAAACAGGACTATTAATTATAAATACCTGAGTATGTGATACAATCACTAACTGCCCTGGCAGGTCAGACATGGGAGAAAATAAAAGTGCAGTTGAGGAAAATTTTATAGACATATAGGGAGATTGGGGAAGGATTTAAATGGAAGGCCACAGGGGGACTGTATTAACATTTTGAGGAATTGCAAAACTTTCCATAGTGGGAACAATATTTTACACTTCCATCTAACCACTATTTATTATCATCTGTGTTTTATGATAGCCAGCCAGTATCTTATTGTAGCTTTTATTTGCATTTTTTTAATGGCTAATGATGTTAAACCTTTTTTTATGTGCTTATTAGTCATTATGTATCTTCTTAGGAGAGAAGTCTATGTCCTTTGCCCATTTGAAAATTTGCTTTTGTCTTTTATGACTGAGATTTAAGAGTTCTTTATATTCCACATAAAAGTCCCTTATCAAGTACATGATTTGCAAATATTTTCTCCCATTCTGTGGGTTTTTTCATTTTCTTGATGGTATTGTTTGCAGCCCAAAGTTAGTGATTTTTGATGAAGCCCAATTTATCTATTTTTTCTTTTGCATGTGCTTTTGGAGTTGTAGCTAAGAAACCATTATCTAACCCAGTCACAAATATTTGCTCTTTTCTTCTGAGTTTGTTTTAGTTCTTACATTTAAGTCAGGTTAATTTTTGTGTATGGTATGAGGAAGGGATCCAACGTCATTCTTTAGCAGTGGGACAGTGACTGTCCCATTGTCCCAGCACCATTTGGTAAAAAGACTATTTTTCCCCATTGGGTTGTCTTGGCAGGCTTGTTGAAAATGAATTTACCTGGGACGCCTGGGTGGCTCAGTGGTCGAGTGTCTGCCTTTGAGTCAGGGAGTGATCTTGGGGTCCGGGATTGAGTCCCATATCGGGCTCCTGTGGAGAGCTTGCTTCTCCCTCTGCCTGTGTCTCTGCCTCTTTCTCTCTCTGTCTCACATGAAAAAATAAATAAAATCTTTAAAAAAAAATGAATTTACCCTAAATGTGAGTGTTTGTTTCTGGACTCCCAGTTCTGTCCCTCTGATCTCTATGTCTAGCCTTAGGCCAGTACCACACTGCATTAATGTCTGTAGCTTTGTAGTAAGTTTTGAAATTGAGATGTGAGTCTTCAACCGTATTATTATTTTTTTGAGATTATTTTGGCAGTTCTGGGTCCCCTGCATTTTCGTAAGAATTATAGCATCTCATCAATTTCTGTTTTAAAAAAAATGCAGCTGGAAATTTTATAGGAATTGCATTGAATCTGTAGAACAATTTCAGCAATATTTCTCTCTTAGAGTTCCATCTGTCAACATAAGATGTCACTTTAATTTATTTAGGTCTTGTTTAATTTCTTTCAGTGATACTACATAGCTTCCAGTATACACATTTTATACTTCTTTTATTAGGTTTATTTTTTTGATGGTATTATAAATGGAATTAAAATTTTTTATTTTGTCATTCATTGATACAGTAATAGAAATACAGTCAACTTTTGTGCATTGATTTTGTACCCTACAACCTTGCTCATCTATTATTAATCTAATAGTTTTTTAGTGGATTCCTTAAGATTTTCTCTATATAAGACCATGTTATTTGTAAATAGAGATGGTTTTACTTCTTTTCCAATCTAGCTGCTTTTTATATCTTTTTCTTGCCTAATTGCACTGGCCAGAACCTCTGGTACAGTATTGAATAGAAATAGTGACAGTAGATGTGTTTGTCTTGTTCTTGATCTTGGGGGAAAAGCACTCAGTCTCTCACCATTTAAGTATGATGTTAGGTGTGGGTTTTTCACTAGTGTCTTTTTTAAGAGCCAGACTTAAAAACATTTTTTAAAAAGATTTTATTTATTCATGAGAGACACACAAAGAGAGACAGAGACACAGGCAGAGGGAGAAGCAGGCCCCCTGTGGGAAGCCTGATGCGGGACTTGATCCCAGGACCCCAGGATCACAGCCTGAACCAAAGACAGATGTTTATCCAGTGGGCCACCCAGGTGCCCAACTTTTAAAGTTTTATGAAGTCCAGTGTGTTGGTTTTTTCTTATATAGTTCATGCTTTTTGTGTCCTAGGAATTCTTTGCCTACCCCAGGATTATATTTTCTTCTGTGTTTTCTTCTTGAAGTTTTACAGTTTTAACTATTTCAGCTTGTCAGACGTTTGTTTTCAAAATTCAGCTTTTGAGATCAAATGCATATAGGAGAGTTGGCTGGGAAAAGGAGGCATTTGTCATTAAATTGATGAGAATAACTACATGTAAACCAGTAGCCCTGCTTTGTACAATTTTTGCATTTGATAGTCTGCCACTGCTCCCCCAAACACCCTGGTGGTATTTTTGAGGAACATTACCCATGACTAACATAGATGTTATTTATTCACCTAACATCCCTTTAGGATACCAATACTCCTCGTTTTATAAACCCTTTCATTCATCCAGAATCTCCTCTAACCCCCCAGGAGTAGCACATGACTTTAGCCCAGTGCATCAGAGCTCTGCATTCTAACAGCAGTGATCATTTCAGAGCCGGGTATTTGACCTAATTGGAACTGATTGGATCTATGACAAAAGTATTGGGGAGGACTCTTTCAAAAGGTTATTTCTTTTCCTGAGGTAGCTGTGAGTTGGATGTGAGTCTTAAACTTCTGATATCCATGTTTTCCAAGCCATCATGTGTGGACAGCCTTTCTCAAAATCAGGTCAACCCAAGTTGAGGTGATGAGCTCTTAATGACTATCCCTTTGGGCCCTCCTGTGGTGTTTCAAATTATGTGAGCCAATAAATCCTTTTTTTGGCTCAGTCTTATTTAAGTTAGACATCTTCGCTTTTATAACTGAATAGATCCTAACTAAGAAGCTATTAATCTTTTCAAATTAAAGTCTATATGTAGGAGTTTCAAATAAATTAGGATCTACTTCATTAATAGACAGTAAAGGAATGATAACTTTTATGTGTGTACTGTGGGAGGAAGTAGCACCTTGTGGCCTTTACAAAAGCAAGGTGATTCTGTTAAATACCTAGGATCATGATACTGCTTTTGTGGAATACTGAATTTAAATCCTATGGCTAAATGAGAATTACTGAGAAATATATCTTTAAATATCTTTTAATGCATATATGGATTAATTACTCATTTGACCAACTTTTTGGTGGTATTTTATGGGAGAGTTAAATGCACTACAGAGGTTTCACATTTATGAAAGCAGATTGTTCTCTGAACAGGTTAGGATTTTCAAGTATAATTTTTATTACTTTAGAGTATTTTGTGAGACCGTAGTTTTGAAATTAAAATGAGGAATATTCTTCCAACTTACAGATTCACACAGCAGTTATTTCAGGTGTGTATCTAATATAGAAATACAGAGTTCAGTATGTAGTGATGAAATTAAAGCATGCTTAAAGCAACCTTTAGTTTCAAAAGGTACATCTCTAAAGTGTCTCTTCTTATTAAGGGGTACAAATTTCCAATCTTTCGGGAAGCACTTTCAACCTTCTTACAAGTCTGTTTTTACATTTTACGATTTATTATATTAAATAAGTACATACTTTAATAATTGATGCGATGTTAATGTTTGTATTGTTTGATTTCAGTCTCATACTTTTGTTAGCTTAATGTAGAATTTTACCATATTTATCTTGACTTCTAAAATGAGAAGATTTACGTATTAGAAAGCAAAAATGTTGGGATGCATGGGCGGCTTAGCAGTTGGCCGTCTGCCTTTGGCTTGGGGTGTGATCCCGGGATCTGGGATCGAGTCCCGCATCTGGCTCCCCAAAGGAGCCTGCTTTTCCCTCTGCCTGTGTCTCTGTGTCTCTCTTGAATGAATCAAATCTTTAAAAAAATATATAGAAAGCAAAAATGTAGCTTTAGATTTTTTGATAACTCTTATTTAATACTCAAGTAGTCCTTCTATGGAAATTTTAACACTTACTGCTTTATTTTCTTTTTAATTTATTTATTCATAGAGACACAGAGAGAGAGGCAGAGACACAGGCAGAGGGAGAAGCAGGCTCCGTGCAGGGAGCCTTACATGGGACTCGATCCGGGGTCTCCAGGATCACGCCCCGGGCTGCAGGCGGCGCTAAACCGCTGCGCCACTGGGGCTGCCTCACTTACTGCTTTAAAAATAATTGTTTGGATTTAAATAGTGCTGTAGGTTCAAAGCCATTTTATATAGTACTTCCTTTACTTTTTTTAAAATTAATTTATTTGGGATCCCTGGGTGGCGCAGCGGTTTGGCGCCTGCCTTTGGCCCAGGGCGCGATCCTGGAGACCCTGGATCAAGTCCCACGTCGGGCTCCCGGTGCATGGAGCCTGCTTCTCCCTCTGCCTGTGTCTCTGCCCCTCTCTCTCTCTCTCTCTCTCTCTCTCTCTCTCTCTCTCTCTGTGACTATCATAAATAAAAATTTTAAAAAAATAAATAAAATTAATTTATTTGAGAAAGAGAGAGAGAATAAGCAGGACAGAGAATGAGGGAGAAGCAGATTCCCTGAAGAGCAAGGAGCCTGACCTGAGGGGTGAGGGGCAGGGATGGGGCTCCATCCCAGGATCCTGGGATCATGACCTGAGCCAAAGGAAGACACTTAAAATTGAGTCACCCATGTGCCCCTTTCCTTTCTCATAGTTCAGTGAGGTGGTGTGTAGGCTATCATTGGACACACTTGGCAGATAAGGAAACTGAAGTTTGATTTGGAATTTGTTCTTATTTTTTCAAATTTATATGTTTAGTTGGTATCATACTATAAATTTGCTTTTAAAGGTTTTGAAAGCACCTGTAACCTTTTCTTAAAACAGATTTCAGGGAAATGAAGCATTTTAAGACATCACAACCTCTTTCCTCCATCTGGAATGTGGTTTGAAAGTCACTGCTTTTTAGTAGACCTTGTTTTTCTAGTGTGTTGTCAAGGCCTGATAACTGTTACGACAGCGGGAAGATTTCCTGCTAAATTTGTATCAGATTCTGACTTTGCGTTCCCTTTTTCTCCTTCCATTAATGTACATTAAGGCTATCTCTGGACCTCAGATATATCCAAACCCTCCCCAGAAATGTATCACTCTTTTTTGTACCGTTGCAAGAGGAGCTCCTTGGGCTTTATCCCTGTGCTTTGAAAGATTTACAGGGAAAAGCTTTAGAAAGGGGAGAGAAGAGTTTAGAGGTAAGAGGAGAATTAAGCTGAGAATCAGGAAATTTTAATGTCATGATTGGCAGGGTTTCAAGAAGGCAGGGTTGATCAGTTCTTGACCAAAAAGCTGATGAAGAACGTCAGAAATACCATTTGATTTTGAGATTGGAAGATCATTGGTACCTTTAAGAGAATAATTGACTGGAATATTAGGTAAAGCAGGATTGAATCTCAGATGGAAGGAAGTGTGTGTGTAGGTAGAAGCAGGAAGTTGCCACGGGCAGAGAAAGCTAGATCATAGCTTGAAAAGGAGAGGTGTGGGGGTAGAGATATTTAGGAGAGTATACTTAGGAGTAGGCTTTATTTAGTTGTGTTTCTCTTTTTGCATGGGAAAGTTCGAACTTTTTGTAACTAAATGTTAGATCAGTGATAAAGTAAGAGGAATTTGATAGACCACATGTTTATCTTGGCAAGAGGCACATATACTTCTGAAATGAAGGGGAAAAGAAGAATCAGGTAATTGAAGGTAGAAATTTTTTTTCTAAGATTTTATTTATTCATGAGAGACACAGAGAGAGAGGGGGGCAGAGACACAGGCAGAGGGAGAAGCAGGTTCCATGCAGGGAGCCTGACATGGGACTCGATCCCAGACCTCCAGGGTCACGCCCAGGGCCGAAGGCAGGCGCTAAACTGCTGAGCCACCCAGAGATCCCGGAAGAAATTTTCTTGTGGGAGAATTGAAGTTTGAGGGATTAGGGATACCAAGATAAGTGAGAAATCCTTGTAAAATAACACATTTAGTGCTTTAGGATGTTCTTTCCAAAACCTGTACCTTTTTGGTTGCCTATCAAACTGGACATGTGTACCAGCCAAAACAAAATAACACTAAATTTATTTAGGAAATAGTTTGGTACAAGGAGGTTTTGCCTCATTTGCCACCCAAGGGACTCTCATCAGTGGTGTCAGTCAGCCTGTTTGACAGAGACAGGACTTGGCTTGTGATTTGGAAGCTATTTGTGAACCTTCCATGCACATGGTGGCTGCTGCCATTGTGTGTGCGCCTCTCAGGGAGGAGTCTGAGTAATAAGAGGTGCCCCTGGGCTGTAGAGGTAGCAGCAGCCTTACCTAGGTTCTCCTACAGAGCTGGAATCCTGAGGACACTTGAGAGGTGCTGGGTTTGGGAACATTCCTTTTCTCAGTTTAAATTGTTCTGGCAGATACCAACTACCCAGGGCTACAGACAAGAGCTGTTACTACAGTAGTAAATACGGAATTTCAATTCACAGGGGGCTGATACAAGGCTGCTGATTTAATTTTGACAGGCAAGGACAATGAAAAAAAAATCATCTATCAACATTTCACAAAAGGATAATTTTTTTAAATTTTTTATTTATTTATGATAGTCACACACACAGAGAGAGAGGGGCAGAGACACAGGCAGAGGGAGAAGCAGGCTCCATGCACCGGGAGCCCGATGTGGGATTCGATCCCTGGTCTCCAGGATCACGCCCTGGGCCAAAGGCAGGCGCTAAACCGCTGCGCCACCCAGGGATCCCCACAAAAGGATAATTTTTATGACATAATAGAAAGAACTTGATATCAGCATCAGAATGAACAGAACTTTATATTAAATTAACATTTATGGAAAAACAAATACTTTATCCCTTTTCCTTTATTCTTTACTTTTTGGTGAAAACTTCTGTCTTAGAAATGTAAGAATCACTGACCTACATCACTAAGGCCGTTCATTTTGGGAAATTTGTTCTAAATACTTGTCCTCTTTTTTCCCCACTCACCTCACAAGTAGAAAGAAAGGGAGCTCTTCTTGTGGTTGAAAGCCAGCATGGTACATGCCTGTATGTTTATATCAGCCCATTTCTAAGCCACTCACACTTTTTGAGTTCCCATTTGCTTCACTTCCGTCTTATCCATCTTCTAACAATCTACTTTGTATTTTAATCATTTGTTGATGACCCCCTTCTTAGCTGGGTTTTATGAGAATAGATAGCCGCTTGTACCATTTTTGTGAATCTTGTAAGAATTCTATGTATCATAATACTGAACAAATACTTAAGATCTAAATGGATACTTTTTAACTGGTTTATTGTATTATCATAAAACACATTAAGATTTATTTTATACTCCCAGTTCCATATCTAGCAGCCCAACTGCCAGAGCCACTGAAATTTTCCTTTACTTCCCTTTGAGGATGCAGTTCTTCTCCAGAACCATGTCCTGTGTGTACATTTTGCACAAAGTAGATGTGTAAGGGTCTCTTGAAGTGAAGGATGGCTCTGATTAACATTATTATTGCTAAAGGACAAAGGCATTTTGCTCTCCCAGACTGGAACTCCGAGGCTCGTTCCTTTGTCAGCCTGCCTGCTCTAGCAGCTGTCTACTCCTTGGCTTCTGAGTGCTTTTACCTTGGCTGAGTACAGATGAACGTTCTGTCCTCTGATCAGGTTTCTGTGGGGTTGGGACTGGTGCTGCAGCTGCTCCTCCTCCAGTGCTGTTGACTGTACCTCACTAACTTCGTTGTTTTGTGAAATGAATCTTGACTGCTTTGATTTTGTTTTATCATTTTAGCGGTGTCTTAGTTGTTAGGCTTCCCCTGGCTTTGTGTGGTGCTTATTGTTACTGTAAGTGCACATTAACAAAACACTAAAACGGCTAAATATTGACAATGCTTTTGGTTAACTAAATTCTGGTAGAGGTGTAATTAGTGGTTAAAATCCACTGGATTTTAGTGGCTAGCCTGAGTTTATGTTGGAATTCATTTTACCTCATGCTTATGTGGTGTTGAATGTGCCTGTTTATGAGTCATGAGCCCTGGTTCTTAAAAGAAGCACAACTCAGCCAAGTTGCCAGATAAAGCAATTAGGAGATTGTTTCCTTCCAAAATACTTCCATCTTTATTTGCTGTAAGGCATAAATCCCATTTAAACAAAGCTATAAAGCCATTTAAATGGTGTTTTCAAAAGATTGTTAAATCTGATGTTTTTCAACTTCTTGAAAGAAACCAAGACGGTACCTAAAATAACTCATACACTGTATTTTTTTAACTACTGCATATAACAACAAACAAATGTCAGTTAAGCATATAACTAATGATAAATATTTTCTGAACTAAAATCAGGGTACATGGTTTGATAATTTTCTGAAATATTAATACTGTATTGACATTCAAGATTGTATACATAAACTCATGTTTTGTTTGTTTAGCAAATGATGACTTAACTAAGTGCTACATGGTAGTGTTTGGGGGATATCTGGTTAACACCACTGCTGGGAGTCTGGGCAGGCCAGGCAAAGACCTTCGGGTTTCTTTCTACTCAGTGAGAATTGGATGTAGGCATCTTATTTGTGTATGTGTTGATGTATTCAGAGGATTTTTGGTTTATTGATAACTCTTAAGGATTGTCACAGTGAAATACTTATGATTTCCCCCTAGAAAATGTTCTCACTGTCATTGCTCTAATCCAGGTTATTAGATAATCCCTGATTAGGCTCTCTGCTTCATTCATTGAAGATTAATTTTGTAAGCTTTGTATTTCTGAATAGGTTGATGTTTTCAGTATTTAGTTTTCTGCTGCTTAAAGCAGTGACTATTTTTTCACTTCACTCCTGTAGGTGCAAAGCTGTTAAAATCTAAATTGTTTGATAGGCATTTAAGGTCCTCTGATTTATTTTCATTTAGCCTTTCTGGTTCCATTTTCAACTACATTCCTGCAGAAGACAGGAATGCACCAAAGAAGCTGTATATTTTCTCTATTTTTTAAATCTCTTTTCTATGTTTTTAGGGAGATTACTTTACCCCCTTCATTATATTTTGAAAATTTTTTTGTTCATTGTGTGAATGTGTTTAATTGAAGTATTACAGACACAATGTTATGTCAATTGCAGATGTGGAACATAGTGATTCCACAATTCTATATATTATGCAGTGCACATCACAGGAAGTGTAGTTACTATCATCATACAAAGATAATAAAAATTTATTGAATATATTCCTTTTGCTGTACTTTTTTACCCGTGACTGACTTGTGTTTTTTTTCCAGTATGTATGTATTTATTTTATATTTTATTTTATTTTATTTTATTTTATTTTATTTTATTTTATTTATTTTATTTTATTTTATTTTATTTTATTTTATTTTATTTATTTTATTTTTTTATTTTATTTTTTTATTTTATTTTATTTTATTTTATTTTATTTTTTATTTTATATTTTATTTTATTTTATTTTATTTTTTTTATTTATTTTATTTTATTTTATTTTTATTTTATTTTTATTTTATTTTTATTTTTTTTATTTTATTTATGATAGGCACACAGTGAGAGAGAGAGAGAGGCAGAGACACAGGCAGAGGGAGAAGCAGGCTCCATGCACCGGGAGCCCGACATGGGATTCGATCCCGGGCCTCCAGGATCGCGCCCTGGGCCAAAGGCAGGCGCGAAACCGCTGCGCCACCCAGGGATCCCCTTATTTATTTATTTTAAAGATTATTTATTTATTTATTCAGAGAGAGAGAGAGAGAGAAGCAGAGACACAGACGGAGAAGCAGGCTCCATGCAAGGAGCCCGACGTGGGACTCGATCCCGGGTCTCCAGGATCATATCCCAGGCTGCAGGGGGGCACTAAACCGCTGCGCCACTGGTGCTGCCCTGACTTGTTTTATAACTGGAAGTTTGTACTGTTTAATTCCCTCACTTATTTTTTTTTTAAGATTTTGTTTATTCATGAGAGAATATCCCTCTGCCTGTGTCTCTGCCTCTCTCTCTCTCTCTCTCTCTCTCTCTCATGATTTTATGTATTTTTTTTTATTCATGAGACACACACACACACAGAGGGGCAGAGACACAGAGGGAGAAGTAGTCTCCATGCAGGGAGCCTGACTGGATCCTGAGTCTCCAGGATCATGCCCTGGGCTGAAGGTGGCGCTAAACTGCTGAGCCACCGGGCTGCCCCTTCATTTAGGTTTTTAATCCATTTTGAGTTTATTTTTGTGTATGGGATAAGAAAGTGGTCCAGTCTCATTCTTTTTGCATGTAGCTGTCCAGTTTTCCCAACACCATTTGTTGCAGAGATGATCTTTTCTTCATTGTGTATTCTTCTGTTGCTGTAGATTAATTCATCATATAATCGTGGGTTTATTTCTGGTTCTCTCTTCTGTTCTATTGATCCATATGTCTGTTTTTGTCCCTGTACCATACTGGTTTTATTACTACAGTTTTGAAGTATAGTTTGAAATATGGGACTGTGATGCCTCCAGCTTTGCTGTTCTTTCTCAGAATTGTTGTGGCTATTGACAGTCTTTTGTGGTTCCATATGAATTTTAGTATTGTTATAGGTCTGTGAAAAATACCCTTGGTATTTTGGTAGGGATTGCATTGAATCTGTAGATTGTTTTGGGTAGTATGGGCATTTTAACAATATTGTTCCAATCCAGGATCATGGTTTGTCTTTCTATGTCACCCTAAATTTCTTTCATTAGTGTCTTTCACAGTATAGGTCTTTCACCTACTCAGTTAAATTTATTCCTAGATATTTTATTATTTTTGGTGCAGTTGTAAATGGGAATGTTTTCTTAAGGTCTTCTGCCAACTTCATTATCACTGTATAGAAATGCAACAGATTTCTGTATGTTAATTTTGTATCCTGCAACTTTACTAAATAATTAGTTCTGATAGCTTTTGGTGGAGTCCTTAGGGTTTTCTATATATAAGATCATGTCATCTGCAAGTAGTCAGCAGTTTAACTTCTTTTTTACCAATTGGATGCCTTATATTTTTTTCTTTCTGATTTCTGTGGCTAGGACTTTTAGTACTATGATGAATAAAAATGGTGAGAGTGGACATCCTTGTCTTCTGATCTTAGAGGAAAAGCTTTCAGTTTTTTACCATTGAGTATGATGTTACCTGTGGGTTTGTCACACATGGCCTTTATTATGTTGAAGTAAGTTTGTTTGCTTTCATTTTTAGTTTCTAAAAGCTTTTCTTTTCTCCCTGCCCTCATTTTATTGAGATATAACGCTGTATTAATTTAGGTTGTAGAACATACTGATTTAATATATGTATATATTACATAATGATTTGGCCACAGTAAATTTAGTTAGCATCTATCACCTCACATTGTTTCAATTTTTCTCTTGTGCTAACTTTTAAGGTCTACTCTGGGAGCAACTTTCAACTATATGATACAGTATTGTTAACTCTAGTTACTATGCTGTGTATTATATCCCTAGAACTTATCTTGTTTGTAAGTGGAAGTTTGTACCTTTTGACCACCTTCAGCCATTATCCCCATCCCACCCCTACCTCCTTTTTCGTTTCTGAATACTGTTTTGTTTTAGCCATATCTTGTTTCATCAGTGCAGTATCTTCTCTCTCTCTGGATATTAGTAATTTCATTTATTTTGAAATTTTCTTTGTAATTTCTGTTTTCTCTAATTGACTACTAGTTTGTTTTGATCTTTGTTTACCATTTTAGAGAAGAATTCTGTTCCTTGGTTATCTGTTAACTTAGTTGGGGAGCCTTTAATTTTATTGAGGTCTTTCCTCTAGGCTGTTAACATTCCCCAAAAGAGACTGCCTGGAGAGTGAAGGCCAACCTTTGTTCTGGGAGCTGAGAAAGAAAACTGGGGATCTTACTTTTGGGCATGCATAAGCACATTGTTAGTACAGCACCTCTGCCCTCATCCATATTAATGTCCCCTGGTTCAGAGACCCTCAGTTTTAAACCTCTCCAGAAAATAAACCCTAGTCTGGCAGAATTTCTATTGCTGTGTAACAAACTACCACAACTTTAGCAGTTGAAAACAATACACACATTTCAGTATGTACAGTTCACCATGGGTCAGGAGTTGGGGCACAGCTTAGACCTCTATTGAGGATCTTTTAGGCTGTAGTCAAGGAACCCACCAGCCTGTGTGCTCATCTGTCCCTCAGGGTTCGCTTCCAAGCTCCTGTAGTTGTGACATAGAGTTTACTTGCAGGTATAGGACTGAAATCAGTTGCTCCTAGAGAACAGCAGTTCTCTAGCCCTCTCCACTGGCAGTTTACATCATAGCAGCTTGATCCTTCAAGGCTAGCAGGACCGTATTTCTGTCTTGTCAGCTAAGGTGGAGTCTTATATAACATAACAATTTACAGAAAACATAACCCGATCCATGGAGTGGTAGGTATCCTATCAACTTTGCCTTATTCTGTTGGGGAGAAGCAAGTCACAGCTTCTGTCCATGCTCATGTGGAGGAGATGAGAGTGTATTAGAGGGGAGAACATCATTCTGCCCATCTTAAAATTCCACCTGTCACACACGGTCTTTGAGTTGGACCACTTATACACACTTTTAACCAGTCCTTATTTTAGAACCTTCCCCTGCCTCGTTCTCAACCTCCTTAGGTACGACAGATTCCTGAGTCTTTAGAGGGCGGTTATAAGGTCTACCTGGGCTTGATTTTTTTTTTTTTGGGGGGGGGGGGGGATTTCTTCACAGCCAGTTTAGGATTCAGCTTCTTGGATATATCAAGTCCTTTACCACTTGCCCATTTGCCTCCTAGCTTCCAAACTTTTATTAATACTGTCTCCTTTCCTTTTCTTCCCTTCTTTTTAGATTTATGCATTAAATATACATATATGTGTGTATGTGTGTGTGTTTAGTGTCATGTCAGAGTTTGGCGAAGCAGTAAAAGTTGGTACATGTATTCAATCTAGCATCTTTTTATATGTGTCTGAGATAGTTGTTTCCCCCCCTCTCGTCCAGTACTTAAATTATGGTTGTTTTTTTTTCCTTCTAAACGGGAAAAAATTAAGAGATTATTCTTTATTAGAATAATAAAGAATTCTTATTTCATTTTTCATATCCTTCTCTTCTTTAACCTTAGTTTTCAGTCATGTACGTGGGCTGTTAGCCACATTTTCTGCCTCTCAGCCAAACTCCTCACCTTTGACTTGGAACAGCTGCCTCCTCCTCTCTTAGAACTTTTCTTGTTTTTTGGCTTTTTCCATAAAATTTAACCTGAACAGGCCTATTACCTACCTTAGCAGTTAGGTCTCTGTGAGTGTTTTTCATAAAAAGTTGGAAATTACTAGCTGACATTTTTGTAAGGACTCTTTTCTGTTCGGGTACTATGCTTTGCACTCCTTTGTTACTAAATATTAAATGATGATGAGAATAATTTTAGGAAGCATCTGATACTAACATGAGGTAGCATATGCACTGCCTGTGTTAATTTATAAGCCAGAGTGGTAGCTGGTCAGTGGCCACTGGTGAAGGTTATGTGTGTCTGCTTACCAGTGCTAAGAGTAAACTGTTAGACTTGGGTGGCTGTGAAATGTCACATGTGGGTGCTGCAACTTGGGCCTCTTTAGCAGCTGTGACAGCACCTAGCTTTGTTAAAGCTATTGTCTCTGTTTCTCAGCTAGAAGAATGTGTATAGACAGCAGGACAGAGATTTGGTGATGAGATTTAGCAGTGAGCAAGAAGCCAGAGCAGACTCTTCCCCTTCAAGTGCAGCCCTGTATTTGACATACAGGGCATAGCCTCCCTCATTCACAACTCTCAGCCCTTTGCAAATATAAACAGCCTTCTCTTTTCTCTCCTGGCCAGCTGGGGCCAAGAAAGAAGCCAATGACTGTCCAACTGCAGTAAATAGCTCTCCTCACCTCCTGACCCTGTGATTTCCTGGTGGTTCTGAGCTGTAGATCCTGCAATGGAGAGGGAGGGAACAAAGAGGTTACAGAGGCCTCAGCTTCACAGAGCATTGAGCAGTGGGTGATATTGTATCCTCAGGCAGGGGTTGACCTCCATTTCAGTGTAGGTCATTCCAATGATTGCTGGACCTCCCAGTGCCACTGTGGACTAGAATGGAATGGAGTGGAGTGGACCAAACGGACTTCTGAACTGGGGAAGTAGATGTTGTGTTCTATACCTACCTTCTTTTTAGCCTTTCTTTCCTCCCTTATGCTCTTAAATTGCAAAAAGAATAAGCAACACTTAAAAAAAAAATTTAGAACATAACATTTGGACTTGTACTCAGTTGAACTGATACTGTACCAAAACCATCTTTGGTTTTCATTAAGTTGGGGTTCTCAATTTTTGGAGTTGTCACATTATTTTTAAAATCTCTCCAGGGCACCTGAGTGGCTTAGTGGTTGAATGTCTACCTTTCGCCCAGGTCATGATCCCGGAGTCCTGGGATCGAGTCCTGCATCAGGTTCCCCACAGGGAGCCTACTTCTTCCTCTGCCTATGTCTCTGCCTCTCTATGTCCGTCTCTCATGAATAAATAAAATCTTAAAATTTTTTTAAAATGATCTCTCCTCCACACTAGTACTCCGTGTGGTATGTATTAATTTCCAGTTAATTCATTTCTACAAAAAAATTGAATCAATTTTTAAGAAGTTTTAATAACACCTCTTAGCAGGTCACAAGATTTTCTTGTTCCTAATTCTAGCTTCCATCCAAATATAAAAGAGAAATGAATTAATACATTAGGAATGGCATAGTAGTAAGTGTGATTAAACAATATTTGTGGGTAGTCCAAAGGCAGATAATTTTATTGGAAACTCCATGGATGTATTGGGGAAAAAAAAAAAAAACCTCTGTAAGAAAGCCTGGATTGTATTGGCCAGAAGTGTGACTTTCTAGCTTTAGGATTTTGTATAAATGCATCCCTTAACGTTCACTTAATCTCCTGAATGTTTCCCAATCTTTTTTTTTTTAAGATTTTATTTATTCATGAGAGACGCAGAGATGTAGGTAGAGGGAGAAGCAGGCTCCTTGCCCGATGTGGGACTTGATCCTGGGACTCTGGGATCACGTCCTGGGCTGAAGGCAGGTGCTAAGCCTAGGTCCTGTATATGCCCAGGTCTCTCTGCCTAGGTCTCTGCCTCTCTCTCTCTCTCTGTTGCTCATGAATAAATGAATAAGATTTAAAAAAAAAAGGGGGGGGGGGAAACGTTACCTTTCCTGATACAAAGGATTTTGGGTAAAGATTATTAAAAAGTTAGTTTATAAAAGAATGGTTAAAAATGATAAATTTCTCTGCATATGTTAGGTTATTTTTCTGTATTATCTAGTTTTAAAGGCACAATTTACATACAATTAAATCTACCCCAAATCTTTCATATTTTAATAATGATTAGATAAATTTACTACTAGATATCTAGGCTATTTAGATACATTGAACAGGTGTCACTTACCACAGTAGAGTTGGTATTTTGTTGATGTGTCTGCTGAGTAGGCTGTTGGATCCTTTCTTCTGCTTTGTTTTGAAAAATATTTATATGCTGTTGTTGCATAAACTTGAGTCACCTCTGATTTTCAACCCTGTCGGAGGGTTCGCAGTCTCTCCCTGGGTTCACAGAAGCTTTTATAGTATAAGGTCAAACTATCCTTCAGTGTGACTACAGGACACCTTAACATCATATAGCTACTGATGGCTTTCACAGGGCTGTAAGTTGGGGATGGGGGCAGTATTATTGATTTCCTGTGAAGGACTGTTTTAGATCCTCACCTGAAGATTCAGTAAATTGCTGGGTCACTATTGAAAACGTATTTGGGCCCTGACAATCAGGAGTGAACTTGTTAAAAGTCACCCCTCTGAGACTCTTACCAACTCTGTTCTAAACCATAGTCTGCAAAAACTGGATTTAAATTGCCTAGATTGAGTATCATGCATCGCTGCAAAGTCTTTAAAGGCCTGGATTTCCAGTCAGAAACCAGTTACTTTTTCTATTTAGTTGACTTTACTAGGTGAATTTGATTTCATTTCTTCTCTTTTGTTACATTCTTTAAAATGGAGATACATTGTTACTATAAAATCTCATCTCATGCTGCAGGTATAACCACTGAGATTGTTTTGCATACATAAAAGGAACCTGCCTTTTCACTTCACATTATATTGTGGATTTTTAAAAGCCCTGTTGAGTATGCATACCTCATGTCAGTTTAAGAGCTGGATAGTATACTGCTGTATGTATGGTTGTACCAGTTTAACCTATATCCTGTTGATAGTATAGCTCATTCCAAAGTTGTTTCATCATACATGTCTTATAAATATCCCGATAACTATAGCCATGTGCATGTGTCCACTTATTTCCTGAGGGTAAGCTCTGAGAAGAACTTCTGTGTCAAAGGATATACCAGATTTATATTTGAATGTATTATAATCACAACCTAGGATTACTGATTTACTCTCCCACCAGCAATGGAAAAGAGTACCTATTTCATCATACAGTTAACACAGAAGATTTTCAGTCTTTTAAATGTTTGCCAGTCTGATAGGTAAATGTGCCTCCATGTTTAATTTGCATTTCTTTGAGTCTAAGTAAGATTGAGATTTATTGGCCATATGAGTTTCTTTGAGAAATGCCTGACCTTTATCCATTGCACTTAGTATGTTTAAAGTTTTTTTTTTCATAGTCAAGATATTAGCCCTTAATTATGTACTGCAGTTATCTTCCCTCCACCCTTTTATAATGTGTTTCAGATTTTCAGTTTTTATGTAATTATATCTGTTCATCTTTTCCTTTGTGTGCTCTTCAGTGGTGTCTCAGCTTTGCTTTCCCCAGGAGACCCTTAAGACGAGAATTCTAATACAAGTAGTTTTTTAGTGGTGCAAGGAACAAAGGTAGAGGTAGGAAGTAAGACGGGGTAGGAAAGACTGTCAGTAAAGGACACCTTTTATTTTTTTTAAAGGTATTATTTATTTATTTATGATAGTCACAGAGAGAGAGAGAGGCAGAGACACAGGCAGAGGGAGAAGCAGGCTCCATGCACCGGGAGCCCGACGTGGGATTCGATCCCGGGTCTCCAGGATCGTGCCCTGGGCCAAAGGCAGGCGCCAAACCGCTGCGCCACCCAGGGATCCCAAGGACACCTTTTAATTAAGCCATCCCTCGCAGTGAAAGTTGCCTAAGGTTAACTCTGGGGAATTGGATAAAGCACTTGCCAATTGTCCCACTTTACTATCAGCTATTGGTTGAGGGCTGTTCCTAGGGAGTGTTCACAGAACACCTTAAACTACATGGTGTAAAACAGCAGCTACTATTTATCATAACTTCTGGTATATCTGAGGGCTGACTGGGGCTGGGCTCTCAAGCCATTACAGAGGCTAGAATTACCTGAAGGCTTCTAGATTACTCACATATCTGGTGTGGGCCCAAGAAGACTCAAATGGTGAAGGGCTTGAACACCTGGGGCTCCTCATTCATCCCTCATATTTGGTCTTTTTCCACATGCCTCCCCCCCCCGGGTAGGCTTCAGGATAGTACGACTTATTATATGGGCTTTGGGGTTTCCAAGGTGGGGGTGGGGGAGGGAGAGATGAACAACTTCTAGTTGCTGTTTAAACTTTTAGTTTTTAGGAATCCCTGGGTGGCTCAGCAGTTTAACGCCTGCCTTTGGCCCAGGGCCTGATCCTGGAGACCTGGGATCCAGTCCCACGTCGGGCTCCCTGCATGGAGCCTGCTTCTCCCTCTGCCTGTGTCTCTGCCCCTCTCTCTGCCTCTCTCTCTCTCTGTCTATCATGAATAAATAAAATCTTAAAAAATTTTTTTTTTAGTTTTTAAAATTGTTGCCAAGTTATGCTGGTGCTATTTTAAAATAATCTACCTGGCCGTTCACAAACCTTACTTTTAGGACCCCATTACGCAGTCTTAAAAATTATGAGCCCCAAAGAGCTTTTGTTTATTTATTACAGATTTTTAGTATATTCAGCTTTAGCTGAAACATTAAAAATATTTCATTCATTTTAAAACAACAAAAGCATGTTAACATTTTTTAATGAAAGTAACTTAATTTCCAAGGCTAAATCATTAGAAGAGTGGCTGTTTTTTATATGTGCAATTTGCATATATATTTAAGACTGCTGGATTTTCTTAGCTGCTTCTGCATTCAGTCTGTTGTCATATCACACCTTGTGTAGTCTCAGCAAAACTTCACAGTACAAATGTTGAGAGAATGAGAGTTAAAAAGGCAAATACTGTTTAGAATTGTGAAAATAGATTTGATCTGTGGGCTTGCTGAAAGGGACTTGGAGAATTGCTGATCTAGCCTTTCCTGCATGTGAATACCAGCTTTAGCTCAAAACGTCTTTATCCTCCAAATCCACATGAGTTCTGAGCTGAGGGACTTTGTAGTTAGCTGGACCTAGGATGAGAGTCGCCTGTTTGGGGTGTTTACCCAAATCCCTGGAAGGAGGATGCAGGTTGAGGACAAAGAATCAGTAAAATTGCTACAATTAAGAGACTGGAAGGACAGTTCTAGGCTGATTGGGCAGTGTAGGCAGGTAGGTATTCTGAGATGCCCTCATAAATAGGTTAACCATGTCCTATCCTAATTGGAACACTTTTAAGATCAAAAGGGGCAGTAAAAAAATTAAAATCAGTTTTATTAAAAGCTTACCAAACAATAAAATAGTTCATACCACATGAAAAATGACAAAAAAAAAAAGAAAAAGAAAAAATCACTGCAGCAAGATAATGCAATTTTCTCTGCTCTATGGCAAGATGTTGCACCTGTTTCTTGTGCATTTACACTTGTCACTTCCCACATTTCCCTCTAACCATGCCACCTCCTGCCTACCTCACCTGCAGTTTGAGATTGGCAGCAGTTGCATTGTGGAGGCTGTGCAGTTGAGTGTGAGTGAATGGGAAATCTTTAACTGTGTGGTTTTTTCCAAAAGGTATGCTGTAGAATCTTCTTAGAGTTGAGTTAAACCTGGTAGGTTCCTCTTTGAGAATTTTGGAATCCCTTAAATAGCTTTTCTTGCAACACTGTTGCTTTTGAGGATCTACACTAAGTCTGTGGAGGGAACAAATGTTAACAGCTGTACCTTATTTCCTCCAAAAAAATCTAAACAAGAGATTGAGCTGTACTGCATTGCTCACCCCAGTAGAAGAGTTGGCTGTGGCTCTACGAACTGATTAAGAACCAGAGACTAATAATGGACTGCTATTTACTCATTTAGATAGTAGTGTTACATATGCTAATATAAGCAATGCAACTAAAAAAATCAGGACTCAAACACCTTATTCTAGACAGATCTCCTGCTTTGGATTATTTTGGTGGCAGTAGTTACATAGCCTTAGAACTTGAATCTGTTCTGACCCTGTTTTTCTAACTTCTCTGGGGAAAGAGCAAATTAGAATTGTTCTTAAGTCAGGCTTGTTTGATCTTCCCTTATATTGAATACCTACCTGTTTAACCTTGTATAGAAAAAATGGCTTTTGAGACACAAGAGATGACGATCTCTTATTTAATTCTAATTGTTCCTATGTGCCATTCTCCACCCTCAATTCCTTTTAGGCCCTTGAATTTGACTAGTTTGCATTTCACTTGCTTGGTACTTTACCCTCACTTGCGTATCAGTAGCCCAGAGGTTAAAGCGTGATTTTTAGTTCAGTTTACTAAACATTGTCTCATTACACAGCCAGCATCTCTCCCTGGTGATGAGTAAGGACCCACTGATGTTCACAGTGTTTTAGATCTGTTCTTGTTTTACTATCCTTACTGTTGTCTTTTTCACATTATCTTGAAACTAGTTTTTTGGTGTTTTTTTTTTTTTTTTAATTGTGTCCTTATTCTGTGTACATCTAATTTTTTTTCAAGATTGGAATATAGAATTCCAGAAGGGCTGGACTGTCTTCTAAAGCAACAACTTGTAGGTAAAACTACAATTGAATGGCTAGCTGGAGAGATTGAGCTTTTCTAGTTGTTACTTCACCTAATTTGGAAACATTGTCATGTAATTCTGAACAGTGGTTCATATTTTGGCCAGCTAATTATTGTTAATTACTATTATGCAATGCCATTTAGTATGTGTAGAAAATTACTATTCTCTAAAGGCCTAAAATCTGATCTAAGGGAGATCGTATATTGACAGGGCTGTAGCATTTTGTGTAAATACTTACCAGTCCACTTTCTTGTTTGGAACAGATTTTGAAAACAAACTCTACAGCTTCCATAATCCTAAACTCAGCCTTGTGCTTCATGAAAAGTTGCATCAAATTGCTTTGAAGGTTTATACCCTTTCTGCTGGAGTTAGAGAGTAGGCACCATTTCCTCAGTGTTGATATGACACAATTTTTGGGGGGGGGGTGGTGGTTCGTGGGGGACATGGATCATGTTGTTGATCTTAAGTGTCTGAGACAGTTTTCCTCCCCATGTGTAGGAAAATGTAACCCCCTATTTGGGCCCACTTCTGTTCCAGTGCAACTGCTTAGCTACACTGGATGGATACCACTAATGTAAATTCTTACATAGGAGTCTTTTAGATTGGCCTTTGAACTACAAGTTCTTCCCAGGGAATGGTAACCTGGATGGTACATCCCTAGCAATACCTCTTTGTAGGAGAAGAGGTCTCTCTTAGTTACTAGAAAGTGACCAGCCCACTTTTTAAAGCAGTGTCATCTCACCAGCCACGTCACTAGCATGTTACCTTATTCAGATTTTCTGATTTTTCAAGTTTCTTCTGCCACTCACTTCTAGGTTACAAATAACAACTACTTTATGAAGGGATGGTGAGAACAAGAAGCTTTTTGTTTTCATTTTTTATAAAATTCCTTTGCATGTGTTGTGTAGTTGTCATGGAGAGGGCAGCTTTCATTCTCTCTGGAGAGTATGTCTATTGGGAGATGATTGTAGGAGATGAGGATTCCCTCTGGTAGATTGCTGCATTCATACTATTTTGTCATATTCTCTTTGAATTTCTTAGCAAAAGAAAGTCAATTAAGAATGGATTTTGAATAGTTGGTTGTGGGAATATAGATTTGATTGTGGATCTCTTCTATCAGCATTTTCTAAGTTCTCTATGTGGTATTTAGTAAACATTACCCGGGTTGATACTTGCTTCTTACTACAGGGAATGATAGGCAGTGAAGGAGAGAGCTAGAGAATATAAATGGTAATTTAAATCTAGAAGATTAGAGGGTATAGTTGGTATTCAGTTACCACTTAATGTCCTCTATAGCTAGCTTCTCAAACTTTTAATGTGTGAATTCTGATGCATTATGTGTAGGGTGGAGCCTAAGTCTGCATTTCTAACAAACTCCCAGAGGATGCTGATGTTTCTTTGTCCAGAGACCACATTTTGAGTAACAGGGGTCTGTAGAACATTCAGGGCATATGCAAATCTAACTTTTAATAACAACCACACAGGATCTAAAAAAAATTTTTTTTCCTGTGCCACGCACAGAGTAGTAAAACAAAGATAAGAGGATGAGCAGTAGAGTCTTGACAACAGGGATTCAAACTGTGAAGCTTACCTTTACTAGCTCAACTCAAGATTTCCAGCTTTGGGCACTATTGACATTTTGGGTTGAGAGAATTCTTTGTAACAGGGGCTGTCTGGTGCATTGGAGGATGTTTAGCAGCACCCCTAGCCTCAACCGATTAGGCCACTCCCTCCTAGTAGTGACATCCAAAAATATCTCCAGACGTTGCCAAATGTCTCCTGGGGGGCAAAACTACCCTTTATTGAGAACTGCTCTAAGGCAATTAGAATATAGGAGTTTGTAGGATTTTATGACATAACACACTGTATAAGCTGCTGGTTTGCTTTATTATGAAGCTTCTACAAAGAGTAGACCGGGACTAGCCAATCAACAGTGTTTGCCAGTTCTTTATTTTTATGAAGCATCAGTCATTGTACTATGGGAAAAGTATCAGAGATTACTTGGGATTTTTAGGTGGGTAAAATGAGTCTAACTCTGTTGATCATGAGCCTCTACCCTTTTTTGAAATACGCTGGTACATTTGCTAACTTGCCCCATTTTCCACTTATTTTGTGCTGTTGATATACAGGTGCTTGTCTGTAGCATGTATATCTTTTCCATCTTCCCAAACTTTACCCTCAACTTTTTTCCTAGGATATAAGACCAGATAACTAAGCTTTTTAAAATTATGCCTAAAATAATACCTGAATTAGGGTTTCTGTCTTTATATGCAAGGGTCCCATCTCTCCCAATAAAAGTGTTAAAAATTGATCTAGAAATATAATGTTTACAAACACTGATTATAATTTCACCTTGCTTCCAGGACATTCTTTAAAAATTAAGATGTATCTTTGGTTGCTGTTGAAATGGAAGAACAGTAGTCTATAGTAAGTTAGTATTGAGGATGGGAATGGGGGAGTACTTAAAAACATGACTTTTATACAAAATGAAGCTTAAAACATTAGCTTATGTCATTATCTTAGAGATTTTTAAATCAATCTAGAGAGCATATCAAATTCTACAGTAAGACTGCTCTAATGACAGTTTTTCTAATTGGTTTTATTTCCTTAGATTATACCTTAAATGACTTGTATTGATTACATTTTATATGATGTGTAGCTGCCTTTTCCTGTGGTTATGGAGGAAACATGGGTTTTGAGGATTAAGGGAAAGGGTGGTAGAGGTGAGAGTCCTTGTCATTAAGTTAATTATTCAGGGGGTATGGTGCCAATCAGTCAAAAGGCTAACTTTTCTTCAGAAGAATATTGTGGTTCATGACAATCCCTGCTGCTAATGTTAATGTATCTCTATGAAGTCAGAAACCATTATAGAAGTAAACTATTATTTCTCTTTTTTAAAAATTAAGTTCTGTGCCCAGCGTGGAACTCAAAACTCCAAGATCAAGATATGCACTACCAACTGCCAGCCAGGCACCCTTGACTGTTATTTTTCTTAAAATGTTTTGCCACAGCTCTATTTAAACTAGAAGGGAAAAAGACTGAATCAAGGGCAGAATTTTTCTTTTTGCCTTGTATAAGAGTTCTGTATCTTTTTTGTTCCCATCTTCCCTTAAACTCCCATCTCCCACACTTTCTAATAATTTAAATTAATAATTTAAATCACATGCCATTTTAAAGTACACTTCAGTGAGTGTTTGAAAGTGAAGTTAGATTTCTTATTGTGGAACTAAAAAGTATCTTAAAGGGTGGGGACAGAAGGCTGGTAAAAGAATATGTTGACCTGAGGGTAAACCTAGTTAGTCATTTTATAGAGAAGAGGGTGGGGTGCTGGAACAGACCTTTCCCAGTAGTGTTGCACGTAAAGCTTGTTCCTTGTTCTCCTTCACGGTGGCTTTCTGAGAGCTGTAAACTTGTGCCCTCACCACTACCCCCCATAGGTCTCTACCCACCTTCTAGACCAGTAGATCCTAACTTTTACAGTGAGAACCTGGGGGGGGGAAAAAGACAAAATATTTGCAGGCCCATAGAATTTTTGTTTCATTCTATGATTAATAAAATGTATATGACAAAGTTTATATGAATTCCTCCAGTGACAGCTTTTAAAGTGAGTAAAGTTTTTATTCAAGTAGCCAATGCTTGGTTGTTCCAGTGGGTTCTTAGATCCTTCCCTATAACTCCCAGGTTCCCTGGCTGAGGATCTACAAGTCCATGCCATTTAGTTTTCTCCAGGGCTCCTGTTTCATGCTTTAGGATTTCAACCACATTTGATAATTATTTCACTTGTATTCTTTTCTTAATATAACCCACCTTTATTCTCCGTTTTTAAAGTTTAACAGAAGTGTGGCATTTTTTATTATAGTTTTTTTCTGAACTTTTAGAAAAGCTTACGCCCAAACTGAAAGCTGATTACAAACAAGTAGCCACCTTGATTTGAATTTCCAGTTATATCATAGGTGACACAAGCTCTAATGTTAAAACTTATGTTCTAAACTGGTTGTCCTACTTCCTGTAACTGGTACCAGTGGTTCCCCAGAGCAACCAATACCTGTTTAAAGATCCCCATAGATTCTTAAGTCCCTTCTGAATATTCTAAACTCAGCCTGGGATGAAGGGTCAGGAATCTTGAAAGTTCCATATTTACTTTACCTACTTACCTACCTTACTTACTTACTTAGAGACAGAGACATAGGCAGAGGGAGAAGTAGGCTCAACGTGGGACTTGCTCCCGGAACTCCAGGATTATGCCCCGACCTGAAGGCAGACTCAAAGCTGAACCACCCAGGCGTCCCAAAAGTTCCATAGGTTATGTTGAGGAACAATGAAATTTGGAAATCACCTATTTTCTTTACAATCCATAAAAGCTGCTTATGGTGGTATACTGTTAAACATGTCATGTCAACATGTTGCTTCTAGGGTTAGAGGGACCTTACTGTTAAAGTTTTTTCTGGGTCTGTCTTAGCATTAGCAACCAAGCTGTGAGGATAACTGTATGGAATGCTGCCATTACTGGGTTTCGGATGGCTTTGCTTCTGCTTTGGGACTTGGTTCCTCATCTGTAAAAAGAGAGGTTTACAGCAGATGATTGTCCTTTGCCTTTTAGCCTTAGATACCATGAACTAGAAAATAGGTATCTGTTATCTGCAACCTCTGTATCAGTGGTGTCTTCTTCACCTTGTTAGTCCACTTTGTAGTTAACTCTAGTTGGGTAAATAGGTGTCCTGGCTGTATTGGCCAGTGTACACTTTTTGCCCAAGTACATATGCTGGATGCAAACATGTAGGAAGACCAGATGACCAAGGGCCAGTTTTAACCTCAGGATATGAAGCTGTAATCAAGATAGTAAGTATCCTTTCACTAGAAGTTACTGCATATTCCTTGAAGTAGAGGGTTGTTTAAAAACTCTCCCTACTTCCCACCTTGTGAAAATATGGCCAGTTGACATGTAAAAGTATCAAGTGATCCTTAATATCATTTAATGAGAGACTACTGTGGGTCTGTTCTACAGAGGTTATCTCCCCCCCCCCCCCCATTTTAATTATCAAAACATTCTTGAGAATTTGTGGTTTAGGTTTAGTGACCTTAAAGTCGCACAGCTAATAAGTACTCAAGTCCGTGTCTAAGCTCTGTGCCTCTTGGCCAATTTGGGTCTACTCTTCCCATTAGCCCATCTTTTTTTTTTTTTTTTTTTTTTTTTAAGATTTTATTTATTCATGAGAGACACACAGAGGCACAGACATAGACAGAGGAAAAAAACAGGCTCCCTGTGGGGAACCTGAATGCAGGACTTGATCCCAGGACCCCAGGATCACAACTTGAGCCAAAGGCAGACTCACAACCACTGAGCCACCCAGGTACCCCCATTAGCCCTGTATTCTTTTGTCGGTATTTTCTCCCTCCTTTCTTGCCAGCCACATCATGTTTTCTTCCCTAACTTTTGTTTCTTTTTGGTTTTCTTTTATAAACTCATCTGAAAGGAAAAAAAAAAATCTGTGATGGATTTGTGGAAAGTATAGCAGGCAGGTATTTTGCCCCCTCCTCCCATTTCCCTTTTTACTCTTTCTCTTAAATGGAGGAATTGAACCTCATCTCTAACCAATTAGCAGAGGGCATCTTGAGGACAAGGATTTTTTGTCTTATTCATTATTAAAATCCCTACCATGTAACTTGGCCTAGAAGTACATTCAATAAGTATTTGAGTTCATACCATCCATTCATTTTAAAATGCTGTTTGCCTCTCTGTAGAAATTAGTCTGTGTGATTGGGATGTAGAAGTCTCTCCAAGTAAAGACCTTTTTGTTGTTTGGCTGACATACATCATGATCCTTGAAGCAACAGTTGATAACTAGGTTTGAGAAATGTGAGCCACTTTAATACTGTCATGTCCATGCTGTGGGAAGTCTTTTTAAAATTAATATCTGAAACCATTTCCCAAACTTGTCTTTTCCTCTGTCCTCAATACCTTAAGTCCTGGTATTGTTTACTTGTTTGGGCAGGTATATTAGGCTCTTCATTGGTCTTGGAATTGGAGGGTAAATATTTTTATTAATAATTGTACTTGGATACAGAGCACTCTGCAAGCCAATACAATGCTTTGGAAGGGTATTATGGTATAATTAAATATAAATAACAGCGATGTAACAGGGAAAGGGATAAATTAACATCCCAACTCTAATATTTAATTTTATACATTGAAATGCAAAATAAATAACTTGTCATTTCTCACCCAACATGGTTTATAATGGAGACCATACTGTAATCCATTGGATTTCCTCTTAGGGTAAGATTATGGAAATAGAAGAGCGAGGAACAAGAACCACAGTCAGTGGGGTTAGAAATGA
The DNA here is from genome assembly GCF_011100685.1 of Canis lupus familiaris. Lineage (NCBI taxonomy): Eukaryota > Metazoa > Chordata > Mammalia > Carnivora > Canidae > Canis > Canis lupus. Next base: position 20,207,398 of record NC_049244.1, on the reverse strand, counting down.
AACTTTGTGTTTAAAATGGTTATCAGAAATGACTACTGTGACCAAAAACCACTGAAATTTGTCACTAAAATATTGTTTACATTTTCTTATGAGGTATCGAGAAGGTTGAGAATTGAGGAATATCTTGCTTATTCACAGCTTAAGTAGGCTTAGAATGGTTTAAACATTCTTTATTATTCAGTTTACTTGACCTAAGGCTGATTGGTTTTTTGCAGTCCAGAGTCACATTGTGTCTGAAAGACACTTCTGTTTGTGGAGCGAAACCACACATTAAACTAAAAGGAAAAGAAGAGGTCTTCTTTTCTTCTTTTTTAAATACCCTATAAGAAGTTAGATGGGGCCACCATCTGCTTACCTTCTGATGTATTACTTCACAGTGCTGGTCCCAAAGGCGATAACATCTATGAATGGAGATCAACCATTCTGGGGCCTCCAGGATCCGTGTATGAGGGTGGTGTATTTTTCCTTGATATCACTTTTACACCAGAATACCCCTTCAAGCCTCCAAAGGTAAGAACTTCCCTAATTTATAGTCAAATTTACATACTGCCATGAGAGACTGTTGAATTTTAATCACAAAAGGTAGATTTCTGTTCTATCTTAATGAATCTTTAAGTACATTTGGATGGACATAAAAAACTGCATGGGGTAGGCAGGGCTTTGCCTCTTGGCAGAGACCATTTCTAGAAATATGTGCTTTGTTTTGATGGTGTTTAAAACCCTGCTGTTTTTAGTGACATAGCAACCCAGAATCAATCCTCTACTTTCCATTCAACAGGGGAAAAAGTTACTGAACAGTTAAAAGTATCTGTGCACAGAAATGACTACTGTGACCAAAAACCACTGAAATTTGTCACTAAAATAATTAGGAAATCAGAATCTCCTACCAAAGCTTTGGATTCTGCTCCTTGTCATGTTTTGGCCTTGTTCAAATTCTTCATCTCCTGGCTTCAGTTTTCTCATCTAGGATTGTATCTCCTCTGATACTCAACAATTTATGATTCTTATTTTTACTTTGGAATGATTCTGTGTATCTCACAAAATTAGGAACCAACCCCACCCCACCCCCCACACCACCCCCCACCCCCAGCAATCCAGACTCACATGACTTGTGTTAATTTGTCTACTGCTATGATCCTTACCCATTTCTGCTCCTCACCTTTGGAGACTCCATTATAGTGATCCTGTAACCTAGGTAGACAGGATACCTGCAGGATCTAATGTAAAAGTCAGAAGAAGCAGAAACAAATCTCATCTTCAAATTATTATTTTTTACAGTGTTTACAGCTAAGCATCTTGCTTCTGTTAGTATCTCAGTTTGAATTTATTATAAGCTTATTTTAAGGCTATGTAGTACTACCAGCTAACACAAGAGGTCAGCAATTAGTTATTTCAAACTTGAAAAATTAGGAAAACATTTAAAACATTAGTGAAACTGCTTAACCAAAGTTACCTTTTTTTTTGTTGGATAACTTTTGAAATGACAGAGTGTATCAATGAACACTTCTACTCTTAGATTTATTAAAGTCTCTTAACCTATCTGTATCAGCTTTAAAACTCTATTCATCTTTTAAAGAAACACTTAGTTTTAAATTAACAGCCACTCAATTGGAAAAGCAATTTAGTAAGAATTTCATTGTTTGCTGTTTAAATTTTAATACTTTTTTTTTTTTTTAAGGTTACATTTCGGACAAGAATCTATCACTGTAATATTAACAGTCAAGGAGTTATTTGCTTGGACATATTAAAAGATAATTGGAGTCCAGCACTAACCATTTCTAAAGTTCTCCTTTCTATCTGCTCCCTTCTTACAGACTGTAATCCTGGTAAGGTTAATAATTCTTTTTTTCTTTTTTTCTTCCTTACCTGAAAAATACTTGTTTTGATAAAGTACAAAGCTTTTGAAGAACAAAAAGCAGGGATGCCTTGATGGTGTAGTTGGTTGGGTCTGACTCTTGGTTTGGGTTCAGGTCGTGATCTCAGGGTTGTGGGATCAGGCCCTGTGTTGGGCTTAGTGTGGGGTCTGCTTGGGATTTTTTTCTCTCCCTTTGCCCCCCCTGCTCATGCGCACGCTTGCTCTCTCTCAAATCTTTTTTTTTTTTTAAAGGACAAAAACTAACCTTTTTTGAAAGAAAGTTTTAAGAAAAGTTCAATCTACTAGTTGAAAAAGGCAAAAATATCTATGCTCTAGGAACAAAGATTTACAAAATTGCCTTAGATTTTTACATTTGTCATACAGTTCCCCTAAACCACATACTTCTAACTAAATGTTGAGCTTCTTTGCTTAATAGTTAGTGGTTATTGGACTGATTAGGGTGAGAGGAGGCTTAATTTCCTTTTATTATTAAAGATTTACCATAAAAGATTCTATTTAGGTTTCAACTTAATTGTTGGTTTTGACCTAGCAGCCTGGCTTTTTCTAGGTAACTAATGTAGAGGTAAATAGTGTTATATTGCAACAGCCCAGAGGACTTGAAGGAACAGTCAGTGTGAACACAGCTGGATGTTCATCATAGCCTTGAACCTTCCAGTTTTTATTGAACTTACTTAACACTCCAGTTGGGTGGTGGTTGTTGGGAGAAAAATAGAATGAATTAAGGAGATGAAGCCACACTAGTACTAAAGCCTGAGCATTCTACTAAGTTTTCCCCTTGCATACTGTTTTAGAAAGAAAAAGTGCCCAGGAAAATGGCATTTCAAAACTGGTTTTGATCACAAATACTTTGGCTAAAATTTGAAACGGTCTTTTCCTTTCCTCAAAGTAATCTACATTTTTTTCTTCCAGCTGACCCTTTGGTGGGAAGTATTGCCACTCAGTATATGACCAACAGAGCAGAACATGACAGAATGGCCAGACAGTGGACCAAGAGATACGCTACATAAATTGGGTTTTCACAATTCTTACATTATTTGTCTGTCACAGAGAGAGCTGCTTATGATTTTGAAGGGGTGGGGGAGGGTGGGAGTTGGTAAAGAGTAGGGTATTTCTATAACAGATATTATTCAGTCTTATTTCCTAAGATTTTGTTGTAACTTAAGGTATCTTGCTACAGTAGACAGAAGAATTGGTAAAAGCAACTTTAAAAACTGTCATTAGTTCTGCAATATTAGCTGAAATGTAGTACAGAGAATAGACATTTGGGTTCAGTTGCTTGTAGTCTGTAAATTTAAAATAGCTTAATTTTGTACAGGTTACACACATGGCCATTTATGTAAAGTCCTTCCAAGACTACAATTTTTTTTTTGTTCAAAAAAATTGGAATTTCTTTTCCCTTCTTGGGAGGGAACATTGATATTTAACAGTTTTTAGAGACTGTCATCTCATATATATAAAATGGATATGTGGCTATAAGACACCATATAGGAAATGAGTAGTTATGTATTTTATTTTATATGCCAATCTACTTTATTGTGACAAGATAAGAGGTTTGAATCACGACTTGTGAAAACCTGTAGTAAAATACCTTAAGCTGTTAACTGTAAGGTGTGGAATAGGAGTTGCTCAGTGGATTGGTTATATGTTGTGGACTACTTAAGTCTGCATTTGTTACTGTGCTAATAAACAATATTAAAACAAGCACCTAACACTGCTGTATTCAATTACTTTCCTCTGCCTGTGTTTGTAGTTTGCAGATTCTTCTAAACTTAATAGGGCTTTGCTACTGAACAACCTACAAGTAATACAGATGATAATTATCAAGGACCTAGGTTAGGGTTGGTATTCTTCTACTCTGCTTATGAGGTATCTCAGAAAAGACATCTCCCTTAGAGGGCAATTTGGCAATACCTAAGTGTACATATATCCACCAGTTCTGTTTCTCTGCATATCTCCAGAGAAACTTTAAGTCATTGTAAAAGAATTCATCTGTGTAAACATAGGAAAAACTGGGATCAACCCTAGGGAATGACTTATCTGAATAATTTTCTGGCAAAAAAAAAAAAATGTATTTGTGATGAGGAATTTCAGCCAATTAAACAGGAGAAACACTAGCTGATTTACAAGTTTTATATTATGCAGTTCTTCACCTCCCAGAAATGAACCAATTGACTTTTTAAAATTCACTGAACCTAGCTTTAAAAGTATTCCACTTAAGAAGTTACAGTTTATAGGGCAGCAGCTGGCTCTAGTGATAGAGACCCTTAATCCTGGAGACATGAGTTGGGGGTAGAATTTACTTTTTTAAAAAGAAGTAGTTGAGGGGCGCCTGGGTGGCTCAGTTAGTTAAACATCTGACTCTTGATTTTGGCCCAGGTCAGGGTTGCCAATTAAAACATTAAGTAGCTTTGCTTCCTACTTTTAAAATTAGTTACAGTATTGTTAACCTGCAAAACACAATTAGTCCCGCTGCTTGAATATTGCCAAAATCTTCAAAGAATACTATAGCACAGACTACAATATCTAACCTGTAGTCCAGTATTTTTTTTTTTTAAAGATTTATTTATTTATTTATGATAGACATAGAGAGAGAGAGAGAGGCAGAGACATAGGCAGAGGGAGAAGCAGGCTCCATGCACCGGGAGCCCGATGTGGGATTCGATCCTGGGACTCCAGGATCGCGCCCTGGGCCAAAGGCAGGCGCCAAACCGCTGAGCCACCCAGGGATCCCTGTAGTCCAGTATTTTTATGATACACTTTATTCCATATGACTGTGTCTCCAGAAAACTATTGGAGAAGGTAAAGTAATACTTGTTGAAAATGGAAGCTTAAGTGTCCTTAAGTGCTTAATAGTTTTCTAAAGAAAGAACAAAAGCTTTGAACATACTTACACCACCTGCTACCCTGGGTCATGCTAAACATATAATTTGAACAAAGCTAAATCATAGGTTTTGTTCTATTTAGCTAGGTCTCCAAGAGCTGTAATTTAGTTTAACACCTAAACTGTTTACTGTTAGTGATCTAAAAATATCATTTTATAATTCTAGACATTAGATAATTAATGAACTTCTTAAAAAGAAAGTTATAGGGACACCTAAGTGGCTCAGTGGTTGAGTGTCAGCCTTTGGCTCAGGGCATGATCCCAGGGTCTGGGATCGAGTTCCACATCAGCCTCCCTACATGAGTAGCCTGCTTCTCCCTGTGCCTATGTCTCTGCCTCTCTGTCTCTCTGTGTGTGTCTCATGAATAAATAAATCTTTTTAAAAACCCCACAAAGTTATATTTGAGCTAAGAAGTTGCATAAAGTTACAGAGAACAGTGGCTTCTGAAATAAGTTGGGGGTAATGGAGCTCTACTACTCATAGGTATATCAGCATACCACCCAGACTTTATTTTACCATTCGGACAAGTACAACAAATTTAAACAACAAAGGTACTAAGTTCAGGGATAAGTTTCAAACAATGACAAGGCAAATATATTATTTCATATCAGACAATAAATTTAGCCCAAATAATTTAATTCTAACCTAAAGTGCATTAAATTACTCCTTAAAGGTTTCCTAAGGACCAAAGGTAGGTGATGCAAATGGCCTGTTTTAAATATGCTCACAGACACTTAAAGGCAATCATTATTCAACAGTTGTAGCATTAGTGATTTTTAGTTCTCCGAGCTAGAATTCCCTTTGTTTTTCCTCCCAGGCAAAGGAAAGCTTGATTTGCTCTGGGGCTGGGAAAGTTTGCTGGCTAAGAGAGTGAATGGCTCAATCAGAGTTCTCCGATCTGTAACCGTTACCTCCCACAGGCGTACTTTCTCACTTCTCGCCCACTGCTGTGCCACCTCAGCATCCACTTGTCTCTGCTCAGAAAGGTCGATTTTGTTTCCTAATACGACAATTGCTACCTAAAAGGAAAATAAAAAAGATTATGCTTTGCCAACATCCGTTCCTAGGCAAAAGAGAAAAAAAAATCAAGAAAATTGTCCTATTGAATAAAACTACTTCAAAACTGATTTTCAGATGTGACCTGAGTCCAAACTAGTAAGACATTAACCTCACTCTTCCTGAATGCGTTTTCATTAAAAACGCAGATGCTCTACAGCTTGTTAACTAGGAAACATTTTAAATGAACAGTAGGTGAAGTTACTTAAGTATGAATAGAAGCGAGACTTGGGGAAATTACTATCTAAGAAACATAACAGTTTGAAATGTGTCTGCATTTCAGTGTAGCTATTATACCTGCTGTTTGGGAAATCTGTAATACATACTTCAAAAAAACAAGATTCCTGGAGCCGTGAGAGTTTACCTCTAGAATCTAAGTTCTATGAGAACAGGAATTATTCTGATCAGACATGTGCATAATGCAAGCACTAATATCTGTTGAATGTATGGAACGATAACATTTTACACTAAAGGTAAGACAATCATTCACTTAAGCTTGAATGTTTATTGCACATCGTGCAGTGTCAGGCCACCAGAACTCAGCGGTCACAAGGCAGTCAAAGCCCAGGAGGAAGGGAGGTCTGGAGGAGAGAATATCCAATTTTCAGGCCTTTGACTATATAAGTAAGTAGACAATAAAAATTACAGAAAGTAGAAGGGCAGTAAGAACTGCTAGAGGAGGAACCTCTTGAGGAGCAGCTTTGAACTAGGACACTTAAGCCATTGCTGTGTTCTTGCCTTAAAACTGAGCTGAGTTCCAGTTAGACCATGCCTCCCAGGTAGGATGGAACAGGCCCCTAAGCTCTTTTTGGCAAGTCTTCTGTTCCTTCATTCCTCAGCAGGATCTATCCCCACAGGCCCTCCTGCTACTCTTCATCACCCACATTTTCATCTTCACATGTATTCTTTGATCTCTGATCTCCCATCTCCCTCTCCCATCCAGTTGCAGAAACTGCTCCCTGTTGTCCCTTGACTTTAACAAAATCTCCTTTTTACATCCCCATCTCTGCTTTGAATGTTCCCTTCACTTTTCCTAGCTGAAACTGGCTCAGCTCTGTAGTATTCTCACTACCACAGTGGGCACAAGGGATGTAGGGGGTGTCCTTGTCCCTCAATGCTGTCTCCAACAATGTCCTCTAAGAAGGCTAAAATTGAAGGCTGGTGCTATTAACCTGTACTACCTGTTTCCCACCCCCCACTCTGTTTCTACTCATTACAGACCTGGCTCATGGTCACCACCACACTACTTTTATCATAAGTCCTAATGACTTCACTAGCCACACGGATGACCTTTCCCAAACAGCCTTGATCATCCTTCTGACTTGTTCGGCCATTCACTCCCATGAACACATCCTAGCTCTTGCCATTATAATTGCTCCCCTCCATGGTCTCAATTCCAGAATCCCACTCCCACTTCTACCTTCCTAGTTCATGCCTAACACTCTGATTGCAACAATCTTCCAACACCAGAAGAACTTACAGTCCTGCTGGCTCTCATACCTTTATCACTGTCCTTCAGCCCCTCTCCTGTCCTCAGTTTCTGGGCCAGTTCAGATTCTTTTAATTTATACCTTGCCGCCATCATCCCATTATATTCACCTGGTCAACATTCCATCTTAAATTTAACTATTAACTGAACTGCGTCTATACCCTTATTTAATATAGATGGAGGAAAAAAACGCAGCTCTGCTGGCTGGTCCCAATCCATAACCACGGACTTTTTTTTTTTTACAAGATTTTGTTTATTCATGAGACATACACAGAGGCAGAGACACAGGCAGAGGGAGAAGCAGGCTCCATGCAGGGAGCCTGATGTAGGACTAGATCCTGGGTCTCCAGGATCACGTCCTGGGCAGGAGGCGCTAAACCACTGAGCCACCCGGCTCCCATAACCACGGACTTTAAAAGTGAGTTGGTGTTCTCCAACAAGTATTAACAGCTCCTACCTTGGCCCTCTCAACCTCCAACATCTCTTCCTCCCCACCTCTCAGCTGATGTCCATACTATTTCAGTAAGAAAACAACACTTTCACCTGCATCCGCCACATCTAACTACCATCTTCTAGAACCCATCCTCTATCCCAGACAAGACTGTCACTCCAGCAATCATTTTTCTCCCCATCAATTTTCTCCTATTGAATCATTCCATTAGCAGGCAAACACTTGCTCTCTTCTAAAAACCCTCTTTTACACTTCCTTCTCCAGCTTGTTTCCTTTTATTAGACAATATACTTACTCTTTTGACTCAAAATTCCTTCAAAGAGTCATCTTTGCTGTGTACAAACCTTCTATCCAGGCCAACCAAACTTCATCTCACTGTTTTACTGTAATAGTTCTGAAGACGTCCCAAGTTTCTAAAGGCTGGCCATGTCTTTTTCCTCAGCTTTTCTGACCTATCTGATCTGCACCATGGCACAGTTTGATCACTCCCTACTTTTTAAAGTGGTTTCTCCTCAAAGGATAACTGTTTTAAGTGTTCCAGAGCCATAGCATTTCACAAAACTCCTTGCTTCTCACCTTGTCCCCCAACTATGTTGTCTGTTATCAACACAGCAAAGTGAACATTTTAATACAAGTCAAAAGATGTTTAGCTTTATTCATATTAAAGGAAAATGAAACTACTGAAGTACCATTTTCACCCAGAAGATTCACAAAATCCATAAGCACACAATGTAGTCAAGACTAAAGAAACAGGCACTTTCATACCATGGCTATGGAAGGTAATTTGGCAATATATCCTTTGATTCAAGAACCCCATTTTGGCTGATTTTACAACTCTACTGTAAAATGTACAAAATAATAAATGTGTAAGATTATTCATTGGAGTATAGTTCATAATAGAAATCATTACTATAAGCCCAAGTGTCCATCAATTTGGAACTGGTTAAAGTAAGATACATCTACACAATGAATATGCACCAGTTTTAAAAAAGGGGATCTGAGTACTGCTATGGAAAGGACTCTAAACATTATATGAAAAATGTTATGGTGCAGAACACTATGCTACTTTCGATGTAAGAAAGCAAGTGTGTGTGGGGAACCTATCTGCTTGTATTTATATAGAAAAACTTTTGGAAGGATGCCCCTACACAAGTAGTATAATATTTAAAAAGCATGCTTGAGGGGCACCTGGCTGGCTCAATCATGACTCTTGATCTGAGGGTCAGGAGTTTAAACCCCATGTTGGGCACAGAATTTACAATCAATCAATGAATAGATAAATGAATAGTACGCTTGAGATAAAAGAACTTGGTGGTTGAGGACAGGGGTGGAAACTAGAACTCACAATAGTCCTTTTTTATGTCATTTTTATTTCTGAACCATGTGCAAACATTACCTCTTCAATTTTTTAAATCAAACATGAAAATAAATAAATAAATGCAACCTAAGCTAGATCATGTCTTTCCTGTTCTCAAAATCAATCTGATCCAAAGTGTTGTACTCATCTCCTATCCCATACTCTTCGTAGCCCATTTTGGCCTCCCTGTTGTTCCTGAACATGGTAAAGCAAACTTCCCCCGATCCTTGCACCAGCTAGTCCCTCTACCTAGAGCATTCCTCCTCCACATGGGCTTGGCTCCCTCCATCACTTCCTTTAAATCTCTGCTAAAAGTCACCTTATCAGGGAGGCCTTCCGAGATTGCCCTACAGAGAATAGTACCCTCACACCCTGGCTCTACTTTTCTACATAGCATCTGACTCTTCATGATATTCATTTGTCTATTGTCAGTGCCTTACCTAAAACAATTCCAGGCAGGTAGTAGTTGTTCAATAAGCATTTACTGAATGAATGTGCTTCCTAAATCTCCCTAACAATCATACGAAAAAGGTACTATTATTATCCCTATTTTATGGTTAAGGAAACAGGCAGAAAGTTGAGAAGCAGAACCAAGATTCAAGTATCAACTATGAGTGTTCATTGAATCACTCTTTCAACTTTGGGGGGAGATGGGCAGGAAGGAGAATAAGATGGATACCCTAGAAAATAACAACAGCATTTATCTGTTTAGGTGGGAAAAATGGAAAATGGGTGGGAGAAGCGCATCTACTACTTGCCTCTGTATAAGACTGAACCTTATGATTGTAATCTATTCACATAGGAAATAAGTATTCAAAATAATAAAATATCAATAACTCAGATATCCTTCAACAAGAATGGTTAAATAAATTTTGATACATAAATACCATGGAATATCACTCAGCAATAAAAAGGAATGAACTACTGATACATGCAATAACTTTGGTGACCCCCCAGAGAATTATGCTGAGTGAAAAATGCTAATACCAAAAGGTTACACATTGTACGAGTTCATTTATGTTAACAGTCATGAAATGACAAGGTTTAGAAATGGAAAACAGATTAGTCGGGATTAAGAGGGTGAGGATAGAAGGAAAGTGGGTGTGGCAAAAAAGAATAATGGGAGGGATCCCTGCAACGATGGAACTGTTCTATGTCTTGACTATAAAAATAAATATCTTGGTGGTTTTATATTATACTAGCTTTGTACAACACTGGGGAAACTGGGTAAGGAATCTCTATTATTAAAATTGTATGTGAACCTACAATTATCTCAAAGTAAGTTTAACATAATAAATAAAATATAAAAATCTAGGTTAAGAATATCTAGCCAGTGCTGCTAACCAATATATTATATGGTTTCCTAGATGACATGGTGTCAACCATGTGAAGATCTGTAGAAAGAGCTGCAGAGTTCCAGGGAGAGAACCAGCAATTAACAAAGACTTAACAGGAACAAATCATGTTGTAAAAAAAACAAAAAGTAGACCACTGTCCGTGGAGTACAGTGACAGAGGAACAAAATGATAAAAATAAGACAAAAAGGACAGGTATGGGCTAGATGATTTAAGACTACAGATCATGGTAAGGATCTTATTTCTAAGTGATAAATGAGTAGAATCCAATCTATTTATTTATATGTATTTATATTCATTAATTTATTTTCCACTAAGGCCGAAAACAAGAATCCTATTTAGCCAATGAGACAAAGAGAACTCTAGGAAACCGTGATCCCAAAGAATATGAAGTGAAGTATGTAGTACTTAAGATATAGTGTCATTAAAATTCAACTTGCAAATGGTAACAAGCAAAAGCAGAAAGTCAAACACTGGTCCTGACTGAATTCATTAAATCCTGTATTTCCTGGGCTAAGAAAAAAATATTATGACAGTTACAGAAACTGAATACAATTGAATGCTTTTTTTTTAACATTTTTAAAAATTTTTATTTATTTATGATAGTCACAGAGAGAAAGAAAGAGAGAGAGGCAGAGACATAGGCAGAGGGAGAAGCAGGCTCCATGCACCGAGAGCCCAATGTGGGATTCGATCCTGGGTCTCCAGGATTGCGCCCTGGGCCAAAGGCAGGCGCTAACCCGCTGCGCCACCCAGGGATCCCCCCCCTTTTTTTTTTTAATGCTTTTTAAATATTGTAACTGCCCCAAAGTCCATGCTACGATTTAAGCAATATTATAATTCATAGCATTTTTAACAAACCCACTTACCTCCTTTTTGTCTTTAAACTTATCAATTTCTTTCTTCAGAAGCTCTACTCTTTGAAAGGATTCAAGGTTATTCACACTATACACAAGAACAAAGCCATCAGCAAAGGAAAAATAATGCTTTGGTAGCTCTACGCCTTCCTGTAAGCCTCTGGTGTCATAAAGATGTAACTGTTCCTTTACTCCTCGATCCGTTTCCACTGAAGCCATATAAACATCTTCCATTGTTTCACAATCTTCCATTCCTGGGATTAAAAAGAAATTACTCTTATATTGAACCATTACATCATATACTTGAAATTAATAGAATGTTAATTCAATTGTACCTCAATAAATACTATCCTTTTTAGATAACTCAGTACCAATTGGTATTTTCTTGTCCTTTAGAAGTTGGCTTTCTAGAAGTTTCCTTATTTACTACATATAAGAGTCATATTTCCATTTACTAAATTTCTTTAAAGTAAAAGGTAGCTGTTATAGTAAATGAACAAAGTGGTATTAAAATATATTTCCTCTAAATAGAAATAAAGTTTGGCAATGAAGGGCACCTGAGTGGATTGGTTGGTTAAGAATCTGCCCTGAACTCAGATCATGATCCTGGGTTGGAGCCCTGCATCAGGAGTCTGCTTTTCCCTCTCCCTCTGCTGCCCCCCTTCCCTGCTTATCTTCTCTCTCTCTCAAATAAATAAAATCTTTAAAAAAAAAAATTGGCAATGACACTATTTGGCATTTTTAAAAAGTAACTGTTACCAGAGTCCAAGAACTTAGTACTGAAATTGGAGAGTTAAAGGCTGATTTTAAAAGTAGCTTCAAGGAGGCATTTGACAGGATGAGCACTGGGTGTTCTACTATATGTTGGCAAATTGAACTCCAATAAAAAGAATACAAAAAAAAAAAAAAAAAAGCTTCATTTTCTTCTCCATCAGAGCTGAAGACAGAACCTGGGGTCACTTTGCTGCCTTTATTCTGTACAACTTCCAGTATTTCCAGAGTCTGTTTAAGGGACTCAAAAATTGTTATGTTCTGTCTGGGCCTAAGCACCAGACTTTTGCTTCAAGTACTTACTGGGTATTTATATGTGAATGTCATGTAACTACTTCAAACTAACAAAATTTATCTTTCCTCCCCACACTTGTTTGTCCTCCTTGCTCATTGATCGTCATTTCCCTGGGCAATCTTCAGAGTTCTTGCTGACCAAGAAAAGTTATCAAAAATCAGCCACTCTGCTGCAGAAACACCTGCTTAATCCATTGCCTCCCTCATTCCTGTTGGCTTGTTATCTTCACCTGAACTACGCAATTAGCTCGGTAAACACCTGGTAAAAGACTAATCTCAAATTTCACAGAAATGTCAACTCTATGGATCCTCTCCTGATTATCCCCTTCCCAATTTTCTGCTTCTACTGTGCCTTGTACCAGTAACATCATCTTATACGTCAATGTTTCCTTATCTGTCCCCTCAAAAGCTGGACTGTAAACTCTGGGGGCCAAGACTGTGGCTAATGTCTTTATAGCTTTGAGGACTAACAAAATGACTTATATACATTGGAAGTCCTTAAGAAGTGTTTGCTGAATGAGTAAACGAATGAGATCATCTCATAACTGATGTCCAAGTTTGTTTTCTTCTGGCCTGAGTGATCCTTTTAAAATGCATTTTCCTTTGTTTCATTTTTTAAAAAGATTTATTAATGAGAGATAAGAGAGAGAGAGAGAGGCAGAGACACATGCAGAGGGAGAAGCAGGCTCCATTCAGGGAGCCCGACACGGGACTCGATCCCGGGTTTCCACAATCAGGCCCCAGGCTGAAGGTGGCACTAAACCGCTGAGCCACCCCCTTTGTTGCATTTATGTGAGTTTTGTCTCTTCAACTGGTCCTGCATCCTTGAGAGAAACCAGTGTGTACACAGCAAGTATTCAATAATCATTTGTTGATAAGGGAATTAAGGGGAGATTAACACTTTGAATTTTAATCAACAGTGAAGAGGCTTATAAGGTAAGTCCCAGGAACCATCTTCATATTTAAATGTGAGCTATATCCAAAAATAAAATCATGTGGATAACATCCTATATCAATAAAACATACAGACATATCCCAGAAATATTGCTGGTTCTGTTCCAGACCTTTGCAATAAAGTATTACAATAAAGTCAGTCTCAAAGTTTTGGCTTCCCAGTGCATGTAAAAGTTATGTTTACACTGTTGCATAAATGAGATAAATACGGTCTTGGATAAATCTGCCGTGACCACTTTGATCTGAAGCCTTCTAGAGCGCAGTCTTCCCTGCTTTGCTTTTCTTTTCCTTCCTTCCTTCCTGCCTGCCTGCCTTTCCATTCATTCATATTTTATTTATTTATTCATGAGAGATAGAAAGAGGGGCAGAGACACAGGCAGGAGAAGCAGGCTCCATGCAGGGAGCCTGATGCGGAACTCGATGGACTGGATCCCGGGTCTCCAGGATCAGGCCCTGGGCTGCAGGCGGCGCTAAACCTCTGAGCCTCGCGCCCCCCCCCCCCCCTTTCTTTTTGTTCAGTCACACCATTAAGCATACCCCCTGGGGCATAATGTCTTTGATCTGCTCTGGAAATAGGACTCTGATTCTCAAACATACCTTCCTAGGTGGTCTCCCAGCCTGTACTCCTAGCCTCTAGGGTTGTAAAAGCAGGTCTTCTAGGAGGTGGGGTTGCAGAGATCTACTTGTCCTGCAGCTGCCCAAGAGAGACTTTTGTCCAGAAGCCCCTTTAATGAATCACTTTTCTGTCAAGCTGGATTTGGCCTTTTTCTTTAATGGCTCCTTTGGCCTTTGAAGATTATTTTGCATACACCTCCCTTTCACAGAACAATTGGTGAGCCAACCAGGCGGAGCCCACATACTGAAGAATGGGCAAGGGAATAAAGCTTCAGTTGGGGGAACCCTGGATTGGCAGACTACATCAATGTAGGAAGGCAGAATCTGGTTGCTTGATGCCTGTGGATTGCTGCATGAGGACGGGGACACCCGGGAAATGCCAAATGGATTACAGCACTACTACAAAGTCGCATGACCCATTGGGATAAGGAAGGCTGCCAAGCAGTGGCTATGGTGGGCTGGCTGCTCCTGTGGGCCCTTCAAGTGGACACCAACGCCTGGCTAGTGGCAGAAATGAAGAAAGGCAGTTGAAGAAAGAATTACAAATGGAGAAGGACAGGAGACTAGCCACATCCCTTTTGGCTTCTAACTTGGTAGGTACTATCTAAACTAAGGATGCACAAATTGAGACCTCAGTGGGTCTGTCACTTTGTGCACACAGGGGGAACATAAAATGTGGCAACCTCGGATTACAGCCATCACTTGAACCCAGCGTGGGATGCTAAACCATGGAACTCATGGGAAACAGCTCTGTACGCCAGGAAAGTAGGAGGTGTTTTCCATAGAAGGTATGAAAAATGGAGATGCTTTTTTACTGAGAAATAAAAAGTAATGTCCTAAAGAGCATCTGGTGGTCTGAAGAGGAGGAAAAAAAAAAAGACAAAATCAGAAGTTGTATAAGGTTTGTGGAAAAGGAATATTTGGAGAGGAATTTTATGTGTGGTCCAGCTGGCTAAGATTAAAATGAATTTATATTAAAATGGGTTTAATATTAATCATAAGCTGGTGAAAAATTAGAATTGGTTTTCTGTTAAAAGGACATATAAATCTTAAATGTATTCCCCAAATATAAGTGGAAAAAGCTTAAGTCACCTAGACAGTTTACCTTATTCCACACACCAAAAAAACAAATTTAGATCCAACATTTATGTGTGAGTTTTGTACCTATTTCATGGCAGTAATATTAAAACAGAAGCTATAAAGTCTCTGTATCTGAATGTTTATGTGTGTCTGTAAGAATGTGTTATAGTTATATAATATTTTCTACTTCTGGATGGTACTGCTAAAATTTGTTTTAAAAAAAGGCTCTAGTTAATTGGCATAAAAAAAGTGCTTATACAATTTAAATTCTCATATGTAATAAAAATTAACCCAAATGTTTTTTAAGTTCATGTGATCTAAGATAATCTTTCTTAAAGTTCTGAGTTTGTTGGTTTAATTAAAACAAGCATGTCTTCAGAGTTATCAACATCAAATACAATTCCAAGCATCAAATTTACCCGTTAAGTTCATGTCTATCTATTCCAATTTGTCAGCAAAAATAACTTAGAATGCTGGTTGACTTTGTCTGAGGTTTCATGAAATTTTCAGAGGTCATCTAAACATAATTGTTAGGAACACACAGACTGAATAAATAAAAAGTTTTAGGTAAACTTTTTAACTAGCTTCCCAAATCTTCTTGGTGCTTTGGAACTTTAAAGTTTTGCTAAGTGAAGAATGCTGGTGTAACCGTTCCCCACTGCTTAGTTTTTACTAGAAATTAATGTTTCTGAGGTTTAAGAATTTTAAATCATATATGTAATTAAAACTATTACAAGTAGGAAGGTTAATCTAAAACAAAGGCGACATTAGGGTAACCCAAAAGCAAATATAGCATGACCTGCTGGCAGTGCGCATAAACAGAGAAAAGACAGCCCCGCCAACTAAATGCTATTCTAGTGGCTTTATAGAAGTTTACTTCTGCTCAGCAATTTAGGCCACTGTCCTCCATGCCTCCCCTGGAAGAAAAAAACCTCAGCCACAAGTGACTTCTTACCAGGGCCAGGTACTCCCTCGCCTGAAAGACCAGGGTTGGGACCAACGTTGCTTCCATGTGAGAGCCATAGGGGGCACCTAGAGGACCCACATATAGTTCACAATTTACTGGACACCATAAAAATAAGCAAAAAACCATGGCCTTAGTGGATACCAGAGCAGAATGCACCCTAATTCATGGCAATCCAGAATGGCATTCAGGCACCGGGGCAGCCACCAATAGTTACCGAGGAAAAAGCTTAAGGGTGAAATGCACAACAGCATGCTTGAGAATAAAAGCACCTTGTAAGGTTTTCATTTCTCCAAAACTGGAGAATATATTAATCATAGATATTCTTCTGGGGGAAAAAATACTACAAAGTTCTGTAGGAGAATTTACTTTTGATTTAAAGTAATTAGAACTCTCTTTAAGGGGAAATGGAAATTGGGATCCTATGTTACCCCTTCCTCAGGTTATAATTGTAAAGCAATACTGGTTGTTAGGAGGATTCAAGGAAATATCTGCCACTATATGGGAATTACCAAGAGTACAAATAATCAGACCAACATAAAATCCTGCTAATAGTGCTGTATGGCATGTGAAGAAACCGGATGGCACCTGGAGAATGACCATGGGTTGTAGAGAACTAAATAAGGCTGTCCCTAATATTACCCAAATTACTGAACAGACGGTACATGGTGTTGGCTCTTACCATGTGGTTTTGGATTTAGCCGATACTTTTTTTTTTTTTTTTTTTTAAGATTTTATTTATTTGAGAGAAAGAGAGAGCAAGCAAGTACACATGAGTCGGGGGAGCAGCAAAGGGAGGAGGAGAGAGAATCTCAGGCAGACTCCCCACTGAGCATGGAGCCCGATGTAGGACTCGATCCCCACAACCCTGAGATCATGATCTGAGCTGTAACCAAGAGTCAGTGCTGAACTGACTGAGCCACCCAGGCACCCTCCACAATGCTTTCTTTACTATTCCTTCTGGTTTGAGGCTGCAGATAATAAAAGCAGCCAACAGGCTGAATTGAGATTTGCCTAGATGGTATGTATGTATGAACCCTGACTTCTTACACTCTACATGGATAGTTAGGCTGTCCATAAGGGCCCAATGGGCTTGGGATGATTGGGAAGTTTTACAGAAACCACTATGGGGAAAATTATGGAAGAATATATGAAATATAGGACCCTGTTGCCTCCCATACTGTTTTCCATGTCTCAGGCATAGGCGTGTCTCACCCACTGGGAATACTGAGGCAGGCACCTTAGCAAAAATCAGGGCCCTTACCTCCATGCAAAGTTCAGAATTGGCTGCATGCTTTTATAAGCACAGTGGGCATCGCAATGCTAAGGTTGGTTGAAATATAACGAAGGGAACCGGCATGCCCCTGTGCTATACTGACATCTTAGCAGCATCAGCAATAGCCTGATCTGCTCCCATTTGAGACCTAGGAAAATGGTCTTGTAGTTCCACACACAAGACACATACATCATGCAATCCATCTGGTTTTAGACTGCCAAATTGATTATACTGGCCCTCTACCCATTAGTCAAGGTAAAAAGAACACTATAACTTGTATGGATACAGCCAGGGCTCAACTAAGCCCTTCTCTGTGAGAGCCAATCAAAATGCCACCATCCACGCCCTAGAAAAACTTAGTGTCATCTTCAGATATCCTCAAAGGATAGATTGTGATAGGGAAACACATTTCATTGGATGTGGTGCGAGGACATACATGGGTAGTTTCATTTACCCTTTAATCCAGGCCACCAGCCTAACTGGAAAGAAGAATGGCATTCTTAAAGCTCAACTCAGAGCTCTCTTACAGGCATCATAGTTGCACAGATAGATAACTCTTGCCAGAAGCCATACACTTGTTAAGTTCCACTGAGACCATCTGTGGCACCACCCCAAATGTGTGGTTAGGTACCAAAACCAGTATGCCAGGCAGACTGGGTGGCTCAGCAGTTAAGCACCACCTTCAGCCCAGGGCATGATCCTGGAGACCCAGGATCGAGTCCCACGTCGGGCTCTCTGCAGGAAGCCTGCTTTTCCCTCTGCGTCTCTCATGAGTAGATAAAATCTTTAAAAACAAAACAAAACAAAACAAAAAAACCAGCATGCTTAGGACTATTGCCATCCAGAAAACGAGGCTGAGACCCTGGTTACTGAGTTAATAGCAGGCCAGGACAACTGTGGTTCCAGGCTCCTCAGCCCATCCTCTTGGGAGAAGGGATTAAACAGGATTAGAATAGTAACTTCCCCCAGAATAATAGGCTATTTCTTGCCAGAGTGAGGGCTAAGGTGGTCCCCATTGTTCTTGCTGGAGTTGGGGCCAACACATACACATTCCAGACAAGCATCCATGTTGAAAGGCATTATAGCTGCTTACCTAATGTGGTTGTTTGCACCACCTTTAATTTACATGTACAGACAGACATTTGGCCCCAGGGTAACATGTCTGGTATGTTGCAACTGCTCATGTACCTCAGGCCAGCTCTGTTCTCCTGACAAAGGTCAAAGGCACTACCGTCATCAATAGAGGGAGAGGATCTCCCCCAGAGAAGTACCTACTAAGCAATTTATTCTTTTATCCTTTAAGCCTGCTGCTTCTCTTGTTATGGTAAAGGAAACCCTTTCCTACAATGGACATGGATACATGTGGATGGTTTACAACAGGATTCATGCTGGATATGCGGTTTGCTCCCCTTTTGACAGGTCTCTGCTGCTATCTGTACTGCTGCTGTGGTTTATGCCTTCAACTTGAACACGGTATGGCAAAGGACCCTATTGCCAAGACCCGCTCTCTGATGGCTCAGGGACTACTGCAGAAGAGGTGGGGGCATGGGAGATTGTAAGAGCCAGATTTGAGGGGTGGAGTGTGTGAACCAAACTAACACCATCTTGGACAAATCCACCATGATGACTGCTCTGTGACCAGAAGCCTTCTTAAGCAGAGTTTCCCACCCCTGCCCCCACATTCCTTCTGTTTAACTTATTTTTTTTAAAGATTTTATGTATTTATTCACGAGAGACACAGAAAGAGAGGCAGAGACACACACAGGCAGAGGGAGAAGCAGGCTCCACACAGGGAACCCGATGCAGGCCTCAATTCTGGGACCACGGGATCATGCCCCGAGCCAAAGGCAGACGCTCAACCGCTGAGCCACCCAGGCATCCCTCCTTCTGTTTAATCATACCTTTAAGTAGACCCTTGGGTCATAACGTCCTTGATCTACTCTGGAGATACAGCTATGATTCTCAAACATTCCTTCCCAGGTGGTCTCCCAGCCTGTACTCCTCAGCCTCTATGGCTGTAGAAGCAGGTTTTTTTTGTTTTGTTTTGTTTTAAGATTTTATTTATTTATGAGAGACACAGAGAGATACAGAGACCTAGGCAGAGGGAGAAGTAGGCTCCCCATGGGGAGCCCCATGCAGGACTTCATCTGAGGACCCCAGGATCATGACCTGAGCCAAAGGCAGATACTCAACCACTGAGCCACCCAGGCATCCCTGTAAAAGCAGGTCTTATGGGAGGTGGGGTTGCAGACATCTACTTGTAGCTACCCAAGACACACTTCTGTCTGCAAGTCCCTTTTTAATAAACCATTTTTTGTCAAGCTTGACTTCTTGGCTTTTTGTTCCCCCAGTCTTTTGGCTCCTTCAGCATTTGGACATCACTTTGCATGTACCTCCCTTTCATACTGGTCTATTAAGTGTGCAATAGCATCAGGTCTAAAAAACATACATACCTGAATTAAAAAATATTTTACTGATAAAAAGTGCTAACCATCACTTGAGTTTTCAGGGAGTTGTAATCTTGCTGGTGGAGGGGACTGCTTCGCTGTTGATGCCTGCTGCCTGGTCGGGGTGGTGGCTACTGAAGGCTGGGGTAGCTAGGGCAGTTTCTTAAGACAGAACAATGTATACCACATCAAACGACTCTTCCTTTCACAAATAATTTCTCTGTAGCACATGATACTGTACAACAGCATTTTACCCACAGCAGAACTTCTTTCAAAAATTGGAGTCAATCTGGGGCACCTGGCTGGCTCAGTTGGTAAGGCATGCAATTCTTGATCTTAGGTTCATGAGTTCAAGCCCTTACACTGGGTATAGAGCTCACTTAAAAAAAAAAAAAGAGAGAGAGAGAGAGAGAGAGAGAAAGAGAGAAGTTGGAGTTAATCCCCTCAAACCTTGCTGCCTTTTAAAAGTCTATTTTTTTTTTTTTTAGTAATCTACACCCAACATGGGGCACAAACCCACAACCATGAGATCAAGAGTCACACTCTTCTAACTGAGCCAGCCACGCACCTCCTTGCTGCTTTTATTAGTTCACTTTATGTGATACTCTAAATCCTTTGTTGTTATTTCAAGTCTTCACAACATTATTACAGAAGTAGATTCTATCTCAAGAAACTACTTTCTTGGGGTGCCTGGGTGGCTTGTGGTTGGGTGTGTCTGCCTTTGGCTCAGGTCGTAATCCTGGAGATCATGGTCCCACATCGGGCTCTCCACTGGGAGCCTGCTTCTCCCTCTGCCTGTGTCTCTGCCCCCCTCCCAGTCTCTCATGAATAAATAAATAAAATCTTTAAAACAAACAAACTACTTTCTTGAGGCGCCTGCGTGGTTCAAGGACTGAATGTCTGTCTTTGGCTCTGGTCCTGATCCCAGGCTCCTGGGATCAAGTCCTGCATCAGGCTTCTGGCAGGGAGCCTGCTTCTCCCTCTGCCTGTGTCTCTGCCTCTCATTCTGTGTCTCTCATGAATAAATAAAATCTTAAAAAAAAGAAAAAGAAGCTACTTTCTTTGCTCATTCACAAGAAGCAAATTCTCATCTGTTAAAGTTGCATCATGAGAGGCACCTGGGTGGCTTAGTTGGTTAAGCATCTGTCTTCAGATCACGTCATAATCTCAGGTCCTGGGATCTGGCCCCAAGTGAGCTTCCTGCTCAACGGGGAATCTGCTTCTTCTTCTGCCGCTCCCTTGTCGTGTTCTCTCTCTCTCTCTTTCTCTCTCAAATGAATGAATAAGTCTTAAAAAAAAAATTTATCATGAGATTGTAGCAATTCAGCCACATCTTCAGGCTCACTCCACTTCTAGTTCTTTTGCTATTTCTACCACATCCGCTATTACTTTCCCCACTGATCTTGAACTGCTCAAAGGCATCCATGAGGGTTGGAATCAACTTCTTCCAAAATCTTGTTAATACTGACATTTTGACCTATTCCCATGAATTGTGAATGTTCTTAATGCCATCAAGAATGGTGCATTCTTTCCATAAGGTTTCAACTTACTCTGCCCAGATACATCAGAAGAATCATTATCTATGGCAGCTTTGGCCTTACAAAATGTATTTCTTAAATAGTAGGACTTGGAAGTCAAAATGACTCCTTGATCCGTGGGCTGCAGAATGGATTTTGTATTAGCAGGCATAAAAACATTAATCTTGGGATGCCTGGGTGGCTCAGCGGTTGGGTGTCTTTGGCTCAGGGCGTGATTCTGGTTCTGGGATCGAGTCCCTCTGTCTGTGTGTCTGCCTCTCTCTGTGTGTCTCTCATGAATAAATAAAATCTTTAAAACAAAAACAAAAACATTAATTTTGTTGTACATTTTCATCAGAGCTCTTGGGTAACCAGCTGTACTGTCAATGAATAATAATATTTTGAAAGGAATCTTTCTTTTCTGAGTAGTAGATTTCAACAGTGGACTTAAAATACTCAGTAAACCATGCTATCATCCAGGCTTTGTTTTCCCATTTACAGAGTACAGGCAGAGTAAATATAACATAATTCTTAAGGGCCCAAGGATTTTCAGAATGGTCAGTGAGCACTGGCTTCAACTTAAAAGCCCCAGCTGCATTAGCTCCTAACAAGAGAGTCAATTTGTCCTTTGAAACTTTGAAGCCAGGCACTGACTTCTTTTCTCTAGCTATAAAAAGTTCACGATGGCATCTTCCTCCAACATAAGACTGCTTCAATTACATTGAAAAGCTGTTTAATGTCGCCACCTTCATTAGGTATCTTAGCTAGATCCTCTGGATATTTGCTGCAGCTTCTGCAACCACACTTGATACTTCCCTTTCCACTTTAATGTTATGGAAATAGATTCTTAAACTTCCTGAACCCACATCTGCTGGCTTCAAACTTTTCTTCAACTTCCTCACCTTTCCCAGCCTTCACAGAATTGAAAAGAGTTAGGGCCTTCCTCTGGATTAGGCTTTGGCTTAAGGGGATGTTGTGTGGCTGCTTTGATCACCTGTTCAGGCCACTAAAACCTTCTCCATATCAGCAATAAGGCTGTTTTGCTTTCTTTTCATTTGTGTGTTCACTGAAGCAGCACTTTTAATTTCCCTCAAGAACTTTTCTTTGCATTCACAATTTGGTTAACTGCTGCAAGAGATCTAGCTTTCAGCCTATCTTGCCTTCCAACATGGCTTCCTCACTAAGCTTAATCATTTCTAGCTTTTGATTTAAAAATGAGAGATGTGCAACTCTTCCATTCACTTGAACACTTAAAGGCTACCAGAGGGTTATTAAGTGGCCTAATTTCAATATTGCTGTGTCTCAGAGAATAGAGAAGTCTGAGGGGAGAATGAGAGATGGGGGAACAGTCTGTTGGTAAAGCAGTCAGAACTGACACAACATTTATCAGTTAAGCTCACTGTCTTATATGGGCATGGTTCACGATGTCCCAAAACAATTACAATAGTAATATCAAAGGCGACTGATCATTCATCAACATAACAAAAATAATAATGAAAAAGTGTGAACTACTGCAAAAATTACCAAAATGTGACACACAGACACAAAATGAGCAAACACTATTGGAAAAAATGGCACCAATAGACTTGCTCAACATAGGGTCACCACAAACCTTAAATCTGTAAAAAACACGGTATCAATAAAGCACAAAATGAGGTATGTGTGTATAAGTTTTTGAGAACTCTTATTATAGTTTTCCTAAACAACCTAAAATCTGTAAAACGATTTGTTAAAGGTACCCTACCTGAAATATCTGTAAGTATTAAATAAAATCTCCATAAAGCATTAGGTTGAAAGGAAATCAAGTAACAATAAACACACTGGAACATGAAAAACTAAAAAATTTCCTTTACCACCATAATTCTTTATTAAGGAATATATTCAATGTTTACTAAGGGAAAATTATTCATAAGTTTGAGTATATGTATCATCCTGTGGTAAATTAAGCTACCTTAAGGAAATTAAAGGTTATTCTATTAAGACAAACTTATTGGGCTTTGATTACAAAAAAAAGACTGTTGTCATGGTGGATATTTTATCCACCAAAAGCCAGTCTGATTTTCCTTCACTACATCCCCTGCCCTTAAATGTTGATCTTTTGATATTTTATAACTTTATAGATCAACTAAAGCCATGATTCTTCCCACTACCCTCTAGATCTCTCCCACTCTATGCTGTTGAGCATCTACACCTCCCTCACACCAACAGAAGACTAAAGGTGCAATCTCTGGAAAGGGTGAAACAGAGTATGCTTGGGTTTGAGTTCCATAGTGAAAACAGGGGGCAGTTAAGTGACACACTCCTTCTACTCTCAAAATATTGGCAGCCGGGTCTTTAACCTTTAGGCAGAAGAATCTGGCAGTGAAAAAGGAAAATTCCTAAATATACTAATATCTAGGGTTCCTCCAACAAATGCCCCACCAGATCACTTTATAGTGAAGCTCCAAGTCATAAACCCTATTCTCACGCTTAGAGCTTTCAATTAGCTTTTTCGTTCTCCATTCTTAAGAAAAGATAACCAAGGAATACTAGATACTTGAGGAAATGAGAGACCAAAAATCAGAAAAGAGCACTTTAGAGGGAAAAGACTATGCAAATAAAACAAAAACACTACCCAATATTTACTAAAAGGGGGATAAAGGGATCCCTGGGTGGCGCAGCGGTTTGGCGCCTGCCTTTGGCCCAGGGCGCGATCCTGGAGACCCGGGATCGAATCCCACATCAGGCTCCCGGTGCATGGAGCCTGCTTCTCCCTCTGCCTGTGTCTCTGCGCGCCTCTCTCTCTGTGACTATCATAAATAAATAAAAATTAAAAAAAAAAGGGGGGGGGGGATAAAATAGGGTATCCATGAAATAACAAGTTACTAAGAAATGAAAACTCAATAGAAAGGCTGGAATATAAAGATGAAGAAAACTCAGTGAAACAAAATATAAGAGATAAAATAAGAAGAGAAATTTAAAAATTAGAGGACTCATCCAGAAGGTCTAGCATCCAGAAGAGATCCAGAAAGAGAATAAGAACATAGAGAAGGGAAAGCCTCAAGAAAATAATTCAGAACTGAAGAGCACACATTTCCATATTGAAAGAGCCCACTGAGTACCCACTACCACAGATGAAAACTAATTTGATACACCACTGTGAAATTTCAGAACACTGGGGACAAAGAAAAGAGCCTGCAAAAGCTTCCATATCCAAAGCATCAAGAATCATAATGGCTCCTAGCTTCTCAAAAGCAACACTGGAAGCAAGAGAATCTGGTAAAATGGAAAAAACACATCCTCTATGAACCAGCAATTTCATTCCTACATATATAACCCAGAAACTGTCCACATATGGCTCAGTCCATTAAGCAGCTGACACTTGATTTTGGCTCAGGTCATGATATCAGTGTAGTGAGATCAAGCCCCATAGGTCGGCTCCACATACACTCAGCACAGAGTCTGCTTGTCCCTTTCCCCTCCCTCTCTGCCCCCTCCCCAACCCGCCTTGCATCCCTGTACCTGCACTCTCTCTCCATCTCTTTCTCAAATAAATAAAATGTTAAAAATAAATAAATTGTCCACATAATAGCTGGGCTAAATTAGTAAAAGACAGTTCATAATAGCATTATTTCTAATAGCCCAAACTGGAATTAATCAAAATGTTTATCAAAAAAGAGATAAATTGAGGTATACAATAGAATATATCCTAAGCCTTTATGAAAAATTAAACCGGGGATCCCTGGGTGGCACAGCAGTTTAGCGCCTGCCTTTGGCCCAGGGCGTGATCCTGGAGACCCGGGATCGAGTCCCACATCGGGCTCCCGGTGCATGGAGCCTGCTTCTCCCTCTGCCTATGTCTCTGCCTCTCTCTCTCTCTCTGTGTGTGTGACTATCATAAATAAATAAAAATTAAAAAAAAATTAAACCACAGCTATCTACAATACAAATGTATCTTACAAATATGTTAAGCAAAAGAAGCCAGAAACTGAAGAATTTATACAGTATGATTCCACTGACATAAGATCAATAACAGGCAAAAAATAAACTATATCATTCAGTGATACATACACAGATGGAAAAACTATATAAAGAAAAGAAGGGGGCAGCCTGGGTGGCTCCGTGGTCTAATGCCGCCTTCATCCCAGGGCCTGATCCTGGAGACCTGGGATCGAGTCCCATATCGGGCTCCCTGCATGGAGCCTGCTTCTCAGGTAAGTGGTGAGTTGTGATTGAGAGAAAAATATGAGCAACTACTGGAGTGCCTTCAATATTCTACTTTTTGACCTGTGTGGAGATTACACAAAGAAACGTTTTATTATTTTTTTAATAATGGAATGGTGGAAGATATGTTCTACCAAGAGGGCGTAAACCCAAAGATGACGAGACCTAAGAAATGGGACGCCTCAGGGGTGCCTGGGTGGTTTAGTTGGTTAGCATCTGGCTCTTGGTTTGGGAGCATGTCATGATCTCAGGATTGCTGCAGAGTCTAGCCCTATGTCAGATTTCTTGCTCATTGCAGAATCTGCTTGGGATTCTCTCTCTCCCTCTGCCCCTCCCCATCTCAAATAAATAAGTTAATTTAAAAACAAACAAACAAACAAACAGGAATTCAAACGCAAGAAGAAAGGTAAAGAAAAGTTCCATGGTAATAGCTGTGTAACAGCCTAGATAAGAGGATCACTAATTCCTAGAAGGGTATCTCCAAGGGGAGGAAAAAAAAAAAAAGATTATCTGATATAGCTGACTTTGTAAAAAACTGATAACCAAGTGTATATGGGGAAGAATTAGCAAAAGGTATAAATAAAACTAAAGAAATGACAAAGCAAATATTAAACTCCAGAAAAAAACAAAAGAAACAATCATATGTACAGTACATTGCTCAGCTGAGAATATTTACATGCACCAACAGTTCTTAAAGTGAGGTCTAAAGATCCCTCGATTTCTCCTTTCAAAGAATCCATGTTGGCAAAAGTATTTTCATAATAATCAAAAATATCTGTCTTTTCCACTTGGGCTGACATTTGCACTGATGATACAAAAGCAATGGTGGGTAAAACTGCTAGTGCTTTAGTACAAATCAAGGCAGAGCATCAACTGTATTTATTAGTAGTTGTATTCTTCACCATCTCATACTGCAAGTTTGGGGGAAAAATGTCATTTTGAGTTAAGAATGTCCTTGATGAAACAATAAAAATTACTGATTTCATTAAATCTCAATCTTTGAGTATACATACTTACATTTTAAAAAATATTCTACATGATTAATGGGAAGTATGCAAATATTCTACATAATGAATTGTGATAGTTGGAGGAAAAGCTCTTGTGTTTGAGTTGCAAACTAGTTTTTTTTTTTTTTTTTTTACAGGAATGACAGGAAACTGTTATTGGGATATTTGATAGATGTTTTCTCAAAACGAATAAAGGGAGCCTATCGTTTTCAAGGAATATAATCAGTAGTATTTGTTGTCAATGATAAAATTTGAGCTTTCAAGTGAAAATGAGAATTGTTTTTGTTTTTTTTTTAAAGATTTTATTTATTTATTCATAGAGACAGAGAGAGAGAGGCAGAGACACAGGCAGAGGGAGAAGCAGGCATCATACAGAGAGCCCGACGTGGGACTCGATCCAGGTTCTCCAGGATCACGCCCCGGGCTGCAGGTGGCGCTAAACTGCTGCGCCACGGGGGGGCTGCCCTGAAAATGAGAATTGTATCCATTACCATGAACTTGACATTTTCCCAATACGGATGACTGGTGATGATATTAGTAAATGTGATTTGGAAGATCTGCTTATTACCAGAGCCAGTATTTTTCAAATGACCAATTTATGATGTTTAAAAACAACTGTTGGATAAAAATTCCACTTATAGTTCAAGATAGACCAATGAGATTTTACTGTAATGAAGTAGGAAAAGTTCACTGACGTGGTTTCCAATAAGCTTTAAGTAACCATCACTTGTTGGGTTTTAGTGAAATAGCAAAGAATATTCACAATTACCTGGAAAGGCTATTAACATACTCCTATTTCTTCCAACAATTTATCTGACTGAGACCAGGTTTTCTTCATAGATTTCAACTAAAAAAATATACCATAATTGATTAAATACAAAAGCAAGTAGATATGATAATCCAGCTACCTTCTAAGTAAGCTGCATATTAGATTTTTCAAAAAAATGTCAATCAATGCTCATTCTCACTAAATCTTTTGAAAATATTAAAAATTTTATCTGACCATGTGATAAGTTTATTATTTTAATAAATGAATATTTTTAAAAATTTCTTACTTTTAATTTCTAACAAAGTACAAATATTGAATGAGGGATCCCTGGGTGGCGCAGCGGTTTGGCGCCTGCCTTTGGCCCAGGGCGCGATCCTGGAGACCCGGGATCGAATCCCACGTCGGGCTCCCGGTGCATGGAGCCTGCTTCTCCCTCTGCCTGTGTCTCTGCCTCTCTCTCTCTCTCTCTCTCTGTGTGACTATCATAAATAAATAAAAATTAAAAAATATATATATTAAAAAAAATATATTGAATGATAAAGCCTACATAAACAAAACCTGTTTGAGGTTATAAGAGGATAAAGGATTTTTTCCCCTAGACATAATTTATTTTTGCATAGGCATAAATTAGAATTGAGAAGTAAAAAAATTAGGAATCAATAATGCAGGGGCACCTGGGTGGCTCAGTCAGTTAAGCATTCAATTCTTGATTTTGGCTCAAGTCATGATCCCAGGGTTGTGAGATGGAGCCCCGTCTGGAACCTGCTTAAGATTCTCTCTCCCCATCTCCTTTTGCCCCTTCCCTCCATCTCTAAAAGAAAAAAAAAAAAAATCAATATTGCAGAATTTGTAACAAGAGGGATTCTGAAACCAAAAATTTGAGAACTGCAGGCATCAGTATCATAATAAGAACTAAATAAATATGGATTTAACCAAAATTGCTAAATATTATTTTGGGAAGGTGGAAGAAAAGTAGAGCTCATCAAGGTGGCTAATAAAAGTAAGACAGAAACATCCCCTGAGCTACTTGCCAACGATAAATACTTTGAAGATCATGGTTCTACTTATCTAACACCTCATTTCATTCTAACCTATAATGTCTGTCCTACTAAACGATGATCTCCTTAAAGCTGGAGATGTGTTCTTCTTCACTTCTGTACCCTTGCAGGCCTCATTACAGTCTGTACCATACAGCAAGTATTTACTAATTAAACTCAATGAATGAAAAAATGAATGAAATAATCCAATTCACAAAATTAGGTCATATTAGAGCAAATAACGGTTTCTTCCATTTATAAAACTTTTTAAAAAGATTTTATTTATTTGAGAGAGAGAAGAGAGCGTGTGCTCACCATGGGTGTGAGAGAGCATAAGCTGGAGGAGGGGCAGAGGGAGAGGGAGAAGCAGACACCCCGCTGAGCAGGGAGCCAGATGTGGGGCTCCATCCCAGGACCCCAGGATCATGACCTGAGCCAAAGGCAGACACTTAACTAAGCCACTCAGGCACCCTCATTTTTAAAACTTAAATAGCAATATTGGAAAGTCATGTTCCAAACTTGAATGAGATCGTCATTCAGGGCATATTTAAATTAGTGATTCTGTGACTCTGAGACCACTATTATGTAAATACACAAGAACACACACACACACACACACACACACACACACGTTTTCCTGCTTGTTGTAACTTACAGCAAATACTGTTGAATTTCAAGAACAAAGATTTTTTTTTTCTCTCCCCTATTCCTCACTGCCCCCTCTCATTTCAATCTTTGTTGACTTCTTCGACCCTTTAGTCCTTTTGGATTACACGTCAGTTTTGTGTACCATCATCACCCATCTTTAGGTTAGCATGACCAATGAGCAGTTCCCAGAACCTATAGAGAAACTAGAGAAAAATAATCTTACCAATAGTATGATTCCCATAAAGGAGCTGCTCCAAAATTGCTGTCTTCCCCACAGATAACAAGCCACAGACCACAACTTTGCAGCCCTTTCCCATCTTCTGTCAGGATAGATCACTGTAAAGAGAACAAAAGATCTGTGAAACTGTATACTGTTCGAATCAACTTCTTTCTTTCTATAAACCATACACACACAGGAGAAAATTTCAAAAATAAAAAAGGATATATACAATAAGACATATCCTTCCAAATCCCATTCCTAGTCTCCTATTTGCTCCTTAAAGCAATAGTATTAACAGTTTCTTATGCATTTTTGCAGAGGTAATCTAGGTAAATGTAAGAACACATGTAGATATAAATACATGTTTTTCTTTCAAAACAAAAGAAGCATTTTATACAAAGAATATTTCAACCCTAATTAAGTCTACAAGAATCTGAATCAAATACTAGGTGAAACCAATCCTTGAAAGACACTGCCTGCTATTTACCTGGAAAAAAATCAAACACTTAAGCAAAAAATTTAAAGAGGCACAAAGATAAAAATTCAGAGAATGTACATGATTTTTTAGAGGAACATTAATGCTATTATTGCCATGAGGCTTTTCTCAGGAGAGTGAAAAACTGGATTTCAGTCTCCACATGGGCTCTCTGTCATACTTCTTTTTGAGTCATTCTTCTTCTTCTTCTTAAGATTTTATTTGATAGAGAGCACAAGCAAGGGGGGGTGGGCAGGAGAGGGAGAGGGAGAGGGAGAAGCAGACTCCCTGCTGAGGGGCTGGATTCCTGAGGCTGGGATCAGGAAGTGAGCGGAGTCATACTCCTTAATGCTAGAAAAATTGCTTATCCTAACACATCCAAGGAAGAGCACAATAGGGTAACATTCTCTCTAATTTTCCCTGAAGCTTTTATTTTCCAGAAGTCAAGGTACCAAAAGCCAGAGCAGAAAGGGAAAAAAGCTCACTGAATACAAAAGAATAACCTGATAAGAGACTTTAAATTTCTATACTGTCTTTTGCCATCTCCATCACCTTATTTCCCTCAATTTTCTTCTTAGAAGTGTAGAATATGCAATAACTCTGACTAAAAGGGATGTTACAACTCCTTGAAGTCAGAAAATACTACACCAAGAAAGTTCAGAGGCACTTGGGTGGCTTAGTTAAGTGTCTGCCAGGTGATGATACTTCCCTCCTGGGAAGGAGCCCTACATTGGGGACCCCACTCAGTGGGGAGTCTGCTTCTTCCTCTTCCTCTCCCTCTGCCCCTAACCCTGCTCATGCTCTCTCTCAAATAAATAAATAAATAAATAAATAAATAAATAAATAAATAAATAAATAAATAAATAAAATATTTTTAAAAATTCAGATAAGCATTCAAAGGGCTGCCACATACCTTTCTGTGTATGCATGTGTTTTTACATCTGTACTGGATGTTTTAACCAACACTAAAAATATTAAGCAACAAACTTTCCATAACTCTATTTCCTCAAAGTCTATAATATTTATTTATTTTACAGAGAGAGACAGAGACAGAGCACGCAAGTACACAAGCCAAGGTGGGAGGGGCAGAGAATCTATTTTTAAGTTTGCTTTTTCTTTTTCTTTTTTTTTTTAAGATTTATTTATTTTAGAGAAAGAGCATTGGGAGGGAGAGGGAGAGAGAATCTCAAGCAGACTCTGTGCTGAGTGCAGCCCAACACAGGGCCCCATGCAGGGCTTGATCAGCATGACCCTGAGATCAGACCCAAGGTGAAACCAAGAGACACTTAACTAAGCCACTCACGCACCTCAAGTCTATAATATTTTATGACCCCAAATCAGCCCAAACACTAATCTGCTAACAGAAAAAATTTTACTGCTACCATTATTGTAGCAAAGTAATAACACAGTGCTGATTTCCAGAGCAATACGCTATGTTTTACCAGTAAAGAAATAATCATCATTTATGTAACGCAGCCATTATTTCGTGGTGGTATACCTAAGATCCTTCCAAATCTTCCCTACAGTATTTATCACTTATTTCTAGGAGAACTACTTCTCTTAAGGGACACACACACACATATATTTAAGTAATCTCTATGCCTAATGTGGGACTCAAACTCATGACCTGAGATTAGGGGTCACATGCTCTACCACCTGATCCAGCCAGGAGCGTCTCCTTTTTAAAATATATTTTCAACACAACTGCAATAGAAAAATTCTCAGCCTGTATTTGTAAGGGGAGAGCTTTGTGTCACACTGATCGTCTATGGTGTGATATCTCCTATGTCAGCAACTTTGGACTATTTTGTTTTTTTTAAGATTTTACTTATTTATGAGAAACACAGAGAGAGAAGCAGAGACATAGGCAGAGGGAGAAGCAGGCTCCTTGTGGGGAGCCCAATGCAGGACTCAATCCCAGAACCCCAGGATCCCACCCTGAGCTGAACGCAGACACTCAACCATTGAGCCACGCAGGCATCCCACTATGGACTATTTTAAAAGGTTTTCTACATCTGAATTTATGATTAATCTAGTGTCATCTCATTTATCATAGGATTCTACTCTTTTTGCATATTGTGGTCTCCTGTAACTTTATGATATCATTGAATCTTTCTTTCAAAGGGTTTTTTTAATGATAGTTAAAATTTAAAGGAAGTAGCCACTTAACCACATGCCACCAACGAAGAGGATGAAAAAGAAATCTGTCAGAGGATAAGAAAAATGTTGGCAGCACAGAACAATTCTATTGTCAGAAAAGGTTGCTACTGGAATCTAAATTCTAATTTTTCTATTGATTTTTCCCTTCCTCTAAAAATGTATTAGTCCCAGTGGAATTTCTTTTTTTTTTTTTTAATTCATGATAGACATAGAGAGAGAGAGGCAGAGACACAGGCAGAGGGAGAAGCAGGCTCCATGCCGGGAGCCCGACGCGGGACTCGATCCCGGGACTCCAGGATCACGCCCCGGGGCCAAAGGCAGGCGCCAAACCACTGAGCCACCCACGGATCCCTTGGAATTTCTCAATACCAATACTTACCTTCTCTCCTCTTCCTGTTCAATCAAAAAATGTCCCTTTACCATACATTACACATTATATCAATCTTCAAATAAACACAAGTGCTTTAAAAGGGCAGGTACAAGTTGTAGTTAAAAGAAAAAACACCCCAATTATTAATAACAATAGACACTCCCCCCCAATAAAAGGGAGGCAAATATGATTTCTGGGGACTGCAGCAAACTGGGAAAATGCTGAAACCAATAGAATCCTGAGAAATCCAGAAATCAAATATTCCAGTCTTGGAAGTGGTCTCAATATATTTGCTTTAAAAGTGGCATTCTACAATTGCACTTTGATCACTCACTAATATTAGGATTAGCAGATGAAGTGTCTTAAAAGTATACATTACTTTGGGATACCTGGGTGGCTCCTGTATTTGAGTGTCTGCCTTTGGCTCAGATCGTGATTCTGGAGTCCTGGGATCAAGTCTGGCATCAGGCTCCCCCGAGGGAGCCTGCTTCTCCCTCTGCCTATGTCTCTGCCTCTGTATCTCTCTCATAAATAAATAAGCAAAACCTTTAAAAAATATATACATTACTTTGAATGTATGTGTGTATATAAATAAACTGGGAGAGTTGTTTCAGTATCCAGAGAATCTCCATCAAGGCAAATAGTAAAAATAACTGAATAGAAGTTACTCAAACACTAGGTAAGGATTTGAAGGTATTTTACAAGAAGCAAGATGAAACAGAATAATCCGTGTTAAATATTTTATACCATCAAAAACAAAAGGAAGATAAAAGGATAAATGTAGTTAATCCAAGCATAATCCAAGCATAACTGAAACATTCTAGGTTTTTAGCTGTCTTCAATAATACTACCTAAAGCTGAAGATTAGCAACCTGCTAATTAAAGTATGAATTTAAAAAAAAATTCATATCTAATGTTTTTTTGTAGGCTCTACACCCAGCATGCAGCCCAATCTGGGGCTTGAACTCATAACCTGGAGATCAAGATCTGGGCTGAAGGGTTAGATACTTAAGTGACTGAGCCACCCAGGGACCCCAGATACTATCGAATGTAAAGTACTAGTTACAACTACTTGGTACAGTCCCCACCCTAAGTAACTGCTGGACAATAAAATTCAATCTGTGACCTATTAATCCTCATCTGATATAAATGACTTGAGAATATACTTAACAGGCAAAAATCCAATGCAGTCTTAACTGCATATTGCTTTGCTTTCCAGGCTAATCAATAATGTTTCTAGAGAATAAAAAGGTGACTTGATCCATTTCTGTGGAAAACACTGAGCTTGGTAAATAAATAATCCCTTTAAAGAGTTATCAGAAACAGCTGCCCAAAGCTGTCAGTACTTCTGTTTTTCTAAGGAAATTATTCTACTTTTATAAGTAAAACACAACTTTAATGCTACCAAAACAATATTAATACCGAAACACTTAACGCCATAGAGAGATGTCATAGATCATATTATGAAGCCTCACATGAAGAAAATTTCTACACTGTGTATTTATTATTTATGCAAACATCAGGTACTGGGTATAACACTTTTACTTATCCATTTATAAAAAATTTATATAAACATTTTAAAAGTTTTGCAAACAGTATTGCACATAATATAATGAGCAGATTCCAGCTTACCATTATTTTCTAATTTTTAATTTTTTTACTTTTTAATAAATCTTATCTTATTTTTACCATTCTTTTATTCATTAAGTATTTACTAACGTCTTACCATAATGCCAGGCATAAGGGACAAACTAGGGAGCAAAACCAGAAATGATACCTGCCCTCAGAAATCTCAGAATCAATTGGAAATACCAATCCAAATCTTGCAAAACTCCTGAGAAACTGCAAATTGCAAATGAAGACACAAAACTGCAAAAACTAATTAGGAAATTAGCAGCGATTATTCACAGTGCCAGAACTCCTTTCCAAGTGATTCATCCAACTTTTTAATTTTTTTTTTTAAAGTAATCTCTATGTCCAACATGGGGCTCAAACTCATGACCCTGAGATCAGGAGTTGCATGCTTTACGACTGAGCCCACCAGGCACCCCTTTTTAATTTCTTTTAATTAATACTTTTTTTTATAGCCAATCATCTTTGACTCCTTTTTCTCACACCCCCACATCTGATCCATCAGTAAATCCTCCACCTTTGAAACATATCCACTTACCATCTCCACCACTAATGAAGTAGTCACAGGCACTATCTTCTCTCACCTGGTCTCTCAAAGATGTCTTCATGATAATCCTCAAAACCTGGGAGTATTTTATTTCACACAGTAAAGGAATTTAGCAGCTGTGATTAAATTAGGACCCTTGAGATGGGGAGACTATCCTGGATTATCTGGGTAAACCCAACGTAATTACACGTGTTTTTATAAGAGGAAAAGAAGTGTGTCAGAAAGAGAAACAGATGTGGAGATGCTATACTGCTGGCTCTGAAAATGAAGGAGGGGTAAGGGGCCAAAGAAGTGGCCTCTAAAAGCTGGAAAAAGCAGGGGCGACTTGGTGGCTCAGTTGGTTGAGCAACTGACTTGGTTTTGGCTCAGGTCATGGTCTCAGAGTGGTGGGACTGGCCCCTCAGCATGGAGTCCACCTGTCCCTCTCCTTTGCTCCTCCCCCTGCTCTTGTGCCTCTCTCCCGCCCTCCCTCAAATAAATAATTATATCTTTAAGCAAGGGGAATGGCAGGCAGGAGAGGAAGAAGCAGGCTCCCCACGGTGGAGTAGGGAGCCCAATGCCAGACTTGATCCAAGGACCCTGTGACCTGAGCTGAAGGTAAATGCTTAACCAACCAGGCCACTCAAGCACCCCAAATAAATAAAATCTTAAAAAAAAAAAAAAGTTGGAAAAAGCAAGCAAATGGATTCTCTTCTAGTTTCACTAAAAGGAACACAACAGCCTGATTTTAGCCTACAGATTTCTGACCTGTGTAAGACAACAAATTTGGTTATTTTCTGCCGTGATTAGCAAAAAACTAATACAACCTCCTACTCTCTCTGCTTCAACTTTTCCCCTTCTTTTGGCATCAAAACTGCAATCCAAATAATCCTTTAGAAACTAAGTCACCCTTCTGCTTAAAACCTTTCAAAAGTTTTTGATCTCAGGCAGTGTGAAACCCCAAAGTCCTCCCTAAAAACCTGATGTCATCTGTTAGTTTCCCTTAAGAGTTGATTCCTATCACACTGCCTCCTTGTAAGTTCTGTACGAATCCAGGCATACTCCAGCTTGACTGAAATCAGTCCCCAAATCTCCAAGGCTCACATCCTTGGGGTTTTTCTCTCAAATATTCTTTCTCAAGAAGACTAACCCTGGAATATTCCATCCAAAATTTTGATCCTTCCCCCACCTTAACCCTCGCTGTCTCTTCCTTTCCCTAATGTTCGTCTTTGGTACTTTTTACCTAATATATATCCTTACTTATGTTTATTGCCCATTTCCAAGAAAGCTAGAATTTCTGCATTCACTATTGCTGCATCCCCAGGGGTTGGGACACTACCTGGCAGGGAGGAGGCATTTCATAAATATTTGCTGAATGAATCAACGATCCATGTGAGGACTCCTGGAATGGTAAAGCTACGATTTATGAAGAAGGGGGTGGGGGTGGGGGAGAACACCTGGGTGGCTCAGTGGTTGAGCGGCTGCCTTTGGCTCAGGGCGTGATCCCGCAGTTCCTGGATCTAGTCCTGCATAGGGCTCCCCACCGGGGTTTGTGTCTCTGCTTCTCTCTTGTCTCTCAGGAATAACTAAATAAAATCTTTAAATAAATGAATAAGTAAATAAATAAGACATCAAGGGAAAAATAACCCAAACCGGTAATAAGTTAGAAGCTAGAACTACATGACTGCATCAAAAATGAAAATATCCTGGAGACGCAAAAAAAAAAAAAAAAAAAAACAAAAACAAAACAACAAAAAAAAAACAAAAAACAAAAAACCGGTAAACTATTTTTCAATAAAGAGCGCCACACACAACGCCAGCATTTTCTTGGCTTTTCTTCTCGAAATACTCGTACCTGCCAACCAAGTCTTGGCACAAAAATATTTTGCCTTTCTAAAAAAAAAAAAAAAAAAATTGGTTCTGACGTAGCAAATCTAGAAGTCGGTACGCAGCAAAGGCACGGAAACGAAAAGGCGCCGAGCCGCCCGCGCTCGCGGCCCTGGCGCCCCGGTTCCCCACCCTCCGACCCTCCTCTGGGGCAAAATCCCCCGGAACCCGGGCCTGCGGGGGTGAAGTCCGGGGCGGGCGCTCGCCCCACCGCGAAGCCCTGGCAGCGCGAACGTCCTGTCTGGCGGCCGGGGCAGCGCCACGAGGGTCTGTCAGAGCGCGTCGGGGTCCCGGCTACCGGGCGAAGGGGGACGGGGAGCGCCGCCCCGGGGAAGCCGCTGCGGCTCCTCAGGTAAGGAGCCTGCGGTGCACGAAGCGGCGCCCGGTCCCTCAAGACACACACCTGTACACCCGCTCCGCAGGCTCCAAAGACAGCGGCGCTGTGGCAGAGCGATTCCACCCCGGCTTCGGCCCCCTGAGCCCCGCCCCCGACCGGCCTCCTCCCGGCTGCAGGACGGCCTTGGACGCTCGCCCGCCGCCGCCTCCCGAGGACTGCCGCCCTCTCGGCCGCCCCAGCCTCTCAAACTCAAATCCTGAGGATCGGGGGGCGGGATAAGAGGGGAGGCTGCGCCCAATCCCGGCCGAGCTCCGCCCACCGCGGGCTGCACCGAACTACATGTCCCATGAGGCTGTGGGAGCCGCAGCCTTCCACCGGAAAGAGGCTCGCCGCTGTGGGGGAGGAGCCCAAAAAGGATTGTGGGAGAAGGGCTCTTTCCTTTCCGTCTGGCGGCAGCCATCAGGTAGGCTGTGTGTTGGTAGAATTCGCTGCTCCATCCGCCGCTCATCGGTCTTTGCCTCAGCCATCCAGACTCGGGGACCCTGTGTCCTCGGAGCTCCTCCTGCCACCTGTGCGGCGCGAGTTCGGTCAGGATGCGGGGCTGCGCGGGCGTGCGGAGGCGGCCCCCGGGCGGGCTGGGGCGGTGATGTGATGGCGGCGCGAATTCGAGCGGGGCCGGGAGCGTGAAGGAAAGGAAGCCTGAGGCTGAGGGACGGAAGGCCGGGCCAAGAGGGTCCTAAAGCGAGCGAGGCCTGTGGGTTGAGTGGAGTAAGGGCTTTTTCCTCGAGAGTCCTCCTTCAGGGGCAGCGGCTACAGTACCTTCCCTAGGGCATCAGCGAGGTCTCTTTGCAGGCCAGGGCCTTGGGGACGCCGCCCGCTGCATTCAGCAGCCTCCCCGCCCCCATGCCCATCTAGCGCCATCCGTTCGTCCGACAGAAATGTACCGAGTCCCTGCGCTGGGGTCGCAGAGGTGACAGCCGTGCTCCTAGGGCGCAGCTATCCCCTGCAGTTCGCGAAGAGCCATTTTCAGTCTCCGGTTTCCTTATGGCGGGTGGGGAACTAAGATGGACGGACGCGGTCGTCTCATTTTAAATGCATGGTGTTTTTTGTCTCCAGGGTAGGCCGAGATGGGTGCGTACAAGTACATCCAGGAGCTATGGAGGAAGAAGCAGTCCGACGTCATGCGCTTTCTTCTCCGGGTGCGCTGCTGGCAGTATCGCCAGCTCTCTGCGCTCCACAGGGCCCCCCGCCCAACCCGGCCCGATAAAGCGCGCAGACTGGGCTACAAGGCCAAGCAAGGTGAGTGGTCTCTGCATGGATCAGATGATGTTCCTCGGGGAATGTTAGGAAGCTGGTAATTAGGTGTACTGTGGCCCCAATGTCTTCTTTCACTTAAGGTGTTGGTAGAAACTGTCTTCAGCTAGCAACGCACAGAAATTCTTGACCGATAAACACTGAACACAATTGTCTATAAAGTACCAAAGACGTTCTGCGTTACAAGTCTGTAGGAATCGGACTAAAGCAAAATAAATTGTAGAGTGGGAATGAGAAATTATTCTCCGTGTGTACTTCGAGAAACACTGGAATGGGTTTATTTTTAGAGTAAGTCTTAAATGGATATTTGTTTTACCTTCAGATATTTATTATTTGGCTTATATAAGACCACTGTCGATTTGTTTGTATAGGTTATGTCATATATCGGATTCGTGTGCGTCGTGGTGGCCGCAAACGCCCAGTTCCTAAGGGTGCTACCTATGGCAAGCCTGTCCATCATGGTGTTAACCAGCTAAAGTTTGCCCGAAGCCTTCAGTCTGTTGCAGAGGTAAGTGATTTTTCAGTAGCAGTTGTATCAGTCACCTGGAGGTAGTGGAGAAGGATTTGAGCAACTTTTCTTTTTTTTTGAGCACCTTTTCTAATTATTAACTTGTACGTAGGTGAACCCTGTTGTGTTTGTGATTTTTACTGAGCTGTCTTAGTAAAGCATTGCTGTCGGTCTT
Organism: Canis lupus familiaris; assembly: GCF_011100685.1. NCBI lineage: Eukaryota > Metazoa > Chordata > Mammalia > Carnivora > Canidae > Canis > Canis lupus. Next base: position 20,168,889 of record NC_049244.1, on the reverse strand, counting down.
AGTCTTTGTTACTAATCTGTCTCTGTATAATGGAAAGTTTTATGATTAATGTGGACCTTGGAACCTAAGCTTTTGAAGGGCAGTAAACTTGGTCTTGAGAGCACATCTCCCCTGGATGCACAGAAGCTGTGCATATGGCTGATTTTCTATATTTGGTTGTAAGTTGTTTTTCTGCATTAAATGAAGCTGTGCTCTGTCTGCCCCAGAGGTTGACAAGCAAGGGTTTGTTACCTTCTGTAAGCTAAAAATGTTTTGTTTTTAAAAGAAAAGGCAAAGATGACTTAAACTAGAGACTTGTGGCTTGCAAAGCCTAAAATAATGTGCTAAATATTAGGGTTCTGTATGAAAGGTTTGTTGATCCCTCAACTGTGTTAGGGAAAGACTAAGTTCCTCAATTTTAATAGAAATTAGCATTCGTGCCTTAGTCGGGGGGGGGGGGGGTGGTGATAGTAGCAATGGTTTAAAGTTATAGAATGTTTTGTGTGTTACTTCAGTAAGTCTTAACTGTATTTGGGGTCCTAACCCCTGGGTAAATCTTTAGTAAATATTCAAGCAGTTAGTGAACAGCCTTGTCTCTTGCCTAGTGTGGTAAATTAAAGGGAATTCCTACTTCCTAACTTCCTACTGTGGGAAATGGGAGGCTGACCTTGGGCCTTTTTTCCTGTTCTAGGAGCGAGCTGGACGCCACTGCGGAGCTCTGAGAGTCTTGAATTCTTATTGGGTTGGCGAAGATTCCACATACAAATTCTTTGAGGTTATCCTCATTGATCCATTCCATAAAGCTATCAGAAGAAATCCTGACACCCAGTGGATCACCAAACCAGTCCACAAACACAGGGAGATGCGAGGGCTGACCTCTGCAGGCCGCAAGAGTCGTGGCCTTGGGAAGGGTCACAAGTTCCACCACACTATTGGTGGTTCTCGCCGTGCGGCATGGAGAAGGCGCAATACTCTCCAGCTCCACCGTTACCGCTAATATAAGTAATGTTTGTAAAATTCTTACCTAATAAACAATTTAGGACAGTCATGTCTGCTTAAAAGTGTTCTTTAATTTGTCTGTTAAAATTAGTTGTCTGCAGATTGTCCCATGAATGCATTGTCAAATTATGAAAAGTGCAATAATGTTTGAAGACTATAAGTGATGGTGTATCTTGTTTCTAATAAGATAAACGCTTTTGTCTTTGCTTTATCTTATTAGGGAGTTTATATGTCAGTGTTTAAAATGCTGTTTGGTATAATAGGTGTAAAATAAATTCTGTAAAAGTGGAATGCAGAAGCTAGCCATGTAGATTTGTTGGTGCATGTAATGAAACCTACAGCTTCATGGGGTGCTGAGATGCTCTGGTTTACTCTCAAATGGCCGTTTTTAGGGGTTTGGTAAGAACAACCTTTTTAAACTGGATTTTGCTTAGAAATGTGAAAAAATATCCTAATCTTTAATCGTGATCGTATGCAGAACAGTGTTAAATAGGAAACACATTTTTAGATTGAATCCAGTGTTCCAATTATGTAACTGCTGCTTTGGAAAGAATGCCACCATTTTTAAAAAATTGAACAAACCTGTTGTAAGAAGGTTTTCTTAAAAATGAAAATAATTCTGCACAATGGAAGCAAAATTGCATGGGTTTCCTCCACAGTACCATTGAAATCCACATAAAAAGTGGAGGCTCCTGGTTTTATCCCACAACTTAATGTAGAATACCGAATTTCATACTAAGCAGTCAGTTAATGGTATTTACTCTGGTCTATATGAAAACTGATGGAAATTGAACATTAGGCAAATAAGACTTTACCTTAAGGTTTGTAAGCTAGTAACTAATGCTAGAATTGGGAAAATGGTGACCATCAGCCTTTCAAGTGTGAAGATAAAGTTAACTTTGATCAGAATTTTAAATACTTTATCCCTGGTCTTTATCCACTAGACACCTTAGAGGAAAAAATAGGGTTGGCTTTAAAAGTACATCATTACTCATTCCAAGTACTAATTCTCTGGGTCAACCCACTTGTCCAATTCCCTTAGGCTATTGAGAAAGTCTCCTAGTTGGTGTCAATATGTCAGTTTCCATTCTGATCCTTACATGTGTTCTCCACAGTTAACTTTTCTCATCCTTATTCAGACCCCTCAAAATACTTGCCATTGCATAAACTTGCCAGCCCAGTTGTGCCCACCTTGATGTAAGGTATACCACCACATTGTTTCCATTCTGTCTTCCAGTAGATGAGGTTTCTGTTTCCCAGAGTGAATTTGAGGAAACAAAGGAGAGGAATTGCCCCAGTTCTAAGTTTGCTGGCTTAATCCATCTAATTGCTGGTTTCCTTGAAGCAGTTTTTATATTTTTTTTCAGGAGTCTTAGGCGTAGTTAAATGATTTCCAGAAAACAGGCTCAAAACCTTGAGACCTAAATTCCTTTCCACTCAAAAAGAGATCCTAAACCATATATTTTGTGTGTAGAGTTTGTTCAACTAAAGGAATAAATGTTTATTAAACTAAAATGGACCTGTTATTTCTTGTCATCTAGTACTAATAAGCAAACCAAATACCCTAACGAAAAAATTGTAATGGCAGAAACAGCTACTTTGAGAGGAAATAAAATACGGTACTTAGTCTTGAGAATTTTTTTCTTTTGGTTCTTTGGTTCTTGCATGAACTAGAAAAACCCCTTAAAAATTTTTTTTTCAAACAACGCTAATTTGGGAAGAAGAGGGGGAGGGATCAGGATAAACATACTGTTCCTTCTCCAGAAAGGACTTGCTTCTATTCTTGCTACCCTATAGTTTTCTCTCCCTACTGGAGCTATTTAAGTGTGGTCATTCCAGTGCTGGAAGCTGAAGTCTTAGCTTGTATGATCCTTAGACTTCCCACAACTGAACTCTATGTCCTGCTGCTGTCCTCATTTAATACTGCAGCTTCCTTGCTAATTTTCAGACAAGCCAAGCACTCCTAATGCCTTTGTGAGAAGACTCCAGGTATTAGATGTCCCTTAAGAGGCTTTCCCTGACAATCCAACAAGCCATTCCTGTTTGCTTTAGTATTTCTAGGTCAATGTGATTAAAACGTACCAAATCAATTACAATTTTCTTTAGAAATAGAGCAGTTGGTTTCTCACACCCCACAAGTGTAAGTTTTAACTTTTTCTCTGATAAGCACACAGACCTAAAGATGAAGCAACTTCCTCAAGGTCACAAAGTGGCTGAATTCATACTCCCAATAAAATGAAGTCGAGATTTTGACTAATAAATTGACATGGCTAAAAATTCAAAAAGTACAACTAAAGTTTAAAGTAAGTCTCCCCCTTCGGTTCCCCTTCTGGAGGCAATCAATCTGATCAGTTTTTTTTTATTTTTCCATCAGGAGATTTATTTGATACATGTACAAATAACACATACTTCCCTCTTTTACCCGAATGTTGAAATGTTGATTTTTTTTTTCATTTAGTTACATATCTCAGAGGCTATCTCAGCCTAACTGCATGGTATTCCATCATATGGACACATCATAATTTGATGTGACCCCTTCTCATGAACATTTAAGATTATTTACAATCTGGTTGCTTTTAAAAAATTGTTTTGCATATATCTGTTTGTAGGATAAATTCCTAGAAGTAGAATGGCAGTTAAAAACTATGTTGGTAGAGAAATTCTGCTCTGCCAGTCTGATAGGAAAAATGGTATTCTTACCTAGTTTCATTTTTGCAGAGGCAAAGCCATGTGCACACCATAGCCTTTTTTTTTTTTTCTGGACACATGCCAAAACTGTATTTTCCTAATCCTTTGTACATTTTAGGTAGGAGTTTTATGACATTCTTGCCAGCAGAATGAACACAAATGATATATTGCTTCCTCCAAGACAATCAAGGGTTAGTATGCCAGTGGAGGCCAATGATCCAGGTAGCATAGCTACAAGATGAATGAAAGCTGCTCAATCCCTATCAGACTGGGCAAGTAAGAAAATTTTGTGTTAAGCTGCTGTATTAGTTGTGTTCATTCTTATGGCAGCCTAGCCTAGCTTGACCCTAATTCAATAAGTAAAGTTGAGCATCATTTATATGTTTAAGAGTCTTAGGTTTGCTTTACAGTGACCTTTCATTATAATCTTTTGTCCATTTTTCTATCAGAATCCATACTCCTAAGCAGCATGTTATATTAAATAGAGGGTGGCTGCTAGCTCATTACTACTAACCATTTCTCCTCTCTTAAGGGTCTTGTAGCTGAATCACTTTCTTACACCATACGCAAGAGTAAACTCAAAATTGATAAGAGACCTAATGTGAGACCTGCAACCATGAAAATCCCAGAAGAGAGCATAAGCAGCAATTTCTCTGATACTGGCCATAGTAACATTATTCTAGATACGTCTCCTCAGGCAAGAGAAACAAAAACAAAGATAAACTATTGGGACTACATCAAAGTAAAAAACTTCTGCACAGCAAAGGAAACAATCAAAACTAAAAGCCTACAGTATGGAAGAAGCCATTTGCAAATGATATATCTGATAGATGGTTCATATCTAAAATATATAAAGAACTTGTACAACTGAACACTGAAAAAAGCAAGTAATCCAACTAAAAATGGGCAGCAGACATGAACAAACATTTCTTAAAAGAAGACATATAGATGGCCAACAGACACACGAAAAGATGTTCAACATCACTCACCATCAAGTAAATACAAATTAAAAACACAATGAAGTTTCACCTCACAGATGTCAGAATGGCAAAAATAAAATAAAAAACAACACAGAAGCACAAGAAGCATTGAGGAGGGTGTGGAAAAAAAGGAACCCCATGGACTGTTGGGAATGCAAATTGGTACAGCCCTGTGGAAAATAGTATGGAGGTTCCTCAAAAAATTAAAAAACAGAATTACCATATGATCTAGAAATTCCCCTCCTATTTACCCAAAGAAAATGAAAACACTAATTTGAAGAGATATATGCACCCCTATGTTTATTGTAACATTATTTACAATAGCCAAGATATGGAAACAACCCAAACGTCCATTATAGATAAATGAATAAAGAAGAGGTTGTGTGTGTGTCTGTGGGTGTGTACGTATTTGCACACACACATATATACACAATGGAATATTACTCAGCCATAAAAAAGAATGAAATCTGGGATCCCTCGGTGGCGCAGTGGTTTGGCGCCTGCCTTTGGCCCAGGGCGCGATCCTGGAGACCCGGGATCGAATCCCACGTCGGGCTCCTGGTGCATGGAGCCTGCTTCTCCCTCTGCCTGTGTCTCTGCCCCTCTCTCTCTCTCTCTCTGTATGACTATCATAAATAAATAAAAAATATATTAAAAAAAAAAGAATGAAATCTTGCTATTTGCAACAACATGTTTGGATCTAGAGGGTATAATGCTAACAAATAAGTCAGAGAAAGACAACTACTGTATGATTTCACTCATGTAGAATTCAAGAAACAAAACAAATGAACAAAGAGAAAGAGAGACAAACAAAAAACCCAAACAAATACAGAGAACAAATTGGTGGTTACTAAAGGGGAGGTGAGTGGAGGGATGGGTGAAATAAGTGAAGGTGATTAAAAGTACACTTAATGGGGCACCTCGGTGGCTCAATCAGTTAAGCATCTGTATTCAGCTTAGGTCATGCTCTCCGGGGATCGAGCCCCATTTCTGACTCCCTGCTCAGTGAGGAGTCTGCTTCTCCCTCTGTCCTTCCCTTGCTCATGCTCACCATCTCTCTCACTCACTTTCCTTCTCTCAAATAAATCAATAAAATCGGGGGGGAAAAAAGAGTATGCTCATCCTGATAAGAATTGAGTGTAGAATTGTTGAATCATTGTATGGTACACCTGAAACTCATATAACACTATATGTTAATTCTTTTGGAATAAAAAATATTCTTAAAGATGACTTTCTGTAGAATAAGTTCTGGAAACTCAACTGTTCATTTTTATTCTTTTGATTCTAAGCTGTGATTTTATCTCTAAATTCTGAAATCACTAAGGGATATTAGTAGGTATATTGTATCAGTAATGCAGACTTGATTAAGCTATAGTAACAAACATTCCCCCAAATTTCAGTGGCTTAAAATAATAAAGGTTTATTCCTTGCATATACTACATGTTCATTGAAAGTTCATCATGATCCTCTCTCCACAAACCAGGCTATTGGAGTAGCCACTTTCTGGAATATTGCCATGTGGCCATGGCAAAGGGCAAAGAGAACACAGTATAGCATGCCCTAGCTCTTATTTTTTATTTATTTATTTTTGCCTTTTGATTTTTTTTTCTTTTTTTGCCCTGCCTTTTAGTGCTTCTGCTGAGAAGATTTTCTGAAGCAAGTGTGAAATCAAAGGGTAAGGAAGTATAATCTTACCATGTGCCTGGAAAGAGGAAGAACCATGTATTTGTGAATAGCTCTAATAGTCATCACATACACTAATCCATTTGATTTTCTTTTGTCCTTATATACAAGTGATGTATTATGGAGAATAACTGGTATACCAAGGGGGCAGAGCAGAAACTGTAGTCCACTCTGGTAGAGAGGAGTACTCTATAACTGACATAGCCTAGAATTGTCAGCATGTAATGGTAATAAGAACAGACTTTTAGTCAGCTTTTGTTGTTTTTAAACACTCTACAGAGAATGCAACCCCCTACTGTGTTGATTTTTTTTTTTTTTTTTTTTTTTTGCAAATTAATGTTATATACATACAACTGCAACCAATTAACCTGCCACTTTATTATGTGACATGGCTTCTTTCCTGGAAACTACACAAATATTTACTGAAAGATACTCTAGGATTGTGCCATCCAATATGGTAGCCACTAGTCAGCTGTGACTATATTTAAATTAAATAGAATTTAAAAAATCAGTTCTTCAGGGGCACCTGGGTGATTCAGTTGGGTAAGCATCCAGCTCTTGGTCTCAGCTCAGGTCTCAATCTCAGAATCATGAGCTCAAGCCCTGCCTGCATTGGGCTCCAGACTGGGCATGGAGCCTATTTTTAAAAAATGATTAACCATAATACAGTTTTCAACCTATTTTTATATGATGGATAAAATAGAGATCTCTATTAGGAAACACTGATTAAGTTTCCCTAGAAAAAAATCGCTGCAAAGGTGGCATAGTTAGCTTGTATCTTTAAAACTCATAATTTGAGCATTCAAATTTAATGAAGCTGGAACATACTTCACAGCTCACTCTCAAATCTTAGTAAAGGACGACTCACCACCCCCCAAAATTGACTGACCATTTACTTTAATTGGCATGTTATGAACATCTGAACTCTTTTGCTTTCAATTCTCATTGTCATTTAAAGAGAGGTTGATTATTTGGCAATCCTATTTGGTTTAGAAATAGTAATTGATGAGTAATGTAATTATCAGACATCTAATCACTAAACTTCATTTTCTGAGACTATAAACATACCATTTAGATTCTAGAGGTTTATTTTTTAAAGTTTATTTATTTTTGGTAATCTCTACACCCAACAAAGGGCTTGAACTCACAGCCCCAAGATCAAGAGTAGCATGCTCTTCCGACTGAGCCAGCTAGGCACCCCAGAGGCTGATTATAACTAAGCTAGAAGTTTCACTTATCAGAAAGGAAAATCTACAATATGATCAGCCAAGTTAAAGAATCTTGTCTGTTCGCCTGTAGTTGGATTCTATGGGTAGGATCTTTTAGAATCTATTGCTGTCAACATACCCAGCATTAGCATTGTGATTAAGATAAAAAATTGCTAAATGTTCCCACCCTCCCAATTTAGTTCTCTAATTTGTTCATTCTTATTAGTTTTTGTACGATATATGTTGGTATAATGACTGCTCATAGATTTGCTCCTCTATGTCCTCACTGTACGCTGGTTCTTCCCTTTCTTATAGTTAGTCAGTGAAGAGAGAACAGGAGGTCTCCAATACAAAACCTGAGGAGAAGACCAAGAAATGCCAAACCCAAAGATAGAAATCGCCACTGAAGATGTTAGCTTCCAACTGAAAATTTTCCCTAACGTAACCCATCCTACAATGTAATGGTAGAAGTTAATATGTCTAAGGCTACAATATCATTGTTTTTATGTGATTTGTAATTAAAACACTTTTGAAGTTTTGAAAATGCTTTGAGCAACAGTATTATTATTGTTTCAAACTGGTGCTCTTTTTCTTATTACTCTTCATAAATGTCACTGCATGTTTCAAAAGCCACTGCCTTTTTTTTTTTTTTTTTTTTTTTTTTACCTCCAGAAGCAAGAAAAATCTCAAATAACAGAGTAATCAGACACCTAAAGGACCTAGAAAAAGAAGAACACAGAAAACCCGAAACCAGGAGAAGAAAGGAAATAATAAAGATTGGGGCATAAATAAAGTAGAAACTAAAAAACAATAGAACAGATCCATGAAACTAGGAGCTGGTTCTTTGAAAAAGTCAACAAAATCGATAAGCCTTTAGCTAGATTCATAAGAGAGAGAGAGAGAGAGAAAGAAAGAACTCAAACAAAATCAGAAATGATAGAGAGGAAATAACAACTGACACCACAAAAATACAAAGGATTATAAGAGAATATTATGAAAAATTATATGCCCCAAAATTGAACAACCTAGAAGAAATGGGTAAATTCATAGGAACATATAACCTCCCAAAACTAAATCAGGAAGAAACAGAAAATTTGAACAGACCAATTATCAGCAATGAAATTGCATCAGTATTCAAAATAAAAAATCCCAATAAACAAAGTCTGGGACTGGACAGCTTCACAGGTGAATTCCGTCAAACATTTAAAGAAAAGTTAATACCTCTTCATTTAACTGTTCCAAAAAATAGAAGAGGAAGAAAACCTTCCAAATTCATTCTATGAGGCTAGCATTACCCTATTACCAAAACCAGATAAAGACACCACAGAAAAGGAGAACTACAGGGCAATATCTCACATGAATATTGATGTAAAAATCTTCAACAAAATATTAGCAAACAGAATCCAACAACACATTAAAAAAACATTCACCACTATCAAGTGGGATTTAGTCCTGGGATGCAAATATAGTTCAATATTTGCAAATCTGTCAACATGATACATCACATAAACAAGAGACAGGATAAAAATTGTGTGATCATTTTGACAGATGCAGAGAAAGCATTTGACAAAGTATAACATACATTCATGATAAAACTCCTCAACCAAGTAGGTTTAGAGGGAACATACCTCAACATAATAAAGGGCAAATACAAAAAATCCACAATTAATGTTATATTCTTTGGTGAAAAACTAAAAGCTTTCCCTCTAAGGTCAGGAATTAGACAAGGATGTTCATTCTCCCTACCTTTATTCAACATAGTATTGAAAGTCCTAGCCATAGCAATCAGACAAGAAAAAGAAATAAGAAGTAAAGTTTTCACTATTTATACATAACAGGATACTGTATACAGAAAATCCTAAAGACTCCACCAAAAAAACAACTAGAATAAATGAATTCAGTAAACTTGCAGGATTCAAAATCAATATACACAAATCTGTTGCATTTCCATACACTAATAATGAGGTAGCAGAAAAAAGAACTTAAAAAACATCCCATTTATAATTGCACCAAAAAGAATAAAATACCTTGGCATAAACTTAAGCAGGGAGATAAAAGACCCATAATCTGAAAACTATAAAACAATGATGAAAGAAATTGAAGATGACACGAACAAATGGTAAGATACACTATGCTCATAGATTGGAAGAACAAATATTGTTAAAATGTCCAAACTACCCAAAGAAATCTATAAAATTAATACCATCTCTATCAAAATGCCAACAGCATTTTTCACAGAAATAGAATAGATAATCCTAAAATTTGTGTGGAACTACAAAAGACCCCGAATAGCTAAAGCAATCTTGAAAAAGAACAAAACTGGAGGTATCACAATCTCAGATTTCAATATATACTACAAAGCTATAGTAATCAAATAGTATGGTACTAGCACAAAAACAGACACATGGATTAATGGAACAGAATGAAAGCCCAGAAATAAACCTATGATTATGTGGTCAATTAATCTATGACCAAGGAAGGAAAAATATGCAATGAGAAAAAGTCTCTTCATCAAAAAGACAGTTGGGAAAACTGGACAGCAATACCCAAAAGAATGAAAGTGGACCACTTTCTTACATCATACACAAAAATGAACTCAAAATGGATTAAGGGCCTAAATATGAGACCTGAAACCATGAAAATCCTAGAAAAGAGCATAGGTAGTAGTTTCTCTGACATCAGTCATAACACCATTTTTCCAGATATGTCTCCTCAGACAAGGCAAACAAAGTAAAGATAAACTATTGGGGCTACATCAAAATAAAAAGCTTCTGCAAAAAAAAAAAAAAAAAAAAAGCTTCTGCACAGCAAAAGTAACAGTCAACAAAACTAAGAGACAACTTGTGAGATCAGAGACAATATTTGTAAATGACATATTTGATAAAGGGTTACTATCCTCTCTCTCTCTACATATATGTATATATATATATATATATACATATATATATAAAAGATTTTATTTATTTATTCATGAGAAACACAGAGATGTGTGAGAGAGAGGCAGAGACACTGGCAGAGGGAGAAGCAGGCTCCATGCAGGGAGCCCGATGTGGGACTTGATCCTGGGACTCCAGGATCATGCCCTGGGCCGAAGGCAGGGGCTAAACCGCTGAGCCACCCAGGGATCCCTCCAAAATATATTTTTAAAAATTGTACAGCTCAACACCAAAAAACCAAATAATGCAATTAAAAATGGGCAGAAGACATGAACAAATATTTCTCCAAAGAAAACACACAGATGGCCAACAAACACATGAAAAGATGCTCAACATCACTCATCAAGTAAATGTAAATCAAAACCACAATGAGATGCCACCCCATATCTATCAGAATGGCTAAAATAAAAAGCATAAGAAATAAGCATTGCGGAGAGTGTGGAGGAAAAGGAGCCCTCATACACTGTTGGGGGAATGCAAACTGGTGTGGCCACTGTGGAAAACAGCATAAAGTTCCTCAAAAAATTAAAAATAGAATTATCATATAATTCACAAATTCCACTCCTGGATATTTACAAAGAAAATTAAAACATGAGCACCTGGGTGGCTCAGTGGTTGAGTGTCTGCCTTTGGCTCAGGGTGTGATCCCTGGGTCCTGGGATCAAGTCCCACATCCGGCTCCCTGCAGGGACCCCGCTTCTCCCTCTGCCTATGTCTCTGCCTTCCTCTCTGTCTCTTATGAATAAATAAAATCTTTAAAAAAAAAGAAAATGAGAACACTAATTTGAAAAGATACATGCACCCCTATGTTTATTGTAGCATTATTTACAATAACCAAGATATGGAAGCAACCCAAATGTCTATTGATAGATGAATGGATAAAGAAGATGTGGTATATATAAACACAATGGAATATTAGTAGGCCATAAAAAGAATGAAAGATTGCCATTTGCAACAACATGGATGGATCTAGATGCTAAATGAAATAAGTAGTCAGAGAAAGATAAATACCATATGATTTCACTCATATGTAGAATTTAAGAAATAAAACAAATGAAGTAAGAAAAAAAAAAGAGAGGCAAACCAAGAAATAGACTCTTAACTATAGAGAACAAACTGGTGGCTATCAGAGGGACTGGGTAAAATAGGTGAAGGGAGTTAAGAGTATACTTATTATGATGAACACTGAGTAATGTACAGAAAAGTTGAATCACTATGTCGTACACCTGAAACTAATGTAACACTGTATATTAACAGTACTGGAATTAATATAAAAAAAAAAAAACAAAAACAAAAGCCACCTATTTTTAATATTTATTTATTTATTTATTTATTTATTTATTTATTTATTTATTTTTAAGGATTTTTTTTATTTATTCATGAGAGATGCAGAGAGAGAGGCAGAGACATAGGCAGAGGGAGAAGAAGGGTCCCTGTGGGGAGCCTGATGCAGGTCGTGATCCGTCAAATGCAGATGCTCAACCACTGAGTCACCCAGGTGCTTCAGCTACTGATTTTTTAAACAAAATAAAAATTTCATCTCAAGGACTTGTAGATTTGGAGTGGTGTCCAAGTGGGATTGGGTGGCTAGGCTATTCAGGATTCCCTTGACCTTTTAAAACTCTTAGTGGTCACCTCTGTCACCACCATGACCTCCCCTTAGTACTCTGTAGTGTAGTTGGGACCAGGAGAAACTATTTATTTATTTATTTATTTATTTATTTATTTATTTATTTAGATTTTATTTATTTGACAGAGTGATAGAGAGCATAAGAGCACAAGCAGAGGGAAGAGCAGAGACAGAGGGAGAAGCAGACTCTGCTGAGCAAGGAGCCTGATGTGGGGTTCAATTTCAGGACCCCAGGGTTACAACCTGAGCCTAAAGCAGATGCCTAACCAACTGAACCACCCAGGCACCCCAAGCATGTGACTCCTGATTTTAGGATCGTGAGTTTGAGCCCTATCTTGGGTATAGAGATTACTAAAAATAAGTAAGTAAATAAATAAATTTTAAAAAATAAAATATATAATTAAAAAATAATCTATTTTTACTGTTTGGGACTCACTCTGATGCCTCAGGCAAGCTTCTTAGTCTCTCTTGTGCTTATAACTCCCATTATAAACATGAAAGATGGTACTGTGTGTTAGTAGGGTAATAAAGACAAGGATGGGGGATGCCTGGGTGGCTCAGTGGTTGAGTGTCTGCCTTCCGCTCAGGGCACGATCCCGGGTTTGGCATCAAGTCCCAATTCCACATCGGGTTCCCCACGAGGAGCCTGCTTTTCCCTCTGTCCCTCTCTCTGTATCTCTCATGGATAAATAAATAAAATCTTTAAAAACAAAAAAATAAAGACAAGGATGCTGGAGTCAGATTGCTGGAGTTCAAACTCCTGTACTCCCGTTTCCTGGCAGAAATAATTTTGGGCTCATGGCTTCAAGTTCTTGTATAAAATGGATAAAACAATAAATCCAGGGTTTGCCAGTATTTTTCTGATTCTACCTGAGAGAAAGAGTATTCAGAGAGTTTGGATGTCTAGGTCATATTTTTTACAGAGTATTTACAGAGTATTTCTGTAGTAGAACAAAGGGATCTACTTAGGTCATGACGGCCTAATGGAGCTAATTTCCTGCCCTCTAATTCTGCATTTCCCCAAGCAACAACTTAATAATTTTGTCTTCCAACTGGACCAGGAATATCTCTTTTTCTGGAGACCCTAGGTCTGAATTTTCAGTTTATATATCATTATATGAACATGATATATATATATACTGTATACTATTAGCGCTCTTTAATCCTCCAGTCCCTAATAATTCCTTGATAAACTAATAACATTAAGTTTCTGAATAAAGTGTATTTAATTCCAATGTATGTCATATTTGACTTATGTATAAAAATGAATCCTGTTGCATTTTGATATGATCTAGAAAAAAATTTTTATACTAATTTTTTCCCCTAGAGAAGTTGTAATTTGTAATAATGATGTGTATAGAAACTGACTCCAAATCAGGGATTCCTGTGCTAGCTGGTTTATCACAGAAGTCCTCTTGGTGGGAATACTGGTGTGTAAGTTATGCCTCAGAGTTTGTCCCAACATATGGCAAAGAATCTGGGCTTTCACAAACTCCTGCTCCAGTCTGTCAACAGCTTGGGATTACCTAGGAAGAGTTTACACTAGAATGGCACTAGAATGTAAACTGGCAGGCAAGCAGCACCTGTAGCTCAAGAACACAGGTGCAGGCCCCTAGAAACAAAAGTGAGCAGAAGCTGAGGAGGGCAACCTAGAAGCAGTAAAAAAAAATCTGAAGTGTTCTTTCTGGCTGTGCGCCAACAATGTCTGTCTCACAAAATCACAGTGCTTTCATGATCTTCTCTCCATTTTTTTTTCCTGAAAGCATTTTCAATTATCAATCATTCCTTTGGTCAACATTTCAAGTATAGTAAAACCAAAGAAAAGTTTTGCATGAATTACTTAGTCTTCAGTGTTTTGGAACTGTTTTTAAAAGTTAACCAGTTTTAGATAAATATTTAAATGTGGTGTTTCAAAATACATTTGTGCCTCTCGTGGAAACATAATTATTTAATTATGTGGAGTATCTTAGATATACAATGATTTTCCTTTTTAAAAAAAGTTTTATGTAAGTAGTCTCTACATCAAACATGGCGCTTGAACTTAATGATTCTGAGATCAAGAGTCCTAGCTCTTCCAACTGAGCCAGCCAGGAGCCCTCAATGATTTTTTTAATTAATCAACTAAATATTGTAATTTCTAGGTGAAGGATGTTTCAAAAATCTCATTTATCTCAAAATAAGTGCTAGTGTTCTTAACAAGCTTACCCTAAATCACTTTTAGTTTTAAATAAGTAATAAACATACTTGACTCCTTGGCCAGTCAAGTGTTCAGAGTATTCCAAAGAATAGCAAGTTACTTTAAATTTCTCACATCGTTTAAAGGAATGTTTAAAATGTACATTAAAATTAACTCAAAAAACCACATTCTAGACTACTTGTAGAAATTATTTCTAATTTTAAATATGCTTAGAATGTGTGGGACTTTTTTTTTAAGTAAGCTCTTCACCTGACCTGGGGCTCAAACTCACAACTCTGAGATCAAGAGTCACACGTTTTACTGACTGAGCCAGGTGTCCCTAGACTTTAAAACTTCTTTTTTTTCTTTTTGTTTTATTTATTTATTCATTCATTTTAGAGATAGAGAGAGCAAGAAGGGCAGAGGGAGAAGGAAAGAGAGAATCTCAGGCAGACTCCCCACCCAGAGTTGAGCCCAATAAAGAGCTTGATCCCATTACCCCAAGATCATGACCCTGAGATTACAATCCCAGCTGAAATCAAGAATCAGATGCTCAACCCAGTGAGCCACTCAAACACTCCTGGACTTTGAAACTTCTTGAACATAATGCTAACAAGCAAGAAGTCTTTTGTTTTTGTAATTACATGAAATTTTAAATACAAAAAAAAAAAAAAACTACCTAAATTCCACCACTTAGAACTGTGTTATCATTTTCATTTCTTTTCTTTCAGTTTTTTTTTTAATTAAAAAAGTCATAGAAATTCCACCTTTAGTAATGGTGGAATCCCCAAAACCAGACAAAGACCCTATCAAAAAGGAGAATTACAGTCCAATATCCCTGATAAATGTGGATTTTAAAATACCAAGATACTAGCCAATAGGATCCAACAATACATTAAAAGGATTATTCACCACTACTAAGTGGGATTTATTCCTGGGGTGCAAAGGTGGTTCAACAGTTGTAAATGAGTCAACATGATAGATCACATTAATAAAAGAAAAGACAAGAACCATATGATCCTTTCAATTGATGCAGAAAAGCATTTGAAATAATACAGCATTCTTTCTTGATTAAACCCTTCAAAGTGTAGGAATAGAGGGAGCATAGGAATAGAGGGAACCTCAATATAATAAAAGGCATCTACCAAAAGCCTGTAGCAAACATCATTCTCAAAGGGGAAAAACTGAGAGCTTTTCCCCTAAGATCAGGAACACGACAAGGATGCCCACTCTCACCACGGTTTTTCAACATAGTACTAGAGTTCCCAGCCTCAACAGTGAGACAACAAGAGGCACTTGGGTGGCCCAGTGGTTGAGCATCTGCCTTGGGCTCAGGCCATGATCCCAGGGCCCTGGATCAAGACCCGCATTGGGCTCCCCTCAGAGACCCTGCTTCTCCCTCTACCTATGTCTCTGCCTCTCTCTCTGTGTCTCTCATGAATTAAAAAACAAAACAAAAATCAGACAACAAAAAAATAAAAGGCATTCAAATTGGCAAAGAAGTCAAACTCACTTTTTGCAGATGCCATGATACTGTTTATGGAGAACACAAAAGACTTCACCCCAAGATTGCTAGAACTCATACAGCAATTCAGCAATGTGGCAGGATACAAAATCAATGCAAAGCAATAAGTGGCATTTCTATACACCAACAATGAGACTGAAGAAAGAGAAATTAAGGAATTGATCCCATTTACAATTGCATTCAAAACCATAAGGTACCTAAGAATATACCTAACCAAAAAGAGATAAAGGATTTGTACTCTAAAAACTATAGAACACTTATAAAAGAAACTGAGGAAGATGCAAAGAGATGGGAAAATATTCCATACTCATAGATTAGAATAAATATTGTGAAAGTGTCTACGCTATCCAGAGCAATCTGCACATTCAATGCAATCGCTATCAAAATACCATGGACTTTCTTCACAGAGTTGGAACAAATAATCCTAACATTTGTATGGAACCAGAAAAAAATCCAGAATAGCCAGAGGAATGTTGAAAAAGAAAACTAAAGCTGAGGGCATCACAATGCCTGACATCAAGCTGTGATCATCAAGAAAGTATGGTACTGGCACAAAGACACATAGATCAATGGAACAGGATAGGGAACCCAGAAGTGGACCCTCAACTCTATGGTCAACTCACCTTTGACAAAGCAGGAAAGAATATCCAACGGAAAAAAGACAATCTCTTAAATAAATGGTGCTGGGAAAATTGGACAGCCACATGCAGAAGAATGAAACTGGACCATTCTCTTACACTACACTATACACAAAGATAAACTCAAAATGGTTGAAAGATCTAAATGTGAGACAGAATCTGTCAAAATCCTGGAGGAGAACACAGGTAGCAACCTTTTTGAACTTGGCTGCCACAACTTCTTGCAAGGCACGTCTATAAAGGCAAGAAAAACAAAAGCAATAATGAACTGTTGGGACTTCATCAAGATAAAAAAACTTCAGCAGCCCGAGTGGCTCACCGTTTAGCGGCTGCCTTCTGCCCAGGGTGTGGTCCTAGAGGACTGGGATTGAGTCCCACCTCAGGCTCCCTGCATGGAATGGAGCCTGCTTCTCCCTTTGTCCACCACCCCCCGTGTGTCTCTCATGAATAAATAAATTAAATATATTTTTTTAAGATAAAAAAGCTCCCACACAGCAAAGGAACAGTCAACAAAACTAAAAGGCAACCTACAAAATAAATAAATAAATAAAAGGCAACCTACAGAATAGGAGAAGATATTTGCAAATGACATATCAGATTAAGAGCTAGTATCCAAGATATATAAAGAACTTATCAAATTCAACACTTGAAAAACAAACAATCTAGTCAGGAAATGGGCAGAAGACATGAACAGACATTTCTCCAAAGAAGACTTATGCATGGCCAATAAGCATATGAAAAAAAGCTTCACACCACTTGTCATCAAGGAAATACAAATCAAAACCTCAATGAGATACCACCTCACACCAGCGAGAATGGCTAAAATTAACAACGCAGAAACAACAAATGTTGGAGAGATATGGAGAAAGGGTAACCCTCTTATACTTTTGGTGGGAATGCAAGCTGGTATAGCCACTCTAGAAAACAGTGTGGAGGTTCCTAAAGAAGTTAAAAATAGAGCTACCCTGGGACACCTGGGTGGCTCAGCAGTTGAGCCTCTGCCTTTGGACCAGGTCATGATCCTGGAGGCCCTGGATTGAGTCCCACATTGGGCTCCCTGCATGGGGCCTGCTTCTCTCTCTGCTTATGTCTCTGCCTCTCTCTGCATGTCTTTCATGAATAAATAAATAAAACCTTAAAAAAAAATAGAGCTACTCTATGGCCCAGCAATTGCACTACTTGGTATTTACCCCAAAGATACAGATGTAATGGAATGACAGGACACCTGCACCCCCATGTTTATAGCAGCAATATCCACAATAGCCAAACTGTGGAAGGAGCTGAGATGTCCTTCGACAGATGAATGGATAAATAAGATATGACGAATATATATATATATATACATATATATATATATTTGTGTATATATATATATATACATATATATATACACAATGGAATATTACTCAGCCATCAGAAAGGATGAACATCTACCATTTACATCGACATGGATGGAACTGGAGGGTATCATGCTGAGTGAAATAAGGCAATTGGCGAAAGACAATTATCACATGATTTCACTCATATGTGGAGTATGAGAAATAGTGAAAGGGCGCATAAGGGAAGGGGGGAAACTGAGTGGTGAAAAATTAGAGAGGAAGACAAACCATGAGAGACTCCTGACTCTGGGAAACAAACAAAGTGTTGCTAAAGGGGAGGTGGGTGGGGGGATGGGGTAACCGGGTGATGGGCACTAAGGAGGGCATGTGATATGATGAGCACTGGGTGTTATAGTATATGTTGGCAAATTGAATTTATTTATTTATTTATTTTTCAGCAAATTGAATTTAAATAAAAAATTATAATAGTGGGATCTATACTTGTAGAACAGGTAATGTAGACAAGCTCTCCTTCTGAAGACTAGAAAGGTAGAATAAATTTTATATATAATTTATATATACACACATGTATATAAGATATATACACACATACACACATAAGGATATAAAGTAAGTATATATACACATGTAAGTATATAAAGTATATGTATATTTTATATATATTTATGTGTATATAGGCATTGGAGCTAACAAGCAGTGAAAACTTATAGAACCCAGATCCAGGAGAACATGGGGATCTGGAGATGATGTGGCCTTCAGGGATGCTTCTGGAAGGGGTAGCTGAGATGCAGAGAGGCTAAGCAGCACTCTGACAGCCTTGGTGGGCTACAGAGGTAAAAATGTAGGGCTCCACCAAGCAGCATAGGAAGAGGGTCCCTATAAACCTTCTACACTTTGGGGTGGGATTCCCTAAAATCTATTCTTTACAAAGTAGCAAGAGTAACATTTCCAAACATTTCTAAAACTTGTCAGATCATGATATTTTGCTCAAAACTCCCCAGTGTTTTTCAATCTCAGAGTAAAGGATAAAATAAGAAAAAAAAGGACAAAAGGCCTATGAGACCCCTACACTAGCAGTTTCTACCCTATTTTGAGGTTGAAAGGCTCTAACACTCCCTTTTTTAAATTTAAATTCCAGTTAGTTAACATACAAGGTAATATTAATTTCAGGTGTACAATATAGTGATTCAATACTTCCATACAATACCCGGTGCTCATCACAAGTACAGTCCTGGATCCCCATCATTTATTTCTCCCACCGCTTCCCCTCTGGTAACCATCAGCTTGTTCTCTGCAGTTGAGTTTGTTTCTCGGTTTGCCCCCCACCTCTTTTTCACCTTTGCTCATTTGTTTTTTTAAATTCCACGTATGAGTGAAATCATATGGTATTTGTCTTTCTCTGATGACGTATTTACTTAGCATAATACTCTCTAGTTCCATCCATGTCATTGCAAATTTCATTCTTTTTTTATGGCTAAGTAATATATTCCATTATAGATATATCTCTATATAACACATCTTTATTAACCAGTCGATGGACACGGGCTTTTCCATAATTTGGCTATTGTAGATAATGGTGCTATAAACATTGGGGAGCACGTATCACTTTGAATTAGTGTTTCTGTATTCTTCAGATAAATCTCTAGTCATGCAATTGCTGGATCATAGGGTAGTTCTATTTTTGACTTTTTGAGGAACCTCCACACTGTTTTCCAGAGTGGTTGTTCACATTCCCAACAGCAGTGTAAGAGTGTTCCCCCTTCTCCACATCCTTGCCAACAACCTGTTGTTTCTTATGTTGTTCGCGTTAGCCATTCTGACAAGTGTGAGGTGATAACTTATTGCGGTTTTTTTTTTTTTTTTTAAGATTTTGTTTATTTATTCATAGAGACACAGAGAGAGAGAGAGGGAGAGGCAGAGGCACAGGCAGAGGGAGAAGCAGGCTCCATGCAGGGAGCCCGACGTGGGACTGGATCCCGGGTCTCCAGGATCACACCCCAGGCTGCAGGCGGCGCTAAACTGCTGCTCCACCGGGGCTGCCCCTTATTGTGGTTTTAATTTGCATTTCCTTGATGATAAGTGATACTGAGCATCTTTTCATATGTCTGTTGGCCATTTGTATGTATTCTTTGGAAAAACATCTAATCATGTCTTCTGCCCACTTTTATTTGGATTATTTGTTTTTTTGGGTCAACATTATTTTTGTTGTTGTTGTTTTGTTTTAAGACAAGGAGTGAGTGTATGCATGCAGGTGGGTTAGGGGCAAAGGGAGAAGAGAGAGATTCTCAAGTAGGATCCACACCCACCATGGAGCCAATCCCATGACCCTGAGATCATGACCTAAGCCAAAATCAAAGAGTCTGACACCTAACCAACTGAGCCACCGAGGCACCCCAACACCCTCTTTTTATAATAGGAATTTATAATGATGGAACAACTAATCTACAAAAATAATTTCAGAAAAATCAATATAATGCCCTAACTGTAATATAAAGGAAATATAAAAGTAATATATAATAAAACAATATGTATTTCAATATGTAAATTTCTGCATATAACTAGATGAGAGGATACAATGAAGTGATAAGATGGTGTTTATACCTAAATGCAAAATGACAGCCCGATAACAGGTGTGTATGCTATCAGCAAATTTAATACCATCAATGGTGTTGCCATCAATGATCTGATTTCTGAACAGTTTAAAAAATCTTGGTAAAGTTCCAAACTAGACAACCAAATACCTTCCATTCATTCGCAAAGTAGTTACACTCCTAGGAAAAATGGTATGTATTAAAACTGTACTAGGGTAGTTTGTGTTTATATGTGAAATGAAGTTCTAGGCTCATAATAAAATAAAATTTTCTTTCCCCTCTGTAATTGTGGCAAGACATTTGAAAGTTGTGTTAAGCACAAGACTTTCCCCACTGAGTGGGACTGTCCCACACAGTTGCAGGATTTCTAGCAGTCTTGGTTTCCATGAAATGCAAGTAGCACCCCTGCCATCATTGTGACAAACAAACACACCTCACCAATTTTCGAAATGTACCCTGAGACAGAGGAACGCACTCACAGCCTTTGAGTATCACTCTTACCAGGGACCTGGGGCATAGTTATCTCCCTGAGTTCATTTCCCACTGTTTTACCTTGCTCCTGTCTTTGCAGCTACATTGGCCTCCTTGCTATCCTCAAACACAATTATACATGCTCCAGCATTAGGCTCTTTGCAGTGACTGTTCTCTCTACCTTGGAATGTTCTTATTCCAAAGATATCACTTACTCCTTCACCTCTTTAAAGTTTTTGCTCAAACTTCATCTTCTCAGTGGGACCTTCCTGGACCCTTTACTTAAAATTTAAAATTCCCTCACCATGCCTTTGGTATTCCCTCTTTTCCCTTTCTCTATTTATTTTATCCCCGTAGCAGCACCATCTGGCATTCTCCATGTTTTACTTACTTATTCACTGTTTATCTGGCTACCTCCCACCCCAGAAGTCATAAGTCTAGTGCAGTTAAGTTTCTTGTCTGTTTTGTCCACTGTGATGTTCAATAAATATCAGTGGAAGGGAGGGAAAAGCAAGGAAAAAAAGAAAACAAAGGGAAAGGAAAGAGGATGAGAGAGTGAGGGAAGGAAGTGGAGAGCAAGAGTGGGCTTCCAAAAGTAGTGAAGGGGTATGAGACCCAGATCTGTCTTCCCATCCTCAACTACCCAGTGAGTTCAGAAATGCATTGGCTGTTGCTTCCTTGCTCCCAAAGACTGTCTCATTTTTCCTTCTTCTGGGAAAGAGGCATAGACAGTTTTCCACCTAGTGTTTATCTAGCCTTATGACACTAGTTATTAGGGAATCAGTCAGTGGAGCCTATCCCTGTTTTTTAAAGTTGTTGTAAATGGAGAGGTTAATTTTGAGGTGAGAGTTGGTAAGAACCTCTATGAGCCATATTACCCTGAAGCCAATAGACTACAGATGGTTGGCAAGGAACATGGCTTAGAGCCCTTGATCTCTTTATAATGTGGCGCATTTATGGACCTGAAAACTCACTACTAACTGGAAACATCAGACATCATTATGGATACAGAACACTTTTCAAGGGATGTTTTGAGTTAGTCACAGGAGGCAGGCTTCAATAACAGCATTATGAGAGTGTCTATAAAATAGGGCTAAATAAACGGGTGCTTAATAAACAAAGAAATCACACAATGAAATTCCAATCATTTGTATAAACTGCTATACCAGATGATATCTGGAGGTCTCTGTCTTCATCTGCGATTTTATGAGCTGAAGTGTACATCCTTAACAAAACAAACCCATAATAAAGACTATATATTATTACCTACCATAAAATAACTTCCATTGTTTTATTTAGTTTTTAAAAAAGATTTTATTTATTTATTCATGAAAGACAGAAAAAGGCAGAGAGAGAGGCAGAGATAGGAGAAGCAGGCTCCATGAAAGGAGCCCGATGCGGGACTCCATCCCAGGATTCCAGGATCACGCTCTGAGCTGAAGGCAGACACTCAACCAGTGAGCCACCCAGGCTCCCACTTCACTGTTTTAGAAGGAAATGGAGAAGATTGCAGATGCCTCTCATTGGAAACAGAAGGAGCTAGTAGTAGTGTATTCCATTCTTGCTTCTTCCTCCAAAGCAGGGTTTGGTTTGGTTTTGTTTTCCTATGGCAGAATTCAGTAATATGAGCATTAATGGGATTGTTTCATTTTTACTTTTAAAAATATTTTATTTATTCATGAGAGACACAGAGAGAGAGAGGCAGAGACACAGGCAGAGGGAGAAGCAGGTTCCACGCAGGGAGCCCAACGGGGTACTCGATTCCTGGTCCCCAGGATCACGCCCTGGGCCAAAAGCCGTGCTAAACTGCTGAGCCACCCAGGCCACCCCCATATGTATTTTTAGTAGGCAAAACAACGGCCCCTCCGAAGATGCCCATGTCCTAATATTTGAATCCTGTGATATTCATATATTAACTTACAAAGGGGAATTAAGGATGCAGATGGAATTAAGGTTGTTAAGCAGCTGACCTTGAAATGGGAAGATTATCTGGTGGGCTCAATGTAATCACAAGGGTCCTTTAAATATGAGAGGGAAGCAGAAGAGCGTGAGTGTCAGAGAGATGGCCACATGAGAAGGATTTGACTTGATGTTGTTGACTTTGAGGTTGGAAAGGGAGGACAATCCTAAGAATGTGGGCAGCCTCCTAAAGCTTTTGGCAAAGGCAAGAAAAACAAATTCTTCCCCAAGAGCCTCCAGAGAGGAAACATCCCTGTTAATATTTTTATTTTAGTTTATTGAGACTTTTGTTGGACTTCTGACCTATAGAACTATAAGATAATAAATATTTATTGTGTTACAGCACTAAGTTTGTGGTAATTTGTTACAGCAGCAATAAGAAACCAATACAGTATTGTTCTGCTGTCTGCATTTGTCATTTAACCTCACTCCCAGAAGTTACTCTCCTACCCCACACCACCAGAGCTCTAGTTCTCCTTTCTGTCCTTAGTTTGTGAATCACTAGTGGTTCTCAATGGGGGCAATTTTGCTCCCCACCGTCACCACCAGGGGACATTTATCAATATCTTGAGACAGTTTTGTTTTTTCATAAGTGGGGGCTGGGAAGTTTGGTACTGGCATCCAGTGGGTAGAAGCCAGGGATGCAGCTAAACATCCTATAATGCACAGCACAGCCCTCCACAAGAGGATTATCCAGCCCAAAATGTCAATAGCACCACTCTTAGGAAAAACCTGCTGTACACACATATCAGCTTATATATGGAGTTAAGGAGACAATTGCCCACATTCAATGAGTTTTTGTATTCTCCCTCCCTCACTTCTTCCCCCTTCCCCTCTACCCCTCTCTGGACACCTTTTTTTTTTTTTTTTTTTTTTTTTTTTTTTTTTGGTCTTTTACTTTCTTTACACCATGAATTCTCCAGGGGTGACCCTTAGGAAGTGAAAATTGGTTTTTAAGGGGCATAAATACAGATATTATAATAGTTTGTGGCCCTTCAAAACTCAACCCTCCCTGAAAAAATCCTGTTCCTTTTTACTTTATTTCCCCCATTAGGGAGCACTTAAGTTATATCTATTTTTTTCCTTAGGTGGGTGATAATGAAAAAAAAGGTTGAGAAACATGCTTTACACTAAAGTGTGTTATTAATCATTCCAAAGATGGTCTTTTCTTCTGACCTTGTCTGTTAGATTTAAGGGGAACTAAGTTACTCATAAGTTGTTAGAGTAGTTGCTTTGTTTAGCAAAGAGCATTAATGAACAAATGTTTTTGCAAGCTAGTAAATTCATTTTTAAATTTACATGCTTATGAATTCTTAAAAATGTTCTTAAAAATGATTCAAAATCATTGTTCAACTGCAAACATCTGGTTTAAGAAGTTTTGCCTTGTTTTTACCTATTCTTTCATTTTTCCTAGGCAGGTCATTAATTTGAAGAAGGAAAATCTAGTAGTGTGCCACAGCCATGAACATATAACCACAAATAATAAAAATTCTAAAAATGTTTAGTTTCACAAGACGTAATACTTTTTCACTTTTGTTAAGCGATGCTTCCAAGTGGTTAATAAGGTATGTACTAGCAGCATAATAAATATTTGTATGAAAATATAATTTTTTGCCTTTTGAAAATTTACATATTTATATTACCTATATTAACAATGTTTATGAGACTATTCTATTCTATCCAACTCATCAAAGAATGGCAAAGTAATGACCTGATTGTAATTTGAGTCCAAAATAAATGGGGAGGATTGTGCGTGTATTTATCATTTGCTTCTTCCTTCCTTCCATCATTCATGTGCAGACACTTTTTTCCACAAAGAAAACCTAAACATATTCTCACCTTTCCTCACCCCCAAACAAAGCACTCCAATAAACCAAAACCAAGCACCAAATGGAATTGTATCCTTATGTTCTGTCCTGCGTATAAAGTAAGAAGGAAACATCCATCCTAGGCAGCTGTGGGCCATGCTGTCATAATGACATGTCTCTTATGATATTGGTTCTTTGAATGATTAAATGATTATTCAGTTATTTGAATGATGTCATTCTGTTGCAGTTCCTCTGGCTATTTTACTTTCATACTGCAAATGTGTTAAAAATTTAAGTCCCAGCTTGAACTTTTATTTATGCTGAGATCAGCCCTGTGGATTGCCTCATTATACAGTGCCTGCAGGGTGGCACTTCTGGGCAGGCAGCCAGGACTCTTCGGTCAGTAGGAACTATTTCAGCTCAATTTATAAAGCAAAAGAAAGGGATCTGGTTGACCTATAAGGATCAACTTTTCAAGAATTAACGCTAACCACAATGGTGATTATTCACAGCTTGCTCATCTTCCTGAGAAAATCACACATTCATCAGAGATTTTTTTCCTCCTTTAAATGAAAGCATCCATTTTCTCTCTACTTTGAAAAAAAAAAAAGAGAATATCAGAAGATTTATTATCTAAAAGATTTTTTAGAATCTGTAAAAGATTGCTTAAGAGATCCATGTAATAAATGATTTCTAAATCTTGAAAGGATGACAAGGTAAAGCAGTGGTGATTACTCAGCAGGCTCCTTCCAATCTCATTCATCCACTCTTTCCCTTTGGATTTTGAAAGTAATCTTAAAGATTCCTCGATTCTTTAGGTTGTTTTCACATGTTGTGCAAACAAAGATGAACTGTGAGCAGGCAGCATTCCCGAGTAGAATTCAGCCTCTCTACTGCTTAACAAATCTTTTCTAACCACCAGTCAGTAAACTCAAACTAACTGGGATCTTTGTTTATCCTTTCCTCATCTTACCTGAGTGACTTTGTGGTGTCTATATTTGTTCTTTATTGCTTCTATACCAGTTATCACACATTTAGCGTTCTATCACAACCCAGATGTATTAATTTATAGGTCTGGAGAACAGAAGTCCAGAATGGAGCTCTCTGGGCTAAAATCCAGGCCTCAGTAGGGCTGTATTCCTTTCTGGAGGCTCTAGGGAAAAATCCTTCACCAGCTTCCAGAGGTTGCCCACATTTCTTGTCTTGTGGCTGCCCTTCCATCTTCAAACCACCAAGCTGGTCTTTCTCAGCCTGCATCACACTGACACTGCCTTTCTGCCCTGCTCTTTTCCATTTAAAGGACCCTTGTGATTACATTGGGTCCATCAAGCTATCTCTTTAGTTTAAGCTCAGCCAATTAACAACCTATGCCATCAGCACTTTAATTGTCCCTCGTCACATAAGTCACAGGTTCTGGGGAATCATGTTACAGACAGGATGTGGTCATCTTTGGGGGCCATTATTCTGCTTACCCCAATGTCTTTGTCCAGCAGGAATGAAACAACTCAGGTTTCAACCATATTGATCTCCTTCTTCAGTAAACCTGTTCCTTCTTTCTCTTTTAGTCACTTCTGTACAGACTTCATCTTTTAGGATCTCTTGCATTTTCATTTCTTCTTCTTCTTCCACTTGGCTCCCTTCTCAACTGCTTGCCTTCTCCCATCTGAATTTCTACTCATTATCCAAACAAAACCCACATCTTTAGTGATGAAAATTCTGACTCTTCCACGACATGTGTTTCATTCCTTTATTACAGCTCTTTCTACACATCATCTATTCATTCATTTCACAAATATGTGTTGAGGAACAGCCATGTGTCAGGCAAATGGAATACATGCCCTGCTTCCATGTATCCCATATGATAGTAGAGGGGACAATAAGTAAATGAATAAAATAATTTCAAATAGTGACAAGAATTGTGGAACAAGGATGGAAAGACATTAAATGGGGATCAAGGACGTCTCCAGAGGGAAATAGAGATGAATTGTGTATAAAATGTGGCTCTGTGTGATGCTCTGAGGGAAAATCATCCTAGGGAACAAGGAGCGGCAAATCTAAATGCTCTGAGCTGGGAGGCTAGAGGAAAAGAAAGGAGGTCAATGAAGCAGGAGTGGAAGGATAGTCAGGGAGAGAGTGAAGAGAGATGAGATTGGAGACAAAGGCAGGGGCTGGGTCATGTTGGATCTTCTAAGCCATGGTAAAGGTCTTGGGTTTAATCTGTATGAAATGCACAAGGATTAGAGGGCTTTACGGAGAGAGGTGACATAATTTTAGATTTTAAAAAAGACCATTCAGAGTGGATTATTGGAGGGGGTGGGGCTAGATTGGAGGCTCAGTGTCAGGATGGTGAAAAACGAGATGGACTAGGGAAGTGGTTCGAGGTGATGCAGCATTGTTATCTGCTTACTGGCAAAGTCTTAAAATATCTACTGTGGCAAAAGATTAAATATATCCAATTTAGTTGATGCATTAAGTATATCCAATTTAGGGACGCCTGGGTGGCTCAGTTGGTTGAGCGTTGGACTCTTGATTTCAGCTCAGGTCATGGTCTTGAGGTCATGGGATCGAGCCCTGTGTGGGGCTCCACGCACAGTGGGGAGTCTGCTGGGGGTTCTCTCTTTCCACCTGTCTCTCTCTCCATTTGTCTAAAATAAATAAATAAATCTTAAAAAAAAGTATATCCAATTTTTTGGGAAAGATTTATTCATTCATGAGAGGCACAGAGACATAGGCAGAGGGAAAAGCAGGTGCCCCGTGGGGAACCTGATGCAGAACTCAATCCCAGGACCCCAGGATCATGCCCTGAGGGGAAGGCGGACACTCAACCACTGTGACCCTGGCATCCCAAAGAATATCCAATTTAATGAACATATTATGAAGACTCTAATATTCCTTCTCCTTGATTAGAAGTCCTGGAGTTTTCTGAGTATTGACTAGCATTTTTTCAGCCTGAGGACTTAATACAGTGCTTGATATAAAGTAGGTATCTAAAATTGCTAATGATAAATATTATCTTATAATTTTTAGTTATTTGGTTTTTATGAAGTAGGACATTTTGACTGGGCCTTTACCTTTTTGCTTGATCAGCAGCTTGGAGACTTGGTTCAAAATGGGAAAACTGATCAGGACATTTGTTCAACATTGAGTAGCCCAGTCATGGACTTTGTATCACTTCTTAAATATCTGAGGAGAATTTATCACATTTTTTTATGAGTTAGATTTTTTTTAAAAAAGCAGAAACCAACAGGTTTTATAAAACCAAATTTGTAATGAATATTATAGTAAAAACAAAACTGACAATGGCTAAAATTAAACATTGTAGGATTTGTTTTTGACTCAAAAATAATGTAATTAAATCTTGGCAAACTGAAAAGCTGCAGAATTTGATAAGGCAGATGGACTTAGAAGAAATGAGTTCTTGAAAGACAGTTTAATGGTTGAAACTCTGGCCAAAAAAAGAAAAAAATTGATCAATGAATCAATTATTTTTATAAGAATTTTAGGGAAAAGTTTGATGTTTATGAAAATAATTCCAACAAACTAAAATGAAAATGGGAACTACTTGAGATAGTTTAACTTCACCATGTAAAAAATTGATCATTTATTGATTTGTTCAATAATGAATTATTCAAGTCAAGTTGGCCTAATGGATTTCTCTAGTTAACACTTTCTTGCTGAAAAAAAAGTTTTTTAAAAGATGCTATTTATTTATTAATGAGAGACACAAAGAGAGAGGCAGAGACATAGGCAGAGAGAGAAGCAGGCTCCCCACAGGGACTCCCATATGAGACTTGATCCCAGGACCCCAGGATTACGACCTAAGCCAAAAGCAGGTGCTCAACCACTGAGCCACCCAGGTGCCTCTCTTGCTGAAAATTTATCAGTATTGGGGTAACTGTGGTTAAAATGTTTGTATTTTTATTTTTTTATTTTTTATTTATTTTTTTTTTAATTTTTATTTATTTATGATAGTCACACAGAGAGAGAGAGAGGCAGAGACATAGGCAGAGGGAGAAACAGGCTCCATGCACCGGGAGCCCGATGTGGGATTCGATCCCGGGACTCCAGGATCGCGCCCTGGGCCAAAGACAGGCGCTAAACCGCTGCACCACCCAGGGATCCCTGTTTGTATTTTTAAACTTGTCAAAGAGTCAACTATCTATAAGTTTGAAATGACTACCATGAAAAAAATTCACTGAGTAAAAACATTAAAGCCAAGTTGGCAGCATCAAAGTGGTAAATTCTGAAAACAGTTTTAACATAAAAGTTTTAATTTATTTTTTTCAAGTATTTTCATTATAATATTCTACAAAAATTTTAAAGTATTTTTGATAATGCACAAAGTAAGAAAAATCTATACTATCATCATCGAAACAAAACCATTGTTAAACCTTTTGGTGTATTCTTCCAATCTTTTTTTTAATGCATAGAATTAAAAAACTGTTGTAATATTACTTCATATGCAGGTTTTTCATACTGATTTTTTCACTTAATGTTAGATTATCAACATTTACACATTATTGCCTCATCTTCATAAATATTCTTTTTAAAGGCCTAGGGGAATTTTCTTTTGATTGGGAATTTTAAAAAGATTGTATTTATTTATTCATGAGAAACACACTGAGAGAGGCAGATAACGTAGGCAGAGGGAGAAGCCAGGCTTCCCGTGTTGGGAGCCCCATGTGGGACTCGATCTGGGGACTCTGGGATCACACCCTGAGCCAAAGGCAGACGCTCAACTGCTGAGCCACCCAGGCATTCCTTGATTGCGTAATTTTGCCAATTTTGTACTAATACATACACAGTATTATAAAGTGTGCATTTAGGAGTATTTTGTTAGCATAGCTTTCTAGAAATGGAATTATAGGATCAAAGCATTCTTCTTTCTTTTAATTTGGAAGAGAGAAAGGTTTATTAGTGATATTCTGACCAGACATGGGACCAGTGAAAAAGTAGCTCAAACACCTAAAAGCAGCTATAATTCAGCTGTAGATATTTTCTGTTATTTTAGAAGATTGCAGTGTTTAAGGGGAGTTGGACAGTTTCTCCTTTTTTTGTTTTTCAGAGAGAGACAGTGCCTACAACACGTGTGCACAAGTATGCACTCTGCTTGCAGCAGAGGTAGAGGAGAAGGGGCAGAGGCAGAGGGAGAGTGAGAGAATCTCAAGCAGTCCCCCTGCCCAGTGTGGAGCCCAATTTGGGGCTGGATCTCACAACCAGGAAATCATGACCTGAGCTGGAATCAAGAGTTGGTTGCTTAACCTGCTGAGCCATGAGGCATCCACTTGAGAGAGAAAGAGAGAGTGAGAGAGGGAGAATGAGCGGAGGCATAGGGAAAGGGAGAAGGAGACTCCCCACTGAGCAGGGAACCTGATGGGGGCTCAATCCGAGGGCCCTGGGATCATGACCTGAGTTTAAGGTTGGCATTCAACTGCTGCCTTTGGTTTTTGCTTTTTTTTCCCCCCTTTTTATTTATTTATTCATGAGAGACACAGAGAGAGAGGGAAAGGCAGAGACACAGGCAGAGGGAGAAGCAGGCTTCCTGCAGGGAGCCAATATGGGACCTGATCCCGAATCTTGGGATCACGCCCTGAGCCGATGGCAGACGCTCAACCGCTGAGCCACCCAGGTGTCCTGGTCTTTGGTTTCAAAGTAATTTTTATTTTCATAAAACTGATAAATTCACATCATTTAAGAAGTCAAATAGTACTATAAGGCTTATGATGAGTAACAGTGGTTCCCTGCCCCATCCTTCCCCATCCTTCCTGAGATTCTTAAAACACTATTTTTTTATTCATAAGTTTTAGGTATTATCTATTGACTTTCTATTATGGAAGAGGAGAATGTAAATAACACTTCCCTGTCACACATATCCCTTTTTCCAGTACCTCTCATATGTATAGGTGTGTTGGCACAACCACATGCTTGTGCACACACACACACACACACACACACACATAAACATGCACATTTCTCTTCCCTCTCTAGTCTCTCAATCTATGTTATATCCTCTTTGTGACTTTCTAAGAAAAGGTGTTTAGAAAGGGAGTTTTTTGAACACTTACCTGTATGAAAATATCTTTATCCTACCTATGCATTTAACTAATGGTTTGGCTGAATTTTGAGATTAAGGTAAATTATTTTTCTCTCAAAATTTGGACTGCATTCCTGAGGTATTCAGTGCTACTGTTAAGAGTCTGATTGGGCAGCCCGGGTGGCTCAGCGGTTTGGTGCAGCCTTCAGCCCAGGGCGTGATCCTGGAGTCCTGGGATCGAGTCCCACGTCCGGCTCCGTGCATGGAGCCTGCTTCTCCCTCTGCCTGTGTCTCTGCCTCTCTCTCTTTCTCTCTGTGTCTCTCATGAATAAATAAAATAAAAAATTCTAGTGATCCTTGCTGTCTATATTTGAATGAAGCATTAAAAGCTACTGTGTGTGTGTGTGTGTGTGTGTGTGTGTGTTTGGGAGCTCTGGGGAGCCTCTTGACAATAAAGCTTCATTGTAGAGTACTGGACGGGACCTGCTGCTTCACTTATGTGAACTTTTAATTAATCCCACTGTTTTCAGTCTCACTACTCATCTTGGACTCAGTAAGAACCTTATTTTTTAAAAAAGATTTTATTTATTTATTTGAGAGAGAGAGCACGTGCACACATAAGCGGGGAAGGGCAGAGGGAAAGAAACAAGCAGATTCCCCACTGAGCAGGGAGCCCGATGGGGCTTGATGTAGGGCTTGATTCCAGGACCCTGAGATCATGACCTGTGCTGAAGGCAGAGGCTTAACTGCGTAACCAACTGAGCCACTCAGGTGCCCTCAAAATTCTTTAGATATTTACTCTGCCTATAGGTGTTTATTTATCTTTCTGTTAGGTCCCTGTGACTTCCGGGGAGTCTGGATGATATCTAGATTTTTGATATTCTTGATCTGTTTGTTCCTGCTTGTTATTAGTCATCCATTGCAGAGTAATAAATCACCCTAAAACCTAATGACTTAAAACAACATTTGTTATCTCACTGTTCTTTGGGTCAGAAATTATGCCGTTTAGCTGGGTTCTCTGCTTTAACATCTTGCTATCAAGGTGTCAACATCTTGCTATCAAGGTGGCTGAAGTTGTCTCAAGGCTCAGCTGGGGAAAGATCTACTTCCAAGTTCATACATGTGCTTTTTTGGCAGGATCCTGTTCCTTGCTGGCTGCTGGCCAAAGGCCACCCTCAGTTCTTTATCACATGAATCTCGCCAGGGCAGCTCACAGCACTGTAGCTTGCTTGATTAGGGTAAGCAGGTAAGAAGAGCCAGGGAGAGAGTGTGAGCAAGATATGTCTTAGTCTTTTATAACAACCTCAAAAGTGACATACCATCATCACTTTTGCCATATGTATTTTTAGAAGCAATTCATAAGTCCAGTTCACACTCAAGGGGAGGGGATTATACAAGACAGTAAATAACAGGAGGCAAGGGTCACCTGGGGACATCTTGAGAAGGCTGCCTACCACTTCCTTCCAGAGAACACTCTTGCTGCAAAGCCTCTGTCTCCCTGGTCATTATTTTTGGGCTTTTCAAACTTTGTGCAGATCACGTGGAGCTCTTGTTAGCATGCAGATTCTGATTCACTAACTCTAGGAAGGGGCTTGAGATTCTGGCTCCGAAGAAATGCTAGTGCTACTGGTCCAGGAGCACACTTTGAATAGTGAGGTAGTAAAAAACCAATATGCTCTTGGCTTAATCTGAAAAAATTATATTTGGCCTCTCTTCTATGACTAAGAGAAAACCAATACATAAAAGATCATTCCTGGTCCAAAAACCTAATTTGTTAGTCACAAATTGTAAAGTTTTTGGACATTCCAATGTATTGCCTTAAAACAATGGAATTCAGACATATGAAAAATCAGAATGTAGTCTATTGGTTATGATATACATGGTAAGGTGTTCTTTTTCCAATTTTCTTTTATATAACTGTATCATGAGGAGGAGGAATGAAGTTTTTAAAAAAGATTTTATTTACTTATTCATGAGAGACACACAAAGAGAGGTAGAGACACAGGCAGAGGGAGAAGCAGGCTCCCTGTGGGGATACCGATGTAGGACTTGATAGATCCCGGGACTCCGGGATCACAACAGGAGCCGAAGGCAGATGCTCAACTGCTAAGCCACCCAGGTGTCCCAGAATTAGTTTTTTATGTGGATTTAGAAGGTAAGAGATGGTCCTGGATATTGACTATGGTTTCAGTGCCCATCCTATTGTTACCTCTTTTAAGACATTTTGTTTTTCCTGCATAATCAGAAGGAAATATCTAAGCCTTAGGAATAAATTTACTTTCTAGAATACAGATAAATAAACCTATAGGTTATTAGTAAAAACTTGCTAGTGGTAAGCATACCAGTTAATGAGAATAGCAGGTTACTCCTAGAATCTGTGGGCAGAAATTCACCCAGACCTGTAGGAAGAACTGAAATCAGACGCCCAGGCAATGTGGGTTTTGCATTTAGAATCTTACCCTGCCATATAACAGCCTGTCATATTATATACATCTTACAGGGCACAAATCCTGCTCACTTTGGAGGTATGGTCAGAAAATCTGGAAAAAGGCAACCACTAGCCTTATACACTCAGGCTCATGGCCCTAGATCCTTGAAATACTGGACTGATCTATTCTCTGGTGGTAGATGCTACTGGCTTTGTAAGCTGTGTTTTTAAACTTGAGTGCATCAGCATCACCTGGAGAATTTGTTAAAACACAAATTGCTGGCATCACCTGCAGAGTTTCTGATTCATTAGGCCTGGGGTGGAGCTCCAGAAATTGCATTCTAACAGGTTCCTAGGTAGGTGCTGCTGCTGCTTATCTAGTAACTATATACACTTTGAGAACTACTGGTCTAGGTTAAAGAGAGACACCTGAGTCTCTAAGTCCCCTCAGAGTGTTGCTCTAATTTGGGAGAGAATTTAGGAGATTGTTCAGTTAATGGGGGTCACACTAGGATAGATTCACTGCTGGGAGGGATTCTCAATTAGATGAGTTTTCAAAAGTAGGAAGATCAGATGGGAAGACAGGTGAGAAAGTCAGCAAGATGTGTCATACCTTTCAGGGATGGTATGCCCTGTTGTTAGGGCTAGGTCTTTGTACTTGAGGTTTTTGTTTTCTTCCCCCCCCCCCCCCCCCAGGGGAAGTATTGTAGTTTTTTCTTTTTTTTTTTTTTTCCAAACTGTGATACAAAATATTGAAGATAACTAAGGATTTCTTTTTTTTTTTTAACGATTTTATTTATTTATTCATGAGAAACACACAGAGAGGCAGAGACATAGATAAGGGGGAGAAGCGGGCTCCCTGCAGGGAGCCCGATGTGGGACTCCATCTCGGAACTCCAGGATCACGCCCTGAGCCAAAGGCAGATGCTCAACCGCTGAGCCACCCAGACGTCCCTAATCAAGCATTTCTTATAGCATTTTAGTTTGTTGAGCAGTCATGCAACTTTTTCTTCTTTATTTCCATTCTTATTTCCCCCTCAAATTTCTGTTTAGTATGTTATTAAATCAATGGAGCACTTAAACTCAACCAGGGTTTTTCCATGTCATATTGTATAGATTGCACTCATTACATGTGGACATAACCTTTCTCCAACTAGATTCTCCTCTGAGGGAGCAGTCTCATTTCAATGCCATAAGATATTATTGACGTTAGACAATGAAGGACTTAGAATAGACAAAAGATTGGATTTGTATTTGAAATGTCATTCTATTGACTTTCAGTTGCACAGAGAATAAACTAAAACAATGGAGTGGAACCATCCTGTGGAGTGGAGGCCTCTCTGTACCCACTTGTTATCTGACTTGTTCCTTTCTCTAGAGTGTCCTTTCTCTTTACGTCAACACTTAGAAGTGCTACCAGGTAAAATGCTTACTCTGAGAAACACATCTTAAATTGCTGACACTGAAGTGTGGTATTCAGATCAAGGTGGACTGTATATGTGTTATTCTTTAAAATTGTACCTTGTTTGAACAATGGTAGCTGCAACAATATATTTCATCTCACATGCTATTCAAAATATAACCATGATGTTCTTCTTATGAAGAGATGAGGTCTATGTGCCCTGTCTTCCAATCTGGGTATGCTTGTAACTCCCTTGCTACAGACAAATAACTCAGTGAACATTGATGTTGCCTGACTTTGGAAGCTTGGTCAGAAAAAATGAGACAACTTCTGCCTAATTCCCTGGAATGCTTGCACTAGAGCCCTGACTTACTCTGTTGTAAGCAGTCTGACTGCCCTAGGCCAACAAGAAGCTGTGAAGGACTCCATCCAGAGTAGCCCATATATAGAGACCTTGTGGAGAAGCTCTGCAACCACAGAAGAGAGAGAAGGGCTGGGCTAGCCCCAGCTGCTCCAGCCCCTTGCTCTTCTGGTTCTGTACAATGTCTGGATTGCCAGCATTGAGACTCTGAGCCAGAAATGCCCAACCAGGGGCTCTCCAAATTCCTGACTCATAGAAACCATCAGAGATAATAACATGATTGCTGCTATTTTATTTATTTTATTTTATTTTATTTTATTAAAGATTTTATTTTTTAACAGTCTCTACACCCAACGAGGAGCTCAAACTCACAACCCTGAGATCAAGAGTCAGATGCTTCAAGGATGGAGAGTGCCAGACACCCCATAATTGCTGCTATTTTAAATCACTAAGTTTGGGTGGCTCTGTGGGTTAAGCATTTGCCTTTGGCTAAGGTCATGATCCCAAGGTCTGGGATGGAGCCGCACTGGGCTCTCTGCTCTGTGAGCAGCCTGCTTCTCCCTCTCCCTCTGCCCGCAGCTCCCTCTGTTTGTGGTCTGTCAAATAAATAAAATCTAAAAAAAAAAAAAAAAAAAAAAACCACTAGGTTTTCGGGTAATCTGTTACACTGCAGTAGTAACTGGAATATTCCCTATAATAGGTGAGAAGAGTTAAAGCAGTTGTTCCAAACAAGGTTTCTTTAGTTATAAGAGAAACTGGCCAATAGAAGCAAAATTGATGAGGTAAATATCCAGGTTAAGAAGTTAGAAAAATCAAATTAAAAGTGAATGTAAGAAGGGAGATAAAGAGGAGAAATTTGTGAAGTTGAAAACAAAAATGAATCAATAAAGGCAAAAATTAAATCTTTGGAGAAGCTAATAGATACATCTCTAATAGGACTGATTGAAGAAAAAACTGCAAATAAAATTAAGCATGAGAAACTATAGAATTGATAGAGATTAAAGAGTAAGAGAATATGAAAAATTTTGTTTCAATAAATTTGAAAACTTATACAACATGGACAGACTCCTAGAATGGTGTTATCATACTGACTCAGAAAGAGGAAGAGAGGCTCTGTAAATTTGTAATGACCAATATGGTTACTGTTAGTTACCAGTGACTTTTGACACTTGAAACATGGCTAGTGTAACCAAGGGGCTAAATTTAAATTTTGTCTAATTAAAAAAATTTTATTTGAGAGAGAGAGTGTGAGCAGGGGAAGAGCAGAGGGAGAGGGACAAGCAGACTACATGTTGAGTGCAGAGCTCAATGCAGGGAATGATCCCACAACCCCGAGACCTGACCTGAAATCATGAGTTGGCTGTTGGACCGACTGAGCCATTCAGGCGCTCCAATTTTATCTAATTTTTTAAAAAAATTATCTAATTTTGAATAATTAAAATTTAAAAACTGGAACAGTGTAAAGATATTTTTCTGTTAAATAAAGTTGACTCTATTGCTAGGACTATATTTCACTTTAACCACTGCATCTTGTAAGATATTATTATTGTATTACAGTGTGTGTTGGATGCAGCATTCTTGCTATTATTGCACACAAACACATCACTGATCTTGTTATTTTTTTCTATGCACACATATAATATTATTTATTTGAATATTTTATGGAGACATAAAATAAGACTACGATTTACCTTGTGATACATGTGTAAGTCATATTTGAATGTTTATTATTTAGTTATAATTAAATTATTTTTAAAGATTTGTTTATTTAAGGTGCGGGGAGGGGCAGAGGGAGAGGGAAAAAGAAACTCCAAGCAGACTCCATGCTGAGTTCAGAGCCTGATGTGGGGCTCAATCTCACCACCCTGAGGCCATAACCTAAGCTGAAATCAAGAGTCAGGCTTAAACTGACTGTGCCACCCAGGTGTCCCAATTATTTTTCTAGTTTAAAAATAAGTATAGATAGATTTTTGAATTTACAGTAAAGGCATACTTTGATGCAGATTTGAGAGATGATATAGAAGTTAGTACTTTGACTAGAACAGTAAAGGAAAAAAAGAGCCTGGAAGAAAGTACATCACAATATCCTGATGCCTGGCAATTTCAATTTGCTGTAGCAGAAGAAACCCCCAAAGACTTTGACTTGTGATGCTGCTACTCTGTAACATCTATGCTGTGTATTCTTGTGCTTTAAACATTTCTGTTTTCATTTCTCGTAGGTAAATATGGATAAATATATCCCACAAAAAAGTCCTTTGTCGTCTTCAATCATTATAAGTATAAATCAAAACTTTTGAGAACTCCTGAACCAGGGCATAGAGAAGACAGAGAGAAATGTTATTATGGTATTGGGAAGCAGCAATATTCATTAGAATATTTTATTTGTTTATTTATTTATTTATTTATTTAAAAATATATAAGGATTTTATTTATTCATGAGAGACACACAGAGAGAGGCAGAGGGAGAAGCAGGCTTCATGCAGGGAGCCCGACGTGGGACTCGATCCCATGACTCCAGGATCATGCCCTGGGTGGAAGGCAGGCGCCAAACCTCTGAGCCACCCAGGGATCTCCATTAGAATATTTTAAAATGAGGGATGACCTTGAACATTTTTAACTGGAGTTAACTAAAAAAAAAAATCCATCCTTTTCCCCAATACCTCTTTTTCATCAGGGTCCTCATATTGCAGTACCTCACATGGTCCAATAAAATAGATTTCGGGACTAGAAGATTCTAATATTCAGGCTCTTTATCCACATCCAGATTGACTTATCCTGTGTTCAGTTTTCTGGGGTCCTGCTGTTAGTGGAATATAAGGATTCATAAGGAAGCTCTCACAGGAAATACTTTGCTTTTTTAAAAAAGATTTTATTTTTTAAGTAATCTCTTCATCCAACACGGGGCCTGAACTTAAAACCTCGAGATCAAGAGTTGTATGCTTCACCAACTGCACCAGTGAGGCGTCCCCTAATTTGCATTTTTAACAGATGACTTTTGAAGACAGTCACTTCATTCAGCAGAGTTATTTTGGTCAGAGGAATGAAGAAGGTGGGGTAGGTAGAAATCCACTATGAATAGCCCGAGAATCCCTACAGACTGAGCCATAAACTTCACAGGGTTAATACATAAAGTTCCTTGGAATGACAGCAGCAAAAGGCAATTTCCACTGCAGCTACAGCACTCTGGGGACTGTCCAACTCAGATGCTGCTCAGCATCCTCCTCTGACACTGATGAACCTGACGTTTCCAGTGGCCAGTGGTGTGGCTGGTGACTGACCTGGGTTATAGTTTTATCACCTCTGATATCCACAATGACTCACAGGTAGGAGGTGGCCTTTTGAAAACACAGGGCTCATGGACATAGATTTTATGTCATTTGAATTTAAGATGCTTACGGACATTATTTTCAATTCCATTCTTCTCTTTTTCAAATTTAAATGATAGTATCCCCTCTCTCTCTTTTAAAATAGGCTTTATTTTGGGGCACCTGAGTGGATCAGCTCAGGTTATGGTCTTGGGATCCTGGAATTGAGCCCCACATGGGACTCTCTGCTCAGCAGGCTTTCTGCTTTTCCCTCTCTCTCTCTTGCTCTTTTTCAAATAAATAAATAAAATCTTAAGAAAAATAGGCTTTATTTTTTAGAGTAGTTTTACATTCACAGAAAAATTAAATGAAGTACAGAGAGCTCCCGTATACATTCTGTCCCCATGAACACACACAGTCTCCCCCACTGGCAATATCTCACACCACAGGGGTACATGTGTTACCACTGATGAACCTATATGGACACATCATAAGTATCCAAAGTCTGTAGTTTATATCAGTGTTTACTTTTAGTTGTACATTTGACATGTATCCACCATCATAGTATCATACAGAACAGT
Organism: Canis lupus familiaris; assembly: GCF_011100685.1. Taxonomy (NCBI): domain Eukaryota; kingdom Metazoa; phylum Chordata; class Mammalia; order Carnivora; family Canidae; genus Canis; species Canis lupus. The sequence goes on along the minus strand of NC_049244.1, from coordinate 20,130,167 downwards.
TTCACTGCCCTAAAAAATCATCTGTGTTCTGCCTTTTCATCCCTCTGCCTTCCCAACCCCTGACAATCAGTGATATTTTTACTCTCTCCATAGCTTTGCCTTTTCCAGAATGTCATACAGTCGGAACCATACAGTATGTAGCCTTTTCAGAGAGGTATCCTCTTTTATGATTTCTTTTCTTCCTTCTAGACTGCTCATACTGGCCTCAGAAACAGATGGTGGTTGATAAATAAAATGGAAAAGAAAGCTACAAAGTGTAGCCTAGGGAACTCTTGCATCAGCATCACATAGAGTGATAAAGCCCTGAGTTAGGGAAGAAGAGAGACCACTGTGGTTAGAGAACAATGTTTAGAGGATGGCAGGCAAGCCTTGGAAAGAGAATCAGGGCCTACAGTTTGTGCTGGGCTTTGCAGGTCAGGCTAAGGCATTGGAGTTTCCTCAAAGTGCGATAGGATGCTATTTAGAGGGTTTTAAGCAGAGTAATATGATCTCATTTACATTTAGAAAATGACAGACTGAGAAGTGACTGTAGGTGGACACAGGAAACAGTCTCTCTCCCCAGTTAGGGGGTATTACAATACCCCAGGCCAGAGATGATGATTGTTGGTCTAGACTGATAGCAATGCTGATGGAGAGAAGCATAGAAACTGAAGAAATTATGAAGGTAGCACAGCTCAGATTTGTTAATAGATTGAATAGGGTATAAAAGGCAGAGTGAGACACACACAGAGGACAGAAGAAATGCAATTTGTTGGTTTCAGGAATTGGCAGATTTACCAAAATAGTAAAGATTGAGATGGACAAGGAAAAGGTGTGTGTGTGTGTGTGTGTGTGTGTGTGTGTAAAATGGATTGGGGGAAGAAGGAGTGTGGCACATGTAAAAATGTTTCACACATTACATTTCCCCCAACATTTTATACCGAACGTTTTCAAAGAGAAAATTGGAAAATAATTTTAGGAATACCCATTTATATTATCTACAACTAACATCTTAGTCTACTTGTATCCGCTGGTTTATCCATACCGCCATCCATCAGCCCATCTTATTCTGTAATACGATTGCAGACATCCATGCGCTTCGCTCTGCATACCTCAGCATACATGTCATTTAGTTGCAGTTTTTTCTTTTGATGTAGAATTTATACGCAAGGTGAGATGCGCACACCTTGTGTGCATTCACTGGGTTCTGACACATGTATACACCTGTCACACCTTTAGGATGGGCTGCCAAGGTGTGGGTACGTGGAGCTCAGGGAGGTCTCGGCTTGGAGTGCGGGGAGAACACAGGTCTCCTTAAGCTGGGAGACTGGCTGAACCGACCCAGGGGGCGCAGGGTGCAGAGATGTGGCTCTACCCGGGGTCCAGCGTCCGACCGTCCGGCGGGGGCGGGGGGCGGCACTGCGGGGGGAGGGGGGGGGGGGGGGGGGGGGGGGGGGGCGGCCCCAGCCCGGGGGTCCCAAACGCCGGTGTGTCGGGAGCCCCGGGGCGGTCCTTGGTCACCACCCGAGGTGGCTGAGGTGTCACGGGGCGGAGGGTGGAGAGGGCCGCGGAGGGAAGGTCAACGCGGGGGGAGGCGGGCGCGGGGAAGCGAGGCGGCGGCGACGGGCGCGGCGGCGGCGGCGGCGGCGGCGGAGGGGGCGGAGTCGCCGCAGCGGCCGGCCGCGGGCGGGCGGAGGGAGGGGGTGTGTGCGCGGGTCACATGGTCGCAGCTGCCCTCCCCGTCAGCCGCCCTCGCCGCCGCGGTGCGCTGGCTGCAGGAAGCCGCCGCGCCGCCGCTTTTGTTGTCAGGGACTCCGCGAGGAGCGCCGCTCGCCGCCGCCGCCGCCGCCGCCGCCCTCTCCCCTGCAGCCCGCTCTCCGGCCGCGGGGCTCGGCTCCCGGGCGCCCCGCCCGCCCTGCCCATGAGGGGGCCCCGCGACCCCCGCCGCCTCCAGCCCGGGGTGGCGCGGCGCTGAGGCGGGGGCGGCGCTGCCACCGCCACCTCTGCGGGAAGCGGGCCGCCTGGTCCCCTCCCGGAGGGCACCATGGAGGTGAATGCGGGTAAGAGCCGCGCCGCGGGGGGGGCGCAGGGGGCGCCCGGATGCCGCTGGGGCACCGGGAGGCGGCGGCGGGGGGAGACCCCAGGGCTGGGGGGCGGGGGGGCTGCCGCGCGCGGCGGGTCGGCTCGGGCTCGGTTCCCGCTCGGCTCCCGCTCGGCTCCCGCTCGGCTCCCGCTCGGCTCCCGCGTCGCCCCCGGGGCCGCTCCTCTGCCGCCCTCCCGGCTCCCCGCGACGCCGCAGCGCGGCCCGGCGGCGCCGGCCCGGCCCCCCCCTCACATGGCCGGGCCGCGCGAGCCACGTGCGCGCTGTGTTTACGTTCGGCGGCGCGCGGGCGCCGGTTGGCTGGGCGGGCGCGTGACGCGGCATTACATAATGGGCGCTGAGGCGGCGGCGGCGGGCGGGGACACGTGAGGCCGCTCGGCTCGGTGACCCACATTCCCCGGGGCCGCAGGGACACGTGGGGGCGGGTGCGCGCGCGCGCCGGCGGGGAGCGCCGCAGCCTCCCGGGAGGCCCCGCCCCTTTGGAACCCTCCGGGCTGTGACGTGGCCGCGATTCCCTCCTCCCCCGCGGGGTTGCTCACTGCGGAGGAGGCCGCGCGTGCGCGTGCGCGTCGGTGAACCCCGAGCCCGGGCGGTCCCCGGGCGGGCGCGGACGCCGCAGTGGGGAGGTGACCTGGCCGCGCGCAGCCGGGGCCGGCGGGCCGCGCCGAAGAAGAGGTGCGGGGCCGGGGTGCGCCGCAGGCCGAGAAGGCTTCCTCGGGGGAAGGCTCGGTGCTTCCCCAACGCGGGGCCTCTGGAGGGAGCCGTGAGGCGCCTGGGTCCCCAGCAGCGCCTGGTAGCTGGGACGGAACCCGCCCTTTTTATGATGCGGCTTCGCTCTGTCCGGGAAAGGTGGTTGCCGTAGGACGTGACCTATCCAGCACACCTTGAGGCATAAAAACGGCTCGAAAATCCCCTCGGGCTGGGAGCCTGGAGGTCTCACCGCGAGCCAGTCATTCGGCTCACGTAGGGTCGGGATGACTCAGGTGATCCTAAGTGACCCTGAGACTATGAACGCGTGCGTGGGCATTGTTTCTGTCAACAGATTTTCAAAAACCCGTTGACTGCCGACCTTTCCTGAGCCTGACCAACAGAATTTGGCTTCATCAGTTATTTTACTTAACATTTCCTATTGCAATGTCTCAACAATACCGTGCTCCCTTCTCGCCTTTTGTCTGCCCTCAATGATGATCCTTACACTTGAGGCCACTGAGGTTACAGAAGAAGTCAGTTGATATATTTTTAAAGTTATTATACGCACTTTTTACAAACCAGGCCTTGAAAACGAGTGTGAGTTTTCCACCAATAATAAAAATAAAGACATTTTATAACTGTGTTTTAATTGCCTCTGGGTCTGCTTAGCCTTTGAGGGTATTTTCAAAAATTGGGTAATTCTGTCGTGGAATTAAACTTGGGCTTGATAAGAATTTAGAGAGTATGAGGTTCAGTCTTTTTCAACCTAGCCTTTAGAGTGAATGAATTCCAGTTTTGCAGCCTTGTAAGGTGGGCAAGCCCCAGAGGCTAGGAAGTTTTTGTCTGATTTGAACCTTCGTGGAACACTATCACTGATTTTAATCTTGCCTTTTGGAACTACGGATAATAAAACTCCCTTTGGATGACTGTTGAACATACCGCCCTAGTTCTTCCATTTTCGATTCTCATTACTTGGTCTTTGCTCACTGTTGTTTCAATCATCATTCCTGTTGCCCTTTGGGCTGTAGCACCCAGAAGTGAACAGGCTTCTGCGGAAATGATTGGACAGTTACCAAGTTGCAAGTTTTGGATTCTGCTGCAAATCTCTGGCAGGCTGAGCTTTTGTGGCTTATTGGCTTTGCTGACTCACAGTAACCTTGCAATCGAGTAGGACCTTTTCATGTGCATTTTTTTTTTTTTTTAGAGATTTTATTTATTTATTCATGAGAGACAGAGAGAGAGAGAGAGGCAGAGACACAGGCAGAGGGAGAAGCAGGCTCCATGCAGGGAGCCGGACATGTGGGACTCGATCCTGGGTCTCCAGGATCACGCCCTGGGCTGAAGGCAGTGCCAAAATGCTGAGCCACCCAGGCTGCCCATCATGTGGACTATTTTGAAGCTAGGTTTCATCCATTGTGCAGATAATTGTTTGACCTGAAGTGCAGGAATTTGCAATTATCTTTCTTAATTTTTTCTAGTTCCTTTTGTCTCCATGTTCAGCCTGTCTTAAGCTGTCACCTAGTATATTAACAATTTCTGCCATTTATCTATTAGAGGGAGTATTGATAAGCATTCCCTTTAACTTCCTTCAAATTGTAAATGTTGACTAGGGTGGGGCCAGACTCACTGCTGTGTGGCACACCTTTGACCCATCCTTTTGGTCCATACCATTGTATCCGTACAATACACATTCAGCAAGTGACCATTTCATCTGTCATAACATACTGTCTTTACCTTAATCATGACTAATGCAGGTGTGAAATAGTATAGTGGCAGAATTGACTGTATATATTTGTGTCATAGATTTTGAGTGAATATATGAGGTTCTTTAAAGTAAAGCTTATTGCACAAACTTCATACCCATAGCCGTGATTCACATTTAAAAAGATCAGGAAAACATTCCCACACAGTTCATACAAACCTGTATTTCTCCTAACTTGAAAAAAAAAAAAAAGTCAGAAAATGGTAACAGTAAAGAAATCAGTTGGAGAGAGAAACAGTAAGATCAAAGGAAGACTTAGAAGTGAAGTAGCAAGTTGCTTGACTAGTCCACAGAGTTAAAGAGATTCAGAAGGTGGTGTGGAAATAACCTAGAGAAAGCACTGTTCCATATGACACACTCAAAGGAAGGAGGAAAGGGTAGGGAAGGTTAGTTTGGTTTGAACTCTTCAGTCTGATGGCCGAATAATAGTCAGCAGTATCTGTTGAGTACTGTGTGTCAGGCCCTTTACATGTGTCACTACTTTTGACACCACACATGAAATTCTTTGAAGGAAGATATTGTTGTTATCATTTGAAGATGAAGAGTTCAGTAGATTGAAGTTTATTAATTTATCCAGGCAAGTGGTGGAGCCAGATTTTAAATCCACAGTCTACTTGGGGAGCACAAGCTACTATGCTGTATTAGATTTAAGCCCACAGAATATTTGACAGTATATGCACATCTTGGTGGTCCTGTCTTCTTGGCAATGAAAGAAATAACTGTGTGGATCCACTTGGCTTGCAGTGGTCAGGGTCACAGCTGATGAAAACAGGCAGGTGTCAGTAGAGCCTCCTAATCTCATCATTTCTCTCTTTTAATCTTGTTGCTAGTCAGTCTCTTTTCCCCAGACACTAGATTACACTTGTGTCTCCCCTCACCCCCTGGCAATTTACATGGAGACAAAAAAAACCACTTTTGCAGAGTAAGACCAATTTGTCACCCCATTTTTGGTTTTCTTAAATCTTTTACATGGTATATCATTTAATAATTTGCATGTTTTTCAAGACCCCACTTATTGTCACCTTGGCTGTATTTGCCCCTTTTGATCTTTGCCCTCTGTGGTGCTCTTGTGTGATTCTCAGCACTTCACAGTAATTTGTATGAAACAGTGCTCACATGGCACTGGAATGAATGGTTAACACAGCTGTTTCCTCAGTTGGTCTACAAGGCTTTTTAGGGAAGGTACCATGCTGCTGTTCTCTGGAACCCTGATACTCAGGCCATAGTTGGAAGGATGGTGAGTCAATTAGAGCTATCCTACCATCCTGTGAGTAGAAATTATTAGTAACCTACTTTTAAAATGAAAACTAAAGCTTCTTGATGGTAAAAATATTTCGTTCTAAGTCACGAGGCACAGTCATGAGTTGAACTCAGGCATACTTTCCAGGATGGCGGGCCGTGGGAGTGGGAGGGAAACTTTTGGTGATGGGCAAGCCTAGAATTGGGGTAAGAAAACCCCAATACCTGGTGAACAGCAAGTGCTTCCCAGCAATATAAAATTAGATACTGACTTTTGGCTTGTCTGAAGTTGACCACTGGGTAAGCCCTAGCCTGGGAACCTGGCCCAACTCCAGGGATTTTTTTCCAACTAAAAATAGAGAAGACTGCTTCAGCTAATTTTAGCTTGAGGCATCTAAGAAGTACATTCTGCTTGTTTCTGGAAATGTTGGGACTTGCTGGTTTGGGCATTTTACCTTTCTTGCTTTATCATCAAAAACCATGTTTGTAAAAAGGACTTTAATAGTCCCCTTTTATGAACACCACTTCATTTCAATCTTGTAGTAACTCTGGTAGATATTCCCATTTTATAGAAGGTGACTCAGTTTTAGATTAAAAGTGATTTGCTTGCCCAGGTTTTCACAGTAAGAAATAATAATCTGTACTCTGGCCTTGGCCTTCAATCCTGGCCCTGCCACTTAGTAGCAGTGTTTATGTTAAACCTCTCTGAGCTCTGAAATGGGATAATGGAAACTAATGCTTGTGAGGTCAAAATGTGATATGAAATTATGTTATTTTATTCTTGCTATTCAGTAGGTATTTGTAGTTTTCACTTCCCTTTCTTCAGTGGGTGGAGGAACTATTGATGTACTCCTAACTTTCTAGGAAATTAAAATGTAACCCATGTGGGTTACTAACCATCAGTTCAGTAGATTGGTGTCTGGTAGCAAGAATGAATGCTAAGACAACTAAATCAGTTTTTGATTTAGCTAGGAGAATGTAGCTGCTTCTAGAAGGGTCACCTCTGATACCATGGTGCCTGGCACAAGTGCTTGTTGAAAAGGATTGTTAAAGTCCCTAAAGATAGGAATTGGATATTAACTGGCTTGATAGTAGCTCAGTAATTTTTCTTAATTTTGATTTTGGAGGTTTTGAAAGTAAGGTGCATTTTGGGTAGTTAATAGCAAACACCTTCTGTTGCCCAGTCAGTGGGCAACAGTTATTAAGCAGTTTTAATTAAGCCATTGGGATAGCTCTGATTTCTGCAAGTTTATTTCTAAGGTGAGGTAGTCAGAAGACCTTGTGAGCATAAATGGCTCACTCAAATGCTGGCCCTAAGAAAGTCTTACTTTAGAAAACCATCTTACTTGAGAAAGAAAACCATCACTTTCTCATGTTTTACCATCTTGAGACGTAAGAAGTAAATTTACTACCTAGAGTGGTAGTACTTTAAGTAAGATAAGTAGCTGTGAGTTTGGGAGTATACTGAAGACTAAGGATAATGTTTTCCTTTGCATTCTATTCTGAGTGTGTAGACACGTGAAAAAAGTAGTAGTTTAGTTGTTTGCTAACACCTGGAATTTCTAATGTGAACTTCAGATCTCTAAAATTTTATGAAAACAGATGGCACAGTGGTTTACCCAGTAACATGACATTTGTTAGCCTTCCAAGTTAAAATTGTTTCTCTCTGGATTCATAGAGTATTTAGGGTATTCAGGGAGTTACGTCATTGAAAACATCTACTTTTAAAACTATGAACCAATTTGTGCTTGAATTCAGTGATTGTAGCTATTCTTAAACTTCAACGTGCAAAGAATTACCTGGGGAACTTCTTAAAAATGCTCATTCCTGAGGGGCCTACTCTGGGCAAGGCCTTGGAAACATGTATTTTGAAAAAAATACCAGGTGGTTCTCATGATACACTTTTTATGTAATTTGTCTGGATGAAGAGAATAAACTCAGTAAGTTTTTCCTCCTTATGTTTGGAGTTTCAGGAGCTTTCAAAATCAGCAGTAGGTGACATTTCTATTATTAAAATTACGCTTGGTTGCTGGGGTGCCTGGGTGGCTCAGTTGGTTGAACATTTGCCTTTGGCTCAGTTAGTGATCTGGAGTCCTGGGATAGAGTGCTGCCTTGAGCTCCCTGCTTGGTGGGGAGTCTGCTTCTCCCTTTCCCTCTCCCCTCCTCATGCTCTCACTGTCTCTGCCTCTCTGTCAAGTTAATTAAAATCTTAAAAAAAAAATTACTCTTGGTCACATTTCTTCCTTTGAGCACAGATAAAGACATTGGCTTGTGACAGCCCTACTTTTACTGTGTAACTACTTTATTGCGTATTAGTATCTCTAAGAGGTTGATTAAAATTTCTGGTTCAGTAGATGTGGAGTGTGGCCTGAAATGTTTCTAACAGATTTGCAGGTGATGCTGAAGCCCTTGATTGATATAGGGATCACACTTTGAGAATTATTGGTTTATAGATGGGGAGTACCTTGTAGGTCTGATATTAATCATAAAGCTCTGGTTTCACTCTGGGAAGATGATAAGCACATGGCAGGAGAACATTTGGGAAGTGGATTAGTCTAGGAAGACCAGAATCACACCTCCAACTTCAAGACTGATAGTAGGCGTATGCTTAATGAATGGAAAAGTGGATGGAATTCTCCATGTTACTTATATTTCTTGTCTTTAAAATTCAAGTACATTTAGTTTGCATTTATGCATATTAAATTTATGTTTGATAAACACTATTGTGTTTTTCTTGGCATAGTAGGAGCTGTTTTAACTTCTCTTTTGGGTTGTGACCAAAATCCCTAAGAATTATGGTTTTACTTGACTGCTTAGGAACTTTCCATTCTGGTTATGTATAATTGGTACTTAAATACCTATCTGGTACCCTATTTCAACACAACAGACTAAAGTGACCTAAAATTTCCCTGCCCATTTTTTTCTTTGTGAGTGGAAGTATCTTTCTATTCTTTGGAATTGTTTTGGCCTCAGCGTTTTGCTCCATCTGTGTGTGTTCTAAAATGTAGTTTTTACCAACGAAAAGATTGGGGAATCATTTCTCATTAGCAGAGAAGGTTATTTCAGAAGGAATGCTTAAATTGCAGTTGTTATTTAGGGAATGTGCAGAAGTCTCCACTTAATACTCTGTATAGTTATCAGAAATATCAGAAATGTCCTGTTTTGCCTGTGACTACCTAGTACTGTTTTTTTTTTTTAATTATTTATTTATTTATTCATGAGAGACAGAGAAGCAGAGACACAGGCAGAGGGAGAAGCAGGCTCCATGCAGGGAGTCTGATGTGGGACTTGATCCCGGGTCTCCAGGATCAGGCCTTGGGCTGAAGCAGGCACTAAACCACTGAGCCACCCAGGGATCCCCTTCCTAGTACTGTTTTATGCTACTTGGGATCTGTCCTTGTTATAAATGTGGGCTTCACAAAGGCGAGAATTAGGTCTTAAAAATATTTATGGTAGGCTTATTACCTGTAAAGCATGCATAGAGAATTAAGAGACACCGTGCACTGAGGTGTGTATGGTCTACTGGAGAAAGAGATGGGAGACAGTAAACAGTATGTTTAAATAAGATTTCAGAACAGAGATAGAAGAGAGGTAATTTTACCTTTATATCTTATGCACATCGAAAAAGCCCTTTAAGCGTTTGTTGATGATAGAGGAAAGAGGAAAGGAAACCACAGTAGAAAAGATGAGAATTAGTTGTTTGGCCTGGGATTTGGAAAAATAATATAGTTGCCTATGAGATTACCCTTGCAGCGTTTTATGTCTTTGAGAGAAGATGTTTGAAATTATACCCCAAGAATAATTTTAAATACTGTTTCTTAACCTGAGAAGTTTACAGTCTCTAGGAGGCCAAGACCAGTTTTCACAGAGGTTGTGGAGGTTATATTGGTGAAGTTGTGAATAGTATTTTAAGAGTAGCTCTGTGGAGAATTAGTGTCAGCCTTAATGTTATTCTCTTATAGCATGCATTCTTTCAGCCTCTTTTAACATTTACTGTAAATAGCAAGTGAGAAGAACAGGTGGTGAGTCTGGATTCCTTAAGAGCTGTTTACAGATAAGTGTGTCTGCAAGTCCAGTGGCAGAAGCAGGTGGAGAAGGGGGAGTATGGAACTGGTGATTAGTGAATAGTCATTGAAGTTTTCAGGGATCAAAACAGAAAGATTCTGGGAGCATTAGCTATGAAACATTCCCCATTTGACATAAATTATCTGGAGTTCCAAATGTTATATCTGTTCTTGATTAACCCATGTTTTAGCCAGGTGCTGGGGGAGGCAAATGAACCCATTGTTTCTAAGATTGTGTTATATAAAGGTATAATGAAAGAGACAGAGAGGACCAGAATCAGACTTCTTCGTGACCAAAACAGTTTACTCTAAGCTACTTAGTCAGGAAGATTTTTCATTCTTTATAGGAAAAAACAAAAAACAAAACCTGGAAAATGAAAAGCTTTAGGTTTGGATCTTTGTGTGCTCAGAATAATTAAGCCAGTGAGAGCTTCTCATTCTTTGAATCAGTGGAAATTATATGTGCTTCAAACTCTATGAAAGCAGGAAAAATAGGAAATAAGGAAATAAGTTACTTTCTCCTTTTAGGGTAAGTGGATATTTAGTCAGCAGTCTGTTTCTAAAGTTAGTGACTTTACTATTCAGATTTGGAAAAACAGAAAACATATATTGTCATGTATCTAATTATCTGAATTTTCGCCTCTTTTCTAGGGGGTGTGATCGCCTATATCAGTTCTTCCAGCTCAGCCTCTAGCCCTGCCTCTTGTCACAGTGAAGGTTCTGAGAACAGTTTCCAATCCTCCTCCTCCTCTGTTCCATCTTCTCCAAATAGCTCTAATTCTGATAACAATGGTAATCCCAAAAATGGAGATCTCTCCAATATTGAAGGCATCCTGAAGAATGATCGAATAGATTGTTCTATGAAAACAAGCAAATCGAGTGCACCTGGGATGACAAAGAGTCATAGTGGAGTGACAAGTAAGTTACTTTAGTTTTCGAAGGTTGGTGCCATTAATTACAGGTGGGGTTTGTTTTATCAGTTTTTCATTTGAGTGTCATTTCACCCCCTTTTGGATGACTATAGTTTAGTAGTTAGTAGGTAAGAAATCAGTGATAATTTTAAAAGTTACAGCCTAGGGGTTGTCATAATTGGTTCTTGCCACAGAGCAAGATATGTGATTATACACTCTGCCTGACTGTGTGTCCTCTGGGGTATCCCCTTTACCACATTTTCACAGTTGTCTTTCTTCTGAACTCTTAGTACTGAATTTGGTTTCTAGAACAGAGTACTTGTGGGAAGGGGTTTGCTTTCATGAAGTTGGAGTTAGGAACGTTTGGGATTTAGAAAACAAAGCAGCCTTGGGATAACTGAGTGGCGGAATTTGGAGTCCTGAGTGAATGTGGAGGTAAGAGTGGCTGCTACAGAGGAGGATTGGTGCCTATAGGTGAATTGAACTGAGTATCATACAGCAAGCAGCATGTGGCCACATCTGTTCACACCTCTGTTGATTGCCTCTTTTGTTTGACTTTTTAATTCTTACCAAGGAGAATTGTTTTTAATTCTGGTTGTGGGACACCTGGGTGGCTCAACGGTTGAGTGTCTGCTTTTGGCTCAGGGCATGATCCTGGGGTCCAGGATCGAGTCCTGTATCGGGCTTCTTGTGGGGAGCTTGCTTCTCCCTCTGCCTGTGTCTCTGCCTCTCTCTCTCTCTCTCTCTCTCTCTCTCTCTCTGTGTCTCTCATGAATAAATAAATAAAATCTTTAAAAAAAATAATTCTGGTTGCATATATGGTATAAAGTAACTCTAGATTTAAAAAATTTCAGAGTATGTTCAAAATCATCAGGAAAGGGAAAAAAACTCGCTCTCAGAAATATTTTTGGCAGCCCCATAAACTGTGTTTAAAAGAAAACTAAGGGATGTCTGGGTGGCTCAGTGGTTGAATATTTGCCTTTGGCTCAGGGCGTGATCCTGGAGTCCTGGGATCGAGTCCCGCATCAAGCTCCCTGCATGGAGGCTGCTTCTCCCTCTGCCTGTGTCTCTGCCTCTCTCTGTGTTTCTTATGAATAAATGAATAAAATATTAAAAAAAAAAAGAAAACTAAGATTTCTTTTGATAACTTGATGTAAAGATTTTTCTTTCTTTTGCATTATAAGATAGATTTGAATTTTTTGAAAGTACTTCAAGTTGAATAAAATAAATTGGAATCAGTTGGAGAGAAAAGCAACAGTTGAAGTCTTTCTTCCAGCTTTATACTTTTGTGTCTGTTTGTGTCTTAGAATTTAGTGGCATGGTTCTACTGTGTAAAGTCTGTGGGGATGTGGCGTCAGGATTCCACTATGGAGTTCATGCTTGTGAAGGCTGTAAGGTAAGCTATTGATTCTGGGATTAAAGAAATTGGAGTTAGGCTTGCCAATTTCCACAAATGATAACTTGGGAGGATAAGAGAAATCAGAAGCTACTCTTAAAGTTTTAAACATTTTATATAGCATATAAAGATCACTTATTTTGAAAAATATATTTTTAATTTAGTGAAAATATTTCTCTTTTCTTTAAGATTTTGATCAGAATAAACTTGCTTTCTCACTCAAAATGATGGTATGAAACCAAGTGCCCAAATGCTTATTTATTAATGCATCTGGCACTGTTCCAGGTGGTGGGGAAATAGGAAGCGAGACAGGCAAGGCACTGCTGCCTTATTGGAACTTAGTTTAAACCAAACTTTGAATAAGTCGCTTCAGATATGTTGACATTCTGATATGTCAGATATTAGGAGTTGGGAATAATTCCTGTATACTTGTGAAAATGTAGCATCTTTAGAAGTAATGCCAAGTGAGTAGAAGAATCTTGAATATAAATTGAATACTTGGGGAACCTCATTTTATTTTTTAGGTTAGTTGAATATTTCTTGGTTAGAGGGTCAGCTAATTCCAAGTGAGATAGTGTATATCTCCACTTATATCTAGGAAATCTCCCTTTCTTTAAAGAATCTGGCACAATTATTTCTCCTGAGTATCAAAATTAATATGGCCAAGATACTTGCTCTTGGTGTTTTCTGACTGAAAGCCAGGAACAAGAATCCAGTTTGGCAAGATATGATAGGTGAGCAAGATAATGAATATACATGATGGAAGAAGAAATATTTTCTAGGGTAGCTCTGAATAAATTGTGCATTTGGTAGCTCTAATGACTGGGTCACTTCACAAGACTAGTCTGTATTTAATATAGAAGTAGCACTTTTCCACTGTTTTAAAAATGCTATAAATGCTGTTTTACTATCTCCTCCTCCTCCTCCTCCTCCTCTTCTTCTTCTTTAATTTTTTTCTTTTTTTTTCTTCTTTTTTAAAATGTGAAGTAATTGTATAGTAGACATTATTCTCACTTTATTGCCAAAGAAACAAAAACACAAGTGTATGAGCCTGTGTATCCTTGATAAATACACATAATTGTTCTGTACCCTCCTAGAGATAAGTCTAATTCAGATATTGTAGTGTCCAAGTATAATATTGCAGTAATAAAATTTAAAAATGTTGTATTTCAAAACTACATAGATTTGTGAAATGTGTGGTTAGTTATGATACTCAGGGAAACTGCAATTTAAAATTTTGGTAACTGTTCTTGACTTTACTGTTTTTCCTGGGACCATGAAGCTGGAGCTCTGTAAAGAAAGACTTTCACAGAGCATGAACTTAAATTGTTTGTGTAGTAAAGGCAGTTATTTGTATCCATCTATCTGGGAACGGTCTTCCCTTGGATTAGTAGCTGGTCTGTGGGTGTGTGGTGCCACTCGGACCTGTTGCTGACAAGTAGCCAGGAACATCTGGCATCTACAAGTAGACCTTGCTGGGGTCAGCAGATAATGATCCAGGAAAGACCAAGTTCTCCTAATGTAATTCTTGATCCAGTTAGGGTGTTACAGCTATGGAACACATTTCTCTGTCAACTCTTTAAAAATAAATCATTCGTATTTCAGAAATTTTGGGATTTGTATGTGATTAAAGTTTGGGCTGGAAAATGTGGCTACAGGCAGGGACCGGTAACACAGTAAAGTGTAGTAAAGCAGTGCTTGGCAAGCTCCAAGATTCTCTGAAGAGAAGAGGAAGAGTTTTGTTTGGCTAGTAGGCATGGGTGCTTTGAAACCATAAGCATCCAGTTAAAGTCTGTGTGTCATTGTTACATATCCCTCTGTTCAAAATTATTTCCCCAGGTAGCCAGTAAAATACTCAATAGTCGTGTATGTGTGTATGGGCGGGGGGTGCTTACAAGGATTTCATCTGGATGTTTGTAAATGACTGAGTTCATCTTCCTTTGTTCTTAGGGTTTCTTTCGGAGAAGCATTCAGCAAAACATTCAGTACAAGAAGTGCCTGAAGAATGAAAACTGTTCTATAATGAGGATGAATAGAAACAGATGTCAGCAGTGTCGCTTCAAAAAGTGTCTGTCAGTTGGAATGTCGAGAGATGGTATGTTCCCACTTTAACGAGCACTCTTTTTAAAACATATGGAGCTAGGCTTTCATTCCTCAGCATAAACCAGACCTATAGGCCAGTTACCAGTGGCCTTCTTGTGCTTAGAGTGAAGCAGATTTTAGAAACACATTTTGATGCTTTGTAAGATGCCAGATTCATTAAAGTTAAATTTTAGCATTATCACCCTGGAAATAGCTCTTGGCTCTCTTTTTGGGGGCTTCTTCTAAAAAGACCCCCCCCCCTTTTTTAAAGTATACAGTTTGAATACTTTTCTTTCCCTAACAAAAGAATTCATTTTTCTTCTTTTTTTTTTTTTTTTTTCTTTCTTTCCTTTTTTTCTTTCTCCCTTATAGAGGAAGTAGGGAGGGGCAAAGAGAGGGGAGGAAGAGAGAATCTCAAGTAGGCTTCATGCCTAGCGTGGAGTCTGACACAGAGCTCAATTCTACAACCTTCAGATCACAACCTGAACTGAAATCAAGAATCTGAGGCTTGACCAACTGAGCCACCTAGGCACCCCTCACTTTTCTTGATATAGGAATCCTTGGCTCTGTCTCCTTAATTAGCATTTCTGAGGAACTTATTTCTGCTATGTGAATTATCTCTATGATTTTCTCAGCCCTGAGATGATAATGTGCTTTTAGGGCACAGGTTCTGAGTACATTGAAAGGAGATACAAAATTGACAGAAACAGTAGGGTCTTATGTGGAGGTGGTTGCTAAATTCTGGCATGATCCAGTCCCATAAAAAATAAAAGTTAATTTATGGGACTATTAGTATCTCTGTGGATGACATCACTGGAAAATTTGACTCTTCTGTTCTGCTTACGGAAATCACTTTTGGATAGTCTCATTCAGTTCTAAGTAACTGAAGAATATGCAGCTTTCAGAGGGATTAGTTTAGTAGTATTAAGAATTGCTAAGAATGAACCTGATATGTATTTAGGGAAGGGTCACTTAAGCAGTCCCTTAAGTTATATATTACACAAGTACTGTTTGTTAATAGAGCATCTTGAGAAATGGATTTTAGCAGTTGATGTTTTGGATTTCATTTGCCTGAAATTTTTTTTTTTTTTTTCTATTACTGGAAATACTGGTCTGAAGTTGGTAGATACTTGTGATTTCCTCAAAAGAACAAAAATGGCAATCATTTGTGAAGGAGGGAGTAGAGATAGAGTGTGAAACATAAAATTGTCCATTAATAGCAACAATGTCAGAAGCTACAATTAGATTAGGAAGGTGTTCTTGCTGGGTGGGTATATTGGATTTTTATTATCTCCATATAAATATTAGACTAGAAAGCTTTTCTTTTCTGTTCCTCAGGAATAGGAATGTTGGAGACAGGACACATTCTAACTCTCGCCTCTAAAATAATGGTGGATGAATGATTTAATTTTTGTTTCAGTGATTTTAATTAAAATCCAGCCAGTTTTCAATAACTGCATTTCTGTTGACTGTGTGTGTGTGTTTTAATTTAAAAATAAATTTAAAAAGATTTTTAAGAAGCTAGAAAAGGAGAGAGTAAATAATTTAATAGTTGACTCTTGAATATAGGGTTATGAAAATGAATTGACAAAGGTTAGATGTTCGGGGAGTGCTTGTACCTATTAGGTTCCATTAACATTAATGGCTGTAGGTAGCTGAATCTCACCATGTACCTTCTTAAGAACAGTCTTCAGCCTTGTAATAGGCGCTGTGTAGTAATGCTGACTGCTTCAACTGTAATTTTCATTAGTTAATTTCAAATTTTTCAAAAATTTTGCTTATAAAATACCCAAGACATAGATATTCTCTTAGCTTTCTTTTGGGAGAAAACTTGAAAAATTTTCTCCTTTCCACTTCTTATCCTACATCAAAAATATAACTATCAAATTTAGAATGATTTGGGCCAGAGACATTCAGATATTTTTTATTTGTACAGAAGCTATAGCTAACATAATTTTGTGCTATTCTTTTGTATAAACAGGTCTTACTTAGAATATAGATGTTAAATATCTTTTTCTTCAATAGCTGTTCGGTTTGGTCGTATTCCTAAGCGTGAAAAACAGAGGATGCTAATTGAAATGCAGAGTGCGATGAAGACCATGATGAACAGCCAGTTCAGTGGTCATTTGCAGAATGACACATTAGAACATCATGAACAGACAGCCTTACCAGCCCAGGAACAGCTGCGACCCAAGCCCCAGCTTGAACAAGAAAACATCAAAAGCTCTTCTCCCTCTTCTGATTTTGCAAAGGATGAAGTGATTGGCATGGTGACCAGGGCACACAAGGATACCTTTATGTATAATCAAGAGCAGCGAGAAAACTCAGCAGAGACCATGCAGCCTCAGAGAGAACGGATTCCCAAGAGCATGGAGCAATATAATTTAAATCACGATCACTGTGGCAGTGGGCTTAGCAGCCATTTTCCATGTAGTGAGAGCCAGCAGCACCTCAATGGACAGTACAAAGGGAGGAACATAATGCATTACCCAAATGGGCATGCCATTTGTATTGCAAATGGACATTGTATGAACTTCTCCAATGCTTATACTCAACGAGTATGTGATAGAGTTTCGATAGATGGATTTTCTCAGAATGAGAACAAGAATAATTACCTGTGCAACACTGGAGGGAGAATGCATCTGGTATAGTGAATTCAATTTTTTTGCCCAACTTGAATCAAGGAAAGCTTTTGAAAGTTTTCTTTTATTTGGGGGGAATATACCAACTTCAGGGGCAGGGTTGGTGTCAGAAAACATGAGATTTACAGAATCAGTTTTGTACAGTATTTTTAGTCAAATACTTCTAATAAACATCATTTGTTGAATGACCTCATTTCACAACTGAGTACAAGCATGTGATTTGATTGATACTGTGGTTGGGATAAGCATTTATATAAAATATGGATCATGTAAAATTGGTCCTTTAAGTCTTAGAAATCCCTTTGAAAATTTAAGCATTCTGATTAATTACTCCCCTACTAGCTTTGGGATTTTCTCAAAGTGCTGATCATTAGCTTGCCACAGTTGGTAATCCTTTGATATCTATGGAAGTATTTTCTTTAACCATTATAATGCAAAATCTTTGAACATAGAACATGGATAGATATTTTACTGTTTGAGAATCTAGGAATATTTTAATATGCTAATTTCTAAGGATTTTCTCAGACTTCATCTTACGAGATGAGCTAATGTTACTCATATTGTTCAAGTTTTTTTTTTTTTTAATCAAATACAAGAGTCTACATCAAAGTACAGTGTTTATATTCAGCCAAAATTTCATCAAAAACAGCAGTACCTCACCATTTCCAGTATATACCATGAGGTCCTTTGATAGTGCTGGGTATTTTCTGCAGCCAGGTAATTAAAGTCTTCTTTTTTCATTTTTAAAGTAACTGACTTTACTCCAATTCTTTTGTTAGATTTTTCTTGTCACTTACAAGTATTTGATTCCATGGATCTGAAAGGTGACCTTATATTTTATTAGACATAGTGGCTACCTTAAGGAGGGAAAAATCTGTAACCATTTTTGGTATTCTCTGTGGTTATTTAATCATCCTGTTCCTGGATCTCCTGTGGATTTAGTGAAAATTTAAAGGCTGATTTTACTAGTATACAGTGAATGTTCATAATCTTTTTAGTGTTCTCATACCCTCTTTGGCTTCCTAATTTTTCCTCACCAATCCTTACATAGAAGGTGTTCTTTGTATCTCCCATCATTGTTTTGTTTCCTAATTGAACAAGTGGAGGCTAGTAGTCCTGCCACTGTTTATGAAATAAATGGTCAGTGACTTTTTTTTTTTAAAGTAAGGCATATCACTGTATTTCCTTCTTTGAAATTATAATATTTTAATTGTGCCATTTGGAAAAAAGTGAGCTTTGAAATATTAACTAAATATTGGGTTCTAGGCCTGTGACTTCTAGATGTATTTGGATAAATCACTAAACATTAGGGTCTCATTTCCTTATCTGAGAAATGATAATTATAATATCTGCTATAACTAATGAATAGGATTGACAATATTAAGTATATATGAATTTTTTTAAGAATCATAAAACCAGCATAAGATGGTAGCAGTGTTACAAAATAAACTCTTAAACCTGCACAAACGGTTTTTGAAATAGCTTAGGCTACCCCTTTTATGATGCATTAATTGCTATTCAAACTAGGTTGCCATGAGGCTTCCTAACATAAGGCAAGTAGCAAGAAGAGAAAGTGTTACTATTGGTAACATTTACCTGTCTGAGCGTTATTTTCACATTGGGGTTCCCAGTGATTGAGATGCCACTTTTTGAAGGTTTTTTTTTTTTTTTTTTTTTTAAATCATGTCTCACTCTTTAAGAGTTTTTCCATTCTGTGCATGCTAGGTTTGTCCAATGAGTAAGTCTCCATATGTGGATCCTCATAAATCTGGGCATGAAATCTGGGAAGAATTTTCAATGAGCTTCACTCCAGCAGTGAAAGAAGTGGTGGAATTTGCAAAGCGTATTCCTGGATTCAGAGATCTATCTCAGCATGACCAAGTCAACCTTTTGAAGGCTGGGACTTTTGAGGTAGGTTTTATTTATCTAGAATATTGATGTAGGGTGTGTGTAGTGTTTTGTTTTCATGTACATTTTCATTCTTTTCTAAATAAGCATTTATAGTCTAGAGGCTGAAGTTACCAACAAAAGAATAACCATCTCAGAATCTTGGGAAGAGATGAAATAAATCCACAGTTCCTTAGGACTTGAAATACAACTGTTCTATATTCTTACCCTATGTACTTCCTCTGGGTTCTAGTATTTCTCTCAGGTGTGGACTGCAGGTAGGGTCTGCATAGTTAGACAGCCAATGAACATAGCCTAGCCTGGTATTTCAGTACAGAGTACAAAGAATAAATAGGATGCGGTTTTCTCTTTTAGGAGATTGTGGAATATTTTGGGAATGTGTGAGACATGTCTTATGTACTAGTTTGGACTCTCTTGGCCTCACCTCATTTAGAATCCTTGCTACTTTTTCTACCCTGACTTCTCTTGCTGTGATACATTCTGCCTGGACTTGGGGCAGCCACTGTTGCCAACTTGAGTAGAACACAGAATGTCTCTCTTTGTGCTATGTTATGTGCCTCTCATCTTCCCCAGGGCTTCCCTGGTGCTGCTCAAGTGTGAGGAGCCTCAGAACTTGCTCAGAGCTCACTTAAACATTATTCTGAAATGCAGGCTGGTGGGAGAAGTTGGTGTCTACTGGGCAATGTCTTTGATTAGTGGGGGATGGGATCCAGGGGATATATTTTTACTTTCGCCTGCTGGTCCCATAGACTGAACTGTCAGTTTTTAATGATACTGAGTGGCGGCCAGCTCAGTAATACTTCCTCTGATATTTGCTGTCTTCCCTTCCCAGTCTTATTTCCTTTTTCCTCAAACTTGTTTTCACATGTGGTAATGCCCATTCCACATAAACTTTTGCCTTATGCTCTGTTTTCTAGGGCAGCTGGACCAGAATGGAGAAGGAGCCATATTCATAAATAAAATAGCTGTGGCATAATTTAAAAGTAAAACTGTTAGGTTAGGATTTTCAATGTAAAGGAAGACATTACAGTTAAGATTTCAACTCTGAATTTTAGAGGGATGTCAGTGATTAAGTTTAATTCACCCTTTTTTTTTTTTTTTTTTTTTTGAGGTTAGGTAACTGTGGCCCAGAGAGGTGAAGAGATTTTTCTAGGATTACCAATAAATTTCTAACACAGGACCAGAACACAAATCCCAGACTCCAGGACTTGTGTTCTTTCCACCTTGTGATTTATCTTGGGATTGCTGTGTTCTAGAGTTAGTGCAGTCTTCATAGAAGGCTCATTACTCTCTTTTGGATTGTTTTGAGTAAAACAAGTTTTTGGGAAAATTGCAAAGGGAAGGTGTTTGTTCCTATTCCTCTGGTTATGAGAGAATTGTGTGACATAGGTGTCACCATTTACTATAGGGGAGGGAGTGCCATAGATAAGCATTTGTTGACTGATTTGGTTTGGGTTTGAATTACATCTTGGTGTCTGGAACACTTCTACTGTAATTGTTTTCTTTGTGTATTATCTCTTTGGGTTATGGTTTCTTGAAATAGTCTAATTAGAGTTCATCTGCTGCATTTGCTTTGGCTGCATTTGGTGTTTTCATGTCTCTAAGTGTCATTGCATTGAAATATTGCTCTTTTTACTTATGGATTAGAGACCATGTGATATACTTGGTAGCTTAAAGAGTTTCTTTAATGCTTTGGCCAAGGCCCAGTTTCAGATTTCTTGGCATTATTGCCTGCTTTAATTTTGTATTTGCATTTCAGAATCTTTATTAATAGAGTTTCAGAATATCACAGGACTCAAGTATTTTGCCAACGGTGGCTGGAATTTTTTTGATGTTCTTGGGATATTATTGCTTTGGTAGAGAATTTGCCCTTAAGGAAATGGTTCTGGGTAAAAATAAACTCAGTTATTCTTTTACAGCTTGCTTTTATATGTAGGATGTTTCTTAACTGACTTGAATACTGAATTATTTCTTAATATTAGTACTGAACTCCTTCAAATACATTTAAGTCTTTTTCTTTTTCCAGGTTTTGATGGTACGGTTTGCATCATTGTTTGATGCAAAGGAGCGTACGGTCACCTTTTTAAGTGGAAAAAAATATAGTGTCGATGATTTACACTCAATGGGAGCAGGGGATCTGCTAAACTCTATGTTTGAATTTAGTGAGAAGCTAAATGCCCTCCAACTTAGTGATGAAGAGATGAGTTTGTTTACAGCTGTTGTCCTGGTATCTGCAGGTAAGCAAGCTGGTTCATAATTGTGGCATACCCAGAATACAGTGACCAAGTGGGGGAGAAGGTGGAACTATGTTCCAGCAAGATATTTAGAAGCCTTGAGGGCTTTAAGCAGATGCTAAATTGTGTGAATCTGTTATTTTTGCATAATTAGACAGTATAAAGTCAAAAGTGCTGTAGAGTAATGAAATGATGTTTAGATCTAGGCCTCACATTGACCACAAGTCTTATTCTTTAACTTTTGCTAATAATTTTTACAAGTCTAAATTGTTATTTTTGTGGATTTAATGATTTTTTTGGGATATTAGGTTCTGATATGAATTTAAGTTTTAATTGAAATATGTATTACTTGAAAATATTAAAAATACCCAGTATAGTTAGTTTCAAAAATTGGTGAATTACGAGTAGGCTTTTACCCAGCTTTGCCACTGAATTTTCTGTCTGACTTGCATAAATAGTTCTTTTCTTTTGGGTCTCGGTTTCCTCATCCTGTGGAAGGAAGGGATTGTACCATGTGTGCCAACCTGGGGTCTGGCACAGGATGGGTACTTAGTTGCTGTTTGAATGAATGATCAAGATTTTTGAGTCCTAAACATTTAATGTTTATTTATGAGTCATTGATGATGTTTTCCAATTACTTTGCCACCTTACATTTATATTATAGGTATTTCTTTTTTTTTTTTTTTTTTAAATTTTTATTTTATTTTATTTATTTATGAAGGGGCCTGGGCCCCTTCTCTCACACACACACAGAGAGAGAGAGACAGAGACATAGGCAGAGGGAAAAGCAGGCTCCATGCACCGGGAGCCTGACGTGGGATTCGATCCCGGGTCTCCAGGATCGTGCCCTGGGCCAAAGGCAGGCACCAAACCACTGCGCCACCCAGGGATCCCTATATTATAGGTATTTCTGACCAAAGTATTTCAATTTAGATAATAGCTATTAAGAAAATAGCAAATGGGAAATTGATATACAATGACTTTCCTGGGAACATATAAATAAGAACCAGCCATTTTTAGGATCACTAACTTTATTTTAAAACATTTTTTGAGAATTTTACAGTATTCTGATATGACTTAAAGTTTCCCATTTGTTTCCTACTGTGTAAAAGCCATTGTACCAGGTGCTGTGAGGGTTATAAAGTGTAAGTTATAACCCCTGTTTATGTGGCTAAACTGTAAATCAGGAACTCCTAAGGAGAGTAAGTTCTTTGTGTATCTTAAAGGGCCTGTACATCAGGGGTACAAATACATATGTCTTTTAAGCATACTTTGGCTACCTGTTCTGATCAGCTCTACCCAGGTAACTACAAATGCACTTATGTTACAGAATAGTATGAAGTAACAGGTTAATAAGGGATACCTATTTTTCTCAATAATCTTGTAATTAATGCTTCTTGCACTTTATCTACCATTTTGCAGTCTCTTGATAATTATTAATGGTTTGAGTTGATATCATAATAATCTATTATGAAACTAAAGATAATCCTTACTTGTTAGTTTCTTTATCTGATCCATATGTGCTAGGAGGAGACAAGCATTAAGACACAAGCTTGCTCTCCAAGCCTTAATGTTCTGTTTGGAAAGACAGAACTAACACAGAAAACTTCATGGTATTAAGCTGTGTGGTTCTGACTGAGGAAGGAACCTCATTCAGAGGTTCTAGGAAGGAAGATGAAATTACTTGAGAAAGCTTTATGGGGAAGATGAAAGTGGATCTGGAATTTGAGGGGTGGATTATTAGATTTTTCCCATCAAAGCAGTGATGGAGCAGCTTGGAAGAGCATGAGGTAGGCTAGGGTCAGGTGGCCAAAACCCATCGTGTATATCAAGGAGGAAAGGGACAGAAGAAGGCTGGTGAGTTAAAGGTTATTGAATGACCACGAGGAGAACTAAGCAGAGAAGTTTTAACTGAAATATGGGGCAGTGGGAAGTCCGTGTAGGGGAATGATCAGGCATGAACAAAATGATAGTCTGACATTAGTTCTGCATGTTTATCTTGGGTAGATTAGACAAGTGAGTCATTAGAGCTGGAGAGTCAGGTTGAGAGGCTGTTTACACAACTTCAGTTAGGAGGCAGTGGAATGAACCCTCCTGAGATAGCTGTGGTAGAGGAGGTGAACAGGAGGGACTCTCAGAGATGGTGCAAAGGAAGAAACAGTGGTAGGGGGTGAGGGGGATCTCTGTGCCAGGAAATGTGCTACTTATTGAAATTTCCTACCAAGAACGTGATTTTTTGTTTTTGTTTTAATCTCCTTTGGAAAAAGCCTTGTGTTGTTTCCTGATCAGGAGAACAACATGAATTCTTTGCAAAAGTAGAAAATACTGAGATGAAAATACAGATGATTGGGAAATCTGGGTGGCTCAGAGGTTGAGCATCTGCCTTTGGCTCAGGGCGTGATCCCGGAGTCCCGGAATTGAGTCCCACATCGGGCCCCCTGCATGAAGCCTGTTTCTCACTCTGCCTCTGTCTCTGCCTCTCGCTTTCTCTGTCTCTCATGAATAGATAAAATCTTAAAAAAAAAAAAAAAGAAAAGAAAAGAAAATACAGATGATAATATTGCTACCAAAAAGGATTACTTTCAACATTAGGGGGTCTCTATCTGTTCCCTGTCCCTCCATTTATCATTTACCTGCTTTATTGATTTATGGTACCTAAAAAAAAAAACCGTTTGATATGCCAAGTGGAAAAGCCTAATTATAGAAGAATATAACGCATTCTTATTTTTGTTATGTCTATATAAAGGCACACAAGCAACACATATACAACAATTTCATGCATTTTAAAACAATATGTTACTTTCACTTAAACATATGATAGTGTTCATGTCAAACTCAAATCTTTACTACCTAAAAAGAACTATTGCTATTTTTAAAGCAGTATTTATACAGGAAAATAAAATTCAAAAACTCTAGAAGAGGATAAAATAAAAGTCTCTCCTTTCTCTTAGCCTACTCTTCAGAGAACTAGATTTCTAATCATCTTTCTTCTTAATTGTTCTCAGTTACCCATCCAACTGTAAATACTGTGCTTGTACTTCTTTTTATTGAGTAGATATAACTGACAAATAAAAGGATCTTCTTACTTTTTATAAGCTTTATTTTTATAGTTATGTTGTTTTATTTAAAACAGTAATATGCTCACATTCTTTGGTCCTTCACTTTTCCAGAACCTCTCAGATAGTATAGATAGAATCTTTTCCTTGGAAAGGGAGACATTTTCCTCCTTTTCCCATATCCTGGATTTCTTTGCTATATCATTTCTTTTACATTGTCAAGAATGAAAATATTTACCTTCTGTTCTGTTGGTGTCAAGTTTCCATGCTTTGTTTATTAGATGAGTCTAAATATTGAAAGTAAAAAAATCTGCATTTGCAGTATTATATAAGTAGTACTCACAGTGTTCACAGAGTGGGGTTGAAATGGTGGACAAGGCAATATAAATTTTTTTTTTTTAGGATTTTATTTATTTGGGACAGCATGAGCAGGGGGGGACAGCCAAAGGGAGGGGGAAAGGGACAAGCAGACTCCCCACTGAATGAGGAGCCCAGCAACGCTAGGCAATCTCAGGGCCCCAAGACCATGACCTGAGATGACACCTAACTGACTGAGCCTCCTGGGTGCAATATAAATCTTGCCCTAAACCTGTGCCATCCAAGGGGGGAGTATTCCAAGTAGCAGGTAACAAATGGATTATTTATATTCTCTATTAATTGCTCAGAATTAAGCAACCATTATATTTGCATTTATTTATTCATTCATTCATTCATTCATTCATTGTTATTTCAAGATTTTATTTATTCATGAGAGACGGGGGCGGGGGGGGGGGGAGGGCAGAGACACAGGCAGAGAGAGAAGCAGGCTCCATGCAGGGAGCCTGACGTGGGACTCCATCCCAGGTCTCCAGGATCACGCCCTGGACTGAAGGCAGCACTAAACCACTTAGCAGGTACTATTTGCTTTATATTTAAAATAGCTTTTTGCTTTTCTTGGAATCTATAGTTGCCATCTGGGTTTTGTTTTGGTTCTTGTCAGAAAGTTAGTTTCTAGATTTATTATATGATTTTATCCTCACAACAGACCTCTGAGGTGAGCTCTGGGACATGTTATCCTCAAATACAGGCAAGAAATTTGAGAAATAGAAGGGTTAAATAATTTGCCCAAGACCGTACATTTTTAAAAGTTGGCTGAGCATGCATTTGAACTCCTATTAGTCTAGCTTCAAAGCCTTTCTGCTATACTGCTTGTTAATAGAATAGCTCTAGCTGCTAAGGGAGAGAGAAATCTCAAACATGATCTTTGCCTGTGAGATTGGAAGACTCTTGATACCATGGAGAAAAAGGGAATTATACTTGGAAGGTAAATTCTTGAGATTGTGTGAAATGGCAGCAGTTACTTGCAGTTGAATATTAGGGACAGGCCTATATAGGTGTGAGACCAGAGTTCATCTAGATATGGATTTTAGTTGTCTTCATAGAGGTTTTTGTGGAAGGAACTTGATTTCCATCTTGTAGGATGTGAATATACATAGAGAGGAGATACGGTGAGATTTGGTGGTGAGGGATGAAGAACCTCTCAAAGCTTAAGGAAGTATAGAGGACAGGTATATCATGAATTAAACTACTATAAACTATAAAGTAAGTGTAGCATTTAGTACATCTTTTAGAAGATTAATTTCTTTTTTTTTTTTAGAATTTTTTTTTAAGACTTTATTTATTTATTCATGAGTGACAGAGAGGGAGAGGCAGAGACACAGGCAGAGGGAGAAGCAGGCTCCATGCAGGGAGCCCAATGTGGGACTTGATCCTGGGATCCAGGATCGCGCCTTGGGCCAAAGGCAGGCACTAGACCGCTGAGCCACCCAGGAATTCCCCCCAAGTTTTCATATTAAGAACAAGTATGCCCCAAATAATGTCTACCAGAGATTTTTGCTTCCTTTGCAGTATCTTTCTTATTAATTACCACTCCCTATACTGGGAGCCATTGAATATTTCTTGTGCTCTACTGCCTCCTATTGTAAACGGAAGAAATAGCTCTTAATGATGAAAAAGTCCATGGGCAAACAACATAGGTTTGGCTAATTTTAAGATACTTCCCTTTATTGTTGGCTTATACTAAATCACTAATTTATTAATATTTTGTTTGATGAGCTTAATGAACACAGTATGTTAAATGGATGTGAATACAGGTTAATATAAGTAGGTAATAAAGTTGCATAGTATATTAGTTATTACTGCATAATAAATTACCTTAAAACTTAGTGGCTTAAAAATGAATACATTTATGATCTCACAGTTTCTGAGGATTAGGAATATAGATGTGGCTTAGACAGGTGCCTCTAGCTAAGGGTTTCCTAGTAGATTGTAGTCAAACTGTGAGCAGGGCTGTAGCTGACTGGCTCAACCACCAGGGAAGGATCTGCTTCTAGGCTTATTCATGTGGTTGTAGCAGGAGTCATTTCCTTGCAAGATGTTGGACTGAGTGCCTCAGTTCCTTGCTGGCTGTTGGCTAGAGACCACCGTCAGTTCCTTAGCATATTGACCACCCGTAGGCAGCTCACAACATGGCATCTGGCTTTTCTCAGAGGAAGTAAGCAAGAATATGCTGAAGATGAAGTTTTTTGTTTTTTGTTTTTTGTAATATATTTTATTCATCAGTAGTGAGTCAGTAAGTCTAGCCCACTCAAAGGGAACAGATACACAAGGTTATGGTTACCAAGATGAGGTGGCCATTTTAGAGGTTGCCTGCCGCACATGGTAACATATAAATGTGAATATATTCCATATGAAGAAAAAATATATTTGGAAACTACATGATTCATTTTATTGTCAATTAGCAGTTGAAATTAATAGATGGCATCTAATTTTAAAAGTCAGAACCTCAAAAAAATCAGAACCTCTAGTTTTGTAAACAAAGTACTAAGCACTGAAGAATTTGATATGTCAAGTGTACTGTGTCATATATCTCTTTATAATGTAATAAATAGGTACAGAAATTTGCCTTTGGGATTTGAGAAATTTTGTCAAGTATTGTTTGCCTTTATTCTAATGTATAAAACCTTGTTTTGGATTCATTGATGAGACTGATGAGCAAGAATTATATTTATATTTAATGTTATCTCTTAATATTTATACTTAATAATATGTTCTCTCACTCATGTCTGTCTATTCCTTAGATCGATCTGGGATAGAAAACGTCAACTCTGTGGAGGCTTTGCAGGAAACCCTCATCCGTGCACTAAGGACCTTAATAATGAAAAACCATCCAAATGAGGCCTCTATTTTTACAAAACTTCTTCTAAAGTTGCCAGATCTTCGATCTTTAAACAACATGCACTCTGAGGAGCTCTTGGCCTTTAAAGTTCACCCCTAAGGCCTTTGTTTATGTAAACATGAACTGATTCATGCTAACTGTACATTTTGTGCTAAAATGCTTATTTATATGTGTATACCATATGTGGAGATAAAAAAGACCTTTAAGACAATACAAGATTGTAGGCTATCTCTGTAATCATGCAGTAGCTGTTTGGATTGAGGTTTCTTCAGCCATGGTTAGACATTGACCGCATTTCCCCTATAGACCAATCAGCTGTGTCGCACTTGAACTGGAGAAGTTACACTGAATTATAGTCACACTGAATGTTAGACTTTTTCATCTGCCAAAACCAAAAATCATTTTGATCTCCCTGTGGTATAAATATAACGCACAATCACAAGTATATGAGGACTTAAAAATTAATCTTTAGTGGTAGAAATTCTGTTGTATGATGAAGACTTGATTTCACCACAGACCATTTGACCTGGTAATTGGAGACATTGCAGGTTAGGAGATCTTCATGTCTGGATTTTGTTCTGCCGCTTGTAAAGTATATGATCCCAGGCAGGTTAGTTGGTTGTGGAAAATGAAAATTGATAGTGTTCTTAATGCCCCACCTCGCAGATACTAAAAAATGTCTATAAAGCATATTTACCTCTTGGGAGATAGGCACTATGTAAATAAAGTAAATTTTTGTTATTACAATTATTCATAATAATATTCTTTCCTTATTTCTAAGTATTTCTGAAAAATCATTTCAGAGTCCACCCCAACCTATTATTCAAGGTTCCTGCATATGTGTGGGGTATCCTCCTGGCACACACATACTTAAAGTTTATGGGTACATCAGATACATAGTATGTGTACATAATATCTATGTGAATATAGTTATACATAAACACATTTCTTCACAATATTTTAAACTGTGAAGAACTTTATCATACAATAAACTTAAAACAAGAGGTGTCAAAGACTCAAATTAGGTGCATTTTACCTGTTGATGACATAACCATTGCTTTAAATGTTTAGACAGTAGATTATTGAGTTTATGCTCTATTTTTATTTAAGCAGCACTTAATGTAAAAGTACCAACAGGCAGTTGAGTTCAGATTTTAAAAAGTATGTATTTTAGAGTTCATCTTTGGTAAAATCTTTGGTTCAAGGTACTAGTTGTTTAAAAGTTCATTCAGATTCTTACCTTGTACTAAAAAAGGTTTCATTGCTGCCCGTTATACACATGCTGCAGCTTGATGATAAATATTTTGATTCTTTTTGGAGAACCAATCAATGTTTTAAGAAAACTGATGTGTTGGCTGTGTGTGTGTGTGTGTGTGTGTGTATGTGTGTGTATGTGTGTGTGCAAGTGTGTTTGAGTCCACTCTTTTTTTTTATTCTTCTAAATAACACTACAGGGATTTTTTCAAATTAGATTTAATCTATAATTTGAGAAATCATTTAGTGTGTGTGACCTACAGGCTTAGAAATGGTACAGAGACATTTCATCCACATTTCTAATATTGGGCTTTATTAAATAGAGATCAGCCTCTGTTTATGGCAGTGGGAGAAATAGCCAGAGTGGAGGATTTTCTGTGTGTTTTTCTGTTTCCCTGGAAAATAGCAGTTAGTTGGAATTTTTTGAAAAGATTGTCTTCTGTATAATTTTTGGATTATATAAAACTGTAAGAATGGAAAGAGCCCGCTTTACTATACTCAGCCTGTTGCTTTAATGACATGTGAGCAGAATGCCTTATTTTGTAATCTTGTTTAACTTGTTGCTACTGGGACTTGAATTTCTGTGGCACTTGTTAAGTAAGTAAAAAAAAAGAAGTTAAATCCTCTCATTATTAAAGAGGAAAGGTGATGGTGATGTCTGTAATACAATATGAACCATAATTGTGATTTACCTTACGTAGGTAAGACTTTTATGGGATCTACAGTCTAGTTTTTGTGAATTCTTTACATGATAGCATTATCTTTTTATAATTTTTTTTCCTAAGATAAATGCATAGTTTTCTTCTATGGGGGATAGAAACGGCTTTTTGAAGTAATCCTGAAAACCTCAAAGATCATGTTTATTCTTAATTTTTGCCTTTTGCATAAGCCTCTTTATAACATGTTATCTTTAAAACAATTACTGTCTTTAGGAATGTGTAACCAGAACTATGTTAGTATTGCTTATAAAACTTTAGTTAGGTTCAATATATACATGTATACATCTATATATAGGTATGTAGGTTCGCATTTTGTCTTGTAAAATTTTATTTGAACAAATTCTTCCTGTAGGTAATGGGAAACAAAATTAATAGTTTATATGCCACTTGTAGCATCTCTATATTTGAAAATAGGCCCAATATTAAAACTACTAAAATTAAACCAGCAGTCTATTATAAGCACATTCTTTGAGTCATTGGATATAAATTTATTAATGTGGAGAAGACAACCAGTTTGGGAAACTTCTGGGTTGGTGGGACACTGTTGATTAATTGATAATGTACTGTATGAATTAAGTGATGCTTTAACTCTGATTTTACATTTTAAAGTTAAAATACGGGCATTATGTCAGCAAACTTAAGGGCATTATGTCAGCAAGCTAAAACTTTTTTTTTTCTGTGCTTTTAATGTATCTCTTCACATGATCTGAGAGAGGATTCAAGCTTTTAGAGAGAAATAAATAGCTGAGGGAAAGGGGAAGCATCTTCTTGAGTTGAAGCTTTTCCTTATGGCGATGGTTTAATTACAGATGAAAAATTAGAAGGCAATTTCAGTGGATTAAGTGTATAGCTTTTGTATCTACATTTCAAGAAATTACCATTGTAACTTGATAAGAAATGATTTATTTTATGTAAACATCATTGCAAAGCAAGGTGTAGAAGCTCAGCTAGATTTATTACTGTGCACGAGATTAAGTACCTATCTCAATTATTCTTTTTCTTTTCCAATATAAAGTTTGCTGAATGTACAAGAAGAGTTTATCACTTAGGATATAGAATTTTTTTTAGGGGTTGGGGGGACGGGATCTGTCAGGAAATTGCCTATAAACAAAGATTGTCTTGATTTGATTCAGAACATAAAACTTGAAGCTATTCTTGAACTAACGTGGAAAAATAAAATGGCTATTGTTTTAAAAAAGTGATAGAAATATATTGTCAAGATATGAATTAAGTTTATTTTCTACAAACTTATTGATGAGGACATGGATAATACCTTCATGTTTCTGAAAAGTAATCTGTACGTGGGGGGAGGGGATAATAAATATTATTTCTAACCAAGTGCGTGGTTTTTGGTATCTTTCTATCTTAATGTTTTTGTAAGACTCTAACTTAGTACTTTCCCCTGAGCATAGGCAGGACGTCTTACCTAAATACCTGATTTAGCGTGGGGGAGCATGTATATGCAGGGCTCTTCTTAAAAGATTTTAGTTTGTTTAGAGTCCAGCAACGATTGTTGCTGTTTTCTATAATAGCTAAATAGTAGTTTGTTGTATCTGGTAAGGTAATCTTTTTTAGAGGGGGATGATCTGAGAAAGGAAGGGGGTGCTTGATCTAGCCAACACTCAGCCTTGGTTATGAGTGGGTTAAGGTGCCTCAGCAAGACCACTGCCCCACTCCCTAGGGGTGGTAGCCATGTCGGTGGAGTTGAGGCAGTTACTTAAATCTTAAATGCAGTCCCTACAGTTGTTTCCTAGACCAGTAATACTTCTTTTCTGTGGATGTTAATTCCTGTTCTGTGAGAGAACTGGGCTCCTTGATTAAATAAACTTGGAAATGCTGGGTTAACGAGGTTACTGAGATGTCTTTATGTTAGTCCTGTTCTCTAATGATCAAGTGTGTATCGGGAATTCTTTAAGGAAGGATTCAGTGGGATGCAGTTTTCCTGAACTTCCTCTGCCAAGTAGTGCTCCCCCCTTTTTTCTGTGTTGAGTGCTTCTTGGGGCCCCTTGGAAGGTGTGCTTTCAGGAGGAAATAATGTTTACACATTTTGGGTGTTGATTAGGATATTGATCATATTCTGTGGAGTATTGTACAAATTTGTATTTTGTCCCTTTTTGCACAGTATAAAGAAATGTTGAGCTCTAAATAAATGTGTGCTTGATGGAAAACAAAATAGATTAAATTCCTTTGAATTTTGGAAGTGCTGCATGTGAGTAAATGAGTAAAGACAGCCAATTCATGGATCTGGTTTTAGTTTTCACACTTACTTGGGCCTGTTAAAATTTGTCACATTTGCTTTTCTTAATTCTTGGTCTGTCTAAAGGTTTAGCAACAGGTTATAGCTTGTGTTCTAGTAGCTACCTCAGAGTTGCTCTTCACAAAGTCAAAGGTGGTAGAGAAACCATAAGGGCAGTCTTGGAGGCACTCACAACCTCTCCAGAATGCTTTCTATGGGGCACGGTCCCAAGCATGTAAAGATGGACTCAAAATTATTAGTTCCTCCACCTTTTAATATTACTAAAGAGTGTGAGACTGGTGTTTTAAAGAAGATTCAAATACATGGGACGAAAATGGTGTTTTCAGATTTTTTTTTCCTCCTTTTCCCTGCTGGGGACCACAGAATTGAATACGATCTTCTAAAAAGTTTCTAAGGTAAGTTCTGTGTTTTTTATTTTCTGCAGTTTCATTTTTCTCTGAATTTGCCTTGTCCCTAACCCCAGCAGTTCCCTCTGGCGCACCCCCCCCCCCCCACATTAGTTTGTTGCTTTGCTTGTAAATTTTCATCTGTTTTTCCCTCCTACACCAGCCATTTCATTTCCTGTTCAGGTCCTGCAGTTAAGTTGCAAGTAGGGTAGTTTCCAAAGGGGAAAGCACCTACACTTGCATTCTCTGTTGATCATTTTCTTGCTCCCTACAGTTAGGTTTCTCTCTAGGCTGTTTTATCTAACAAGACTTTGGAGGAATAAACTCGTGGTTTAGTTATTCGTTACTTATATTTGTTGAACATACATGTACTGTTCAATGATTTATTTTAATCCAAATGCAAAATGAGTTTCCGTGAAAATCCAGGGAACTAGTCCAGAGTGTTGTGGAAGTTGTGTGCACATGGAGCAAATGGCCACCAATCATAGCATCTTAAGTAGTAATTGCTAGGAAATGCTGTTCTAGCCATAGTGTGCTGGAGCCTAGAAGGTCTCTTGAGGTCTCACTGTTATATTTCCAGGAATTTACGAGCTAGTAGTTAGAAACAGGCACTATTAAAAATTAAATTACATAAGCGTACAATTATATTTGAGAATATA
Organism: Canis lupus familiaris; assembly: GCF_011100685.1. NCBI lineage: Eukaryota > Metazoa > Chordata > Mammalia > Carnivora > Canidae > Canis > Canis lupus. Next base: position 20,097,611 of record NC_049244.1, on the reverse strand, counting down.
ATTCAAAACTCTTCACTTCCTAATTATTTTACATTTTACTGTTATTTATGTTTTTGAGGCTCAAAACCTTTATGGGTATGGTGGCAATACTTTATAATGGTGTTCCTGCACATCTCTTCCCAACTCCCTAAGTGATGGCACATTGGTAGCTCAAAATTGACCGTGGTAGGATTATTTATACTTTGGAAAGCAGCAAATAAGGGCTTGACTTATTTTGTTGGTTTTCTAGATTTAAGTGATGGAGAAAGTGTTAGTAATACAAATTAAATCTAGGTTTTCTAGATTTAAGTGATGGAGAAAGTGTTAGTAATACAAATTAAAATTAAATACATTTAAAAAAATTAAATGTAGCCATTAAACACTACAAATGGAAAATTGACGATCTAGTCCAGTATTTGAAAACCATTATCCAATTAGCAAAGAAGTTGCACACATTTTTGGTGAACAAATCAAGTTCTGATACAATTTTTGTTTTGTTTTTGTTTTCTTAGTAGACTTAAAAATAGCAATATTCATGTCAGAACTGTGCTTGTCAGTTGCAATGTCAGCAAAAATAAAGGAATGTGTTCTGTGAGATCATTTTTGGTTATACTGGATTTATAGTTAAATGCTATTTTATTTTTTATAAATTTATAAATTGTGTGCTATATATCCTTTCATTAAAAAAATACATACACATTCATAAGGTATTCCTATACCCCAGACAGGTGGTTAAATGTTGACCGGCACGCCACTATTGACCCCAAGAAATAATTCTATTTTCTAGATAAAGGAAACCAAGGCTCAGAGAGTGTAAGTAATTTGCTCAAGGACATACAGCTACTGAATGGAGAGTTGGACTATAAACCCCAGATGTTTGGGCCTGGAGTTTGCTCTCAACTGTTACATATAATAGAGGACTACTGGGCTTGGGGTCTCCTTCTTGGCAGAGTGGTTTTGTAAGACTCTTTTGATCTATATACAGAGAGAGCTTATGTTCCTGGGATTGTTTGGGGATGGGTAAGAGGAAGCTCTTTAGTCAAGGATTCGATACATAATTCAAGTTTAATGTTATCCTCCAACCCCTACATAACTTTTTCTCTTTTACATAAGAAGTGTAAACTACTTAAAGTGATTGTAAGACTAAATGAGATGTATTTAAAAACTCTTCAGTAATGTCCTACACAGACATAAGGAGATTTTCTTTCCTTAGAAAATGACAAAGTAGAAGAAGAGAAAGGAGAGTTCTGGGGGGCTGGGGAAAGTGAGCACAGGGCCCTGGAGGAGGCTCTCCCTGGGTCAGCCTGTGTGGCTTGGTGTCTCACGGGCATGTAGGGACTGAAGTGAAGTGGCAGTTCCCGATTCAGGCCTTTCTCAACGGGGAACTACTCTGACAGTTAAGACTGTGGGATGACCACAACCTTCAGATACTACTGATTTCCGGTAACTTCCTCAGGAGAAGCTAAACAAGGAACAAAAGATGACCAGGTCCGTATCCCATTTCCAAGACTTAAGACAAGAATACAGTAGTCTTCCCTTACCCATGGTTTGGCTTTCTGTGGTTCCAGTGACCTGCCCTTAGCCCTGTCTGTGTCCGGAAGTAGGAGCCCAGTGCTCCCCCACAGTGCCATGACCTTGACCTCACGTTGTTTCCTCATGTAGGCGTTTTGTATCTCCTGTTAGCGCAAGGAGAAGGGTGAATACGGCACAGTAAGGTATTTTGAGAGCACACATTCATATAACTTTTATTATAGTATATTGTTATATTGTTCTTCTGAGAATTATTGTTAATCTCTTACTGTGCCTAATTTATTACTGAGCTTTATCATAGGTTTGTATGTATAGGAAAATCATGATAGATCTAGGGCTTGGTATTTCCACGGTTTCAGGCATCCACTGGGAGTCTTGGGATGTATCTCCCTGCAGCCAAGGAAGACATTGCTGTTACATACAAGGAAGGTCCTGGTATTCCAGTGGATGGTATCATTGTTCAAGGTGTACATCTGTCACAAGGGGCAGGGATAATGGGCTCAATCTCTTTGATAGTAGAAATAACATAAATACTTGAAAGGGTAGGAAAAATTCCATGTCTTTGAGTTTTGAATATTCTCACCATTTACTGAAGATTGAGGATACCTTTCTCATTGTGAAGATCCCTTCATCTTCTGGGTTCAGCTCCTCTCTGTAAAGTGAAGGAATTTTAACTGTATGCCCTCCCACATCCCTCCCAGGGCTAACATTTGTGATATGATGCTATATAAATAGCAGAGGTAAAAGAAAAAGCCAGAGTGAAAAATTTGTTTTGTGGGGGATGAGGTGAGGGGAGACGAAGAAACATGGTTCCTGCAACTGAACGACTTGCCTAACCTCACACTTGCCTAACCTGGTGTGACATTGCACCCTGCTGGCCATCTGTCCATGATCCTTGTGGTGTGACTTCCTGCTCCCTCATGTGTGCCTCAGTGCTTAGTGCTCACCATACCTTTAGGTCAAAGTCACCTCTCAAGGTCAGCGACAGGAAGTATGCTGGGGGAGGAGTGGTCATGTCTAGGAATTTCATATCTCCTAAGGTTCCCACTGTCCAGTGGAAGGGGCAACTGGAACTGATTTCCTGATTTCCTGCATGGCAGTTCTTCCTGGTTTTTGATCATAACAAAAATGTAAATTTTTATAGTTGAAGTATGGAAGAGTATACAATTTTTTTGTAGTTGACAACTCTCTTGTCTCTTCCCCTAAATCCTTTTAATTTTATTCCAACCCTCAAGGTAGTCAGGAAAAAAAAATTTTTTTAAAGGATTTTTATTTATTAATGAGAGACACACAGAGGCAGAGACATAGGCAGAGAGAGAAGCAGGCTCCCTGTGTGGAGCCTGATGTGGGACTTGATCCCGGGACCCGGGAATCACGCCCTGAGCCAAAGGCAGATCCTCAACCATTGCTACCCAGCTGCCCCATCAGGAAAGTTTTTACTGTATAAAACCAAGCTTCTACCAGTTGTTACTTTCCAACACTCTTAGCTGGCAAAATCAAAAGAATTTTATGGTAAACATACAGACATCTGCCACAGTAACATTTTATTATATTTGTGAATTATAGCTATCTCTGTAATTCATAACAGCTATCTGTTCTTCCATCAGTCTATCTGGGATTTTTAAAAATCCATTTCAAAGTAAATTGCTGTCCTCAATAAACTTCCTGAATTTTTCATCTTGTATGTAATTTACTAGAGTTAAATATTAATTTATAGTTTGTTCTTTTGATATGCAATTTATAGACCAGGAAATGTATAAGTCAGTAGGTATATCTGCCACTTTACTTTCACAAATGCGCTCTCACTGTGTAACCCAAAACACAACTGAGATATAGAACTTTACCATCATCACAGACAGTTCTCTCATGCCCCTTTCTAGGCAATCCCTACCCCTCAGAGGCAATAGCTATTCTGATTTTTTCCACCATAGATTAGATTAACTTGTTCTATAACTTTATATAAATGGTATCATTGCCATATATACCCTCTTACAGAAGACTTCTTCACTCAGCATAGTGTTTTGAGGTTTATTCATCATGATTTTGTTCTTTTTATGCTAAGTAGTATTCCTTTATATGGATGCATCACAGTTGATTTATCCTGTCAGTGGATACCTGGGTTCTTTCCAGTTTTGGGTTATTATGGATAAAGCCATTATGAATACTCCTTTGTATTTGCTATTGCACCATATCATGACTTGACCTTGGGGTAGAACTTGTTAGTTCCATGAGTACGAGAAGCAGCATATAATGGAAAGCATTAGAAACAGAGAATTAAATTTAATTTGTTCTGGCTAGAGTTCTTATGGAAAAACCAGCTCATCAATTAGAATATGCTTAAGACCTATGTAAAAGGGGAGTTCAACAATAGGGATATTTATTACTTATTTCCTGCATAAGACTTCTGGAGGCAGGGCAATTCCAGGCTGGTTCAGTAGCAACAAATGCCATTGAAGAACCCAAGAGCTCACTTCATACCCTTAGATTGGCCCTTATCAAGTGAACAAACAAAAATCCCCAAGACAACAGAAAATAACAAGTGCTGGTGAGGATGTGGAAAAATTGGAACAATTGTGCACTCTTGGTGGGAATGTGAAATGGTATGGTTTTGTGAAAAACAGTGTGGTGCTTCCTTAAATAATTAAAAATAGAAAAAAAATTTAAAAATAGAGTTACCATAGAACCCAGCAATTCCACTTCTAGGTACAGATCTATATACCTATAGATCTAGGTATAGAATTGAAAGTAGTCTTGAAGAGAAAATTGTATATCTACATTATAGCAGCATTATTCATAATAGCCAAATGATGGAAGAACCCAAGTGTCCGTTGATGGATACACAACATGTAGTATATACCTACAATGGCATATTATTCAAACTTAAAAAGGAAGGAAATTCTGACACATGCTACAACATGGATAAACCTTATGGTAAGTGAAGTACTCCAGTCACAAAAAAACAAATACTATATGATTCCACTCATGGAGTACCTAGAGAAGAAAACAGCATGGTGGTTGCCTGGGGATGGTGGAGGAGGTGGGTAATGTTTCAGAGTTTCAGTTTTGCAAGATGAAAAACTTCTGGGGATTTGTTTCATTGACAATGTGATTGTACTTAAACACAACTGTACACTTAAAAATGGTTAAGGTGGTAAATTCCATGTTATATGTATTTTACAATTCATTAAAAAAACCAACCCAGTAGCTTCAGATCCTTCTTTGTCATCCAATGCATATTTGTAATGTTTTCTCTCATGGTTGCAAGATGGTGGGTGCCACTGTTAGGCACCACAATAGAAGGACTATGCCCAGAGAATAGCAGAGGCCTTCCTCTTGTTTATTAGGGAGATACCTTTCTCAGGAGGCTCCAGCAGACTTCGCCACTCAGCTGCCATTGGCCAGATTGTGTCTCATGCTCCAAGGGAGCTTGGAAAGGAAGTATGTACTATTTTTCAGCCTCTGTAGAGAGCAGCAGGCTTCTGGAGAGAACAAGGACTGGGGAATGGCTTTTGGGTAGGCAAAGTATATTATCTTCTGAAAGGAATACTGTTTAGGGAGGATGGGTCTTTTGTGAGCTTAGCACTGATGGCCACTATAAGTGGTGATACAGCAAATCCTAGTTGATATAGGGATGATGCCCTTGGCTTACCTTTAATATATGTAGGGCCAGGGCAAGAATACAAATGAGGATCATCAGCTTGCCCTTGTCTTTTTTTCTACTCCTGCCTTTGTTCCATAGTATGAAGGACTGTTTTTATCCCTCCAGGAATTTTGCGAGCCAGTTGACTTTATATTGGTATTTTGAAATTGGCCACTGTAGGAATATTGATACTATAGAAATCAGTAAATGCTACAGATTAGGACTCTTTCTGCCCCAGGTACCAGTACCCTGCTGAGCCTTTCACACATGCTCATGGACACTCCAGCTCCTAGGTTCAACCTCTATTCATCCCCTCTTTTTTACCATCCCTTGGGCCAAGTGCTGTGCATACTGACAATGTGGTCTGGCTGTGGAAGGATGAAGAACAGAACCTTGTGCAGGCCCGAGGTCATTTGGGTAGGGAGTTCAGATACTGGAGCATGATCTGGAATGGGGATATGGATTCTAGGCATACTTGGTCATACTTTTTTTTTTTTTTAATTTACATTCAATTTGCCAAAATAAAGTATAAACCCAGGGCTCATCATGTTGTGTTAGGCTTGGAACCTCTAAAGTGTGATTCTAGGGCAGGGGGCTAGTGGCCTGGGTTGTAGGGCGAGCAAGAGAGGGAAATACTTTTGTTCACTCTCCCCTATCTTCTGCTTTTGACTGGATGGAAGAGAACCCTTCCATCCCTCATACATCTGCCTAACTTCTCAGGAAGGGAGCATTACTGGTCTAATTTATCAGAACCCAGCACTCATTTATGGGCTGTATTTCAGTAGTGGACAGGGTTATTGTGTCTTAGTGTTTAGGATCTCTGCAAGATTTAGCTTTTATGATTGCAGTATATGGGGTAAGTTCACCTGTGACTGTACCTGGGTATGAAGTTCAGGTTAGAATCCTTTCCACTTTAGATTCAGGAAGGAGGGAGAAAGAGGCCTCTTGACTTAAGTCTGTTAGGATTTGATATAATCTGTACCTCCTAGAACAGTAGTTCTCAGACCAGTAGCATCAGCATCACCTGGGAGCTTAACGAGAAATGCAGATTCTATGGTCTCTCCCCAGACCTCCTGGATCAGAATCTCTGGGAATGGATCCAACGGTGTCTTTATAAGTCCTCCAGGGGACTCTGGTGCAGCTGAAAGATTGAGAACCACTACTATAGAAGAATATAGCTTAGTGTAGTTGTTTGCTAGGGCAGCTATAACAAAGTGCCACAGACCAGGTGGCAAAAAACAGAAATTTCTCACAGTTCTGGAGGCTGGGAGTCTGAGATCAAAGTTGGCAGGGTTGTTTCCTTCTGAGGGCCACAGGAGAAGGCTCTGTTCTAGGCCTCTCTCCTTGGCTTGTAGATGGCTGTGTTCTCGTGTCTTCACATCCTCTTTCCTCTGTGCATGTCTGTGTCCAAATATCTTCTTCTCATAAGGACACTGGTCTGATTGGATTAGTGCTGACCCTAATGACTTTGCTTTATTTAGGTCATTAAATATGGTTACATTCTGAGGTACTGTGTATTAGGACTAAACCATAGGACACCATTCAGCCCATAGCACTTGGGAAAAACGGTCATATAATTTATGTGCCTTTCTCCCTAGTACCCCATTATGAGTTTATTGGAGGTCAGAGAATGAGTCTTCCTTGTTTTTGTAGCTCTAGTGTCTTACAAGATGCCCAACAGTCTTTCACTAAATTTAAATTGACTGTGGATGGAAGAACTTTTTGATGTTTTATTGGGGTTATAATCCTAAAACACTTTTGTGTGTGTATATGTGCAAAGTACATATCTCAAAGCTTCTTATGGTCTCAGGCCTTTTTCCAAGGAGGTCTGATGTAAGACTCTTACTGGCTGAGGTTCTACTACCTCACATTTCTATAGATTTTTGAGTCGCTTAATCCTGCTTTCTCCTTTTGTGTGTGTATGTATAGTGGGAACATTCTTCTGGGGGCAACAGAAGATGTTTGACATCTAAACTCTCTCAGAAACTTGTTTGTTTGTTTGTTTGTTTTCTTCCTTTCTGCCTGGGAGCTTTTGAAAAGAAAAGAAAAGAAAAGAAAAAAAAATTGCCCTGCTTCAATTAAACATAGCAAAGGATTCTAGGTGTTTGTATTTTGAAGAACTCAAAACCAGACTGTGATAAACAGATAATTGTCATTGAGAGGTATCCCACTTTATTTGCTAGGGATTTTCTATTGTTGCTTTTCAATTTAGTAGACAGTAGAATTACAAGTTGCCATGGCAACCTATCCATTGCCCAAGTTGCCTGGGCCTTAAAGACACAGAAACCACATTTGGTTTTATTCCATAGAGCTGACATTGTTATAAAACAGAGCACAGCAGAGTGAATGCGGAATTAGAGCAGACATCCTGCCCCCGCTTCTTTTCCCTTCCCTCCCCTCTTGTGGTTTCTGTGTTTACCAGGCCCCTGAATAGCCCAGTGTTAGAAATTGTATAATTTGGCCTCTGGAGTTCTTTCAAGAAAACAACCACGTTGCTGTGTCCCATGCCGTTTTGTTACCTTTGTTAGAGACAAACTATGGGAGTTAAGGAGGTGTGGGGATGGCATCTATGTAGTTAAATTCCTCCTTCAGTACAAGGTTTGACAAATGATAGACTTCTGTCATTTTTGCAACTGCCCTTCTTTCATTCGGGTGGGTTAGCAAAAGAACGCTCCGAAGAAACTGAAGATGTTTCTCGACACATTTCCAACTTAAGGAAGCCAGAAAAGCCTGGCAGACCTGGGCACCCATTCTTGGTTATGCCCAGAAGTAGAATTAACTGGCTAAGCTTGAGAAAACACTGGAACTCTGGCAACTGCTCTAAATGAATTTTCTTGTTCCTCTGAGCTTTGCCCGTAGCCACTGTATGCATTATGTTACAAAGCTAATTATACAATATCTTGAGAACCAAGGGAAAGCTGATTCATCTGATAAGTGAATTTGAGAGCATATCTCAAGCCTGGGTTGTACTATTTCCAGGAGGTACAATTGAGAAGTTGAAGAATAAAATAAAACCTACCCTTAGCTGCTGAAATTACAATTGCCTGAAGTTTGCTGGCTCCGAAAATTTAGATTTTACTGGGATGTATTTATTTTCAATCTTGTTTAATTTCTTTTCAGGCTGTAGGCCATCATTCAGTGCTGATTTTTATGACTTTTTTTTATAAAGATTTTATTTATTTATTCATGAGAGACAGACACAGAGAGAGAAGCAGAGACACAGGCAGAGGGAGAAGCAGGCTCCATGCAGGGAGCCTGATGTGGGACTTGATCCCGGGTCTCCAGGATCAGGCCCTGGGCTGAAGCAGGTGCTAAACTGCTGAGCCTCCCGGGCTGCCCTTTTTTTTTTTTTTTTTTTTTTTAAGAGAAGGAGAGAGGAAAGGGGAGGGGCAGAGAGGGAGGGAGAGAGAGAATCTTAAGCAGACTTCACACCCAGCTCAGACCCTGACTTGCAGTTTGATCTCATGACCTTGAGATCAAGACCTGAGCCAAAATCAAGAGTCAGATGCTTAACCAACTGAGCCACCAAGGTTTCCCTTTTATGGCTACCTTTAAGGGACAAGGAGGGATCATCTATTTTGATGTAGGAAGTACTTCATTTCCTGGGGAAAATGGGATCCACTAATGGATGAAACAGTTACCCACCCAGGTATTGGGGAAGTTTTGGCTTTACCCTAGGACTTCTTTGAGTACTCAGGGCAATCCCAGACCTTCCCAGTTAACCACATTTATGATGATAATAATAGCAGGAATTTAGACAGAGGAGGTCACCTGTTGCAATAGTTCCCAGACTTTTCTCTCAATAGGACGCACGTAATAGGTATTTTAGTTTGGGTCCTGCAAAAGCAGGCTGGATGACAGGAAGTCAGATGCTGGAATTGACGCCAGGAAGCAGAGGTGAGGGAGGGAGTACTGGAAAAAGAAGGGAAGAAAGTTTACAGAGTGGTGTTAATGAGCTGGCTGCTGCTGAGGCTAAGTGGCTCTCTGTCATGTGGGCACCACCTGACTTTACCTCAGAACTGTCCTGCCAAGGGATAAGGAAGCTGAGTATTTGTCCACTGACTCTATTACTGGTTGAGGGTTGCCCCTGAGGGCTTTGCTCCTTCCCACCTACAGAGAAAGCTCTCAGGCTGAGAAACAAAGAAAGACCTGGGCCCCTGAAGTGGACAGCTGCCAGCAATCACGAGAATTGTCCCTGTGCAGTTGTAGGTGAACTCAGGCCAGGGCAGCAATAGTGTCTCATTCTATGTGAATGTTCATGGTTATTATGGTGATTTTAAAACCTCATCTGCAAATTCTATTTATTTATTTATTTATTTATTTATTTATTTATTTATTTATTTATTTATTTATGATAGACATAGGGGGAGAGAGAGAGGCAGAGACACAGGCAGAGGGAGAAGCCGGCTCCATGCAGGGAGCCTGATGTGGGACTCGATCCCGACACTCCAGGATTGCGCTCTGGGCCAGAGGCAGGTGCTAAACCGCTGAGCCACCCAGGGATCCCCTCATCTGCAAATTCTTGACACATTTTCCATTGAGAGATGGGGATCTATGGCTTTTTTCTCTTGAATACAGTCAGATATGCTCAGGACTGTTTTGACTAAGAGGATATGATAAAAGTGTTCTATGTGACTTCCAAGGTTAGATCATAAAAAGCCATGCAAATTCCACCTCTTGCTGGGACACTTGCTTTTGGAGCTTTGATCTGCTATGAAAGAAGTCCAGTTGCTCTGAGACTGCCATGGTGCAGAGGCCATGTGTCATCAGCAGCCCCAGCTGAGCTCCCAAGCAAGTGCTCCCAGTCAGCTCCCAGCCATGTGAGTGAATCATCTAGGATGTCTAGCCTAGTTGAACCTTCAGCCAATATCCGACTGCAACCCCCAAGAAGAACTGTCCAGTCAGGCACTGCCTGAATTCCTGACCCACAGAATCTATGAGAAAATGACAATGATTGTTTAACACTTTTACATTCAGACTACTTTGTTCTGCAATAATAGTAACTGGAACACTTATCCAGGAAACTAATGCTATTGAGGAAATGGCTCACATAACACTTTTTGGGTCAAGGGTAACTTACCATTTTCCAGAGAAGTCATTGGAAGCCCAGGGAGGTAAAAATATTCACCTGAGCTCACATTAGCATTTTCCCCCGCAGTGGTGCCATTAATAGTTCCCCATCTGCCGTCTGCAATACTGGGAGATATTTGGAAGAGGGCTTGTGAAGAGTCTGGTAGCCCCTTTGCACTCATACTGTGCCTTTTCTTGCCTTTGGAAATCTCCAGTGTAATCCTGTTCTATTCAGTTGTAAGACTGTATTGACTGCTGCTTCATAGAGAAACCTTTTCATTCTCCTTATCCAAAGCAGTTAGAATCAAGGACAAAGGAAAGAAGGGGAATGACTTGTTTAACTAATCTGGAAATCTTTCCATTGCGTGAATATTAAATTTGGACAAAAACTCTTAAGAATTTGATGTTCTGGGGTGCCTGCATGGTTCAGTCAGTTAAGTGTCTGCCTTTGGCTCAGGTTGTGATCTTGAGGTCCTGGAATGGAGCCCCACATCAGGCTCCCTCCTCTGTGTCTCTGGACTGCTTCTCCCTCTCCCTCTGCTGCAACTTCTGCTTGTGCTCTCTCTCTCTCTCTGTCAAATAAATAAATAAAATCTTAAGAAAAACCCTTGATATTCCAGTTGAGTATGGTTTACAAATTCTGGGAGTCTTTGAGGCACTGAGAGAAGAAATTTCTCTGAAATTTTAGCCTCAGAATCATATGAACCTTTAAATAACTCCTATGAAAGAGAATGTCAGTGTTGTACAGTGTAATGCACTATAATGAATGGACCGTAAATACATTCAACAGCACATGGATTCCATTTTCCTTGATAATACACTTGGATTTAGAGATGAAGGAGAAAAGCCTTAAGAAAATATTGTTTTGGTTTTTTAAAATATGTAATATTAGTTAGAAAGAATTTCAAAACTCTGAACTATTCCTGACACCAAACGAACCCAAACTCCTGTCATATTCATGCATTTCTAGTTCAAACACCGAGACTGATTTATTACTTGAAGTCAATAATAATCAACCTGCAGTTGATAATAGTCTTACTTTATGTCAAGGAGAATAAAAATTTTGAGATAAAAAATTGCTGGTGGTTTTCCCTGACTCTTGTGAGTCATAGAGACTGTATGACTAGGTTTCAGAGACTGACTGTTAAAATGGTCCTTAAAAAAATTTAACTAAAAGTGATCAATTCAGGGACTGCTTATAGATAAATCTTCATCACAGGTTCTAAAGTGGCCAGACTTCAACATTCCTCAGGATCTTTGAAATACAACTTATGTCTTCCATTTATAGAACACTGTAAACCGTGCTGGGATAGTGGTTTGATTTTTTTTTTTTAAAGACTAATTTGGGGGCACCTGGGTGGGTCAGTCGATTAAGTGTCTGCCTTTGGCTCAGGTCATGATCCTAGGGCCCTGGGATCCAGTCCTACATGGGGCTCCTTGCTCAGCAAGGAGCCTGCTTCTCCTTCTCCCTCTGCAGTTCCCCCTACTTGTGTGTGCTCTCTTTCTGTCAAATAAATAAATAAATGCAATTAAAAAAATATTATTTATTTATTTATTTATTTATTTATTTATTTATTTATTCATGAGAGACATAGTAAGAGAGGCAGAGGCATAGGCGAGGGAGAAGCAGGCTCCCCAGGGGAAGCCTGATGCGGGACTTGATCCCAGGATCCTGGAGCCAAAGGCAGATGCTCAACCACTAAGCCACCCAGGTGCCCCTAAATAAAATCTTTTTTAAAAGACTGATTTCGTTTTTAGGCACACTAAGGAGAACTGCTGGGAAAATGTGCACCCAAAATTCTCAGGGCATTTCTTTATTTAAAAAACTAAGTAAGATTGTAAATTAATAAGTGTGTGGAGTGTGCATATGCATGTGTTTATTTATATATACCTGCCTCATTGCCAAATAGAAGTTAGCTTGTTCCTTTATCCTGTGTATTTCCTGTGAACTGGAAATTATATCTAAAGACTTGATTAGATTAGAGTTAATTATTTATGGCTACAATGCACTATCAGTGATGTTGTAGTTACATATAGCATCATAGCTCTTTATTTAGCTCATGATTCTGAAGGTCATTCTTCAGTTTGGGTTGGGCTTAGTTGGGAAGATCTAGTCTAGGCTGGGCTTGGTTGATTGTGGCTCCGTTTGCTCATGTATCTGGTCAGTTGGTGGTTTGACTGGTTTGATTGGCTTATGCAGGAACACCTCATTTTATTGTGCTTTGCAAGTAATGTGTTTTTTACAAATTGAAGCTTTGTGTCAACCCTGAGCCACGCATGTCTTTTGGTGCCATTTTTCTGACAGCATTTGCTCACTTAGTGTCTCTGTGTCATATTTTGGGGACTCTTGCAATATTATAAGATTTTCATCATTATTATATTTGTTGTGGTGATCTGTGATCACTGATCTTTGATGTTACTATTGTAATTGTTTTGGAGTTCCATGAACTACACCCATATAATGATGAACCTAATAGATAAATATTGTCTGTGTTCTGACTGTTTTACCAACCAGCTGTTTCCCTCACTTTCTCCCTCTCCTCTGGCCTCCCTATTTCCTGAGACTCAACAATATTGAAATTAGGTCAGTTAATAACCCCATAATGGTATCAAAGTGTTCAAGTGAAAGGAAGAGTCAATCGATGTGGCAAACTTCATTTTTGTCTTATTTTAAGAAATTGCCACAGCCACCCCACCCTCTGGCAACCATCACCCTGATCAGTCAGCAGCACCAACAAAAAGATTATGACTTGCTGAGAGCTCAGATGATGGTTAGCATTTTTTAGCAATAAAATATTTTTAAATTAAGGTATGTACATTGTTTCCTAGACATAATGCTATTGCAGACTTAATAGACTACAGTGCAGTGTAAACATCATTTTTATATGCACTGGGACACCAAAAAAAAAAAATCTATTTGATTTGCTTTATTGCACTATTCACTTTTTTGTGGTGGCCTGTGACCAAACCTGCAGTATCTCTGGGTTATGCCTGTACTGGGTTCAGCTTGGTTGGCTCAGATGACTGAGACCTTTCTCCCTGTGCTCCCCTATCTTGCAGCATACCATTTTAGGCTCATTCACATGGCAACTTTGTGTTCCACCAGTGAAATCTGGAATATACAAAGCCTCTTGAGACATAGGTTCTGAATTTGTACAATATCATTTCCATCAGACAAAATCTCAAGGCCAGCCCGGAAGTCAAGAAAAAGACTCCACTTCTTGATGGAAGGAACTACAATATCACATTGCTAGGGCATAGGTACAAGATGGAAAAGAATTTGTGGTCACTTTTTTTCAATCTACTGCATTGGGTTTGTATTTTTGGAGAATGGGCCAACTAGCAGGAAAATTTCCCAGGCTGCAAGTTTCTGAGAAGCCAGCTATCATGAATGAGTTAGAGTAACAGAGAAGCCCTGAAAATGAGAATTTTGAGTTCAGCGGAGATGGCAAGTCAACAGCTGGTGAGGAGCTTTTCCCAAAAACTATTGTGGCAATAACTTGCTGTGGCATATACATGTGGCATATATGTGTATATATACACATACGTTTGTATACATGTTGTGTTGTATGCACACACATGTATATAAAATTTTGCTTCCGTGTCTCAGCTATAGGGACATCTTATTAGTTCACTTGAAAATGTAACTACTTGGATATAAAACCTGTAGTGTATAGAATATGCCATGGACTATGTGGCAAGACATAACAGTGCTGTGTAGAGTAGGATCACTTCGTAACAAAAAAACATAGACTGGGTTACTTAAGGAACAGAAATTTATTTTTCACCGTCCAGAGGCTAGTAAGTCTGAGGTCAGGGTACAGCATGGTCAGGTTCTGGAGAAGGATCTCCTCCTGTCTTTTGGATTCTGTTTTCTAGGTGGGCAGGGGGTCAAGATTGAGAGATAGGTAGGGGGTTGGGGAGAGAAAGCTCTCTCACTGCTTCCTAGAAGGGCACTAATACCATCATGAGGATCCTACCCTCATGACCTCATCTAAACCTAATTATCTCCCAAGGCCCCACCCCCAAACATCACCAGGGAGGGGCGGATATGACTTCAACATATGAATTTTGAGGGATACAAACAACATATGAATTTTGAGGGATACAAACATTTAGTCCATAACAAAAATCAGATTTTTCTGGGTTATATTTATTGGGGGAGTAAGCAGCATTTTGAATGTTTAGGGGGACACGGTAGCATATTTCCAACATTTAAAGGGCTCATATGTGGAAAAGTAACTAAATCTTGTGGCATCTTAGAAGAGGAATTGGGAATTGCGGATTAAAGCTATGAAGATTACAGGAAGCTGACTTCAGCTTATTATAAGAAAGGCTGTGGGATAATCTGGGCTCTCTGCAATGGGGGAAATAGCCTGCTACATGGGGTCAGAGGTTCCATACCATTAGCTGGTTCAGAGAAAGGCCCCACCCCATGGTGGGCAATTCTATTCCACACAGGACATTTTAAGTATTTGGTAGATGGTGGTAAAAAAGTTTCTTTAAACTGTGGTGTAGTTCTGTTAGGGGTAATGTTCAGTAACTTCTGCAGGATAGTGAGGGGGAGGGACTCTTAAGAACATTACACTTGTTCCTGAAGAATCTGTACCCCAGATGAGGAAATGGCCACTCCAACCCAATTATTTTATCCTCTGCTAAACCAAAAGCGGTGTGACCTGCTAATCCTCACTTGCTCAGCAGGCGGCGCTCTAGCACCAGGGATTGCATAAAAAGTGTCAATTTAAGGAAAGGACTTTTTTCGTTAATGTTTGTTTTTCAGGCAAAAAAGGAAAGCTGTTAGGAAAAATAAACAGTTTATCAGGCATTGCGACAAAGACACTTCAGGGGAAAGACAAGCTGTCGCTTCAAGGACAGGAAGAAAAAACTCCCTGCGTTTGTAGAAGCCTCAGACGCTGCTTGAGTGCCTTGTAAGAAAAAAAAAATCCTGAAATGAGGAAGGAGAAAAAAAGCCCCAGCGGAGATAATAGAGAAGATTAAGAAAATAGAAAACAATTGAAATCATCTGCCAGCAAGCATGGACGAGTAGAGCCTTGGGAGAGGGATGTGGAGAAGTAGTGTAGCAATTGGAAAAAATTAAAACTACTTTAATATAATTGAGAATCATTCTAAGTATTCAGATGTACCGTTTACTTTAGATGCCAAATTTCCTGCATAATTGGTTTCAGCTGCCCAGCCCACATCCCGTTCTTTTCTGTAGCTTTCAGTGTTTTGAGATCTTTGAGCACATAAACTTTGCACCTAATGACATGTGCATGAATGGATACCGCTTCATTGTTGTCCAGATTTTAAAGTTGGAAAAACAGAATAGATGAGTTAGGAACCTAGTTTTAGTGAAAGGGATTGGGGCAGGAACACCTAATTAAAAGGGAAAAAGAACTCTGTGAAATTGGTTGGATTTCTGAGACGTCATCCGTGCTTACCTCTTCCTGAGATTGGGAAAAATGCTCCCAATTTAATCCTCACTTCCTCCAGTTGACCATTAAAATGACTTCTCAAGCACTTCTCGACATGTATCTTTTTGTATCAAATCAAATAGTAAGGGGTTTAATGCAACATCATTTCACTTGGTTTACTTTTCCTAAAGGGAGGTGTAATCAGCAGAATTACATTAGAGTAATCTGAAAACAATGCATAAAAACCAAAAGACAGCAATTGTTATATGGTTTTTGAGGATCTAACCACAGTCTATGCAATATTGGAGTTAAATGAATGCGATGGCAAAACTTTGAGACACGTGGTTCTGAAACTTTAGTGTGCATTCCACATCACCTGAGGGCTCCTTAAAGCACAGACGGCTGGGCGCTAACTCAGAGTTTCTGATTCAGTGGGGCTGGTGTGGGGTCAGAAAATGTGAATTTCTAACAAATTCTGGGTGGTGTTTTGATTCTCCTGGTCCGGGGACCTCACTTTGAGAACTACCATTTTAGACATTTGCTCAAAGTTTTTTTTATTTGATTTTGTTGTAGCTTCGCATGCACTCCCTCCCCGCCCCCCAAGTGTGCTATAAGCTCAGATCAAATATTGAATTAACAGGATGAGGACAGAGAGTGCAGATATTTGCTGAATACCTACTGTGTGCCTGGTTCTATTCTGCGTTCTTTCCATTTTTAATCTCACTTAACCTTCCTTATGATCCTAAAACGTGTGATTTGCTCTTTCCCGCTCAACATACGTATAACGGGAGTCCTGCAGAGCTGGGAAACTTTCCAAAGGCAAACAGCTAGCAAGTAAGTGGCAGAACTGGAATGTGGACTCAGGTTGTGTTTGACAGCACAGACTGCACTGCACAAGGGGGCTTCAAAGCCCCCATTCAAATTGAAGTTTGATTTATTGAATTTTTGCAGATTTCAGTTCAAACTGGCCTTTACGTGATTGCCCATAAGCAAACTCCTTAATCTCTGCACGTAAGTGTTTCCATTTCTAAGGAGATAAGTATCAGTCTCTCAGGCTAACATAAGGACTAAGTGAAATAGTACATGTTAGGGTACCTAGTGTAGTATCTGGCACATAGTAAGTGCCCTTTAAAACTGAACTCCTTTTCCTTTCTTTAGAAATGCAAGTGTTGGGGCACCTGGGTGGTTCAGTCTGTGGTTAAGCGGCTGCCTTTGGCTAGGCTGGTCATGATCTCAGGGTCCTGGAGTAGAGCCCCAGTTGAGGTCTCTACTCCCAGTTGATCGGGGAGTCTGCTTCTCCCTCTCCTTCTGCCCCTGCTTGTGTTCTGTCTCTCTCTCAAACAAAAAAATAAAATCTTAGAAAACAAAGAAATGCAAGTGTTTAATCCAAAATCATCTTGGAAATGAGTGAGAAAACCATGACTACAATAGAGACACTCAGATTCTAACTCGTCCCAGGAACTTGGAGTGCCTTGGTGGGAAAGGAAGAAAGCCATTCTATTTGGCAGTAGGCAAGATCTATGTGAGTCTTCTAGATTTCTCCAAATGAAGCCTACCTCTACATTTGCCTCAGGTCATCCAGTCCCTCTGATGATAGTGGGTGTCTGCCACGAATAATCTGTTCTCACCAGGGCAATCAAAAGGAACTAGACATTTTCCAGGTAAGTTGTCCAGAAGCTCCGTGTATTCCAATTACTCTCTTGGAATTCCATCTGCTTCCCACATACCTTCTTCACTTGGTAATTCCATTATCCTTGTTATTTCTGAGTCTTCTGACTAATCTTTCTCCTGGATGTGGGTCACATTTTCCTGCTTCTTTTCATGTCTAGCAATTTTTAGATGTTGACAATATAAATGATATTTTGTTGGGTGTTTAGATCTGTTGTCTAAATAGAGTGTTGATGTTTGTTTTGGTAGGCACTCAACTTGCAGATGGGTTGATCTTTTTTTTTTTAAAGATTTATTATTTATTTATTTATTTATTTATTTATTTATTTATTTGTTTATTGAGCATGAGACTGGGGAGGGGCAGAGGGAGAGGGAGAGAGTGAATCCCAAGCCAACTCTGTGCTGAGCAGGGAGCCTGACGCAGGGTTCGGTCTCACCACTCTGAGATCATGACCTGAGCTGAAATCAAGAGTTGGAAGCTTAACTGAGCCACCCAGTTGCCCTCAGTTAATCCTTTCTGTGCTTGTTTTTAAGCTTTGTTAGGATGGTCTAGAGTACCCTTTACCCTGCTACTAAGGCACAACAATTCTGGGGTTGCTTTGAATGCTCTGTGTTCATGAGTCCTCTCCACTCTGGCTTGGGTGGGGGACCTCAAAACATCTCCCAGCCCTAAATGGGCTCTGGGAATTGTTCGGCTGATATCTACTTGGCAGTTGTCCTGTTTTTGGTTTTGTGGAGCTTTATCAAAGTATTTGCAGATTATTTAGCTGAAGACTTCAGCAGACCCCCGTGCAGATTTCTTGAAAACTATTTCTTCATATAAATTCCAGCTATTTTAGCCTCCCCAAGGACCTATATTTATATCCTTAACTCCAGTGAGTCTGCGAGGTTCTGCTTGGGTTCCCTTCCCTGTGCCAATTCCAGAAATTGTCTCCAGGCAGAAAACTGGGTCAGTTGTAGGGAGGGTTCACCTTGTTTATTTCCTTTCTCTCAGAGATTACATCTTACTCTGGCTGATGTCAATAGTTTCATATATTTTGTCCAGTTTTCTGGTTGTTTCCAGTGTGAGTTTCTGTCCTGTACCACTTACTATTGCATGGGTGATTGTTACAATCTGCACAGCTTCATTCAATGGATTCCTACTTGCCACACTTGTAAGTCTCAGTTCAGCCAGCATTCCATTCCTTTGGGAAACTTTTTGGATTCCTACAGTTAAACCTAAGTGCTATACCTTCACCTGCTTATTTATGTCCCCACCCCAACTCCCAAGGCTGTGAGATTTTTTAGGTCATGGATTAGAAATATCTCAGTATCTTCAGTCCCTAGCATGGCACTTAGAACATAATAAGTGCTCAATAAATGCCTGTTGGCTGAATGAATAAATTACATTGATTTGCATTTTTTGACTTTAAGGTTTGCTAAGAGTGCTCCTCATTCATCCTCTATTTCTAAAGTTTCCTCTTCCCTGGCCTTTCAAACTCAAGGACAAGTTGCTATAAACCATGCATGGCCTGCCCCAAATCTGCTTCAAGTCATTTGTATCCTGTGGCTGAAATGACTGACTCTCCATCAAAATGTGTGATCCTCTGTCATAGATAGGATTGTCCCTGGGATAGGTTTGCTAGATTTAGTAAGCGAGCAAGCAGTAATGAAAACAGGTTACCTAGTTAAATTTCAATTTCAGGTACAATATTTGGGACATACTTATACTAAAAAAATGATCCCCCCCCCCCCCAAACTCAAATTTAACTATGCATCCTGTGTTTTATCTGGCAGCACCACACCAGGAAGTAGCTGCTCCGTCAGGGGTTCTATTGTCACCGTGGAACACAGTGAGATGTGATATGTAATGTGTGGTGCGTATCACCGCCTGGCTAAGGTGGTTACGGCATGTTTTCCACTCTTCTGTCTGGAAGCAGAGGACTTGGGAGGGAGGCTGTAAGTGGGGAGAAAGTGGGGTCCCTGCATTACATTATGAATGGGAGCTGCTCACACCCTGCTTTGGACTGGTTGGTGAGTGAGCAAGGAACTTCAGCTGTGCTGAGTCAGTCAGTCTGTGGGGTTGGTTGGCTACAGTGTTCTATTTCACGTTCTGTTGAAAAAGTGACAAGGGAATATTTTCCCTGAGGTTCTACGCTACCTACTTGGTAGCTCCCTATATGCATCTCAAGATGCCTCAAACTCTGCATGTCCAAACCTGATTTTGTGATTTCCCTAGCACCAAACTTGTCCTGTGCTCTTTATGTCACTGATACAACCATCCACACATTCTCGACACCTCCTTTTCTCTCACTCTCTGTATCCAGTCCTCCATCAACTCATTACCTTTTGTTAATTTTTATTTATTTATTTATTTATTTTAAAGATTTTATTTATTTATTGGAGAGAGAGACAGAGATTGTGACAAAGATAGTGAGAGCACGAGTGGGGAGGACAGGGAGAAGGAGGGTCGCTGCTGAGCAAGGAGCCCAATTCTGGGCTCTATCCCAGTATTCTGGGATCATGACCTGAGCCGATGGCAGAGGCTTAACTGACTGAGCCACCCAGGTACCCCCATTTTACCTTTTAAATAGGTCTTTAATCAGCCCACTGCTTTCTATTTTCATTGCTACCAATCTAGTCCAAACAAATAATATTTTTTGTATGGACTCCTGCCCACATTGCACTTATCCCCTGACCCAATATAGTCTCTTGGCAAATCCATTTTTCTACCTTGCAGCCAGAGTTGATCTTTTTAAAACCCAAATCTCCTCCTTTGTCATTCTCCTGGCTACAACTTTTTTTTTTTTTTTTTTTTTTTTAATGATAGTCACAGAGAGAGAGAGAGGCAGAGACATAGGCAGAGGAAGAAGCAGGCTCCATGCACCGGGAGCCCGATGTGGGATTCGATCCAGGGTCTCCAGGATCGCGCCCTGGGCCAAAGGCAGGCGCCAGACCGCTGCGCCACCCAGGAATCCCACCTGGCTACAACTTTTAAGGAATTCCATTGTTGTAGGACAGGGACCAGAATCTTTTTTTTTTTTTTAATTTTTATTTATTTATGATAGTCACACACACACACACACACACACACACACACACACACACACAGAGGCAGAGACACAGGCAGAGGGAGAAGCAGGCTCCATGCACCAGGAGCCCGATGTGGGATTCGATCCCGGGTCTCCAGGATCGGGCCCTGGGCTAAAGGCAGGCGCCAAACCGCTGCGCCACCCAGGGATCCCGGGACCAGAATCTTTAATGTGACCTCTAAGGCCCTGAAGGATCAGGCCTCACTCTCCCTTTTTCTTTTTCTTTTTCTTTCTTTCTTTCTTTCTTTCTTTCTTTCTTTCTTTCTTTCTTTCTTTCTTTCTTTCTTTCTTTCTTTCTCTTTCTTTCTTTCTTTTTTCTAAAAAGATTTTATTTATTTATTCATGAGAGATATAGAGAGACAGAGGCAGAGACATAGGCAGAGGGAGGAAGAGGCTCCATGCAGGAAGCCTGATGGGGGACTCAATCCCAGGACTCCAGGATCATGCCCTGAGCCAAAGGCAGACACTCAACCGCTGAGCCACCCAGGCGTCCCTCCCTTCTCTTTTCTAAATTCTAGTCCTACTAGTGCACCCCTGCTTCTTCTTCTTCTTTTTCTTAAGATTTTACTTATTTATTCACAAGAGACAGAGAGAGGCAGAGACCTAGGCAGAGAGAGAAGCAGGTTCTCCTTGGGGAGCTCAATGCGGGACTTGATCCTAGGACCTTGAGATCATGGCCTGAGCCAAAGGCAGATGCTCAACCACTGAGCCACCCGGGCGTCCTATGCACCCCTGCTTCTTTGAATGCTCCATACATTCTTCTCCACAAGCTTTTGTATAGCTATGTCGTTTCTTAGGTGTGTTGCCTTCCAACTCTTAGCTGAATAAATTTCTGTTCTTTCTTCAGTTCCTTTTTACAGAAGACTATCTTGACTTTCCTAAACTAATTCCTACTCTTGAGTTTTCATAACAGAAAGTAATGCTTTTTTTTTTGTAGCCCTTACAACAATAGTAATTTTTATTTATCTGCATGGTTCTTTGACTTAATATCTGTTTTCTTACCTGTTAGCTCTGCGACCACAGAAAATATTTCTTTTTGTTGTTATGAATAGATCTTAAATATGGATTTGTGTCAAGTAGGGATCCAACTTAAATATTTTCTAAATGAGTGTCCAGTTGTCCCTAAAACATTTCATAAGTAATCCTTCTTTTCCCTACTGTTTTTTTTTCAAGATTTATTTATTTATTTTTGAGAGAGAATGGGGCAGGGCAGGGACAGAGGAAGAGGGAGAGAAAAGGGAGAGTCACAAGAAGACTTTGTACTGGGATGCTTGGGTGGCTCAGTGGTTGAGCATCTGCCTTTGGCTGAGGGTGTGATCTTGGGGTCCTGGGATCGAGTCCTGCATCAGGTTCCCCACAGGAGCCTACTTCTCCCTCTGCCTATGTCTCTGCCTCTCTTTCTGTGTCTCTCATGAATAAATAAATAAAATTAAAAAAAAAAAAGGAAGAAGATTTCGTACTGAGTGCAGAGCTAGGAGCTAGATGTAGGGCTAGACTGCACAATCTTGAGATCACAACCTGAGGCGAAATCAAGAATCAGATGCTTAATGGAGGTGCCCCTCCCCACTGGATAAAAACATTTTTATCTAAATGTATTCTGATTCATGAGTCTCTTTTACAATTTCCTGTTCTCTTTCATCTGTTTGTCTCTTATTGGACCAATGACACCTTAAAAATCTTTTGATACCTGGTGGATTAAGTCTCATGTGTTGTTCTTTTCTTTAGAGCATTTCTTGACTATTCTTGAATATTTTCTCATTCAGAAGGTACTTATAATCAGTTTGTCAAATTTCATTAAGGAATCATATTGGGGTTTTAGTGTGTTTGCTTTGAGAATTTATGGGTTAATGTAGGAAGGAAATAATGAATTTTACAATAATGAATCTTCACACTCAGGGACATGGAATATCTCTCCCTTTATTCAGATCGCATTTTATCATCTGGAGAAAATTTTTACAGTTTTATTCATATGAGTTTTATATATTTTTAAAAAAGATTTTATTTATTCATTTGAGAGAGAGAGAGAGAGAGAGAGAGAGCAAGCGAGTGCATATGCAAGGGGGAGAGGCAGAGGAAGAAGGAGAAGCAGACTCCCCACTGAGCCAGAAGCCTGATGCAGGGCTCCATCCAGAACCCAGAGATCATGACCTGAGCTGAAGGCAGACACTTAACCATCTGAGCCACCCAAGTGCCCCTGTACATTTCTTTTCAAGTCTGTTCTTAGGCATTTTATAATTTTTGTTGCTATAGTGAATGGAATTTTTTTCAGTACCAGTAAGTTTTTATTTATTCATTGTATTTTTCCAGGGTAAAGAGAAGGGAAAAAGGTCAGCATGTGTGTTACAAAATGTTAGCAAATGGGAAAGGAAGTACCTGGCACAGCAAAATCAGCCATCGAATAAGAATTCCATGGGGTCACTAAAGTCCAAGAGGGCTCGGTCTCCTGCAGCTCAGAAATGAGAGGAGGGGTCAGGGAAAGAACAGAGAGGTATACACTTTTCTGCCCTCCCTTCCAAGCCCCTCCCTCCAATACATTCAAGATTTTACCAGAAGCTTTGGTTTCTAGCAGTAAACATGCATGGAGCTACATCTGTCCACCCCTTATTAAACAATCTTGGGGCCATCTGATGTGGAGTTCCATCCCAGGACCCAGATCATGACGTGAGCTAAAGGAAGATGCTTAATTGACTGAGCCACTCAGGTGCCGCTTGACCCCTGCTTTCTACATGGAAGGCCCTCTCACTGCTTTTGCTTCTATCCTAGGATTAGAGATTAAAGTAGGTTTGATCCATCCAAATATAAATGTATTAGTATGAATCACATCAAAGAATGGTCTTGACACAGGAGATTGAGAACCAGGGATGGAGTGTTCTTAGCTTCTTCAGGAGTTTTTGCACAAATCATTTAAGGGTTGTTAAGATACCCCACAAATTAAATATGTATGTGTATGGGCTTTTTGGGGGAAGAGAGAAGTGGAGCTAGGATAAGAGTCAAGTTTTTAGGGCAGAAGATCTGGCCCAAAATAGGAAACAGGGAAGGGAACACAGAAGAAAGAATGGTTTAAGACCCTCCTACACTTCAAGAAGAGGGGTCACTAAGCTATGCTTAGATTCTTTTGCCTGGTGCAAGAACTTTGGTCAAAGATGCTTTGCTTATTTTTCTCAATACAAAAAGAAGTTTGTAAAGAATAAAACCTCAAAAGAACGTGAAGAAGACAAACATGTTATATTTATACAATCAGCAGATCAGCTACTTGTGAAATCCTACAAAGCCTAAACAAATATGCCAACTAGAGGATGGCAGAAATTGGGAGAGACAAGCCCGGGGTAAGACATACCTCACCCAATGCGTTCTGTTGCATTTGCCCCATTTCAACAGCTACGTACAGATTGTGTACATGTACAGACTGTTTACGCTGAACCAAGTACTGAACTAAGATTACAGTTCCTTTCCTTTAACTTTTTCCAGAGTTGTTGATCGCATCCATTTATTTTGCTTAGCTTTCTTCGTACCTCTTGCTAATCTATCCCACATCCTTTGGCAGATAATTTACAAATTCCATTCCCCTGCCTCCCCAGACCTCCCTCCTGGAGTCCACCTTTCTGCTCAATTCTGGACTCTGTACTTCAGGGCCTGCTGTCCTTTTGGGACTTTTTTTACTCTTAGAAGTTTGCCCTCCTCTCTTCTCTTTTGGGTTCTGTTTCCTGGATTCTGTGCTTTCTTCTTCCCTGATTATTTTCCTCCATTTCTCTCTGGAAGCTTTTGAAATCTCATCTTTATTCCTGGTGTTCTGAAATTCCTCAATGATGTATTGTGGGGTGTATCTTGTAAATTTTATTTATTTATTTATTTAGTTAGCTAGTTTTTTTGAATCTCATAAATTTTATTGTGGTGGGTTATAAATGACTATTTTCTTTCTTTTCTCTTCCAAGGTTTTACTTAAATCTAAGTTAACATATAACATAGTATTAGTTTCAGAAGTAGAATTTAGTGATTCATCACTTACATACAATACCCAGTGCTCATCACAACGAATACCTTCTTTAATTCCCATCACCCATCTAGCTCATCCCTCCACCTCCTTCCATCAACCTTCAGTTTGTTCTCCATATTTAATAATTTTTTATGGCTTGCCTCCCTATATGTTTTTCTTATTTTATTTTTCCTTCCTTTCCCCTATGTTCATCTGTTTTGTTTCTTAAATTCCTCATTTGAGTGAAATCATATGGTATTTGTCTTTCTCTGACTGACTTGTTTTGCTCAGCATACTACCCTTTAGTTCCATCCATGTCATTGCAAATGGCAAGATTTCATCCTTTTTGATGGCTGAGCAATATCCCATTGTGTGTGTGTGTGTGTGTGTGTGTGTGTGTGTGTGTACATACCACATCTTCTTTATTCATTCATCAGTCAATGGATATTTGGGCTCTCTCCATAGTTTGGCTATTGTTGATAATGCTGCTATAAAAGTTGGGGTGCATAAGCATCTTTGAATCTGTATTTTTGTATCTTTTGGGTAAATACCTAGTAGTGCAATTGCTGGATTGTAGGGTAGCTCCATTTTTAACTTTTTGAGGCAACTCCATGCTGTTTTCCAGACTGGATGTACCAGTTAGCATTCCCACCAACAGTGTAAGAGGATTCCCCTTTTTCCACACCCTTGCGAACATCTCTTGTTTCCCAAGTTGTCAATTTTAGCCAATAAATGGCTGTTTTCTATCCAGAAAGTCACAGATTCCAGCTCTGGAAGTTTTCTTCTTTTTGATTTTTAAAGTTCTTTTTCCCATTATTCCCCCACCTCCATCTCTATTTCTGGAACTCCACATATTTGGATAGTGAATCTCACAGACTGAAACTCTAATTCTCTTACTCTCTTCTTTGCTTCTTGCTTATTTTATGTCCTTTCCTTCTACTTATCATCTGGGGTATCTCTTTTGTTGACTTTTCTAAACTTCCTGTTAAATTTTCAATTGTAACGATCACAATTTTAGCTACCAAGGGCTCTTTCTCTTTCTTGTTCTTGTTGCTTTTTAAAAATAGCAGCCTGCATTTGGTTTGTGGATGTGACAATGTCTCCTATGACTCTGTGTGTTTTCATTTTAAGTGTTTTTCTACAAGTTGCTTTTTAAAACGTTCTATGTGGCTCACTTTCTTCCAGTTCCTTTTCCTATTTATTTGCTTTGCTCTCTGTTTTATGTTCAAGGCTTCTTTAAATGTCAGGTATTGTTGAGCCATGGGTCTGTTAGAATGAAGAGAGATGCTGAAAACTGCCAGAAGTGTGTGTGTATGTATGTGTGTGTATGTGTGTGTGGTAGGGGAGTAGGCTTGTTCACTGCTGGCCTCCATCATACGGTGATTGAGTGGTAAGCTGACTTTTGTGGTGGGAGATCCTGAGATTTTAGTATCTGAATATCTTTACTCTGGAGCTGTGCGGTTTCTACTGAGAAGGATCTGTCTATCCTGTGCTTTGGAGGCTTCTCTGCCATGGTTATGGGAGTTCTGTGAGCTTGGCTGGGAAAAGGAGCTGGGAAGAGCTCTTACCACTTGGGAGGCAACATTTCACTAAATTCATTGCTTCAAAAAAATTTATTTTAGAGGGAGGACGAGCAGAGGGAGTGGGGTAGAGGCAGAGAGAATCTCAAGCAGGTTCCCTATTCCCTACTGAGTGTGAGGCCCAATGCAGGGCTCCATCGAATGATCCTAAGATTATGACCTGAGCCGAAATCGAGAGTCAGATACTTAAAGGACTGAGCCACCCAAGCACTCCTATGGACAACTTTTAATTTAGCACCTCACCTTAACTTTCCAATATTCCTGACGTTTCAGAATCTGGAGCCTCTGTAGGACATTCCTCCAGAGGGTAGAACATTCTTCCTCTGCAGGGGTCAGGAAGGGGCAGGACTGAGATTTAACTGTCCCTTATACAGACTTTTAGTCTGTGATGTACATGGTGAGGTGCCACCCAAATCCCCCTTCAAGGAAAGATTTGTTGCTCCAGTTGCTGTTGGCAGCTAGCCTTCAGTTGTCATCCTCTTCATGTGTTATCTCAGCTCACAGTCATGCCCTTCCTTGGTGGCCCACATGCAATGATGGATGGAGGTGAGACATGAAGCCTAGGCCATGTTAGCTCTACAGGGGACAACTCTACTGGGCCATCTCAACTCCAGAGCTCCCTGTGGGGTTGGCCATGGTTGTTGGAACTGCTTGAATTCTTCCTTTGTGTTATCCCTTCCATAGCCGTTGATCCCAAAAGTACTTCCTAATATACATCCTGCCTTTTCAACACTCCATCTTGGACTCTGCTTCCTGGGGAGGTAAGCTAGTGACAGCAGCCTTTCTGCAGCAGCCGTGGCAATACCTGAAGGGTCTGATGGCCTGAGGCATTCTTGGCAGCTGGCAGTGAGTCCGTCTTTGAAGAGACATCTACAAGGCACATCATCATGTCCATGCTGCCATATTTGATTCTCTCTACCCAGATTAAGTTCTTTGGCCTGGGAGCAATTTAACTAAGGATCTTCATTTTCAGTGATAGAACAGGAAGTGGCCTGTTATAGGAGGAGTGGAATAGGTTTTGGAAATCAAAGAGCTGGATTTAAATAACCCCTGATGGGCCAACTGTGATTTTAGACAAGTTGCTTCACCTCTCTGGATTTTATTTTCTCATGTGTAAAATACAAAAAATAATGCTTATCTCTTAGACCTGTTGTGAGGTTAGAGTCAGTAACTCATGAAAATTCCTAGGCCCTTTGGAGCACCTGGGTGGCTCAGTTGGCTGAATGGGTGGCTCTTGGTTTCAGCTCAGGTCATGATTTCAGGGTCTTGGGATCAAGCAGATCCCACATCAGGTTCCGTGCTCAGTGGGGAGTCTTCTTGAGGATTTTCTCTATCCCTCTGTACCTCCTGCCACTCTCCTTCTCTCTCAGATAAATAAATCTTAAAAAAGTTCCTAGGCCCTTTTGAGACCATTGCTGAAGTCCCAGCGGCCAAAATGAAGTTCAATTCCTTTGTGACTGCCAACCGGAGCAAGAACTGTAAAAGGCATTTCAGTGCACTGTCTCACATTCACAGGAAGGTTATGTCTTCCCCTCTTTCCAAAGAAGTACAATGTTTGATCCATGTCCCTCTGAAAGGATGAGGAAGTACAGGTTGTGAGAGGACACTATAAATGTCAGCAAATTGGCAAAGTAGTCCAGGTTTACAGGAAGAAATATACGGTCTACATCAAATGAGTATAGTGAGAGAAGGCAAATGGCACAACTGCCCATGTGGCATTCACCTTCACAAAATGGTTATCACTAGACTAAAACTGG
Source organism: Canis lupus familiaris (assembly GCF_011100685.1). NCBI lineage: Eukaryota > Metazoa > Chordata > Mammalia > Carnivora > Canidae > Canis > Canis lupus. The sequence continues at coordinate 20,069,929 of NC_049244.1, read as the reverse complement.
ACAGAGACCACGAGAAGATCCTTGAACATAAAGCCAAATTTCATCAAGTAGGAAAGGAAAAGAGCGAATATAAGGAAGAAACAATTGAGAAGATCCAAGGGCAAAGTAATCTTATATATGACTTTAAATAAAGACTGTTAAAATGAGAGAAAAAAAACCTTTCTAGGACAGCACCTAGCACATAATGAAAGTTTTTTTCCACCTGGATGGACTTTTACCAGTCTATGATTCTAGAATCTTCCTGAGGTAAGTATGAGGACTAAAAGAATGGTGGCATATCTGGCTTAAAATAGATACCATAGGGGTGCCTGGGGGGCTCAGTCAGTTAAGTACCTGACTCTTGATTTCAGCTCAGATTATGATCTTGGGGTCTTGGGATCAAGCCACATTCTCTCTCTCTCTCTCTCTCTCTCTCTCTCTCTCTCTCTCTCTCTCCCTCCTCCCTGCTTGCACGCACACACACACATACTCTCTCTCTCTCTCTCTCTCTCTCTATATATATATATATATATATAAAAGATATCATCATATGAAACATTAATGGGACAGCCTATAGGAAGTTTTCTGGCAGCATGTCAGAGAGCTCTATCCTTGTCCCTAAAACAGTTTTATTTGTTATTTTTTAAAAAAGTTTAAAAAATTACACAAGTTATAGAAGAAGATAGTCTCATTGTATATGTATGTATTTCAGCTGATAAAGCTAAAATTACTCCTGACCGTCTCCCAGAGGTGATGAGTGTTACCAGGTTAGTGTACCATTTATCTGTTTATTATATTTTTTTAAAAAGATTTTATTTATTTATTAGAGACAGAGAGAGAGAGAGAGAGAGAGAGAGAGAGAGAGAGGCAGAGACACAACACATGCAGAGGGAGAAGCAGGCTCCATGCAGGGAGCCTGACGTGGGACTCAATCCCCATCTCCAGGATCACGCCCTGGGCTGAAGGCGGGGTTAAACCACTAAGCCATCGGGGCTGCCCTGTTTATTACTTTCTTTTTCTATCTGTCTATCTATCCATCAATCCATCTCTCTATCTATTATTTATTTTTACCATAGAATTTCTTTACTAAAGGACATGTTTCACTGGTGCTGTGGGAGATAATTTTAGGTGGTACATCAATCTAACATAAAATAACTTTGAATCAGAGTAAGAAAGTTATTCTCTTAAAAATTTTTTTTGGTACAATGTTTAAGTTCTGTTAGCAAATTTCAATTATACAATACAGTGTTATTAACTATTATCACCATGTTTTATGTTCGATGCTCAGACCCTATATCTGATGATTGAAAATTCATACTCTTTTACCAATATTTCCCTGTTTACCCTATCCTCTAGCCCCTGTCAACCTTTTTTTAAGTTGCCACATGTAGGGGTACCTGAGTGGCTCAGTGGTTGAGCATCTGGCTTTGGCTCAGGTCATGGTCCTGGGGTCCTGGGATCAAGTCCTGTATTGGGGTTCCCTGCGGGGAGCCTGCTTCTCCCTCTGCCTGTGTCTCTGCCTCTCTCTCTCTGTGTCTTTCATGAATAAATAAATAAAATCTTAAAAAAATAAAAAGATTCCACTTGTAAGTGATACCATACAATATTTGTCTTTCTTGGTCTAGCTTATTTCATTTAGCATAATGCTCTCAAGGTCCATCCATGTTGTAGCACATGGTAGGATTTCTTTCTCATGGTTGAATAATATTCCATTATTAATGAGGTATCTCCTTTATGGCTCTTTTAAAAATGCATTTACATAATATATGGACATATAGAAATATATAGTTTTTGCTTTTATAAACATGGTATCACATCACATATATTCTGAAATTTGCTTTATGCTTTTAACCTCATATTAAACAAGAAACCTCCCTCCCTTCCTTCTTTCTCTTGCTATTTAACTATTTCCCCTTTTTGCCTCCCTTAGAGGAGGCAATAGGGGAATAATGTCCAGTGTTTCCTCTACCACAAACAGAGTTCTGATGATTCTCTTTATTTCTGCCATTTTGTGGAGAAGCCAGTGCTTTTCCGGTGTAGATACTGAATAATGGAATTGCTGGATCAAAAGATAAATACATCTCAAATATCAGTGCATTTTGCAAAATGGCCTCAACAACAGTCTGTACCGTCACTAGAGTTGTGAGTTTTGCCCCATCTTCTTTTAACATTTGATATTATAAAACTTTTTGAATTTTGCTAGGCCTCAAATGGGTTCTCATTGTTATTTAGCTTGCATTTTACTGATTGCTAATGAAATTCAATGCATTTTTATATGGTTGTTTTTCCTTTGTTGCTCTACTTCTACAAACTGTTCATTTTTCTAGTAGGTTGTTCATTTTATTTATCTATAGAAGTCCTTAGTGTATTCTGAATATTACTCATTTTTAAAAAAAGATTTTATTTATTTATTTGAGAGAGAGAGAGAGATAGCAAGAGAACATGAGCAGTGGGGAGAGCGGGGAGAGGGAGAAGCGGGCTCCCCACTGAGCAGGGGGCCTAATGGGGCTCAATTCCAGGACCCTGAGATTATGACCTCAGCCAAAGGCAGATGCTTAACCAACTGAGCCACTCAGGTGCCCCTCTTTTTTTTTTAATGAATATTATGAATAGTTTCTATAGTCTGTTTCTTTTTAAAGTTAATTATGGTGTTTTTGTTATAGAAATGTAAAGTTTCTATGTAGCTAAATTTATTAACATTTTACTTTCCAAGTTTTATTTATTTATTTTTTAATTTTTTAAAGACTTTATTTATTTATTCATAGAGACAGAGAGAGAGAGAGAGGCAGAGACACAGGCAGAGGGAGAAGCAGACTCCATGCAGAGAGTCCGACGTGGGACTCGATCCAGGGTCTCCAGGATCACGCCCTGGGCCAAAGGCAGGCGCTAAACCGCTGCGCCACCGGGGCTACCCCAAGTTTTATTTTTTATTGTAGTATAACTGATATATAACATTGTGCTAGTTTCAGGTATACAACATAATGATGTGATATTTGTATATACTATGAAATGATCATCACATAAATCTACCATCTGTCACTATACATAGTTACAAAAATCTTTGTGTGATAAGGGCTTTTAAAAATTTATTCTTTCAGCACCTTTCAAATATGCAATACAGTATTATTAATTATAGTTACATGCTGTACATCAAATTTCCATAATTTATCCATTTTATAATGGAAGTTTGTGACTTTTGACATTCTCTGCCCATTTCACTCATTCCTTAGCTCCTGTCTCTGGCAACAACCAATCTGCTCTCTGTATTTATGAACATTAAAAAATTTTTTTTCATGCATAAGTGAGATCACCTGATATTTTGCTTACTCACTTATTTCACTTAGTAATTTAGATTTTATTACTTATCTAAAAATCTTGTTTAAAAGAGTCATTTTGAATTCAAGATTATAAACACACTCTAAATTTTCTTCTTTTTCATGTTTTTTTATCTTTTAAACTCTGATCCACATGGACTTTATTTTTGTGAATGGCAGGAAGTCTAATTACTTTCTTCCAAATTGATAGTTGTTCTCAAAATTATTTATTGCATACTTTATTTTCTATCCAATCATTTAATATACCATATTTAAACGATCATGTACCAAATCCCTATTATACATGTAGGTACGTTCAGAATTTTTTTTTAAAGATTTTATTTATTTACACATGAGAGACAGAGAGAGAGAGAGAGAGAGAGAGAGAGAGAGAGAGAAAGGCAGAGGGAAGAAGCAGGCTCCATGCAGCAAGCCTGATGCGGGACTTGATCCTGGGATCATGCCTTGAGCTGAAGGCAGGCACTTTAACGGCTGAGCCACCCAGGTGTCCCGGTTTTTCTCTTTTTGTACCATTAATCTATTTGTCTATTTCTGCTCTAATGCCCCACTTAAACATTTTACTAAAATCTTTATAATATATATTTGACAATTAGTATGACAAATGCCCTTATAATGCTCTTTTTCAAGATTGTCTATTCTTGGACATTTTTTTATGCTAATAAATTTTAGGATTGGTATGCCTTTCTCTATGAAAATCTGAGCATTTTTAATTGGGATTTCTTTGAATTTATAAATTAATTTGGGGAGATATATTAAGGACAGTTTTTATGCAGTAAGTTTAGTAAATTTTTATAGGTCTCTTTATGGAGGTAGTATACATTTCTTGTTTATTTATGGTGATAATAGTTTTCATTGCTATTGTATATGGGATATTCTTTTTTCCCCCAATTTGTTATTATTGGTTTATAGTAGAGCTGTTAATTTTTGTATATTTTTGATCTTGTATTCAGCTACCTTGTTGCAAGTTTCAGTCAGTTAATTCTCAAGATTTTTCATGTTATATAATTATAATACCTAGAGAGTTTTTTCTTTTACATTAATTATTGAATTGGCTAGGTCCTCTAGCACAGTTGTAAACAGTAGCAGTGATAGAAGGCATCCTTGAAATATGCCTGATTTGAATGGGAAAGCTTCTTATTTTCAATATCAAGTATAACATTTGCTTTGGGTTTGATGTTTCCTTCTGTTCTAGCTTCTAATTTTTTTTTTTTTAAAGCATTGGTTGGGGGAACCTGGGTGGCTTAGTGGGTTAAGCATCTGCCTTTGGCTCAGGTCATGATCCTAGAGTCCCAGGATCAAACCCTGCATCAGGGTCCCCACTCAGTGGGGAGTCTGCTTCTCCCTCTAACCCTCCCCCATCTCACGCTCTCTCTCTCTCTCTCTCTCCCCCCCATCTCATGCGCTCTCTCTCTCTCTCAAGTAAATAAATGGAAACTTTATTTTAAAAAAAAAGCATTGGATGTTAACTTTTATCACTAACTTTTCTATCATCTATTGAAATGTTTATGTGTGTTTTCTTCTTTAATCTGTTAATGTCATTCAATATATAAGATTTAAAAACTGTGATTTAACATTGAATTCTTGGAATCAGTCATATTTTTCCATTATTTAAATATTCTCCTATGTAAGCATTGTGCATGTATGTTCATACATGAGATAGGCCTATGCTTTTTTCCTCGTATATTCTTTGCTGTGTGTTTTTTTAAGTAGACTAGGCTCCAAACCCAGTGTAGAGCCCAATGCAGAGCTTGAACTCATGACCTTGAGATCAAGACCTGAGCTGAGGTCAAGAGTTGGACACTCACCTGACTGAGCCACTCTTTTTTTGGTTTTGATATCAGTATTATGCTAACTTCATTATAACAATTAAAAATCTTTTACCATTATCTGTGATCTGGGCTTGTTTATGTAACTTGGGAATTATAGCCCTGAAGGTTTGACAGAACCTACCTATAAAATCAAATGGACCTGATCCAATTTCAGGGAGGAGACATTTGATTATCTTTTATATTTTTTTATGGTTAGTGTTCTATTAGGTTTATAATTTCTAATTTATTTCTTCTTTTACCCATACATTAAAAAAAATCCTACTGGACTTATTTTTTATTTAAATTTTAGGTCGTTAACATAGAACTGAAATATTGGTTTCTGGAGCAGAATTCAGTGATTTGCCACTTATATACAACCCCCAGTGCTCATTATAACAAGTACCCTCTTTAATACCAATCGTCCATCTAGCCTACCCCACACCCACCTCTTTCAATCAACCTTCTGTTTGTTCTCTATTGTTGAGTCTCTTTATAATTTGCCTCCCCTTCTCTACCTCTCTCTTTTTCCCCCTTCTCACATGTTCATCTCTTTTGTTTACTAAATTTCACACATGAGTGAAATCATATGGTATTTGTCTTTCTTTGACTGACTTATTTCACTTAGAATAATACACTCTAGCTGTATTCACGTCCTTGCAAATGACAAAATTCCATTTTTTGATGGCCATATATATCACATCTTTATCCATTCATTTGTCAATGGATATTTGGACTCTCTCCATAGTTTGGTTATTGTTGATAATGCTGCTATAAACATTGGGGTGATGTATCCCTTTGAATCTGATTTTTATATACTTTGGGAAAATTGTAGATTAGTTGTATCTTTAATTTTTCAAGGAAACTCCATGCTGTTCTCCAGAGTGGCTGCACCAGTTGCATTCCCACCAACAGCATAAGAGAGTTCCCCTTTCTCTGCATCCTTGCTAACACCAGTTATTTCTTGTGTTGTGAAATTTAGCCATTCTGACAGGTGTGAGGTGATATCTCATTGTAGTTTTGATTTGTATTTCCCTGATGATGGGTGATGTTGAATATATTTTCATGTGTACCCATGTTAAGATTTCACATTTTTATGTAGATAGATTTTTTGGTGGAGGGGTAGGTGGAAAGTGACTATCAATTTTTTTGTTTTATGAATTTTAAATTGTGTTACAATATGATCTGCATGATGTTTGCATTTTGAAAATTTTCAAGTTTTCTGTGTGGCCTGATACACAGTTTTAATAAATGTGATGTATGTTTGCTCACAAATTGTTGACTGCAAAGTTGTCTTTTTGTAGCTTTAGTTCAAGTCTGATGGTTATGTTATTTAGATCTGCAATATTATTATTATGTTTTGTCTATATGTAGATTTCTGAGATATATAGAAGGCCTTTGTGGACAGCCCAGGTGGCTCAGTGGTTTAGCGCTGCCTTCTGCCCAGGGTGTAATCCTGGAGACCTGGGATCAAGTCCCACATAGAGCTCCCTGCATGGAGCCTGTTTCTCCCTCTGCCTATGTCTCTGCCTCTCTCTCTCTCTCTGTGTATCTCATGAATAAATAAACAAAATCTTAAAAAAAAAAAGGCTTTTGTTAAATTGAATATATTTTCCTTGTCCCCCTTGCCTATAACGTCTTGAAAATTACATGTTCTACTTCAGGTCTTCTGGAGGTTACCTTTACCTTGAAAATAATTGATTTAATGTACTTTCTTTAGAAATATAGCCCACATCGTCCAGAACTATCTTTAGAGCCAGGTACTCTGACTCTATGTACTCTGGATGATTGCAACAAGAATAATTTAATTCCACAAACCTTTAGTAAGTACCTACTATGTGCTAGAACTTGAGCCAGCCATTGTGGCTATGAAAGATGAGTGAAATGGTTCTTGCCCTCATGACTCATAGTCTAATGGGGAGGCTGACAAGTAAATTATAACATCATGTGACAGGTGATAATAGAGGCACATACAGAGTAATGGAAGAGCATGAAGGTGAATGTCACAGTGATGCTCCCAAGGAGTCATTCCTTCCAGTTTTGTGTAGTCCCCTTGCCTTGAATCTGGCATGGTTAACCAAACTGTGAGTCATTTCTTACCAAGAGAATGCAGCAGAAATGACACTGACTTTTATTTCATATTTTTAATTCCCTTGAAAAGTTGGGCTGCATTCTCAATTTTTTGGCTTATTAATAGCTCCTCAGCTGCATCTCTTGTGATTTTTATTTTTATTATTTCCCAAGATCTCTAATTGGTTCTTTTCCTAATACTTCTTTTAATGTTTCTACCTGTTTGTTCCATTAACTTTGTTTCCTTGGGTGTTAGTTCTTTTATTTTTTTAATTTTTTTTTAATTTTTATTTATTTATGATAGTCACACACACACACACACACAGAGGCAGAGACATAGGCAGAGGGAGAAGCAGGCTCCATGCACCGGGAGCCCGATGTGGGACTCGATCCCGGGTCTCCAGGATCGCGCCCTGGGCCAAAGGCAGGCGCTAAACCGCTGCACCACCCAGGGATCTCCAGGTGTTAGTTCTGTTTGTTGAGTTTAATACCTCCTTTTCCTGCCGTTAGCTTCCTACAAATATTAGAATATTGCTTCTGTACTCATCTGGATAGTTGAGATATCCTGTTGTATGCCTTATTGCCTCTAATGGAGAGAGAGTTACGATGTGGTGCTGGTAGGATGCTGGTATCCAGTTATCTGATGGTGAGATTCCGTGTTACTTCTGGGTTTCTCCAGCTACCTCAGGCACTACTATATGGCCTCTTTCATCCAAGCGTCCATCCCTCTGCTTCATTCTGCTTAGCATAGGTGGTGTGGAATGAACCACCTAGTTGCATGTGGCTGGTTGCCTTGGTGTACCCTTTTTGCAGCCTCCAAGCTTGGGCCTCTCTTGGGGCAGCTTCCACCTGCACAGAAACCCCTCTCCTATGCATAGATTGTGCTGAGGTTTCCTCCTTTGATCTGACTGCATCTACTTTCTGTCTTTGTTCCTGAGATGTTTATCTTTAAGAAAAATGACTCAGGATAAAAATATAACCTGGAATTGAGAGCTGGCATGACAGAAAGGAAATTATGATTGTTCATTTCAGCCCAGAATTCAGACCTGTTAAGATCATTTTGAAATTTGAGTGTAATGGACATAAAGATGTGGAATTTAGCTTCAAAAGAGCAATTAAACCAACATAGAATGGAGAAAACCCAGTTTGGTATTAATTTGTGAAAAAAAATAATAGAGCATTTGGTTGATTACAAGCATTCAAAGGTGTGATTCACAAGTCTGAATGTGATTACAGAAAAAGTCAGTGCAGGACATCCTAAGATGATGAAGGAGGAGACCCCTGCCTCTGTGCCCCAACAAAGATCAACAATTAGATAGCTGCTATCCATGAACAAATACAGTTCTGGAAGAGATCAATAGTCCACTTAAGAAACTTCAGCAATACAGTGAAATAGAAAATTTGAGAAAAGTATATATCAATAAAGCTGAAAAAAAAAAAACATAAACAAAAATGACAATGTAATTTTAGGTTTTATTTTTAAATGTGAAAAATCTTTTTTTAGATGTGAACCATCTTTTAAAAGTGTTTCATAACACTGATTCATATTTCTTTTATTAAGAAATGTTTGTTTATATCTTCTGTCCTTATTTTTTTGGGATGTGATATTAAACTTTTTTATGCTGATTTGTGAGAGCTTTTTATATGTTGCCCCTTTGTCATCATATATTGTAATTGTTTTCATAGTTGTGATTTCAAATTTTATGTATGGTCACATTGGCCTCTTAGATGCTTAAAATTTTTACTAGTAGTCAAATCTGAGTATTTTGTATTATATTTAAAAATGTTGCTCCCCCTCCCCCAGGATTATTAACTATCCTTCTATTTTTTCTTTCAGTGTTTTTATAATTCTATTTTTATATTGAAACCACTTACCCACTTAAAATTTATTTTTACTTATATATAATATGAGATCCTATCTGTATTCTTTTCTGAATTTATAGCTAATGACTCCAACCTCATTAGGATTTTTGTGCCTACATTGGTGATTGAGATTCTTTCATATGCTACCTTTGTTAGGTGCACCAAGAGGATTGTGCTAACCTTAAAAATGAATGGAGAGGATTTTTATGGAAAATACAAAGGAAAATAAACTCTGAAACAGAGTGATATGATGTAAATCTATCACATTTCTCCTCTGCCTAAAATCAGTGGTATTCCCATGCCCTCAGGTAAGCCAAAATTTCTTGGCTAGGCTTCAAGGCCATTTGTATCTGGTCCCCTTTTCCCTGAAGTCTCATCTCTGTCTACTCCCTGTCTTGTCCCCTCCTTTCTACCAGGGTAATAAGCACTGTGAGGGTCAGGATTTTTGAGGTGTTTTGCTTTCTGCTGTATCTCCAGCAATGCCTGGCACATAATAAATGCTGGTAATATTTATGGCAGGAAAAACTTGAAATTCCTGGGAAAAAAACACTTTATCCTCCAGACTTCCATATGAGTTTTTCTCTCATTTGGGTACCTTCTTCCCATACCTGGTGTTTAGATAAACCTACATGTCCTTTAGGACTCTACTTAGCTATTACCTACTCTGTAAAAACCATCTCAACCTGGGGCAGGTACCCATAGAGTATCGCTATTGTGGTGCAAATTATGCTGTTTTATTTATTTATTTTTTTTTTATTTTTATTTTTTTTTTTTTAAATTTTTATTTATTTATGATAGTCACATAGAGAGAGAGAGAGAGAGAGAGAGAGAGAGAGAGGCAGAGACATAAGCAGAGGGAGAAGCAGGCTCCATGCACCGGGAGCCTGACGTGGGATTCGATCCCGGGTCTCCAGGATCGTGCCCTGGGCCAAAGGCAGGCGCCAAACCGCTGCGCCACCCAGGGGCAAATTATGCTGTTTTAATAGGTATTTCTTTGTGCATCAGGAGGCTGAGGGGGACTTCCTGCTTACAACTGTCAATAGGGTTCATTTGGGGTTGAAAGTGATGCTAAGTCTTTCACAGTATAAGAAGAGCTGCTAACAAGTGGGCCTAATAGCTACTCCAGGACCTTCCTAGGAAGAGCTGACTTGGAAATGCTACCACTAAACGTATGGTTCTAGGTACTAAATGACCTGGAAGGTAGAAGGGGTTCATTTTTAGAATGAACCATTTTTAGGGGTTCATAGGTTGTTAACCTGATAGGGAGTGCTGTGACTCTTCCCACGTTTGTTCTCTTTTCCCCTAAGCCAAGTGAAGATGCAACTCGAAGAGATTTGAATTCAAGGATTGGAAGAATCTGCAAAAATGGGTCTGGCATCCCATTCCTCAGATGGAAAACTACTAAGGCAGCAGATTAGGATTTGGTGGTGAACCCTGGGCCTACATGAGCAGGGCAAAGGAAAACCAGAGAGAGATGATGGTGTGGCTTGAAGCAGTTTGCTGGTATCCAGGGCAAAAAGAGTGCCTGCTGGGCAGTGGGACTCCAGCAGGAAGCTTCTGTGGGACCACTATCAGGGGCAAGAACTAAGGGGGATCTAAAAGAAGTTGACTAGGGCTGGACCTCCCATCAGGAGCTCTGCAGTGCAGAGGCCTTTCCAGGGTCCTAAAGAATGTGCTCCATTTGTTTCACGAGACATGGAGCATCAGTTATAAGCAATACTTTTGTCTTTCTTCATCCTCCCTACTAAGCACACAAGAGGGAGAGAGTTCAAGGTACTCTAGAAGCCGACCATACCACTCTACTCTTCTACTCATGATGTAGCCTCACCTGGAGGAGAAGAGGTGATGGTAACATTTATACCATAGTTTAAAAATGGAATTTTATTTTATTTTTTAAGATTTTATTTATTTATTTGAGAGAGAGAGAGAGAGAGAGAGAGAGAGTATAAGCAAGGGGAGGGGCAGAGGGAGAGGGAGAGGGACAGGCAGACTCTGTACTGAGCGTGGAGCATGGAGCCTGATGTGGAGCTGGATCTCACAACCCTAAGATCATGATCTGAGCCAAAACCAAGGGTTGGGTGTTTAACTGACTGAGCTGCCCAGGCACCCCAAGATTTCATTCTTTTTGATGGCTGAGTAATATTCATATACATATGAATATATATATATACACACACACACACACACACACACATACACATACCACATCTTTTTTGTCTTTTTATCAATTGATGGACATTTGGGCTCTTCATAGTTTGGTTATTGTTGATAATACTGCTATAAACATCTGGGTGGATGTGCCCTTTTGAATCTGAATTTTTGTATCCTTCAGGTAAATACCTAGTAGTGCAATTGCTGGATTGTAGGGTAATTTTTAAATTTTTGAGGAGCCTCCATACTGTTCTCCAGAATGGCTACACCAGTTTGCATTTCCACTAACAGTGTAAGAGGGTTCCCCTTTCTCTGCATCCTTGCCAACACCCATTGTTTCTTGTGTTATTGATTTTAGCCATTCTTACAGGTGTGAAGTGATATCTCATCTTGGTTTTGATTTGTATTTTCCTGATGATGAGTGATGTTGAACATCTTTTTATGTGTCGGTAGCCATCTGGATGTCCTCTTTGGAAAAGTGTCTATACATGTCTTTTGCCCATTCTTTAAGTGGATTATTTGTTTTTTGGGTGTTGAGTTTGTTAAGTTCGTTATAGATTTTGGATCCTAACCCTTTATCAGATATGCTGTTTGCAAATATCTTCTCCCACTCCATATGCTGCCTTTTAGTTTTGTTGATTATTTCCTTTGCTGTGCAGAAGCTTTTTCACTGGATGGAGTCCCAATAGTTCATTTTTGCCTTTGTTTCCCTTGCCTCCTTCTGGCAATGTGTCTAGTAAGAAGTTGCTATGACTGAGGTCAAAGTGATTTCTGTCTGTGTTCTCCTCTAGGATTTTGATGGTTTCCTGTCCCACATTTTGGTCTTTCATCTGTTATTTGTTTGTGTGTGTGTTTGTTTGTTTTTAAGAGAGAGAGAGAGAGAGAGAGAGAATCTTAAGCAGACTCTGCTCATGATCCTGACATCATGACTTGAGCCAAAATCAAGAGTCAACTGCTTAACTGACTGAGCCACCCAGATGTTCCAGGTCTTTGATCCATTTTGAATTTGTTGTGTATTGTATAAGAAAGTGGTCCAGTTTCATTCTTCTGCATGTGGCTGTCCAGTTTTCTCAACACCATTTGTTGAAGAGACTGTCTTTTTTCCATTGGATATTCTTTCCTGCTATGTCAAAGATGAGTTGACCATAGAGTTGAGAGTCCATTTCTGGGTTCTTTATTATGTTCCATTGATCTATGTGTCTGTTTTTGTGCCAATACCACACTGTCTTGATGATCACAGATTTGTAATACAGCTTGAAATCTGAAATCATGATGCCTCCAGTTTTGTTTTTCTTTTTCAAGATTGTTTTGGCTATTCAGGGTCTTTTGTGGTTCCATACAAATTTTAGGGTTGTTTTCTTTCTTTCTTTCTTTCTTTCTTTCTTTCTTTCTTTCTCTATCTATCTATCTATCTATTTATTTATTTATTTATTTATTTATTTTTTTGTTAATTTATTTTTTATTGGTGTTCAATTTGCCAACATATAGAATAACACCCAGTGCTCATCCAATTAAGTGCCCCCCTCAGTGCCCATCATCACCCAGTGGGTTGTTTGTTTTAACTGTGAAAAGAGCTGGTGGTATTATGATAGGGGTTGCATTAAATGTGCAGATTGCTTTAGGTAGCATTGACATTTTAATCGTGTTTGTTCTTCTAATCCATGAACGTGGAATGCTTTTCCATTTCTTTGTGTCCCCTTCAACTTTTTTCATAAATGTTCTATAGTTTCCAGAGTACAGATTTTTACCTCTTTAGTTAGGCTTATTCATAGGTATCTTATTGTTTTTTGGTACAATTGCAAATGAGTGATTCCTTGATTTCTTTTTCTGTTGCTTTGTTATTGGTGTATAGATATGCAACAAATTTCTTCACATTGATTTTATATCCTGCAACTTTGCTGAATTCATGCATGAGTTCTAGCAAATTTTTTTGCGAAGTCTTTTGGGATTTCTACATAGAGTATCAGGTCACCTCCAAATAGTGAAAGTTTGGCTTCTTCCTTGCCAATGTGGATGCCTTTTATTCCTTTTTGTTGTCTGACTGCTGAAGCTAAGACTTCCTTAGTTAAATAGTAATGGTGAAAGTAGACCTCTTTGTCTTGTTCATGATCACAGGGGAAAAGCTTTCCACTTTTCTCCATTGGGAACGATATTAGCTGTGGGCCTTTTGTATATGGCCTTTATGATCCTGAGGTATGTTAATCTATCCCTATTTTGGTGAGGGTTTTTATCAAGAAAGGAATGCTGTATTTTGTCAAATTTTTTCTGCATCTATTGATAGGAATATGGTTCTTATCCTTTCTTTTAATAATGTGGTATATCATATTGATTGATTTGCAAATATTAAACTACTCTTGCAGCCCAGGAATAAATCTCACTTGATCATAGTGATAATTCTTTTAATGTTCTGTTGAATTTGATTTGGTAGTATTTTATTGAGAAGTTTTGCACCCATATTCATTAGGGATATTGGCCTGTAATTCTCCTTTTTAGTGGAGTCTTTATCTGGTTTTGGAGTTAAGGTAATGCTGGCCTTCTAGAATGAGTTTGGAAGTTTTCCTTCCAGTTTTATTTTTTAGAACAGTTTGACAAGAATAGTTATTAATTCTTCTTTAAATTTCTGGTAGAATGTCCCTGGGAATCCATCTGGCCCTGGACTTTGTTGGGAGATTTAATTTCTTTGCTGGTTATGGGCCTTGAGCTGGTTATACTTGTTCTCACACTTGATCTTGCTTTGGTTTGGAAGCTCCTGGCAAGTAAGACTTTGTAACCCCAGTATATATTACATGATAGATATTCAATAAATTTTTGTTGACTGAATGAATGCGTGAATAAAATCAGCAAGATGACTAAGGGAAGTGAGTCATCGCATATAATGAATTATTTTACATACTGATATACTAAAGCATTATTGAAGGATAAATTAGTCTTGTTCAATAAAGGAAAAGAAACCATATAGCAATTTGAATAGGGGAAGTTTAATATAAGTAATTACGAACTATAACAGCGGATTGTGTAGTGAAGAATTGGTAAGAAGTAAAGAGATTTCTAAATAATATAGGGCCAGTAAGTATATGGAGCAGCCACTATTCCTATGGCTGAGGTCAAGTGCCTAAGGACAAGTTCATCCCTTTTGACACTGAGCTCCAAAACTTGTTGGAGAAGGTGTGGTCATGGCTCACTGAACAGTTGAGAGGTTGCTGTGGGTCCTTCTGGTGGAATTTGCTAGAAATATGACCTCTAGGTGCCAGGGAAATCTTTTCATGAGGAGGTGTCTTACAGAAGGTTCACAGCTACAAAACTGCCTAGGAGGTTCCAGGGGAAGCTAGCTGCTGAGTGCTGCAAGTAATCTGCACCAGGGGAGCTGGGAGTTGAGGAAACCATTTATACTGTAGGAGCTGACTTTGTAGTGCTGGAAAAGCTGCTTCTGCTGCAGGAGCCAGGTGCTTGGTCTGATCAAAAAAGCACACCAGAGTAGGAAGCAAAATTCTTCCCACAATCTCACTAGTGCCCCCACTGACAAAACATCTAGTCAGTAGGCTAAGGAAAAATATTTAAAGGGCTCAGATTCATTTTCATAGAGCAGGCACGGAAGAGTAAATTTGGATCTGAGAGGCAACAACTTGATAAAAACTATGGGGGAATTTATATACATAAAATGCCCTGGCTTGTCCTCTGAAGTAGAAGCTTATGTACATAACTCTTCTTTTCTTTCTTTTTTAAATATTCAGAGAGAGAGGCAGAGACATAGGCAGAGGGAGAAGCAGATTCCCCTTGGGGAGCCCAATGTGGGACTTGATCCCAGGACCCCGGAATCATGACCTGAGCCACAGGCAGATGCTTGACCACTGAGCCACTCAGGTGCCCCCAAACTCTTCTTTTTTTTCTTTGCAGTTGAGATCATTGATAGTACTTTTTGTAATTTCTGCATTTCCCAATTTCCTGGATTCTAGTGGCAACCTTCCCTTACTTTTATTCCCCGAGTCCCTCCAATGTTTTGTAAGGTTCTAATTTCTACTCTGAAATCCCTTCTTGTTCAAAATGCCTAGAATGATTTCTGTTTTCCTAAACAAAATCATGACTGACACATTTGTAACTTTAGTTTTGTTAATTACTTAGGAACATGGCTAGGAATGTATGTTGTTGAGCAGTAATGTTACATTTTAAGTTTTACATCTTTCTCTTAACATTAGGCTGTTAGTCATCTTTTTCTCCTGCATTGAGAAATACTTGCCATCTTCTTCATATAGACTGAGAAAACCAAGACAGTTCACTGAGCTCTTTTGAAATACTTTATAATTTCCAAAGCATTCCCACATACATATCTCATACCACATACATATTTTGATCCCCAAAACAGCTCTGTGACAGGCAGGAAGGCAATAATTAATGTGTCCATCCATCTGTCTATCCATTCAATAAGTACTTACTGAGCACTATGGATGTGCCAACTCTTATGCTATGTGCTGGAATTACAGAAGTAAAAGATAAAGTGCTTGTCTCCAAGCATATGCAATCTAGGAGGAAACTAGACAGAGTATATGATAAGTGATGAGATGTCTTCTGGAAGCCCATATAGAACAAAGAGACTAATTTTGTTTCCATCTTCAACTACAAGTGAATATTTGTAATACAATGGAAAGTCTGTATTTTGGTGCTATTTTAATTTTTTCCCATGGGTGTTCTTAGACCATCCCCCTGCCCCAAGTAAATTTTCAGTGGTGTTTCTAGAGTCTGATTTAGGCAAATTGGAGTTAGAGGAAACTGGGTTTTATTTATAAAGCTTTTGGGTTGGTTAAAAAAGAAGCAGGAGATCTCATGCAACTCTCATAATCACCCTGTGATTTGGCCATTGTGATCCCCCTTTATATAGCTGGACAAACTGAGACTCCAGAGACACTAAATTTGCTCAACTGGACACACAATTTGTACTAAGTATCAAGGCCTGAATTAGAACTTGGCCTGTTTCTACAGGCTTTGAAGACATGCTCAATGATGCCATAACAGGATCTCTTAAATGCTACAGGGCCTGTTTTTTTGTTTTGTTTTTTTTTTTTTAAGGAAACTCTGAAACATAGTTTAGAAAAATAAGTGGCAAGTGACTTTGGATTTCTGATCTTACTTTTTTTGTTTTACGTTGTTTTCTTGTTTCCGTATTTCTGGCATGATTGCTGTTTTTGGCTTCTCGTCTGTCTACACCAAGATGGTAGAGAAGAGGTTATCATATTTCGTATTTTTCAGATTTGACTCTGTTGAGCTGAGGTGCTTCTCTGTCAGACTGTGGTGTCTGGCCTGATGGTCTGCTAAACACCCCTTTACCTAGGATCTTCCCTACTACACGCTGTAAAAAGGTCTGGATTTGCCTAGAAATATATACATATAAAAATACATGTAGAAATCATGGAGATACTTGGCTATGAGCGTGAAGAGGAATCAGGCAGTTAATTAATCTCTGGTGAATTAGGAGAACAGGAAGACAGTTCTGAATAGAGTAAACTGTTGTTAATCTGGTGAAACAGAAGGAGTAGTTATGCTTTCTGAGCTAGACATTTTCCTTGGTGTCAAGTAGATAGTGAATGCACTCCTTTTAAAATAAGTTGCTAAGGAAAGACAAGAACCCTCCCTTTTGCCCACTGCTCACTGAATATAAAGTCTGCAGAATGGAATTTTGCCTAATCAGCCTTGCTTTCTAAGCTTTCATACAATCAGTAATGTTGGCTTCTTCTGAGACCTCATTTTAATCTTCATGGATTTTTGAAAACTGAAGCTTTGCCCAGACTGAGACAAACAACCCTACCCTTTCAAACAATAATTTATTTCTTATTTTGGGTTGACTATTTCCAAACATAGACCACTTTCTGTACTGCTTGTCCTCATATGAAGAGTTTATAATTCTCTCATAGAGGGTTTTACGTGAAAATGCCCATATGTTATAGTTTTAGAAAAAAATATTTTGAACAGTAAGATGTGAATGGGTTATATCCAAGTCCCGTTGCAGTCTGAGAATTCTGGTTTTAAAATATAACTCTTAGAGGCAGTGTATCAGAGTGGCTAAGAGTGTGGGCTTTTGTTAAGAAGATTTGAGTCTGGATCTCCTTTCTGTTAATTATTTTATTTTTTAAATTAATCTTTACTAAATTATTTTTCCTCCCTAGGCTCAATTTTATTATGTGAAAAAGGGATGTGACTGGTATCTCCTGTTGGTCTTGTTTTATCATGAGATAAAAATTATTTCACAGAGTGAATGGTTTTTAGCACCTTTCCCCTTCCCTGTGAAAAGTTTCTTGGCTAGTTCCCATTTGCTTTTCTAGATGGACTCTTCATTCATCTCCTCCCTGCTCTGTGTGTGTGGCTGACACTGAAGGACTTTATGAACTTGGGGCTTTGGTTGGGTTCAGCCAATGGGAAGCATCAGGGAGCTTTGCAGGGTGGAAGGGAGTGAGGTCAGGGTATTTATTCTGCTCTTCTCTCTGGATTCTGATAACTGCTTTCTTCTCTTGCTTCTTTAGGGATGGTGAAGGTAAATGTCTCCAGCTAGCCTAGGCTACTAAACCTTTCTTGGTTTTCCTTAAACCTACCTCCATCTTTATATATATATATATTTTTTAATTTATTTTTGTTTATTTATGATAGTCATACAGAGAGAGAGAGAGGCAGAGACACAGGCAGAGGGAGAAGCAGGCTCCATGCACCGGGAGCCCGACGTGGGATTCGATCCCGGGTCTCCAGGATCGCGCCCTGGGCCAAAGGCAGGCGCCAAACCGCTGCGCCACCCAGGGATCCCTACCTCCATCTTTATAAATAGTGCCTTTATTAAGCTCTCAATGATCCCATTTTTGGTTGTTGTTGGCTGCCACCAGATATCACTGCTAAAACAGGGGAAGGCTGGTGGCCCTTGTGTCTTCCTTCTAGTTTATTCCCTGATGATCTAGGATGAATTACATCTAATCCCTTCTTGATTCCTGCTCACCTAGAGCCTGGTGTGATCCTAGTCATTGCCTGTGGTGTGGTCACCTCCACATAGGCTTTTAGCCATGGGAGGGAAAACACCTGGGGACAAGGCTGATAGTAGGCATTTTACCTGCATTGGTCTTTGACCCCTGGATATCAAGTGTGCATTAATGATGCAGACTTGATTCCACTATAGTTACTCACCTTAGGAGTTCTCTTTCTCTTTTTCTCTCTCACACACAGCCATTTTCCCCAACATAGGCCTGAAGGGCCTGTGTGACTATATAGCGAATGGCTTTTTCATCTCCAACACATGTTTTGTGTGGAACCAGCCTAGTCACTACCAGGAATTCTTTACCTGTTCCACAGAGTCCTTGGATGGAACTGTGATTTAGTACAATTGATTTCCTTTATTTTATGCATTTAAAAAACATAATTCTAAGAATGAATTTGTAGACTTCACAAGACTGACAAAAGGGACCATGGCACAAAAAAGTTAACCTGCTACCTAGTAGGCTGCATCTCCACCATCAAGAACTATACATCTTTTTGGGGATGTGACAACGGTATACTAATACTCACATTGCAGGGTGGTTCAGTGAGATGATAAATGGAAAGCACTTGGTTTCCACTTGTTTACCATGGCCAGATACTGTGCTATTATTAGTGTCATCAAAATCATATATGCCTTACATTTCCCACATTATTCAAAGCAATAATCTTCAAATGTCAGAAAATGGGGACATTTTCCTTCTCCAATCTTCCCAAGGTTCCCCCCACCCACGGACTGATATACACTAGCTAGGGCGTTTCTCCATTTCCAGGAGTGGGTGATATATAGGTTTTCTCTCCTCCTCTTTTTCAATACTAATATATAATACATAACCTCCATGTCTGCCCCACCTTCCAAAACTCAAAAGCATGTCTGCCAGAAACCAAATTAATAAGATACCTGTCCATGGTGGTGAGCATTCATGTTAATCTTGCTGTCATTCATTAGTGCCTGCTTTCTCCTAGGCACTGTGCTTATATGAATGACATGCCTGATTTGTGTTTCATGATTGCACTATTTTATCCATGTGCATTAAGCTGCCACAGCCTGTCCTATATTTCTAGCTTGTTACTTTAAGCCAGAATGGTATTCTAAAGAGTTGGTGAAATATACTCAGAAGAGCATTAATCAGTAGTTTAGGAGAGATGATAATTAGTTAATAAAAGAAGAAGACAAAGGAGAGGAGAGGAAATTGATTTCAACCTGAGTTAGACAAGGGATAGAAAAAAACACATTTTGAACCTGGTGTATGTTCATTTTTGGTTACAATTTTTAATGTTGTTTCTATAGTAATTGTTTTGTTCAGTTTTATTTCCTAGAAGTTAATAGGTAGATTGAATGATATATTATGAATAAAGGAAATGGAAACTAAGTATTGTTTGGACAGTTGATGCTTAAGAAGCTGATTTTTGTTATTTTAACCTTTGTCTGAAGCTCATTTGTACAACTGAATAAGGTACCTGTGGGAATTAATGGAAAATATTTGCAAAGCGTTTTGTCCTTAGAGCAAAGCCTTTTTATTTATGTAAGAATTAGCATTAATGCTCCTTTGTGTAAGACTTCAGTTTGGATTCATTACCTTAATATTGTCTTCAATATCTGTCATATGAGAATCTCCAGTAGCTTTTACATCAGGAATATTGGGCTTAATGAGCTTTTAACAAACCAGGCAACATTTGGAGATGAAGAAGTGGCCCTTTGAAATTTTCCCCAGAAGTCTTAGGCAACACTGAATTCACCCATTCCTTACCACTCAAAGCATTTCCAGCTTGCAGTAACATTTTTAGTGCTTTGCTTTAAGCCGTGAAGTATAGTGGCTCATGAATAGACTTTGGAATTAACAAACTTGGGTTCAAATGCTGGTTTTGTCATTTACAAGCTGTGAAATGCTAAGAGGTTTACTTAACCTCCTTGAGCTTTGGCTTACTTTTTTACAATAAAGGGATAATAATGAGCCTTGTTTTATTTTATTTTTATTTTTAGAATTTTATATATATAAAAATAATAAATAATTATATATATCATGTATAATATATATAATTAATTATATATTCTAGGGTAGTTAACATACAGTGTCATATTAATTTCAGATATACAATATAGTGATTCAACAATTCCATATATTGCTCAGTGCTCATCATGATAAGTGTATTTGCATTTCTTTGATGATGAGTGATGTTGAGCATCTTTTCATGTGTTATTGGGCATCTGTATGTCTTTGGGGAAAAGTCTGTTAATGTCTTCTGCCCATTTTTAAATTGGATTATTTGGTTTTTGGGGGTTGGGTTGTATAAGTTCTTTATGTATTTTGGATACTAACTGTTTATTGGATATGTCATTTGCAAATATCTTCTCCCATTCAGTAGGTTGTCTTTTGGTTTTGTTGACTCTTTCCTTTGCTGCACAGAGCATTTTATTTTGATGTAGTTCCAACAGTTTATTTTTGCTTTTGTTTTTCTTGCCTCAGGAAATGTATCTAGAAAGATCTTGTTATGGTTGATATCAGAGAAATTATTCCCTGCGCTCTCTTTTAGGATTTTTATGATTTCAGTTCTCATATTTAGGTCCTCAATCCATTTTGAGTTTATTTTTGTGTCTAGTGTAAGAAAGAATACATTCTTATGTTTGTAAGAAAGAGTACATTCTTTTGTATGTAGCTGTCCAGTTTTCCCAACACTATTTGTTGAAGAGACTGTTTCTTTCCTATTACATGTTTTTGCCTCCTTTGTTGAAGATTAGTTGACCATGTAATTGTGGGTTTATTTTCTGGACTTTCTATTTTGATATATTTGTCTATTTTTGCACCAGTACCATACTATTTTAATTAGTACAGCTTTATCATATAACTTGAGGTTTGGAATTGTGATACCTCCAGGTCTTTTTTCTCTTTCAAGATTGCTTTGGCTATTCTATTGTGGTTCCATGCAAGTATTAGGATTGTTTGTTCTAGTTTTGTGAACAATGTTGCTTGTATTTTGATAGGAATTACATTAAATGTATAAATTGCTTTGGGTAGTATAGACATTTTAATAATATTTATTCTTCCTATCCATGGAATATCTATTTCTTTGTGTCATCTTAAACATTTTTTTTATCAATGTTTTATAGTTTTCAGAGGACAAGTCCTTTACCTCTTTGGTTAAGCTTGAAGTCTTGTTTTAAAGATTAGAATGAATGGAAGTCAAGCTCCTTGTATGATGCCTGGAGTAGAGTTAGCACTAAGTGTTTGGTAGAAGTCATTAAGGTTATCTTTATTTTTTTATTTCTGTACAATTTTTTCAAAAACATTTTTTTTCAAATTTTTATTTAAATTCTAGTTCATCAATACATAGTGTAATATTGGTTTCAGGAGTAGAATTTAGTGATTCATCACTTACCTATAACATCCAGTTATCATCATAATAGGTGCCTTCCTTAATACCCTTCACTCATTTAGCCCATTCCTCATCCTTCTTCCTTCATCAACCCTCAGTTCTTTATCATTAAGATGGTTTGTTTCCCTCTCTCTTCCCCCTTCCCATACGTTCACCTGTTTTGTTTCTTAAATTCCACATATGAGTGAAATAATATGGTGTTTGTATTTCCCCAACTGACTTATTTCACTTAGCATAGTATATGGTAGTTCCATCCATGTTGTTGCAAATGGCAAGGTTTCATTCTTTTTAATGACTGAGTAATATTCCAATGTATATATTTGCCACATTATCATTATTCATTCATCAGTGGATGGACATTTAAGCTTGTTCCATAGTTTGGCTATTGTTGATAATGCTGCTATAAACACTGAGGTACATGTACCCCTTCAAATCTATATTTTTGTATCCTTTGAGTAAATACCTAGTAGTGCAATTGCTGGGTTGTAAAGTAGTTCTATTTTTAACTTTTTGAAGGACCTCCATACTGTTTTTCAGAGCAACTGCACCAGTTTGCCTTCCTACCAGCAGTGGAAAAATGTCCCACTTTCTCTACATCCTCACCATCATCTGTTGTTTCCTGTGTGGTTAATTTTAGTCATTCTGACAGGTGTGAGTTGGTATTTTCAAAAAAAGTTTTTTCAATATGTTATGCCTCTAAAAGGAAAAAAAAAACCCAAAACACTGTAGGGACCAGAATCTGGGTACACATTTTGCACAGAATGAAAATTATTGAGTTAGATTGGCGAGTCCCTTCCACTCTCAGGTAATTTCCAACATCTCATGTAATGTCAACTTTTAAGACTCTATGAAATTACCTCTTATGGTCAAATCATACTGCTTTGGGGAGTAAAAGTATTATATGTAGCCCTGGTCAATGAATGGGATTCACAAAGGCAGTAGAATCTTGAACTGAGTGTCTGTTATGAAATGATACTTTGAAACAAAAAAGAATGAAAACAGTGCTGGTGAATTGTGGAGAAATAGGCTCTTTAATACCCTGCATATAGAATTGTACTTCATGATAGCCTTTTCTGGATCTCAGCTTTGTATTAATAAATAAATCACTTTTGGCATTCCACCTTTAGATATTTCTTCTAAGTAAGTATTTAAACAAGTGCAGAAAGATACAAAGATATATGTAATTACACATGTATGTTTGCAATAATAAGAGAATGGAAAAAAACTAAATTTCTAACAAGCAAAGATTACTCAATAAATTATAGTTGGCTTATTATAATAAGATACTGGACAACATTTAAATGTTATTGTACATCTGTGTTTATTGACATGTAAAGAAGTTAATGATATAGTTTTAGCAGTTACAAATATTTAGCCATGTACTCAGGAAAGTGACAACATGCAAAATTAAAAAAAATAACTTTATCTCAACTTTGAGCCCTGTCTTACCAAACCTGAGATTCATTATTTATTCCCCCTCAAACACTGAAGTGTTTTTGCAGGCATTTTGGGTGTAAAGATAGTAAATTCAGAATTCCTTTTCTTATCCATCCCCCAGTCCTTTTTTCCTTATGATAGTATCTGCATATTAGATGCTTATGCATTTTAATGATCTTGGGGGAAGACATTTGGTCAGTTGCAATTTTGTTTCCCTCTCCATCTGTGGACTTGTGAAACTAGGAAGCAAGGACATATTGTTTAGGAATGCATACGTGGAAAATATGAGGAGGGGGAACTTGGGTGGCTCAGTTGGTTCACCGTCTGCCTGCAGCTCAGGTCATGATCTCAGGGTCCTGGGATGGAGTTCCACATCAGGCTCCCTGCTCAGCCTCTCCTCCTCCCTCTGTTTGTGCTGTGCTCTCTCTCTTAAATAAATAAATAAATAAATAAATAAATAAATAAATAAATAAATAAAATCTTAAAAAGTATGATGAGAAACACAGAAATTCTGAATGATAGACCCCAGCTGGAAGACCCTAATCAGGGGAGGAATGGGAGCAGAAAGGAGGATTACTGAATCAGGGTTGTGCACATAGACTATTATTAACATTTTATTTTTTAAACTGGGTTTTGGGTACACAAGGATTCATTTTATTATTAATTTTTGCAGAAGCCAGGCTTGGGGGAGTTTAACAATGAACATGGAGACTGTGATCTTTTTTTTTTTTTAAAGATTTATTTATTTATCATAGAGACATGAGAGAGAGGCAGAGGGAGAAGCAGGCAGGCTCCCTGCAGGAGCCCAATGGGAGACTTGATCCCAGAACTCCAGGATCAGGCCCTGAGCCGAAGGCAGACGCTCAACCTCTGAGCCACCCAGGTGTTCTGAGACTGTGATCCTAAATCACTTTTTCAAGAGAAACAAACCAGTAGCTGAGGGGCCCAAGGTCAAGGGAAGGCTGTCTTGTAATGGAGGGGGAATGATTCAAGACTGGAAAGAAGCCATTGGAAATAGAGCCTGAAAGTAAGAATTGGAGCGAGGTGACTTAGGGAATGGAATCTGGCAGGCTGCTGAAGAGCCAGCTTTGAAAAGCAGTAGACATTTGTTGTGTGGAGATGCTGTCTTTAGTGTTGTGGAGGTTTTGGAGGAAATCAGTGCAAATCCCAAACACAGAAATTCTTAATTTTTATAGTAAAATTTATCAGATTTATCCTATATAATTAGCAGATTTTGTGTCTTATTTAAGAAATCTTTCTGTATCTGAGGTCCTAAGTTTATTTCTCTGTATTGTGTTCTATATGTCTTAGAGAGTTGCTTTTACCACTGAAACTTTGAACTAGAACTGATTTTTGTGTACATTGTGAAGTAGTGATCCCATTTCATTTTGTTTATTCGAATTTGTTTCCAGCAACACTCATTAAAATAATTTGTTCCTTACCCACTGACCTTCACATATCTATTTGTAGTCTTCTTTCTGTTCCATTGGCTTATTGGTCCAACCTGTTCTACCAGGGATAAAGGCCATACACGTTTTATATTACACTGCGTAATATAGGTAATGCGTATTTGTTATTATAAATTCTCATTAATTTGAACAGTTTAAAGTAGATGGAAGACAAATTTTACTGGATGATTTGGTGTGTTTTTTATGCATCTATTGAGACAAGCATATGGTTTTTCTTCTTTTATATTATAGTATGTCAAGTTCTATTAATTCAATTTTCTAATTTAAACTAAATTTGTATCCTGGGATATATTCAATTTGGTCATTGTAAATTATTTTTCTTGTTCACTGTTGAATTTGAATTAATAATATTTCATTTAGGACTTTAGTATCTATTTTGATAATTTTCCCTTTTTGTGGTCCTTATCAGATTTCTGAGGCAAGGATATACAAGTCTCTGAAAAATGGGTTGTGGAGAATTCTCTCTTTTTCTCCTTTTTCCAATAGTTTATGTAAGATGTCAATGATCTGTTGTTTAAAATGTAAGAATTTGATATTCTCTTCACAGGAAATTAAAAAAATAGATTTATTGGGGATCTTCTAAGGTTTCTAGTTCTTATGGGTTAGTTTTGGCAAGCTTTATTTTATTTTAGTAATGTAATTGTCTCAATTTAAAAACATTGGCATAGACATTGGCAATGTCCTTTTGTTTAATTTCTGTAGCATTTGTAGTTATGTGTTCTATTTCATTTCTCTCTCTCTCTCTTTTTATGGGCAGAAGGAGAGGGAGAGAGAGAATTTTAAGCAGGCCCATGCCCAACATGGGCCTTGATCCCACAACCCTGAGATCATGACCTGAGCCAAAATCAAGAGTTGGATTCTTAGCCAACTGAGCCAGGTGCCTATGTTCTGTTTCATTCTTGACATTTTTCTGTGCCTACCTTTTTCTTGGCTGGGCTTGACAGACATTTGTCCATTTTAGTATTTTTTCAATGAACCAATTTAAAGAACTGATTTTCTAACTTTGTTGATTCTCTTTCTTTGTGGGCCAAAGTAGAAAAAATTATATATATATATATAATATATACTTCACTTTTCCTTATTTCATTTCACTCTCCTTGGTTTGGAAGTCTTATATTTTATGTCTATTATTTTGGTGGTTTCTATTTATATTTTAACATGCCTATTTAACAAAGTCTAAAGTTTACACACATTTTTGGCTTTCTTCCTAATGGTACGTAGACCATAGAATACTATACTTCTGACTATCCTCTCTTATTTTATATTACTGTTTTTTGATATATTAGTTCTATCCTGCCTTTCTCCCATCATTTACTATTGTTTTAAACAGTTAATATTTGTTTAGATTTCCTCATATACTAATATCTTTTTTTTAAAAAAGATTTTATTTATTTGATGAGAGAGAGAACAAACAGGAGAGAGGAGCAGAGGGAGAGGGAGAAGGAGGCTCCCCATGAAGCAGGGAGCCCTATACAGTGCTCAATCCCAGGACCCTGGGATCATGACCTGAGCCAAAGGCTGATGCCTAACCAACTGAGCCACTCAGGCATCCTTTACTAATATCTTTGACCACTACCTTTCTTGAATCTCAGATGTTTCATCAGAGTTATTTTCCCTTATTCCTGAAGTACATCCTTTAGAATTTGCTTTATCAGAGTTCTATTGGTGGTAATTTCATTCCATTTTTCTTTAATTCTTTTAAAAAATTGACTTTAATTATTCCTTGTTCTTGAAAGAAGTTTCTTTGGGTATACACATCTAGGATGACAGTTATTTTCTTTATGTACATTAAAGATACTGCTTCACTGTCTTTTGACTTATATTTTTGCTTCAGTAAATTCAGCTGTAATTGTCATTGCTATGCAGATGATCTTGTTTCTCCCTTCTTATGATTTTCTCTTTTACTTTTGTGTTCTGAAGTTTTGCTGATTGGTCTCAGGGAGAATTTCTTAAAGAAACCACCTTGATGTGAACATTACTATCTTTCATCAATTCCAGAAAATTCTCAGCCATGGTTTCCTTGAATAGTGCCTCTTCCTCATTCTCTTTATTGTTTCCTTCTGAAATTCCAACTGGACACAGCTTGAACCCTCTTATAATATTCTCTATGCCTTCAAACTTGTATTTTACATTTCTATTTCTTTGTCTTTCTGGGGTATATTCTGGCTTATATTTTGAAAATTCTCTTTTGGGCAGCCAGGGTCGCTCAGCGGTTAGCGCCACCTTCAGCCCAGGGCCTGATCTGGAGACCCGGGATCAAGTCCCAGGTTGGGCTCTCTGCCTTGAGCCTGCTTCTTCCTCTGCTTGTATCTCTGCCTCTCTCTCTCTCTCTTTCTGTCTCTCATGAATAAATAGAATCTTTAAAAAAAAAAAAAAGATGTCTTTTTCCTTAAACATGTAGAACATTATTATTTTTTCATTTTGTTTTGTACAGTTACAGTATTTGAAGTCTGTGCAATTGACTACATAGTCTATTGTTTTCCTGGCTCTCACTCAGGGTACATTGTTTCTCTGTGTTTTGTACTTTTATACTGTGAACTGTTTGTTGTCATTGGAACTTTGTCTATGAGAATTTTCTGAGGCCTGGACTGATGATATTACTCCAATAAGGATTTTTGTTTGTTTCTGCCATTTACCGTGGCATATTGCTAATCCAGGCCTAGCTTTAAATTAAACTCTATACTTTAGGGGTGTGTGTGTGTGTGTGTGTGTGTGTATTTATTTTGTAGTTATCATGAATTTGGACCACAAACCTATGTGAGAGCTATTCTGTGGTAGTGAATTAAAAAAAACTTTTTCCTTTCAGGCAGTGCTAAGGATAGAATAGGTAAGTTTATTTTATTCTCTTTGTTTATGTTTCATTTACCCTTCCTCTGAAGGGCATAGTTAGACTCTTCAGCTTGGGTGGCCCTAGAATTTTCCTCTCTTGTCTACATCCCTATAGCCCTGAGTACCAAAACTTCCTTTCCATTTAGGCCATTGCTTCAATTCAAATATTTATTACCTTTTTCTGGCACTACTATAATAGCAACTTTGTTTCTTGGTCTCCAAACATTTCCCCCCTTCTTATTTTTATCCCGCCACAAGAGTGATCTTTCTAAAAAATAAAGTGGAGAATATGACTTTCATACAGACAGAGTAGAAACGTTTGGCATTCAAGGAACTTCTAAATTGTTTGTAGATAGCATGTGTGGAGTCTCACCTCATCCACAGCAAAATTGCCAGCCACTTTCCCTACCTGTCTATTCTATACTTAAGCCACACTAGATTATTCATCATTTTCTAAATAATCTTTGGCATTTTCTTGTCTTTACACATACAGTGAACCCATCTAGGATACCTCCGAACCTCATGATTGGGACTAGGGCAAGGCAAGTAGGAAGACTTTTGGGTATAGGTAAGTGCTATACCTCTTCTATCTAATGAACTGCCTAATGCAATTGTCAGAGCCACGTTCATACGTTACCCATTTAGCTTCCTAAAAAAGGAATGTAGGTTGTGTTCAATACTATACCCACAATGACAGGACTATGTCTGTTTGGCACTGTATCATCAGTGTCTGGAATAGTACTTACCACATTGGCAGGTGCTCAATAAATATTTGATGAATGAATGAATGAATGAATATTTTTCTGAGTTTTTTGATGGTAGAGAATGAGTCACATTCTTCAGTTCCCTTCCATCTCATCATTTATTCGTACAAGACCCTTAAAAGATGTTTGTTTGTTAATTGAGTAACTGGAAGGGAGTGCTGTTAGTCTTCTCCAGGCCTGGGAAGTTTCTGAGTGAAGCTATTGCTCACATGTTGCCTGCTTGCTTACAGTTCCTTTCTCTTGATGCTTTGTGGTGTGGTGTGAGTGTAGTTGGGCTGAGCCATCAAATGTACACATGAATTCTTAAGTCCCTCTTAAATTTTTTTTAATTTGAATTTAATTTGCCAACATCTTAAGTCCTTCTTATAGAGACTCTGATTCCATTTTTCTGAGGCAAAATATAGGAATCTGCATTTTTACAAAACCCCTTGGTTGTTCTGATAATCAGTCAAGTTTGGGGACCAGGACACCATGGCACAAACAATATAATTTTAATTTTCTAGACATTTACATGAATTATAAAAGAATAGTTGATTGCCATAATGATTCCAGAATACTGAATGTTTTAAAAATACTTGCACATCTGCAAGTGTTTCTTAAACATGCCACAGGATATCCTGAAAATATAGAGTAGGAGAAGATGCAGCCATGAACACAGTACGGTTCAAATCTGATCTCCATTTGTTTTCTATCTTCAGGAAGATTCTAATGTCATTCCAGATGATATCGTCCTAAACGGATGGACAAGAGAGTGTTGACTAGTGGAGAAGGCAGAAAGGAGGAAAAAACCAAACTTAAAATAATTCCAGTCTCTTCAGAAAATCACTTCCTCATCAGAGAATGAATTCCATAAATAATTGAGATAACTGATGGAACATTTTAAATAGCTGAAGGAAAAACATACACATTCAGTGTAAACCTCAAGCTGTTCCTCAATCCTTCAGTGATGTTTAGATCTGAGAAGTACATTGCAGGCATTTGGAAATAATGGATGTCATGGAGGCGTGATGTTCAAAGACATTAAAAATAACCCACTCCCTTAGAAATAAACACCTAACCTAAGCCATTAGGAATTCTCAGTGAGAGACAGAAATAGCTTCTGTAGTCCCCATTGCTCTCTGATTTCTATTTCTACCATTTCATTATTCATCATTTCTGTGCAGTTCACTTTGTCTATTTATTTAAAATGTGATTCCAGACGACAGGCAACAGTCCCAGTGTTCTCTGTCTTGCACAGCTCTTTCCGCCCTGAGAAACAGAAATTATATAACTTGTTTTCAATTGTGCAGACCGGGGAGGATTCACATGTTCAGTTTGGTGAGTTTCCAGGAAATAATTTTAAAGTGTTTATCTGAAGTTTATCCAGACTTTCTTGATCTAGAAGTTAGAAACCTAGCAGAGCATGGAAAGAAACTAGGCTCTGAAGGGAGGGAACTCTTGCTGTATGCAGGATTCTGAGCTGTGACACCTCTTGGTATTCACACTTTGGAAGCAGGAGGCCCTGTTCTAGGGCTTATGTGCTTGAGAAGCAGCATTAATATTAATATCTGCTACCATGGACTATTGTTCATTGTTCTGGTTACTATTGCTGTGTAACAAACTACCCCAATATGTCATGGCATGAACTGTTTTATTTTGCTCCTGGTTTTGTGGGTCTAGAATCTGGAAAGGGCTCAGCTAGTGGCTCTTGGGTAGGTTGCATTCACATGTTCACTATCTGGAGGTTTTACTGGGCTAGTTGTCCCAGCTGGATCACTCATGTGGCTGGGGGTTTGGTAGCTGTCCAGGGGGAGCTCAGCTGGGGCTCTTAGGTGGAGCATCTGCATGTGCCTCTCCATCATGGAGAGCTCAGGCTAGTCAGACTTCTTATGTAGGAGTGAACGTCTACCATAGCAAGCACTCCAAGAGAACCAGGCTTTTCCAGATGTAGCCATGGAGATCTTGTCCACTGTACTCTGTTGGTTGAAACAGTCATAAGTCCACCCAGACTCAGTGGGAGAGGACACGTTACTTCAACTCTCAATAGGACTAGTGGGAAGGAATTTGTGGCCATTAACAAACAAATAAACAACCCATCACACTTAATACAGATATTAAAATATACATCGTAATCCTTATAAAACCCCTATGAGGTAGGTACTATTATTATTATTCTTGTTTTACAGATAAGAAATCTAGATTCAGGGAAGTAAAGTAATTTGCTCTAGATCATACAAAGTGTTTGAGATGGGATGTAAACCTAAACTCTCTGTCTCCAAATATCTACTGTCTTTGGTAAGTTGCAGTGTTTTAAAGGGTCAAACTTTTTTTTTTTTTTTTAAAGGGTCAAACTTTGTTTCAAATCTCAACCATTGCAGATGTTCTAGGCAATTGTATAATTCCATCTAACATGGAATGTTAGCACGTGAAGTGCCAATTTGGATATCCTGTCAGTCTCTTTAAAACAAGGAGCATTCATTTGAGGACACGATAGGGCAGTGTTCTTTGGTGGGAGATTTAGCCCCTTATCTGGAGATAGGATCCGGACCTTATTACTCAGATAGCCCAAGACAAAATTAGAATCCTATGTGGCACTGGGGGCAGGGGGGATTATGGTGACTCTTCTGAGTCAGTGTGAGTAAATGTAAAACAGATGTGATAATTTTAGGAGGAAGGCCCTACAAAAAGGTGTAAACTGCTCATTGGCCTGTCTAGTGTGAGCTATGCCAAGTGCCCATGTAGACAGATGAATAGTGCCAAGTGGACAGATGGAACCACGGAGGATATTTTCGGGGCTACATGGCTGAGAGCAGTTGCTGTCCTGCAGGACCCAGAGACAGGCAGGCCTAAGCAGAGAGGAAAGGAGAGCAGAGCTATATCCTCAGGGGAGGACAGTGAGTGGACACAAGCAGGGAGGGCCCCACAGAGCATTTGATTGTGGGAAGAAGCATGGAGGCTGGAGGGCAGAGATGTTGGAGGAGTAATTCTTTTTTCTTCTTTCCACAAATATTTATGAGATATTTGTAGATAGTGTCCTAGACTTCAGAGATAAGAGTGATAAACTGGCTGGAATCTTTGCCCTCATGAAGTTTGCTGCCTATTTGCGCGAGGCACAGCCATTAAATTAATAATTACACAAATAATTACCCAATTACCATAGTGATAGATTTTGGCAGACATTTCTAATTGCTTCCTCCCCACACTCTTCTTTTTAGTAATGGAGTCTCCTGGAGTAGAAGCAGGCATGAGTCTATAAACTATAATTCCCAGACTCCCTTGCCAAGGGAGTGGCCAAGCATGAACTGGGAGTCAGTTCATGCTAATAAAAGTGATGGATGTTACTTCCATGTCTCATTTTAAAATTGAAAATTAGTTACCCTATACCTTTTTCCCCCTCCTCTTCTTGGCCCACTAGCAGATGAATGGTACCTTGGACTGAGTAAATACCTTGGACTTAGGATGGAAGTTATCCATTAAGGATAGCCTTGCCAGTCTTTTCCTTCTATTGTTATTATGACAGATCAATTTTTACCCTAAGCTAATCTAACAGTACTCATATGACAAAGTATAGTGTTAAACAACAATGAGATACCACTACACACCTATTTGAATGGTCAAAATCCAGCACACTGACAATACCAAATGCTGGTGAGAATTTAGTGCAACAGGAATTCTTATTCATTGCTGGTGGGAATGCAAAATGGTACAGCCGCTTTGGAAGATGGTTTGTTGATTTCTTCTTTTTTTTTTTTTAAAGTTGATTGATTTATTTTTTTATTTATCTTTTTAATTTTTATTTATTTATGATGGTCACAGAGAGAGAGAGAGAGAGATTGAGAGAGAGAGAGAGAGATGCAGGCAGAGGGAGAAAGAGGGAGAAGCAGGCTCCATGCACCGGGAGCCCGATGTGGGATTCGATCCCGGGTCTCCAGGATCGCGCCCCGGGCCAAAGGCAGGCACCAAACCGCTGCGCCACCCAGGGATCCCCGGTTTGTTGATTTCTTATAAAAGTAAATATACTTTTACCATATGATTCAACAATTACATATTGGTCTTTATACAAAAAAGCTGGAAACTTCTGTCCACACACAAACCTACTTAAAGATGTATATGGCAGCTTTATTCATAATAGCCAAAACTTGGAAGCAACCAAGATGTCTTTCAGTAAGTAAATAGGTAAATTGGGACACATTCAGACAATGGAATATTACTCAGTGCTGAAAAGTAATGAGTTACCAAGCCACGAAAAGACATGGAAGAAACTTAAATGTATATTATAAGTGAAAGGAGTCAATCTGAAAAGCCTATGATTGAATCATACCTATGATTCCACCTATATGACATCCTGGAAAAGACAAGACTGTGGAGACAGCAAAAAGATCAGTGGAGGGATAAATAGATGGAGGATTTTTAGGGCACTGATAATATTTTGTAAGAAGATATATGTCATTATACATTTGTCCAAATCAAGACAAGTTACAACTCCAAGAACGAACCATAACGTATAGTGTGGACTCTGGGTAATAATGATTGTGTCAATATAGGTTCATCAATTGTAGCAAAGGTACAGCTTTGGTGGGGAATGTTTACAGTAGTGGAGATGATATATGTGAGGCTAGAAGGTATATGAGAGGTCTCCGTACTTTGTGTTCAATTTTGCTCCGAACCTAGAACTGATCTAAAAAATAAAGTTCATTAAAAAAGTATAGTATGGGAGGCATCTGGGTGGCTCAGTGGTTGAGTGTCTGCCTTTGGCTCAGGTTGTGATCCTGGGGTCTTGGGATTGAGTCTCACATCAGGCTCCCCACAGGGAGCCTGCTTCTCCCTCTGCCTATGTCTCTGCCTCTCTCTGTGTGTCACTCAAGAATAAATAAATAAAATCTTTAAAAAAGTAGAGTATCCTATATAAGCATATAACAAGAAAGCTACCTAATTAAGTGTTAGGATGAGCAGGTTCTGTCCTCTAATGGAAACAACTAAAAACAGTTATAGAATAAGGAGAGCAATTTGTAATTATTTCTTTTACTCCTTGCTTTAAAGATGTCCTCTGGCTAAAGACCTTTTCTTGCAAACCAAAAAAAAAAAAAAAAAAAAAAAAGAAAAGAAAAACAAAACAAAAAACTGGGATTAGAGTTGCCAGATAAAATACAGGATGCCCAGTTAAATTTGAATTTCAGACAAACAATGAATACTTTTTTAGTATAAATGTTCCATGCAATATTTGGGACATACCTATACTAAATTTTTTCCCTTTGTTTATCTGAGTTCAAATTTAACTGGGCATCCTGTATTTTTACTTGCTAAGCCTGGCAACCTCAGCCTAGACTTAAATCCCTGTGGGACTTGAGCAGCTAAACTCTTTCTTCTTAAGATTTATTCATGTTTATATACATAATTCCTGGCATATAGTAGGAGCTCAAAAAATAATTAATTTTAGTCTCCGAGATTAACAATTACAAATCACTGAAGATCATCTGAAATGTGAAACCAATAAAGGATCAGATTGTGCTTTTAGTGGTTTTAATTTGCTATGATCAAAGATGCTTAGAGCTTTGATTTGTCTACACTTTGAGATTATCTATCAGTTCAGATGATCTTAAAATATGGATTAAAATTCCAATAATGCTTATATCATCCAATATTGTCCAGGGAATAGAGAAAAAAAGTTTTATAGGTGATAGAAGCTTAATCCTTTTAATGCCTCCAATTTAAATGTGTACACTTTTAAAAAAGCTCATGAGTTTTTTAAAGACTTTATTCATTTGAGAGAGAGAGCATGAGAGAGAGAGAGAGAGAGAAACAGAGATCTTAAGCATGGGGGTAGGGATAGAAGGAGAAGCAGATTCCTTGCCAAGTAGGAAGCCTGATGTAGGACTCGATCCCAGGACCCTAGGATCATGACCTGAGCTGCAGGCAGATGCTTAATCAACTGAGCCATCCAGGCGCCCTAAATGTATACACTTAAAAAAAAAACCAAAATCTTAAAAAAATATGCTTCCTGATTTTCTGCTTCTTAAGCAGAATGAATGAAGCATCAGGCCAAATTGGTTGACTTTAGATCAAAGTTCATGTTGTTTGGGGAGGTCCTCAAGAGAATGTGACCACCAGTTGACTTGTGAGCTGGATCTAGACCAGCAGAGGTTCCTTGCTCCCTCCCCTGTTCTTGGAATGTACATTCTGCCCACTGTTCCCACAATAGGAGCTGTTTCAAGAGTGCAGCCTTTAGACAGTAATGCGTTATTGAGACCATCTGGTTGATATACATGACTGAACCCACTTAAGTCTTCCGTATAAACTTTTAAGATTCTGGCAGGTGGGTGTGGAGATCTACTTGTCTTGCCATTGCCCAAGACAGGCCTTGTATGTAAGTTTCCTTGCTTGTTAAACCTGCCAGTACCAATCTGGAGTGGCTTGTCTCTTCTGTCTCTCCTTGCTTTCCGAATGCAGGGGTCAGTTTATAAACCAACAGTGATCTTTCTCCTTGTCCAACCTCCTGCCATAATCTTTGGTGATTTGGGCATTTTTTTTGGTGAACCCTTTTCACCATGAAGCCTCAACTCAATGTCCTTTATCCCTATGCTCTCTAGGCCAATCTCATCATCATTTGAAATGGATTCACCCCTAGGATCTAAAAGTTGACATTTTTCTCTTAACTGTGGCTTACTTTTCATTTTCCTCACTTTTGTTGGCTTTTCTTTGTATCCTTATCGTCACTTCTTCATCTTTGGATCTTTCCTGCTTTATTAGCCCATTATATTCCCACCACTGTACCAAGTCAGCATTTCGCTGATGTCGCAATGCCCAGGCCTGGCTTCTTCCATTTGCTGGCTTTGCTGGAAAGAGATACAAGACATACAGATTGGTTGCATCATGGATGGTTACTTTCTGTACTCAGGGGAGCTTGCTGGTCCAGCAGTCTACCATAGACATCTTCTTGATGTCATGTTGCACTATCCCCAGTAGCTTTTACAAACTTTTTCTAATTTTTATAGTCATCATTCAAAACTTTGTCTTGACCTTCTTCTCTCAACCATCTCCCTCTAGTGACTACGACTACTCAGCATCAACTACTACTTCTAAGCAGATGACCCATAAATTTTGTTATTGGCCTCAGGCTTTTTCCTGAGATGCCAACTCATGTTCACCATCATTTTGCTTTTTTACCCACCAAACCATCTACTCCTTACTGCCCAGTTTGTTAACTGAAGTGTTGAATGGGCAGCACTTGTAGAATATAAACTAAGGCTTATTTTCATCACTTAATATTCCTTTCAACCCCTTTTGAAGGGGTGGTCTATCTTCTGTGAGGAGGTAAGGGAGGTTGATAAGTCTTTGCATTCTTAGATAGTAGAAAGCCCTAAGTTACAAAACCAGCTTGATACAGAAATTAGGGTATCCAGTTATGGACATATCAGTTTTCATTCAAGCATTTCTTCCCCAGTGAGGGCCAGCTATTTTTCAGGGTAGGGAGGGGTGATCATCAGCTTCTTTTCTCAGTTATCTCCTCCTAGTCTTACCAGCTGCTATTCCTCAATCCATGAGAATTGAAGGAGACTGGACAAGAGATATGAGAACAGTTACATTGTTCTTCTGCCTTAGTGTACATTTTCTCGCCCAGTATTGCTGGGCTCCTTTGGCCTGGAAGCCATCCTCTGGGGTCAAGTTCACTTTTATAATGACCCTAGGCTCTTGTTCCTGCTGTGGTCCCCAGGGTTCATATATTATTTTTTTTGCCTGAGGAAGTTCAGTTACTATCCAGCTACAACTCTACTTTATAGCCACAGGATGCTCTAGTTTTCTCAGGCAGAGTCCAAACCCTGTGCCTTGTGTCTTTTACTTGCCAGGAACACATGTCAAACTGAGTGATGCCCTTGAAGCCCTTCTCACTGGGCTTAGGATGAAGGGAAAGCACCTCGTATTCCTTCCCTTAGATGTATGTCTGTGTTATTCATAGTTGAGTTTATTCCAAGTAAATCTTCACAAATTCTCAAATTTCCAGGCTCTCAGGTCTTTTATATTCTTGATTTGAATGAGGATCCCCAAGCTTGCAACTGATTCTCAAGTACTTTCTTTGAAAATCTGTATGTAGCCAGGGGCTCAGTTGGTTAAATGTCCAATTTTTGATCTCAGCTCAGGTCTTGATCTCAGGGTCATGAGTTCAAGCCCCCTGCAAAAAAAAAAAAAAAAAAAATTGTATATAGCCAGTCTATCTCACACATCTCGGTTTGGCATATGATAGCTCTCATAGCTCAGGGCCTCAGTCAAAACTTGTAATTTAACATCTGGTTTCACATACTTCTCCCTGCCATGCTGGTTTGAAGTCTGAGTCATCTGTGAGTCACCCTTCTTTCTTAATTCCCATGTCCTACTAGTGAATATATTCTACTGATTTACCTCTCAACCCCCTGTCCCCTTTCACAGCCAACACTCCACCCCAGGCTTTCATTGTCTCTTGTACTTTGCTAGTGGAGAGGGAGTAGTGTGACCGGATGGGTGTTTGTGCTCTCGACCCAGATTAATTTGGTTCGGATTCTACTGCTAACATTGTTAGCTGGATAATCTCTGCTAAAGTTACTGAACTTCTCTAAGCCATCTGAAAAATGGGGATAGTAATAACTACTTCATAGGATGTATGAGAATTGTATGTGATAAAAATGTAGAATTCCTTGAACATAAAAAAGGCTCAATAAATGTTAGAAAATGTGATCCTTATTATAATTGTCTTTGAGTTGTTGTCTCTATATTTAGTCTTACTCTTTTAGTTCCTCTCAGACAGTACTATCTGTGGTAGAATGTTTGCAAAATTGCAAGCAAAATTACCATCCCTGTCTCTAGGCTGTGAGTAGTCTCAGGGCTATGTGACTTATTTTGGCCATGAGACAATGGCAAATGTGCCACAAGCAGAGATTTGGAAAGTGTGATCTTATCCTTTGCTGCTGGGATACTTTCTGCTACCATGGGAAAAAGCTTAGCTAGAAGAATATTGTAGATATATAACTAAGTGGACATGCCAGCACCAACCACAAGAGCTAGACCAATCTGGGCTAATCAGCAAATGCAGCTAATTGCAGTCAAGGCTTGAACCTAAGACAGAACAGCAGAAGAATTGTCCAACTGAGTGCAGCCCAAATTGCTAGCTCACTGAATTTGAACTAATAAATTATTGTTGTTTTAAGCCACTATATTTTGGGATGGTTCTATAGCAACAGGTAATTGGTATAGTACTATGTTCATTATTTTAAGGAACAGCTCTAATTATATGGTCCTTCTGCTCAGGTGACCTTTCTAGCTTACATGTAATAATCTCAGTTTATATCTGTTGTCCTTGCATTAATAATACCATCTTTAACTATCAGAATTCTACTTTGGTTGACAAACTAAACTGTCTCCCTACTGCTCAAAATTATTCCTATTGCCTGTTGTTTTATTTTTTAAAAATATTTTATTTATTTATTTGAGAGAGAGAGGGAGAGAGAGAGGGAGAGGGAGCGCGTGAGAGAGTGAGCACACAAGCTGGAAGAGAGGGGTAGAGGGAGAAGCAGACTCCCCACCAAGCAGGGAGCCAGATACGGGACTCGATCCCAAAGTTCTGGGATCATGACCTGAGCTGAAGGCAGATGCTTAACTGACTGAGCCACCCAGGCACCCTCCCTTGCCTGTTGTTTTAAACAAACTTTTTGGATTAATGTTCATTAATTTCTATGGTGTGGTTTCAACCTATGTTTCAAACAAAGTCTTCCTCCATATTTCAAGCTTCAGACAAATTGGGCTACAGCTGAATCTCCAACAAAACCTGTACTTTCCATTTCTGCATTTAGTACCTTTCTTAGATTGTTTCTCATGTTTGCTGTTCTCTTTTACCCACCTTAAAGTCCTAGTACATCTTTGAAACTCCTTGTTAAGCATAACTTCCATGACACCATGTTCATTTCCCGCAAGTGGATGCTTGATGACTGACCTAATCTCCATTTCTAGGTCCCTCTCCTAAGCCATCTACTGTGGTGGTGACAATGAACATCATCTTATAATATTTTGGGTAGTTTATTCTCTCCTTGGGTAGTTTTAATCATCTTGGGTGGCACAATAGCAACTATAGACATTATATAAATTGTCATGATCATTGAAGGCAGAGGGTGTATCTTACTCATCTTGTAATCTTGTAATCTTCAACAGTGCCTAGTGTAGTGCTAGGAATCTAGATAATCAATAAATGTTTATTGAGTTGATTGCAATTTTACTTAAAGACTGCGGCCAACACTGATCGCCATACTTCTCCATGTAAAGTATTAGATTGGATTCCTTAGATTGGGCACAAAGATGGGTAGCTACATATACATGATTGCTTTTGGATAATACTCCTGAAAGGAAGTAAGGAAGACTGGATTGGGCAGAAGGAGAAGCTGACCTGAACTTGGTTGCAGCCAGGCTTAAGTCAGTCCTATGGGAGTTCTTAAGCAGGGTTGGCCTTTCAGAGTTGTCTACCATTAAGGCAAGAAGACTTCCTAAGCCTTCTTGATGGTTTAATTTTACAAACTCCTTTTAGAGTTCTTTGGTCTTCTTCCTAGGTATTAGCCCAATAGTGGCCACTGCCCTATTGAGGTCAGCATGCCCAGCTTTAGGATATCTTCTACCCACCATTTTTTCTGCTTCCAGTCTACTGCAGGTTTAAAAATCATTTGTCATCTTCTTAGAATTTGTTCTAAGTTAGGGATTGGCAAATTTAATTAAAGGTCTAAGCGCTGTGGGCCATATAGTTTCTGTTGCAGCTACTCAACTCTGCTGGTATAGTGCAACAGCAGCCATAGACAATATGTGAACAAATGAGCATAACTGTAAATAAAACTTTATTTACAAAAACAGGTGGCAGGCTAGATTCATCCACAGGTTCTAGTTTGCTGACTCCTGCTCTAAATTAAGACTAAATCAATTTCAAATGAACTTAAAGAGTTTTCTCATAAATAAAGTACAGTGGTTTTAGTGCATGGAGTTTGGGATTAAGTTTTTGGTTTCTCAAAGGGATAAGGGACTTCCTCTTGGAGTTCTTTGTTCAGAACAGCTAAGATTACTGATTAAATCACATCTCTAAAGAAGAAATGTAATTCTCTAATGTATTTTATATTTTGTGCCTCTGTTTTTGTCTGGTAAGAATGTTACATAAAAAACT
Source organism: Canis lupus familiaris (assembly GCF_011100685.1). Classification (NCBI taxonomy): domain Eukaryota; kingdom Metazoa; phylum Chordata; class Mammalia; order Carnivora; family Canidae; genus Canis; species Canis lupus. Next base: position 20,030,707 of record NC_049244.1, on the reverse strand, counting down.
TTTTTTCAGTGCACCTGGGTGGCTCAGTCTATTAAGTATCTGCCTTTGGCTCAGGTCATGATCCTAGGGTCCTGGGATCAAATCCCACATTGGGCCCTTGCTCAGCAAGGAGCCTGCTTCTCTCTCTCCCTTCGTCTTCTACTCCTCCTGTTTGTGCTCTTTCTCTGTCAAATAAAGAAATGAAATCTTTAAACCCACTCTTTTTCTTCATTATTCTAACATTACTTTAAATTCATATAAAGAGTAGCATTAAAATGTATTTGCAACCTGAATATTAGAAAAAAATGGTTGTAATAATTTGTATTCAAGATTGGTTCTAAACTTTCCTACTTTTTATTCTTTTGTGAAATTCAAATCCTTTATTTGTGAAAAGCAACTTCATAGTTGGAATATTTCTTAGGGAAGGAAGGTCAATTGTTCAGTTCAATAATTCCATGTTTAAAATCCAGTTACTGAAATGAAAGTTGTATTTGCTGAGATGGGAACAAATATTAATTTCTCAGTGGGCTTCAATGATGGGAATGGAAGGATGAGCATGGAGCTTAAGCAAGCAAATGATCACGGTTGACTATAGAAAAACAGAACCATTATAGAAAAGTACATTCTTAAGTCTTTCCATTATGAGAACAATAAAACTAGTTTTAAAAAATCAATAGATAAAATATTTTTAAAAATCAATAGCCTGTACTATGAATGTGGCCACCTTGAAAGGCCACATAAGTAGAACTTTGATAGCTTGAGAATCACTTTCAAGGTGACTCTGCATTTTATGGCTTTGGAAGATTCTCAGGTTTCACTGTCTGTACAGTTTTGAAAGTAATTTACATGCCTTTTGGAGTTTTGCAATTTTTATTTGATTGTATAATACTCAATCACTTGCTTTTTCTCTGTTATCTTGTAAGATATACATTAATTAAAAATTTGTTAAGAAAGCTCTTGTCCATCATCAGGTCAAGATTTTGTGCTTCACTTCTTAATATGTTGAAGAAAGGCATAGAGGCATAGAATGGGTTGCATTTCTCAAAAAGGCTGCCTAGAGTAGTGATTCTTAAGCTTTTGGGTCTCAGGAACACTTTGTACTCTTAAAAGTTATTAAGAATTTCAAAGTGTTCTTGTTTAAGTGGGTTGTATCTGTCAATATGTACTGTACTTAAAATTAGAGTTTATTTCTTTATTAATCCATTTAAAATACCAATAAATAAACTTCTTACATGGTAACATAAATAGATTATTTAAGGCAAAATAACTGTTTTTTTTTCCCAAACAAAAACATTAAATGACGAGAATGACATTGTTTTACATATTTTCTGATATCTTCAATATTTTAATGGAAGACAGCCAGGTTCTCATTCATATGTTTCTGCATTCAGTCTGTTGTGATATCACATATTATGTAGTCTAGAAAACTCCACTCTACGTTCACAAGAGAATGAAAGTGAAAAGGGCAAGTGATGCCTTAATATTTTCATGAAAATAGTTGTCACTTTGAGGACCCCTGTGAAAGGGCCTTGGGGACCCTCAGGGCTCACTAGATTACACTTTAAGAACCATTGGTCTGGAGGGAAATGCTGAATTCAATGTTGCATTTTCTTTATTGCAGGGATGCTTCTTAGGGTCCCACTAAGCAGCCATTTAACCTTATTTTATACACAATCTCAACACCCTTGATTATTCTGTTCCTAAGTCCCTGGCAGATTAGTTTAGAGGATGTGGTGCTCTAGCATCCCAGGCCCTGAGAAGTGGTAGAGGACAGCAAGGAAAGAGACAGAAATATTTCAAAAAGAGGTACAAAAACTTAAGAGGCATAATATATATTCTCTATAAGGAGGAGACACAATTATGTCATTTTGGCAAGACTGTGGAGAGAAGTAAGATTTTTTTCCTCAATAACCCCAGAGACACTTGGTAGATTCCCTGGCATTAAGGTTTCTGGAATCAGGGGCTCCTTCTCCTCTCAGCAGATGGCACTGGACATAAACACACTTTTCCTTGAGGCTTCCAGGTGCTGGACAGATGGTTATTCTAGCATTCCCCCAAGTGACATCCAGACTCGGTTTGTCCCTGTTATAAGACTGTTTTTACCTCTGTAAAAGGTAAAGTAGTGCAGGTCTGGGGCCCATAGCACAGCCTCAAGGCGTATTCACTGTGCTTGGCCCAGGCTGTACCATGGGCTATTGAGTGAAGAGTAAATGGTATATTTCTTGCCCTGCTGCCTGTGAATTCCAGTTGACACCAAATGATGTCACTGGTGTTTGTTAGAGCCCTCTGCTCCATACACTTTCACCTAAAAGGATTAAAACTTGGGGTTGGGGGGCAACCAAAGCAATGTTCCATGGACTTTTAACTTAGGTGGAATTCTTCATTTTTCAAGGATCCTGGATAAATGAAGTATAGTGATATATTCTGCTGCTTAATAGAGTAGAAAGTCTAAAAAGCTAATTACTTGGACATATAAACACATTGCAAGTATTTGAAGAGTTCTTTTTCCAATGCCCTTTTCCAGTTCCCCAAATAAATTGGTGGTTAGATAATAGGGGTAAAAGGAATAAGAGGTTCCAACACTTATATTTAGTAGTTAAGAAAACATTTATGCTTTTGAAACATTTTCAAAGTAAATTTTTTTCTTTGGCTTTTAGACAGCTTTTCTGAGTACAAAGTCCCAGCATGAAGTGGCTGTGCTTAGTAATGTTGCTATGTACCTATTTAAAAATCTGCCCCAATCTTGTTTGCCCTTGGTCGGAACCAAGTCAAGTAGATTTCCAGCAATTCTCCACCTCTAGGCTTTCTGAAGCGTGCTTTATGATTTTTGAATAAATAACTGTAATTTCAGTATTGCACTAGCCTGAAAACAGTGTTTAATCTTAATTCAGCTGAGGAACTAATATGTCTCTTAAAAATGTCTCCTAGATTTTCTCTCTCTTTTTTTTAAAGATTTTATTTATTTATTCATGAGAGACACAGAAAGAGAGAGGCAGAGACATAGGCAGAGGGAGAAGCAGGCTCCATGCAGGGAGCCCAATGTGGGACTCGATCCCAGGACTCCAGGATCACGCCCTGAGTCGAAGGCAGATGAGCCCAACCCGAGCCACCCAGGCATCCCTAGATTTTCTCTTAAGTAAAGCCTAAAAAATGGGAGTATTTTTGAAGGATTGGACAATGTTTAACCGGGTCCTTGTGACAGTTTCCTCAGCTGGTGATGTTTGGTGGTATTTTCCCTATCATTGAACTATAGATTGGAAGTTTAAATGAAATATTTTCTTTTGTTTTTGTGGCTTTTTAAAATAACAAAACAGCAACATTAGGTACAAACTTCTAATAATAAGGTAAGTAGGTACTAGGGATATAATGTACAACATGGTGACTGTAGCTAACGCTGCCATATGATTTGTAGGAAAGTTAAGAGAGTAGATCCTAGGAGTTCTCATCACAGGGAGAAATTTTTTCTTCTTTCTTTCGTTTTCATTGTACCTATATACGATGATGCATATTAGCTAAGCCTATTGTGGTAAACTTTTCACAATATATGTAAATCAAACCATCATTTTATATGCCTTAAACTTATAAAGTGATATACATCAATTATTTCTCAATAACACTGAATAAAAAAGGTACTATAGTAATGCTCAGTTTAAAGAGAAGTTAAATATTTTAGTTCTATCTTCTCTTACAAAATCACATCAAAGCAACAAGGAGAATAAGTATAGACAAACTCCATTTTGTTGAAATTAGAAGAAGCAAGTTATTTGTCCTTCAGATAAGAAAAATTAAAGATGATTTCAGGAGGTCCAAAAATAGCTAATAAGAATTTGATAAGAGTTTCAATAGGAAGGAGTTTATCAAAGAGATAATTTAAGATAATTTCTTAGAAATGAAGGGCATATTTCTTCCAATGAATTTAAGAACAATCTATACTGAGGAATATCACTCTAAAGTTTCAGAATATTATGGATAGAGAGAAGATTCTGGAATTTTTTTAGAGATGAAAATAAGCAGGTCACAAAGAATTGTGAATAAGATTTCAGATATTTCAACCAACAATATGGATACTAGAACAGAGTGGAAGAGGGCCTTCAAAATTCTGAGAGAAATAACTTTCTAGCTAGAATTCTACACAGAGCAAAATTTCTCAGTCAACTGTGAGAAGGATAATAAGGTCATTTTCAGACATGCAGAGTATCAAGCATTTTCTTTCTAATGCAAGGTATATCAAAACAAGGGAGGAAACTAAGAAATGGGATCCAGGAAATGTGAGTTTCAATATAGCAGGTAAAGAAAGGAACTCCTAGTTTTACAAATAATGAAGTGCCAAGATGATAGCTGTACATGAGGCTTAAAGAGCAACCAGTACATTTTGGAGCAGGAGGAGATGGGAAACTTTAGGAGGGAAGTTTTTAGAGAAGATAAAATGGAACTAATAGTTTTTTTTTTTAAATAAAGATTTTATTTATTCATGAGAGACGCACAGAGAGAGGCAGGGACATAGGTAGAGGAAAATGCAGGCTCCCTGTGGGGAGCCCGATGTGGGGACTTGATCCCAGGACCCCAGGATCAGGACCTGAGCCAAAGGCAGACGCTCAACCACGGAGCCACCCAGATGCCCCTGAAACTGATAGTTAACCATATTCATCTGACCTTGTGGAAAATAGTATTGAAAGGGGTTTTATAAATTTATTTGGGAGTTTGAGGGAGAATTAATGATAGGTATGTAGAAAATATAAAGTGAAAAATAAAACAATGAGCCCATCTCTATTAGTTGTACATGGAAGGAACTGTCTTACAATGGTTGGCTTGGTAGAAATCAATGTTCACATAACCCTCAAAGTAAACAGTGAATGTTGAATTAATTGTATATTTATTGTTAATATATTGTATCAGTGGATGGAAAAGAATGAGTTATGTAAGAGATTTGCAAGGCAGGAAAATGGAAAGAGTGCTAAAAATCTGTTCAATCATAATAGGAAGTCAATAGATAAGGGCTAAAATGGATAAATTCAATGATATCAACACAGGCATATCATTTGTGAACATTGAAGTATACAACAGAAGAGATTGCTGGAAGTATTTCTTTGGTGCACAGGATTGAAGGGTGAATGGGATGGTATAGATGTCTTCTGTTTTAATTTTTTGTTTCTTATTTTTAAATTTTTATTATTATCATTATTTTAAAGATTTTATTTATTCACTTGACAGAGAGAGAGAGAACAAACAGGGGGAGCTCTAGCTAGAGGGAGAGGGAAAAGTGGGCTCCCCCCTGAGCAGGGAGCCGGATGCAAGGCTTGATCCCAGGACCCTAGGATCATGACCTGAGCCAAAGGCAGATGCTTAACTGACTGACTGAGACACCCAGGTGCTCCTATTTCTTATTTTAAAGCCAATTTCTGATAACTCTGATATCTGGATCATCTGTTGGTCTATTTCTGTTGTCTGTTTTTTATTCTCTTGGGCCTGTCTCTTAGCTCACATGGACATTTTTTATTAATTGACAGACATTGTGTATGAAAAATTATAGCTGCTTGGGTGATGTTGTCTTTCCCAAAAGAAATTTTTTAAGGTTTCCATCATGCAGTTAAGGTGGTTGTACATTGTTTTAATTTAGTCATTGAGTTGATTTGAGGTTGAATTTCAGTTTTTATAAAGTCTGGTCTATTTAAGTACAACTTTACTCTTAGGGTATAATCCTTTAGAGGTCCAAATTAAATCTGAGAATATTTACTCAAGCCCCTTCCACCTTGATAGTTGTAAATTTCAGGTTTGTGAGATCATTGACAGCTCATTTTCCCCACTCTCTTACAGGTTTCTATTAGGAGAATTTCCTTAATAAGTAATTTGCACCTGAATTTTTGGCTGACTCTGGAAAATGAGACAGAAGTAAGAATATGGATAAGTAAATCCATCTTTTAATTATACTCAGGCCAGAACAGTCCACACATTTCTGTTTTCTATACTGAGGACCATGAAAAACTAATCTTTATTTTATTTTACTTTTATGATTTATTTTATAGCTTCCTATATATTTCTGGTTGAGCAAACGTTGGGAAAGAAATAAATGAAGAAATGCAGGCTTAGATCAACTGTCAGATACTTTGGTTTTCTCTGTTTGGCTTAGTCTAACTCTGTTATGAGAAAGCCACAGCTAGGGCTTACCATCTAGGTGTTTTTCTAAAGACATAGACTCCAAAACATTTGAACTTCTTACTCATAATTTCCCAATCTGCTTTGCACATCTGGAATTTGCTTTTACATTGTGTAATTTTTTCTTCCTCTCTTGGGCTCAGCTCATCTGCTAGTGGTCTTCCTGTAGGGTGTGGGACTGACTGAGCATGATCTTGGAGCAATACTGGGGATCCTATAAATTCCAGAATATTTTTTTATATTATTCTAAGGGGCAAAATAATTTCAGTGACTGTATTCCATCTACTTGCATTTTGATCTCAAGAAAGGCAAATTTATTTTCCTGAAGATCCCTTAATCCATATCCAATGAAAGAGATTAGTGATTACTGATTTTACAGAATATCAGTAAAAGAGATTCAAAATAAATTTGCACGGAAAAATATAGCCTAGTTTACTGTTCAAAAATCTTAAATGTAGGTGGGCTTTTATAGAGTCGATGCTTCACGATTTATAGTGACTTCTCATTCATAGTCCTGAGACAAATTATTTTTGTAACCATTTTATAGATGAGGTAACTTGGTCTAGAGAGTTACCCAAGCACTTGTCTCTGGAAAAACCATGCCTGGAGCCCAGGGCTTACTGATATTTAATCGAGCTCTTTTTGCCACTTCATAAGCTAAATGTGGAGGTGGTGTTGTAGATGTAATGGCTAGAATTTGGGCTTTCAAATTGGTCTGTATGGCTTTAGATGTCACTACCACTCCATACTAATCATGGGGTCTCAGGAAAATTACCAACAGTCTCCAAATGTTAGTTTACTAACTTTTATTTATTTTTAAAAAATATTTTATTTATTTATTCATGAGAGACAGAGAGAGAGAGAGAGAGGCAGAGACATAGGCAGAGAGAGAAGCAGGCTCCTTTCAGGGAGCCTGATGTGGGACTCGATCCCAGGACTCTGGGATCATGCCCTGAGCTGAAGGCAGACGCTCAACCGCTGAGCCACCCAGGTGTCCCATTTCCTAACCTTTAAATTGGGACTGATATAAAATTTATTTGGAAGAGAAAATGTAAATACTAGGCAACATATTTAAAGATATTGGAGCTAGGGAGGGATTTAGTCTAATAGTAAGACTACAAAAGTATTAGTGTAACTGCATTTATGTAAGAAATATTCCATTTTTGAAAGTTTAAATTAAATTTAGTTAACATATAGTGTATTATTAGTTTCAGGGGTAGAATTTAGTGATTCATCAGTTGCATATAATATCCAATGCTCATTACATCATATGCCCTCCTTATAATGTTCATCACCCAGTAACCCCATTCCCCCCTCCCTTTCAGGAACCCTCAGTTTGTTTCCTATGATTAAGAGTCTCTTATGGTTTGTCTCTCTCTGATTTTGTCTTGTTTTATTTTTTCCTCTCTTCTCCTAAGATCCTCTGTTTGTTTCTTAAATTTTGCATGTGAGTGAGATCCTGTGATAATTGTCTTTCTCTGATTGACTTTGGCATAATATCCTCTAGTTCCATTCATGTTGTTACAAATGGCAAGATTTCATTTTTTTACATTTTTTTCATTTTTTGTTATCTAATATTCTGTTGTATCTATATGCCACATCTTCTTTATCTATTTATCTGTCAATTGTAAATGTTCCTATTTTTAAAGAACTGTGTATTGTATGAAATATGTAGCAGTGAAATGATATGATGTATGTGATTTACTTTAAAACACTTAAGCCCCCCCCCCCCCAAATAGTTAAGCAAATGTGACAAAATCTTGGTAATTACTGAATCCAGGTGACGGATTTATAGGAATTTTCTGCATTACTCTCCTTGCTTTTATAATGTTTGAAAATTTTCGTAACGAGAAAGAATCTATCCAAAATTTGGCCACTCTCTTACTCTTTGTACTACCATTATCCTGGGCTAAACCATCCTCCTCTCTCTCTTGCAATGGTCTCCCCTCATGTTTCACTGCTTCTACCCTTACTTCCCTATAGTCTCACAGTGGGGAGAAGCAGAGGGAGAGAATTTTCAAGCAGACTCCTCACTAAGCACAGAACCCTACACAGGGCTTGATCCCATGACCCATGAGATCATGACCTGAGCCAAAACCAAGAGATGGACACATAATTAACTTAGCCACCCAGGCGCCCCGTTATTTATTAATTTTTATCATAAATGCAAGGTAGTTTTGCACAGGGCAAGAGAAGGGGTCTTTGTCTTTTTTTTTTTTAAAGACTTTTTAAAAAAGTAATCTATTACCCAACATGAGGCTTGAACTCACAACCCCAAAACTAAGAATCACATGCTCTACTGACTGAGCTAGCCACACACCTGGGGAGAAGGGATCTTGATCCAGAGTGGCTTGCTTTGAATTTCAGATCTGCTGTTTCCTAGTTAGAAATGTGATCCTGGGTAAACCATTTATCCTTTCTGAACCTCAATTTGTTCATCTCTAAAGTGGAGAGGACACTCATTGCTTCTATTATCTATGATTCTTATTGGGATCAAAATGAAAATTTTGGTATTTTTAAGTATTCAAGTGTTAGGAATCATTACTAACAATAATTAGTGATTTTTATCATTTATTGAACACATAATATGCTCCAGACACTGTGCTGATAGTTTAATATATACAGTATACATATAAAATTTCATTTAATTATCACAATAACCATAAGCTGAGCTTTTAAAAATTTTTTACAGATATGGAAACTGAAACTCATGGAATTTTAAAAGCTAGTTTGTTCAAGGTCACTGAGGCAGGTTAGTGTCAGATCAGATATTTTTGAAGAGAGACACTAACTTTAAATCTGTTTCATGTGATGTAGATGGGATTATTAAATCCAGGTTTTTGTGTCTCCAAAAGACAAGTGTTTCCCTTCTAACCAGCAAGCTGCTACTATTTTATTCTGCTTTTACTAAAGAACAATTCAGCGGTCTTAGCATAAAAGTGACAAAACCTTTCTCTTAGTGCCACAGAATTAGCACTCAAATATGAACATTTGAAGAAAAGGTCAAAGGTGAAATGGTGACAAAGCTTCCTTTTGTTAATTCTTCTTAAAGTATATTTAAACATACCCTAAACAGCAAGGACAGAGGGAAGTTCAAGGCCAGAGCTTCTTCTCCAAAAAGAAATGTTCTCTTCTAGAAAATGTCATGATGGTAATCATTTTGTGAGAACCAGAGTTCAATTTTGAGTGTGCAAGTAGATTTTGAAGTTTGGAAAATAGAAATAGCTTCATTCTTGCTGTAGCTGAAGATGGTCATAAATAGACCATCTGGTTCCCACCAAATCAAAGTCATCCTTCCACCAGGAACAACCTTTTGCTTCATGACAGGTGGGTGGGAAAAAAGTGGCTCACAGAAGAACCAGTGATAGAAATGGCAAGACTTTGCAGAAATTTAATTACAGGTTATTGCTGCCTACCTCAAACCATTTAGGCAAAAGGAGGAATGTATTAAAAGGTGTGTGTGCCCTGAGAAAGAGGCCTCAGGGTGAGGCCATGGCTCAGAAACCAGAACCAGGCCCCTAAATGCCATCAGGGCATGCATTTCTCTATTATCCAGATTGACTTCCCCAACACAAATGGAGACACGGCCACCAGTCTTGGCTCACCACACCGCATCTCAGTTTCAGCTTCAGAGAGGGATATATTCCGCCCCCCCCCCCCCCCGCCCAGCTTATTAAGTTATAATTGACATGTTAGGCTGTGTATATTTAAGGTGTACAACTTGATTTGATACACATACATATTGTGAAATTATTACAACAATAAAGCTAGTTAACACAGCCATCACCTCATATAGTTACATTTTTTTTTTTTTTGTAGTGAGAACATTTCATTCTTTTAACAGCTTTCAAGTCTATGATACTGTACTGTTAACTGTAGTCTCCATGGTATGCCTCAGATCCTCAGAACTTGTTCATCTTATAACTGAAAGTTTGTGCCTTTTGACCCACATCTCCTCACTTCTCCTTCCCCCTCACTCCTGGAAGTCATCATTTTGCTTTCTGTTTCTATGAATTTGGCTTTGTTTGTTTTAGATTCCACATGTAAATGCAATCATACGGTATTTGTCTTCTGAATTATTCCAGAGTCTTCAAAGTCCATTCATATTGCTGCAAATATCAGAATTTCCTTTCTTTTATGGCTGAATAATAATATTCCATTGTGTGTGTACACACAAACACACACACCACATCTTGTTTACCTACTCATTTGTCAGTGAATCCTTAGGTTGTTTCTATGTCTTGGCTATTGTAAATCATGTTGCAGTGAACACATAGGGTGCAGATACCTCTTTGAGATAGTGATTTCATTTCCTTTGTATATCTACCTAGAAGTGGGATTGCTGGATCATTTGGTAGTTCTATTTTTAATTTTTTTCTTTCTTTCCAAATTTTTAATCTCAAGTTAGTTAACATGGAGTGTAATATTGGTTGCAGGATTTAGTGAATTTAGTGATTCATCATGTACATGCCACACCCATAATAAGTGCTCATAATAACAGGTGCCTTCCTTAATACCCATCACCCATTTAGCCCATCTCCCACCCACGTCCCTCCATCAACCCTCAGTTTGTTCTCTATTGGTAAGAGTCTTTTATGATTTGCCTCCTCCTTTCTCTTTTTTCTCCCTTCCCACACGTGCATCTGTTTTGTTTCCTAAATTCCACTTATGAGTGAAATCATATGGTATTTGTCTTTCTCTGGCTTACTTATTTCATGTAGCATTCTACTTTCTAGTTCTGTCCACATTGCTGTAAAATGACAAGATTTTATTCTTTTTGATGGCTAAGTATTATCACACACACACACAACCCCCACAACTTCTTTATCCATTCATCAGTCAGTGGACACTTAGACCCTTTCTATAGTTTAGGCTACTGTTGATAGTGCTGTTATAAAGATTGGGGTGCATGTACACCTTTCTATTTTTAATTTTTTGAGGGATTTCCATACTCTTTTCTGTTATGGCTGCATCAATTTCATTCCCACCAATAGTGTACCAGGGTTCTCTTTTTTTACATATCCTCACTAGCATTTGTTATCTTTTGTCTATTTGAAAGTAGCCATTCTAACAGGTATGTGCATTTTTTGGATGATATTGAGTATATTTACATGTATCTCTTGGCCATTAGTATGCCTTCTTTTAAAAAATGTCCTATTCAGGTCTTCTGCCCATTTTTAATTGGATTATTTGCTATTGAATTGTATGAGTTCCTTATATATTTTGGTTATTAACCCCTTATTAAATATATGGTTTGCTAATATTTCCTTCATCCTATAGTTGTCTCCTCACTTTATTTATTCTATTGATTGTTCATATATTGTTTTCTTGATTTTGTCTGCTTTTCTATCTGTGCTGTCTTGCATTTTGTTAAGTTTCATTAAGATGACTGCTTTGAATTCTTTGGCAGGTAATTTGTAGATCTACATTTCCTTGGGGTCATTTACTGGAACTTTATTCGTTTCCTCTGGTGATGTCCTATTTGCGTGGTTCTTCTTGACCCATGCAGCCTTACCTTAGTGTCTGTGCATTTGAAGGAAGAAATGCCTCTTCCATTCTCTACAGACTTGTCCCAACAGGTAAAGACTTTCTCCAGTCAGTTTTTTGGGCTAATGGGATCACCTCCAGAATAATAGTCATACTGGGTGGGAGTGGGTTTCTAGACTATTGGCTGGATCTGCAGTGGGGTCTGCAGATCCAGCCAGGATCAGTTGGTGGGCTTGTAACAGGCTGCTTGCATGGGTATGGATCCTCTCTTGTCCCCGGGTGGATGGTGCCTCTGGTACCTTGTTTAGTAGAGTGGCACTGGGAAAAGTGCCTGCTTCAGGGTCCATAGTTGGGTCCTCTGACAGGCTGCCTCTTACCAGGAATACAGCAGGTGTGGCTCCTACCAGGTCCCTGGAAGGGCTGCTGCATGGTCACTGCATGGGTTCCTGGGTAGGCAGGACTACCCCTGGACAGTGGCTGAGAGGGGCTGGAACTGAGCCCCAGGGTTGTTCCAGGTTCTACAGCCAAATCTGAGTTCTGCAGATTTGGCTTTGAAGCCACAGATGAGTGTGTCCTCTGCCAGATTCCCTGGGTATGCTGGACTGGTCCATGACGATGACTGGAGGTGCTGGAGCTAAGTAGAGCACCTCTTCAGGATGTCTGTGGGTACAGAGGTGAGTGCCTCCTGCCTGGCCCCTATGCCAACAGGCTAACTAGTGGACTAAAGCTGAGTGGGGTCCTAATACAGGGCCCCTTCAGAATCTACAGTCTGGCCAACTTTGCCAGACTAACTTCCAGGGACTCCCAGACCTTGACTGAGAGGAACCGGAGCCGGTGTCTGGACCACTTCAGAGTCCACAACCAGCACCAAGATCCATATGTCTGTTCATCAGTGCAATGAAGGGCAAGGGGCTCTTGAGTTACTGCCAAGAGGGGCTGGAGCCAGTTCACAGATTATTGCAGTATCTATAGCCAGGTCTGAGGTCGATATGTCTATTACCCATTGCTCGAGTGAGCATGACTCTTCCCCATTTCCTTGACAAACGGTAATGGTGACAGACCCAAAGCCAAATGGAGCTGTAACCAAGGTCTCAGGGGTTCAGAGTAGTTTCTGTTTCTGAAGCTAGGACCATCATAGGCAAGTCAGCAGCCTGGGTACAAGCCTGCCTTCTCAAAACAGCTCTCCTGGGCTTTGGCCTACACAGGGTTTCACAATCTCCTACCTGGATCCCAAAGTTTCCAGGAAGGTACTTTTATCCATGGGTAGATGCCAAATTATTGTTGTTGAGGGCGGATTACATGCAAGGGATGATTACATTCAGCCATCTTGCTTATGTCATTCTCAGGAATGTTTTTTTTCCCCCGGGCCAGTTTGAAGACTCCAGGGCAAAGCCCTCATTGGCCTGTGGAAGTCACATGCCATCCATCAGAACAACCACTGGGTGCTCTAATTGGTGGTGCTAGAACTAGAACTACATGTTAGGAGTCGGGAGAGGGGAGTTACACACAACCCAGAAAAGGATACTGAGAAATCAGTAAGGTGTTCCATATGCAGCATGCAGTGCAGCCACGTGTGTGGTTTATTGATGCGTAACATATATTGCTATCTTTGACTAATCAGTTGCTTTCATTTATATAGCCGTTCATGGTTTCCAGAGACTTTTCATAACTTTATCTCATTTGAACCTGTGCCATTCTCTGAATTAGGTGGGGCAACCATGAATCTGGAGTGATTTGTCCAAGGCTGTATCTGTCAAGGTACTGGGTTCGGATCATTCTGCTACCTTTGATCCATTCACTCAGAGGAAGTGAGCACCAACCCACCAATGTCATTCTAGGAATCCATTCTGAATTAATACTCATGTAAGGTGGTGTTGTTCATTATGGTAAAGAAAATTACAATCACTTTCAGGACTCATTAATGGAGGAATGGCTAAGTAATATATGCTACACCCATTTAATGAAATATCATGCATATGTACTGATATAGAAAAATCTCCAAGATAGGTTTTTAAGTGAAAAAGCAAGTTTCAGAACAACGAATAAAGCATGGTCTCATTTATGTAAAAAAAGACAAATTCTACACATGTATAGAAGTATATTGAAAAGGGCTGAAACAGCACGCTATATTACAATGACTTAGTCTGGGGTGGGAAGTAAAAAAGGGAAGGAAATTTGGAGTTCTTTTATATTTTACTCTGTGTGATTATGTATTGTCTGAAATTTTTAGAAGAGTATCTAGGTACTACATATGGACTAAAGAGAGTAAAATCCAAAGTCTCCCCCAAAGGACCCATTAAGCTGGGATGAAATTTCTCTAGGTCTCTATTTCATTTAAAACTCTGTGCATCCTTTATGGGTTGGATCTAATCCCACGCAGCTTAGGGTAAAGTTTCTTGAGTAGAAGATCCTTTAAAACACTCATGCCCCTATCCCTTCTAAATGTCTACTACACACATTGATATATGAAGCAAATGGGGTATAAAAGAAGTTTAAGTAAGAGGTCTCTTTTCTCAAAGAGTATACAATTGGGAAGGCAAAATATAGAATACAAAGTAAATATTAATGTACTTGGAGGTCTTAGAACTGGCACTTCACCTGCCTACTTTTCCCCTGTGTAAAATGTAGAAGTTGGACTGGATGATCTCTAAGAGGCCTTTTGTTCAGATATTTTAGAATTCTGTGATTTTGTTGTATGCTATTCAATATTAAGAAAGACAAATTCAGCTGAGTGAAGTAAGCCAGTTGGAGAAGGACAAACATTATATGTTCTCATTCATTTGGGGAATATAAATAATAGTGAAAGGGAATATAAGGGAAGGGGAAGAAATGTGTGGGAAATATCAGAAAGGGAGACAGAACGTAAAGACTGCTAACTCTGGGAAACGAACTAGGGGTGTTGGAAGGGGAGGAGAGTGGGGGGTGGGAGTGAATGGGTGACGGGCACTGGGGGTTATTCTGTATGTTAGTAAATTGAACACCAATAAAAAAAAAAAAAAAAAAAGAAAGACAAATTCATGAGGGGCTATGGCTGTATGAGACTCCAAGCCACAGGGACCCAGGACAGAATTCAATATCTTTTTGCATCACTTGGAAAATATTTCTGTAAATAAAGAAGGCACTTGTATTCTCTTTGAATATAAGATTAAGTAAGGTAGTTGGAAAACTGCATTTTTGTATAATCCTCAGTTTAAAAGCAGGAAGTACCAATGGAGAAAGAAAAGGAACAAAAACCAATCAGCAAACTCTGGAAAGCTTACACATAATCAAGGCAAATGGACTCTGCTCACAATAGGGCTCTCAATCCTTGGCCAAATAGTTAAACAAACACTTGAGAGAAACTCAGAACCAGTTGCAAGATAAATGGTAGTGAAGGCTTTTTGCCCACTCGGTTGGGCTAAAAGCTTTTGGACAAGTGCTCAAGGCTTAGAGATGAGAGAAAAGCAAGAGAGGGAGCTGTGTTGGGCAGTAGTTAAAAGCAGAGGCATGGAGTAAACATGTTTTCAACAAGACACTCTTTATTGTTGAAAAGCCATTCTGAGCAAACCCTGCTTTTCACTTTCAAATCACTGCTGCAGGAAGCTTTACGAAATGAACAGGAACAGCAAGTGTAAACACTGAACCACAGCACCCTTCACAAGGGAATTGTCCAACCATTCCCTTCTTGCCGTGATGTTTTAAGCTGCAAGGGATATGTGAAAAAAAAAAAAAAAAAAAAGAAAATAATGCACCCCTTTCCCATTATGCAGTAGTACACACTTGATGAAATACGTTTGGAAGAGGCAGGAGAACAACGAATTAAGGCCTGGCAGGCCTATTGGGTACCATTGGGCATATGTCATCGTCTCTGAGCCTCAGTTTTCTCATCTTTAAAGTGGAAATTTTACAGATGAGAAATAATGGTAACTGGCTTGTAGAGTTGTCATGAGGATTGAAAATAATTCACTGGAAGTATTTAGTACCATGAGTAGAATATTGTAAATAAATTGAGTCAATAGTAGATACTCTTTTATCATTATTATTGATCTTTTTTTTATTATTGATCATTTTTATTTTGAAGACTGCTTTGGTGTAGACATACAAGACAAATCTGCTTCAACAATTGTGGAGAATAATTTTTTGGTTACTTCTGCAGCTTTGGGAATCTTCAAATGCAGTTATAAAGTCACCCTAGGAAAGACTAGCCTCTTCCCTGGACCCTAGCAAGGACCCTAGCAACAGTTCTCTGCATCTCTGTTTCAGGCAAGTGCAGTCAGCCTCCAGGCGTCTGTTTATAAAGGCACCATTTCCTTCAGAACCCCTGGTCCAGGATAAGCTATCCCCCTTTCTTTCATAGCTCTTAGTACAATTATAATTAGGTGGTGCCTGGTGTCATTCTTTGTTGAATGCATAATTTTTGAAAAGTTAAAGACATGACTTTTGTCCAAATGTATATTGAGGATGGGTCAAAGATTTATTTGACACAGGAAACCAGCAGGATGACTGGGCTAGTTCACAGAGCATTTGTCAGTGGGGAAAGGCATGCTGAGGCAAGTCTGCTATATTACAGCAAAATAGGTTCATGCCCTGTGGAGCAATCAAACTATAACCTTTGGGGTTATCTTTTGTCCTGGACAAGAATCATTTGCATCTCCACCAGACAAAAGTCTAGAGTCTACAAGTTAACATGTAACTACACAGAGGCTCAGCCTGTATCAATGGTAAATAATAAATCAAAAAAGCTACATTCTATTAGAGAATAAAATAAAATCTGAAGTAGGGGTAGGGGCTGTTGAATAAAGCTTTGGTAGGATTTAAAAAGACGTACAGTCATCCTTCTGCCGTATTTCCAAAATTTGGTTTATTTTTCTTAACAAATGTCTATCTCTTCCCTCTCCCCCCACTTCCCCCCCCCCCCTTTTAAAAGCAATCCACTCAGTACTTTGAATGGAAAAGCATTTCTCATTAAAACCAAGAACAAGAAAGCCCATTTACATCGCACTGTTTAGAAGTTTTGGCCAATGAAATACGATAAAAAAAGAAAGCCTAAATCAAGCGTCTAGGTTTGGATGAAGCCGGTCATGTCTTTGCTGTAACGTTTTATTGGCTACACCCTCTGGTGTGTGCCTTCGCCCCCTTACTGGAACCGATTCCCACTGCAGACTTGGTCTTCTAAACTCACATCTTGTATCCTAGATTTTATTTTGGATTTTTGTATTTATGTTCAAAAGTGAGAATGAGTTATTATTTAGGTTTTTCATGGTGCCTTTAGGCTGTTATCATCCAAACCACATTTACCTCATAAAAACAAATTGAGTTACATGTTGTTTTCTCTATTTTGTAATACTTTGGGTAGCACAAGGGAATAAGTTGTATTTTGGAATTTTAAAATACTAGTTTAGAAACTCCATTAGTGCCCTTTGTTTTTTGGGGACACAATTTTTAAAAATTTTTATTATTATTTTTAAAGATTTTATTTATTTATTCATGAGAGACACAGAGAGGCAGAGACATAGACAGAGGGAGAAGCAGGCTCCTCGCAGGGAGCCCAATGCGGGACTCGATCCTGGGACTCCAGGATCACACCCTGAGCCAAAGGCAGACCCTCAACTGCTAAGCTAGCCAGGCATCTGTTTCTACTTCTTCAGTGACTAGCCTGTTGGTTTATGTATGTTTTTTATTTTGTGATTTTTCACTTTATTATTTCATACTTCAGCAATCCATGGAGTATTGATAATAATTACTAATATATAGTTTAGAATATTATCTTTACTTTAAAATAGTAATTTCTATTCATTGTCAATATCTTTTTTCTCACCCCACATTTTACCATTTTTAAGAAATTTGCTTATTCTCCCTTTTTGGGCAGAATTGGATCTGATCCAATTTGAACCAGAATTGGATTTTTCTTTCTCATTAATCTAGAAAAATAAATGTTATTCTAAGCACTGCTCTGGGAACACTCAATGTTAATATGGAAATGTCATTTCAAAATATTCTATTACATAGGGAATTTTTTTCTTGACGTAGGAAGTATTGAAGCACTTAACATTTTATAGGCTATGGAGCTTTAAATGTCTGCATGCAATTAAAAACTCTGGTTCATTAGATGTAATTTCTGTATATAAAATTTACACCTTTAAACCATAAAATGTAATGAGTGTTGACAAATATATACAATTGTGTGACACCCACCATAATGAAGATATGAACCATTTCTGTCATTCTAAAAGGTTTTCTGTGCTTCTTTGTAGCCAATTCTATATCCTACCTCTTGTTCCTGGGAGCCATTGTTTTCCGTTGCTATAGTTTTGCCTCTTATAGAATGTTATATAAATACAATCAAACGGTATTCATCATTTGTGTTTGGCTTCTTTTGCTCAGAATATTTTTTGGATTCATCCATGTGTTGTGTGTGTCAATAGAATGCTCATTTTTTGTTGCTGAGTGGTACTTCATTATGTCATGGATGCATCACAGTTTGCTTATCTGTTCACCAGGTAGAGAACATTTGGGTTGTTTTCAGTTTTTGGCTGTTGTCAATAAAGCTGATATGAATTTTGCTTACACTTCTAATTTCATTTTTTAAAATATTGTGGAATATTAGATATTCCAGTTTCTTTTTGTCTTCATATATAATATACATTTTTATGAGATCTTTACATAAAAATAATTTATTTTTTTATCTTTTGCAACTCTATTTTTTATCTGATTGATGCTGTTGATCAGCTCTGCGATTTCTTATATTAATTTATTTATTGATTATTCACATTCTGACTATTTCATATTGAGAGGCAACATAATGGAGCGGTTGAGTATCTGCTCTGGAGCTAGAGAGACTCAAGGCAGAGCTGCAGCCTCACCTCTTAGTACACAGCTGGGTTTTTGTGGCAAAGGCACCCCACTTCATTAAGTCCCACTTTCCTCATCTGTGAAATGGAGAACTAAAACATCACCTACCTGGTGGAATTAATTCATGTGAGAATTAAGTGAGGTAATGTATGTAGAGTGCTCAGGACAGTCGTAGACACTTAGAAAAACTCAGTAAATGGTAGACTTTGCCATTTTATAGTGGAGTAGTTAGCTCTCTAATTTCATTTATTATTTTTCTTAAATTTAGTTTTTATTTTTATGTACAGCTGTTGTTTGGGACATATAGGTCCAGTATTGTTGGATTTTTATTCTTATTTATAGTTTAATATTTTCATTTAACAACTAGCTCCTTTCTCCGAATTCTTTACTATGATCCTGGTGTTAACTAAGTGCTTTTTGTGATTGTGATTATGATTTTCTTTAGTGCTACCATTATGCTTTTGTAACTCTGCTCTTATGGTGTTCTTACAGGGTTAGGTGTCCTCCAAGTCAAATGCCTACAGTGTAATTGTGAGACATAGACCCTAAGAGTAAGGCAATCAGTGCTCAGCTGCTTGCCCTGATTCTAAGCCCATCACCTGACTTGCTGCATTGCCTTTTAAAGCAGCATGCCCAGGGTCCACAGGCTGCACTTGTCACAACCTACCAATCGCTGCAGCTGCCTCCATCTTCCCCTACATTGTCTGTCATTATTTTTATTAAAATAAAATTAAGAATTTTATTTTAGTCGTGTCTGTTTATCTAGCCAACTGTTGAATTTATTATTTCACACAGCCCACATTTTATGTGGGAGTGTGCTTGTTTGTATTTATTGTTATAATTAACCTATTTGTAGTATATAAATCAGCTGTCACTAAGTTTACCTTAACTGTTGTGTCTAGTTTTCTTTCTACCTTATATGTTTTCTGCAGTGTATTTATTTTTAAATCTACATTTTGGGGACATTTTTTTAAATGGCTCAAATAATACAAGAACAGATTACCATTGTCAAAGCTTCCATACAAAAAGTTATAATGAACCTAGAGCATGAAACACATGAGAATCCTCAACATATCTTTCCCTCCATCCATTCTCACTCTCTTCCCAAGAGAAAATCACTGTCAACAGTCTAGGGCATATCTCTGCTCTTCTTTTCTGTACATTTAAAAAAAGGTTTCTCTATCTTACTATACCTACATATATAAATATCTTAAAAATAAATTATATAATTTATATTGTTCTACGATACCCTTCTCAAAAATACTTCGGGGTGCCGAAGCCACTCATACTTTGAGTGGCTTAGTCAGTTAAGAGTCTGACTCTCGGTTTCAGCTCAGGTCCTGATCTCAGGGTCATGAGATTGAGCCCCCGCATCTGGCTCTGCACTGTGTGCCACCTGCTTAAATTTCTCTCTCCCTCTGCCCCTCCCACCCTGCATGCATGCACGTGCTCTCCCTCTCACAAGTCAATAAATAAAATCTTAAAAACAAAACAAAACTATACCTTATGTTGGTACACAGCTCATTATATTTTAGAATATGCAATATGCAGAATTTCATAATAGGAATGGTTCAAAATTTGCTTGGCTGGGACTCTCCCATTGTTTCCAGTTTTCTGGTATCACAAATGAGGATGCAGTAGACAGCCTGTCATGCTTCTTTATGCAGGAAGAGCAGGCACCTACACGTGGAAATGATTGGTCAAGTGGTGTGCACTCCTAAACACAAGGATACTGCCAAATTACTCTTCAAGAAGGCTGAACCCATTGGTGCAGATGCCAATATGCATGCAAGAGTACACAATCCCCATATGCTCCTAAAATATTTATTGTTAAAGTTTTTATGATTTTCTCCAATCTTATGGGTAAATGTATGTCATTTTTGCTTTAGTTTGTATTCCCCTAAATATGAGAATAGATATTAGTAGACTATTAGTAGGTAGTCCCTTTACATGTTTACTGGCTGTTTGGAGGCCTACAATATCCACTGCAGTCTTATTTAGAACTGACCAGGGAGCTTATGGCCTTATCATTCTTGTGATATCTTGGTTTGAGTAAGGAATGGTAATAACATCTTTAATGACTTTAATGACTCACTTCTTTTTAGAAGTTATTCTGGTTATTCTTTGTTGGTCACAGGTGACTGTCATAAAAAAAGACCCCCCCCGCCGCCACACCATTAGCAGAGTGGTCTGGTTTGTTCCCTTACCTCTGGTTTCTTTATACCTCAGAATTTTTGGAATTTCTGTGAGCCTGATCCCGTAGCCCCCTACCTTTCTCTCCTTACCTGGCCCCATCTGTCCCTTACTCAATATCATTGCATGTAGTTGCAGGTCATTCTTGCTCATTCTAGTCTAGTATGCCTTACTATGAATATATCACAATGTACTTATCCATGTTACTGTTGGTGGAAATTTGTATTATGTCCAGATTTTGGCTATTACGACCAGTGCTGTAGTAAACATTGACACACAAGTTTTAGGTGGGCTTCTTTATTTCTTTTGGGTAACTCATTAGCAATGAGATTGCTGGTTCTAATGGTAGTGTATGTTTAACTTTATAAGGGACTGGCAAACTGTTTTCCAAAGAGGCTTTACTATTTGCATTCCCACCATCAATGCATAAGCTGCGTCTGCTCAGCATTTAGTATTGTATTTTTAAATTTTATCTACTCTAATAAGTATGCTGTGGGAGCATCTGGGTGGCTCAGTCAGTACGAGTCTGCCTTCAGCTTAGGTCATGATCCTGGAGTTGTGGGATAGAGCCTCAAGTCAGGCTTCCTGCTCAGCTGGGAGTCTGCTTCTCCCTTCCCCTGCCCCTGCTCTCTTTCTCTCTCTCTCTCTCACATGAATAAATAATATCTTTTAAAAAATAATGAATATGCTGTGGTATCTTGTGATTTTAATTTGCATTTTTCTAATGCCTAATGATGTCTATTTGTCTTTTGCAAATCCTCTTGTTAAAGTGTCTGTTAAGTAATTCACTCATTATTTTCCACTCTTTTTTTTTTTTTTTTTAAGATTTTGTTTTTAACGAGTCTCTACACCCAACATGGGGCTTGAACTTACAACCCCAAGATCAAGAGTCTCATACTTTACTGAGTCAGCCAGGTACCCCAGTAATTTGTCCACCAACGTTGGGTTGTTTGGTTTCTTACATTTGATTTCTGAGGGTTTTTATATATTCTGGATATAAATCACTTGTTGGACATATGATTTGCAAATATTTTCTCCAAGTGGGAAGCTTGTCTGTTCCTTGCTATTTTAACAATGTTCATGGTTTCTTTGCCCACAAGAGTTTTAAATTTTTATTTAGACAAATTTGTCAGTCTGTTTTTTTAATAGATCCTATTGTTTCTGTATTGCTTAAGGAAGATTATTAAAGTTATATACACTTTCCTTTCTACTATTGGAAGAATAATATTAAAAACTATCAATATGCATATTAAATTCTGCATTTTTCCTGTCCAACATCTGCTTCTTTCCCTCAAAAACTGAAACAATTTAATATGTCTTTACTTCTTTTCCTTCTCTCCTTTCCTCACAGTCTCTCGGCTGCTATTATCATACTGCATTATCTTTTAGGTTTATTTTTGTTTTTTGTCTATGCTTTAGGCATGTTGTCTAGACATTTTTTTCCAGAGAGTTCATGGCTTGCAAACTTACTGAGTTCTTGAATATTACAAAATATTTTCCCTTATTATTAAAATACTACATAATAATTACAGGTCAAACTTAATTTCAGAATATTGTTCTATTACTTTCCCACACCCAGTATTAGAGTGATGGATGCTATGCCATCTGATTGATATGTATTTGCTTATCTATTTACTTACATATTTTGAAAGCTTTAGGATTTTCTTTTTATATTTGGTTTTCTAAAATGTCACCACAATATTCTGGGTATTGGTCTTTAAAAAAATTTTTTTAAACTTCCCTTCTAGACACTTTGTGGGCCCTTTCAATTTGAAAACCCATATATTCTTGGAAACCTTGTTCTGTTTATTTCTTGAAGTTACTTCTCTTTCTAATTCAATCTTTTTCCTATCTGCAACTCCTGTTAGATGGGTATTGACTTTTATGTTGCTTCTGAAATCCCAAGTTGTTTAACTTTTACATATAAAACTGGAATCTAGGTATCTTAAGTCCACAAAATCTATAGACAAGAAGGCTACAGGCAATTATCATGGGTGTCCTTATAACTTAGCTGGGCTAATGGAATAAATAAAAGGAAAGTTTTGATCTAATTATTTTGACAACATAGACAGTATTAAGGTAACTTCTAATACTGGCGCTCTGACACTGTTAATTAATAGAAGTACTTAAATTATCTTTTGTAGTAAATTTAATTTTTACAGAAATCGATGCCAAAAGACTCTTTTTGGAGGATAGGGTAGAGCTGATATGGAAGTCTATTTAAAGGTTCTTAATTTTATGTTTTTCTTTTTTTCTTTTCTCCTCTTCTTTTCCCTCCCTCCCTTCCTCTTTCTTTCTCTTTCTCTTTCTTTATTTCTTGTCTCCAAACAGGGCTCCGACACTAAAGAAATGACCTGGGGCAGGTTACTTGTACATTTTCTTCACTACTAAAATGAGGATTACTGGATTAGTGTGAAGTTGAAATCGGATAATAAGATAGCATATTATTTTATTGAAGTATTTTTTAATTTGGTTATTCCATTTTATGAGCAAGGAGAATTTCTCAGTCTTTTTGTGAATGTATTCTTTTCTGATACCATGATCAAATATCATCAGAATGTAGCCCCTCAGCTAAAAGAGTAAAGAAATGATTGTGTTCAGGCATTGACTTTTGGTACAGCTTTAAGTGAACAATTTACTGTGCATTTATAGTTTTTATAAGTTTCAATGCATTGTCTATAGCATTACTCTGATCCATGTAACCCTCCTCAGTGAATATGATGGGAACCTTAGACTCCTGGAAATGATTATAATAGCTAAAGCTAATTGAACATCAACAATATCCCAGATGCAGTACCAATAACTATATATGCACTGTCTCAATAATCTTCATGATAACCCTATGATGTAGATATTGATGTTATACCCATTTTCTTTTTTTTTTAAGATTTTATTTATTCATGAGAGACACAGAGAGAGAGAAAGAGAGAGGCAGAGACACAGGCAGAGGGAGAAGCAGGCTCCATGCAGGGAGCCTGACGTGGGACTCAATCCCGGGTTTCCAGGATCATGCCCTGGGCTGAAGGTGGCGCTAAACTACTGAGCCACCGGGGCTGCCCATGTTATACCCATCTTCAAGATGAGAGAAATAGGACCTTGCACAAGGCTCTATGCCTATTATGTAGCAGTCAGGAATCAAACTCAGGTAGGTTGGCTGAGGTGTCCATACTCTTAGACATTCTGTTGTACTGACAGGCATTGGTAATACAAGAAACAATCTTTGAAATGAGTATGTCTTTGCACAAAAATGTGAAGCTCTATTTATTATTCCTCAGGAAGCTGGCAGTGTATCCTATGTAGCATTTGAAAGCCCTTTAAAAAACAACTTTATAATTTGGCTTCATCCTGCATATTGTGTGGTATTCCCTCAATTCCCGAAAATATACCCTTCCTGTGTTGTTGGGAATCTTTTCTGACCTTTGAGGCATATTATGCTCTCTTGGCTCTAGTGCATATGAGTCATCATGGTAAGTGATATGACAGCCTGGGTTGCTTTTAGGCTCTATGTGGATGAGGTTGAATGGCACACTCTCTCGAGGAGATTTTTCTTATAGAATCCAGCCTGAATACATGACACACATGTGTAGCCCACAGTCCCTGCAGGAGCTGGTATGCATTTCCCTAGCTTGCTGATCCTGTATATACATCTCACAGAAAACATTACAATTGCTCTTTTAGCTCTTTCTGAGATTTCAAACAGTTTTCTATGCTGGTACTTCTTCTACAGTTTACCATGCATATTAAGTTAAGCTAAGAGTACTGCTGGAAGAATTTTTCTTAGGCCTCTACTTTGTTTGCTTCAAGATAGACTAGAAGCCTCTCTTGGCACATGTTCTGTGAAGCTTACTGCTTGATGGGAGCTGTGTCAAAGCAAAAAGTTCACTCAGTTTCCAGGGTGGAGACAGGAGTTCTTGATAAAGGATGCTAGTTCATTTTTGTCACCGGGGAAGAGGCTTAGGGGCTGCTACCTTTTGACTGTTCTTCAGGGATACTCAGCACAAGGCCTTAATTGATAGGAAACTTCTCTGTGATTCTTCTTCTCTCTACTTGTCAATCTGCAAATGATGAGATTACAGCATCCCAACATTCTTTTTTTAAAAAATTTATTTATTTATTCATGAGAGAGAGAGAGAGAATGGCAGAGACATAGGTAGAGGGAGAAGCAGACTCCCTGTGGGGAGCCCAATGTGGGACTTGATCCCAAGACCTGGGGATCACACCCTGAGCCAAAGGCAGATGCTCAACCACTGAGCCACCCAGGCGTCCTGCACCCCAACATTCTAAAACTTATGAGTACTAACTAACCCACAGTACACTTTAGAAAGGGGGGTAATGAACACTGTTAAACAGGAACATAATGATTACATGCAAAAATGGATGTCAGCAAAAGTAGCAAGCTCGTGGCTGACAGTCACTGGTCAGGGTTCTTCTGGTAGGAAAGTATTCTGATTTTCTTTTCTTGTCTCTTCACTTATATAGGTTAAGTTTAGAAATGGGGGAGGGAGGCCCAGGCTGTTGTACTGGTCTCTAATCTCTCCTGCTGGCTTGTCTTCTCTGCTCTTGGGCTCTTACCACTGAGCTCATCTTGTCCATCTGGTTTATTCCTCATTTTGTGTTGCTTCCCACTTCCAAGCTCTTTGGTGGTGAAGATTGGGTGGTTGCTCGAACATGTGTAGAAGAAATGAATAAATAAATGAGAAGAGGAGAGAATTTTTCTGGCTAATACCCTGCATCGGGAGTTCTTGGTCTGGGAACACATTAGAGTTACCACCTGTGGATGTTTACAATCATACTGGCTCAGAACTCCAGCCCAGACTAACTAATTCAGAAACTGGATGGGGGTAGGGCATCTGTAGGTTTGAAATGTTCTCCAGGTGATTCTAAGATGCACATCTGATTAGAGACAGGTACCCTAGATCTGTGATGCTCTTTTTTTTTTTTTTTTTAAGATTTTTGTTTTTTTATTAATGAGAGACACAGAGAGAGAGAGGCAGAGACACAGGCAGAGGGAGAAGCAGGCTCCACACAGAGAGCCTGATGCGGGACTCGATCCAGGGTCTCCAGGATCACGCCCTTGGCTGCAGGCGGCACTAAACCGCTGCGCCACCAGGGCTGCCCAGATCTGTGATTCTCAAACTTTATTTTGCATTAGAATCACCTGGTAGGGGGCATCTGGGTGCCTCAGTTGATTAAGCAGCCCACCCTTGATTTCCATCATGATCTTAGGGTCATGAGCCCCAGATCAGCCTCGGTGCTCAGCATGGAGTCTGCTTAAGATTCCCTCCCAATGCCCTCCCTCCCGCCCCCCTACTCTCCCCCCATCTCTCTCTTTCTCAAAAAAAAAAATCACCTGGTAGATTTGTTAAAACAGAAATTTTGGGGGGACCTGGGTGGCTCAGTTGTTGAGCGTCTGCCTTCGGCTCAGGGTGTGATCCCGGAGTCCTGGGATCAAGTCCTGCATTGGGCTCCCTGCATGGAGCCTGCTTCTCCCTCTGCCTATGTGCCTGCCTCTGTCTCTGTGTTGCTCATGAATAAATAAATAAAATTAAAAAAAAAAAAACCCAAATCCCCAGAGA
The DNA here is from genome assembly GCF_011100685.1 of Canis lupus familiaris. NCBI lineage: Eukaryota > Metazoa > Chordata > Mammalia > Carnivora > Canidae > Canis > Canis lupus. The sequence goes on along the minus strand of NC_049244.1, from coordinate 20,004,488 downwards.
TTTTGGGGGCCCCATCCCCAGAGTTTCTGATTCAGTAGGCCTGAGGTGGGACCTAGGAATTAGGTTTCTGACCAGTTCTCAGGTGATGCTGATATTGTCGGTCTGAGGCCCACACTTTGAGAACTATTGCCTAAGATTTTTTAATAGCTATGATGAAAAGTTCTGTATTAATAGTACTCAGTGGTTACCTGCACATAAAATCAAAATACTGATGCCTGGGTCTTACTCTCTAATCACTCCATGGGAAGAGCAAGGGCGTCTTTTGTTTGTAAAATTTCCCCAGGTGATTAAGAAGAGTGAGGTTTTAGAAATACTACTCTAGACCGTTGCTGTTTATAGAGTGTGGTCCTTGGACCAGTAGCATTGGCACCATCATCACTTGGGAGCTTGTCAGGAATGCAGAATCTCAGCCCTTCCCTTGGAACTACTAAATCTGCATTTTAAAAAGAGACATGTAGACGCATGAAAGTTTGAGAAGCACTACTCTAGAGACCTACTGTTTCTCTTCAGTGTTCATAGAATAATTTGTTTCTTATCTCTGTTGTTGGGGTGCAAATTCCCTAAGGGTTGGCTTCTTGGCTAATTCATCCTCAATCCAGAGCATCTACCATAGTAAGTTTTTTATTTTGTTTTTGTTTTTATTTTTTTCTGCATAGGGAGCTGCTTAGCAAATATTTTTAATAAATGATTCTGAGTTAGAATTTAACACCTATTCTCATCTATGAAGTGGATACACACTTTCTACTACTGGTTGTTTTGCCCCCTCTCAGATAAGGATCTGCACACTGTCATATCACTTTAATTGCATCCCCCCCCCCCCCAACAATCTCACAGTATTCAGAAATATCTCATGGGCAGGAGTCATTTCAGACATTCCTGAAGTTTCAAGAAAAAACAATTTGGATGTTTCCACACAGACTCTACACATTGCAACCCAGAGGTTCACTGTGTGGGCCAAGACTTTGGTTTCTTCTGCTCTCACATAAACTAACATTCTTCTTGGAATTCCCATCACCACAGTTATACACACTGAGTGGCTTCCCTTAGAATTTCAGGAGCACTCCTCTGATCATTTTTTTCTGATAATATGTAGAATTTGAAACAAAATTAAAGATACCATGTCACTTAGTGCTGTTCATTCTCCTCATCATGGCAGAGATTTTTCACATTTAGAAAACTTTTAACATTCTAGGAAATGGTCATATTGAACAACATTAAGAATGACCAAATCTTGTGAGGTTTCTTCAAGTATAGCATGGTAGGCAGAATAATGTCCCACTCCAAAGTCCTAGTCTAGGTCCTAATCCCCTCCTGTCTAAACATGTGAATATGTTGCTTTACATGGTAAAAGGGTCTTTGCAGATGTGATTAAAGATCTTAGGATGGAGATAATCCTGGATTATCCCAGTGAACTGAATGTGATCACATGAATCTTTAAGAGCAGAGACCCTTCTGGCTACAAAGAACCAAAGAAATGACAGTGTAGGGAGAACTTGACCATTCAAGAATGGGGAAAAGGGACCATGAGCCAAGAAATGCAAGTGGTCTCTAGAAGCTAGAAAGGGCAAGGAAACATCTCTTCTCCTAGAGCCTCCAGAAAAGAATGCAGGCTGCCAACACCTTGATTTTAGCCTGATGAGACCTATGTTAGGCTTTTGGCCCATAGAAAAAAGTCACGGTGACTGATTACAGCAGAAATAGGAAACTAGTAGAGAGAGCAAGACACGTCTTGGATATGTTTGGAGGTACAGACAAGCATTTTGGATCCAAGACACGTCTTGGATATGTTTGGAGGTTACAAGCATTCAATATAGAGTCTGTTTTGTTACATTTCTCTGCATCATCTAAATCTTCCCAGTTATCAGAAAATACTTTTATCTTTTGGCATAAACTCTGTTTCTAAAATTCCTTCCTTCCTCTCCCCTGATGTGAAGTTCAGAGGATCCAATATTGGGATGGAAAGGTGATGAATATGGCAAGTAGTGTTAGGATTTCAAGAGTGTAAGATGTGATTCCATGTCCCCAGACACCTACTGCCACTCCAGGTCTCAAAGTCCATTATTAGAGATCCATGACTTGCATTTTCTTCAGTTTTCAAGCATTTCCCCCTATTACAAGCACTTATATCTCCAGAGAGGAACCTGCTGTAAACCCTTCCAGGAGAATGGGATTCCTTTACCGCTATATTTGAGAGAGATACCAGATAGATTATATGGGAAAAGTGAAGAGAGGTAAAAGAGCAACATCACTATTATCACAATTTTGTTAAGAGCTCTTTCCTAAAATAGTTAAAAGAAATTTAAATAAGATGTTAAAAGGAACATATGTTTTGTGCATATTCATTTATTGCCAACCCTGTTTCACATGCTTTATTCTGGTGGTCTCTTTTAATCTTTAAACAGCCCTGTGAAGTGTCAGGTATGGGATTTTATTCTACCCAAACTATAAGCTAGTAAATTAATCTGTTAATGTTGAAACTGGATTGTCCAGTGCGTATTCATATTTTATTTCTGATGCTTGCAGATGAGACTCCTAGGTGAGAGACAAAGGATTTTTTTACTCATGTTGCAGCAAAAAGCATGAGCACCATCATTTTGTGCCAGATCCATTTATGACTCAAGGTCCAACAAGGTAAGCCAGTAGGGGTCCAGATGGATACTATGCCCACAGTTGTTTTGTACCATAAATGGGGGAATCTACCATTTTTATAGCAAGTAGTGAATAATCATGCCCTTTGTTCTGGAGGGAGACATTACCTCATCCCTCAGGGTTGCTTAGTGCAAGTACAACTCTGAGAAACTGCCTGGGCCCTGCATTCTTGGCATACCCTCTGTGCCAAGTGTGAGTATAAGAGACTCATGGAGAATTGTCTCTCCCAACACAAAATATGTGTTATTATTGTTATCTCACAAACAAGAAATTTGAAGTGAAAGAAAGTTGGACAACTTGTCTAAGGACACAAGAAATCGTGAGGGCAAGATTCAAATTCCTATCTATATTTGAAAGCCTGTAATCATCCCACCATATGCTGCTATCCACTGGAAAGGCTACTAGAAAAATAATTATACCTTAATATTTTTAAATCATGAATTAATAAGAAAATAAAGGCAGGGGCACCTGGATGGCTCAGTTGGTTGCGCGTCTGGCTCTTGGTTTCAGCTCAAATCATGATCTCATGGGTCATGGGATCGAGCCCAGGGTATGGCTCCACTCTCAGCAGGGAGCCTGCTTGAAGGTTCTCTCCCTCTGGCCCCCCTCACTTGTGTGCTGTCTCTGAAATAAATAAGTAAATCTTAAAAAAAGATAACAAAAGCAAACATTATTAAAAAAATTAACAGAAGTAGTGGTATTTCTGCTGGACATCTAAATATGTTTATTCATTCATTCTTTTACAAAAGTTACTAAAAACTTTCTATGTATCTTCTCTGTGGTAGGAATAGATGGAGAATATGAAGAGAAAGCAGGAGAAAAAGAGGAAAAAGCAACATCCTGGTAAGTGAAATGTCTTGGTACCACTTTGTACAACAGTGCTCCGCATTGGTGAACTCAAAGCTTGAGACTGTAGAACTTTGACATCCAGAAAGGTTGATTTTCCTGAACTCCTAATGACTTTAAATTGGAAGTCACTTCAACCTTCTTCCTGTGGCCTCTCTGGATCTTTGGTTTCATTGAAGTGTAACCTAGGGAGTAGCTGTAGAAATTTATCATTGCATGAAACAAGAAGATGCATTTGATTCAGAAACAATCTTCTTTTTAAAGTCCAAGTGTTAAAAAACACTTAGAATAAATTTTAATGTGATGTGTTGTTTTGATTCAGAAACAATCTTCTTTTTAAAGTCCAAATGTTAGAAGACACTTAGAGTAAATTTTAATGTGATGCATTGGAAGGATTCTTTCAATCTGAACTCTGTACTCATGCCAAAGGACTAACTCATTAAGTTCTCAAAAGTCTCCAAGGGAGAAGATGATGATCAGAGTGCTAAATTGTGGCACTTCCATACTTCTGATAAAAGCTGAGAATGTAAAAAATTTGTGATTCTTTGAATCACTTATCTAAACACATTATTGTCATAAAGAATTATGGTTGTAAAAAAAAAAAAAAAGAATTATGGTTGTAGACCTTGGAACAGAGAAATTCTCAGCTTCTGGAAAGCCTAGGGAAAATCTTAAGTGTGAGCCTCTTCTACCTGCCATATTCCTGTCTCTTCCATTGATTTCATCTAATGACTTTGGATTAACTCCTAGAGATCTTTGTCTGGAATTAAGTCTATATTGAAAGTCAAAAAAGCAATTAATATGCTTATGTATCAGTGACTATAAAAATGTCTAGAAGCACATTTATCTACCCAAATGTGAGCTGTGGTCCTTGATGCTGTGGGATCACAGGCCATTCTTTGTATCCTTACCTGAGGTCAGGATGCCTGTGGTGGAGAAGGACTTTTCTCTTTGCCTTTGGTTTTCCATTTTGCAGTTTGCTCACCCTTGCAGACAGCACATGTGTATGTCTGCTTTAGTGCTGATGGGGGAGTGTCTGAGGGTGAGAGAGGAAGGGAAAAGTGGGCATGAAAGTAACTGGGGGTACCAGCCTGGCCAGGAGACTTTCCCTTCTGCCTCGGAGTGTATTTGAAGGAGTAGGGTTGTTGTTTCTTTTGGCCCACAGGCCTTTCTGCACATTTGTTTGACAATTATTTACCGAGTGATTTTAAGTGCCATGCACTTTCTAGTTATTGGGGATCTAGCAGTAAACAAAGCAAATTTCCTTCTTCATGGAACTTACCTTCCAGAAGAAAATCAAAAAATTAAAAGAATAGAATGTGTCACATTATGAAAAATGATGGGAAGAAAAAAACCAGGGTGAAGCCGATGGAGAGTAAGTGAGGAAGAAGGTGAAGGAGCTATGTTCTAACAGTAAAGAGGGAGATCCTCTCTGAGGAGGGGTTATCTGGGTAGAGACCCCAAGGAAGCAAGGGAAAGAGCTGCTATTCCAGGCAGAGGGAATAGCACACAAAGGTCCTAAGATGTTTATGGAAGTCTTTCGACTTCGCAAGGAGCAGTAGATCAGTCACTATATCAGGGAAGAGTGAGTGTGCTGGGGAATATAGAAGACAGGGGGTGTCTGGACCCCAGGCCACATACAGCCTTGCTGGCCACAGTGTGGTGACCTGTAAATGTTACCTGAGTGACATAGGAAGCCTCTGAGGAATTTTTGATGGGAAAGTGACCTATTATGATGTATTTTAGAAGAATCACTGCTATCCTGTCTAATATAATTTATTTGAATACACTAGACAGTGCGTTCTAACACCTAATGACCTCTTTTTCATTGAGTGTTGAAGAAATAAATCATTAATATGTTACTGGGTATATTTAAGAATTATATTCAGTGTTGTAATAGATTAGGAAGTGATGTTTTCTGGAGAAGAAAATAACCAAAGGGAGATCAAGAAAGCCATTTGCCCCTATCTTGCTGATGGATTCAGATTTTAGTTCCCGTATACAGGTGTGTGAGCAGTGTGACTAGTTCCCTGTAAGTGTACTCCTAGTACGATCTCCATTATGCTGGGAGTTTCCTAGTATATCTGGGAGTTTCCTCCATAAGCTGGGTGTCACATAAACTAGGGGGTTAGGAGGCATCCTAGCAGTGATTCTCCAAGTGCGGTCCCCAGAGCAGCAGTATCAACATCACTGAGAAGTTAAGAATGTAGATTCTTAGTCCCCGCCCCAGACTTGCTGAATCCAAACCCGCAGGCTAGCCAGCTCCCTAAGGGAACTCTAAGCATGTTAAAATTTGGGAATAACCCCGTTATGGGGTCACGGCATGGGTGGAGCACCTGGCCTGTGTTGTCAGCAGGCTACAGGGCATCACGGAGACTTGGAGCATTTTGCGGTAGATCCATGTGGGGCCCTGCTTTGTCCCTCATTTCTGGCTGCAAGCTCTTTCCAGTCAAGTCCTTCCTCTCCCTCGGCTAATTTCTGTGCCATTCTCCTCCCTGCCTGCGAGGGTTCTACTGCTGCATGTCAAATGGGGCTATGGGATGTTTTGTGGTGTTATCGAAACTCAGGCTACTTAGGGCCTCTTTCAGCTTCACAAAATTATCCTGTCACTTCCTTGTTACTTTGTGGCTTGGGAACTGGTCCTCATGTGTTCATTTTTCTTATGGGTTCCTGGTGTTTTCTTAGCTTTAGCCTAAGAAAGGGAGCCCAAGTTCTCTCTGTTCTCTGATTACCCCAAACTTAAGTGAAGTTTCTGTTCCTACTGTGGGCTCCTAGATGCTAGGGCAGCTTCAGGATTTCTTTTCAGCATTCTCTAGTGTCTGAGCTCATTTCACTTGCCATCTCCCTTCAGTAATTGAGGCAATGCTTTCTAGATTCAGGCAAGAAAAGTTGCATTGCTTTAAAAGTAACTCAACTAGGGCACCTGAGTGGCTAAGTGGTTGAGCGTCTGCTCTCAGCTAAGGTCGTGATCCTGGGGTCCTGGGATCAAGTCCTGCAGGGAGCCTGCTTCTCCCTCTGCCTATGTCTCTGCCTCTCTTTGTATGTCTCTCATGAATAAATAAATAAAATCTTAAAAAAAAAAAAAGTAACTCACCTATAGCACAGGCCATCCATCATCAAGGTAGACAAAGACACTTTGGGGAAAGATCACAAATGTTATCTTCTCTCCCCCTCACTGACAAAACCACTGTGCTGCTTTAAATACTTATTGGAAAAATATTAAGATTGCAGTACAGCTTCTTTTAAGAAATTCACCTGTGGGGGTGACCGGGTGGCTCAGTTGGTTAAGTGGCTGACTCTGGATTTCAGCTCAGGGTGCTATCTCCAGGTGGTGAGATCAAACCCTATGTCAGGCTCCCTGCGCACTGAGGAGTCTGCTTGAAGATTCTCTCTCTCCTTCTCCCTCTGCCTCTTACCTCACAAATCAATGAATAAATCTTAAAAAAAAAAAAAAAAAGAGAGAGAAATTTACCTGTGTATGTGCCAGATGCCTGTCAGGTGGTTCTTAGATACTCCAAATTTGAGAAGCCCAAATTTGTAGATTTGTATAACTTGAGTTAACTGTGATAAATAACTGAGGTCACCCACCACTTTGCTCTCATTGACTACTCCCCAATTCCTCATGGGCCCAGTGAACCATGATGCTGACCTTTTGGTTGTGACTGCATCATTTCTATAGTAAAGTCTGCTTTTTAAAGTTCTCCTTAGCTTGCAACAATGAAAGTATATTAGGTGTTGTAAATATAAAGGCATTGTAAACATGAATGCAAGTGAATGAATGAAATTTTGATTTTGAGCTGACCTGGATGATCAAAAATGTCTTATGATAAATTTATTTATTTATTTATTTTTTAATTTTTTATTTTTTTTTGTCTTATGATAAATTTAAAACTTAACTTGGGAATGAAGCCAAAAGAAAAAAAAATATAAATAAAAATTTTGTTGATTTCTGAGAAGAAATTTCAGAATTCCCAAGGGAGTCTTGGAATCAAGTTAAGAATATACTTTCTTTCTGGGGACAGTTGGGTGGCTCAGTGGTTGAGCATCTGCCTTAGGCTCAGGTCGTGATCCCGGGGTCCTGAGGTCGAGTCCTGCATTGGGCTCCCTTCAAGGAACCTGCTACTCCCTCTGCCTGTGTCTCTGCCTCTCTCTCTCTCTCTCTCTACCTCTCATGAATAAATGAATAAAATTGTAAAAAAAGAGTATATTTTCTTTGAATCTCTGGGGTCAGTAGTTTTATTTTTATGTGCCACGGAACCATGATCTTCAGATCTGTGGCACCGTGTGTTACCCATCCTTTTCCTTTCTGTATGAAATGTATTCGTGAGTTTTTTTCCAGGGGGAGTGTATGGTCTTATTTCTGGAGGGAAAGGAGTCTGTACTTGGATGTGAAATGAAACAGTTCCTGGGGATGATGAGGCTGATTGCAGTTGAAATGTTTTTACGACAAACTGGGTGTCATCAATCCTTGTAAATATGTGACTTGTAATCACTATTTTGGAAGAAAAAGTTACATCAGCTCATTTTCAGTCTTGCCATAATCCATGGTAATTTGGAGTGGTCAGAATCTAATCAGGCCCACTTTTGATAGACTTTCAAAATAAGGTGTCTTCTCAGCTCTCCAGCCTCACACGGCACCCACATTGAAGAAGCTGGGAACTTACAGCAGAACCTCAAAATAAAAGCGCCCCCCCGTTCTATTAGAAGGTGATTATCTGTCCACACTATATTTTTTATTCTCCAGATTCCTTTCCACAGTGGACATTCATGGCTTTTGCTAACGTTAAAGCTGAATAAAAATTTTGAAATGTAGGAGAGGGATTAATCCCTTGTAAAATTTTTTTTTAAACTTCTGTTCTTTTCTAATCTATGAATTGTTGGAAAGTCCTCTCACACTGTCTCCCAGTATGTTTTTTTTTTTTTTTTTTTTTTTTGCGGGGTAGGGGGTGGAGTGTGGAGGGCTACAACATTACTGAAGCCAAGCTGATTAAGACTAATTTTGGTTAAAATAAATTCGTGCCTGGGCAGACAACCAATGTTCAGAGTCTCAACCAGGGGCAATTAAAATGAAATTCATGTTATGATGGAGACTTAATAACAATGGCAGTGTTTGACATAATTTTGATGAACCAATGGCAACATAATGTTCCCAGTGTGTCAGACTATCCTAGAATTTATTTGCTATATTTTATCTCACTTAGAGTTGCTCTTTGATTCTGACACATCATTCTCTCTGGTAATGGTTTCAAAGCAGCCTGTCTGATTCATGGCAGCACAGAGAAGGTTTTCTCAGGAGTCAGTAGGATGATTGTTGAAAAAAAAACCACAGAGAGACAGATGGTAGACTTTATTTTACTGGCTCATCTGCTTTTGTAGAGAATGATTATACATTAAAAGTAAGTGGCATTAGAAGTCGTATCTAACTGAGGTTCATCTCACATGTTTCCATGAATTTTTTTTTGGAAAAATTACTTTATGAAGCCTTAAGAAGCACTGAATATAGTAAAATATAGTCCAGAGCTAGATACAATTTAATAATAGTCCAATTCCAAAACAAGAGTTGTTATAGGTGAGGTCATGAAATTTCCTAACGCTTGATTTTAATACATTGCACTAAGTTTCTAAAACTCAGAGGAACCAATATTTACAGCAGATGGAGTATTTATGAAAAATCTGCCATCAGGTATATATGTATATATATGTATATGTGTGTGTATATGTGTGTGTGTGTGTGTGTGCGTAGAACCCAAGATGATATGAGCTAAGAAACAGATGTAGGCTTTAGACTGGGATCCCCGGAGGACCTGCAGCCTGAGATCCTGTGAGGCCCGAGGGGTGGTGGGAGGCGGCAAGGGGGGTGGAGGTGCATCAGAGGACAGTTCTGTCTCCACCTCTAATAAACAATCTATAGACACCCCTCCTCAAAAAAACTTAAAATACAGCATGAGGAACAGCCTAAAACATGAGTAAGTATGGGGAGCAGACCCCTGAGGACATGGTCATGATGTGACCTGGTGTTGGTGCAGATCTGAGAGGTCATTTGCTCCGACACGTCTAGTCTTCTTACTACCTTGTAGTTAGGTAAGAATTTAGTGTTTGCTTAAACACCTAGAGTGGTCGGGAACTCTCTCTTTCTACTTGTAGACGGTTTAACTGTGACATAATTCTTCCTTCTTTTGAGCTGATATTGACTCCTGAGTACTGTCACTCATCAATCCTGGCTATGCTCTTTGGAAGCAGCACAAAACAAACTGATATCCTGTTCTACCTGGCAAATATCTTGGATCTGAGCTAGAATGACATGTCTTCTACAGGCTAAATATTCCTAATTTCTTGGATCATTCCCCATATGAAGTGGATTGGGTCCTGTCTCATAAGCCCTCTGAATTAGAAGAACTTGGAAAAGATGGAAATAGTTTAGTTTAAATTTGCTTAACCCACTTACGTGGCACAAACATTGAATATTCAGTACCAAGCTGATAAAAATAAAAGAGTCTTGTTAATTTGGTCTTAAAGAAGGAGTAGTGGCAGCAAAAGGCCATCTCCTCTTTCTTGTCCTGGGCAGCACAGCCTTAGATCCTAGGGCCTGTCTCTCTGCAGACACTCAACAGATACTCAGGAGACTTCGTGGCTCTATCTTGGCCTTTTAAATAAAGTTTACTCACCCATTATCACCCTGAATGAGGCTTATAAATGCCAGGATTTCTAGATGAGACGTTTCTAGAACTCTGATGGAGGTTTAGCTATCTGTCCAGATAAGGATTTGCCAGGGATCCTTGGGGTGGCGATGTGAGCACAGCGATTGAACCAGAGCCTTTTCTCTCTTTCCTAACACGGTGGAGTTTCACATGTGATATTGGTGATTGGAAACACAGTTCTGCAGCTGGAAGACTGTTCATCGACCAAGATGGTTTACATCTTTCTCTCTTTTCTTCCTCTCCTCATCTCTGAGCCACTTTTGATCTCATCTCCCTGATTCTGAGGCAATAGATTGTGTGCCTCACCAGAATTCTGTTACTTGACCATACAAGGTCCATTTTTACAGAGGGGTAACTCAGGGAGGAGATAATAAAGGGATGATTAAAACCTGGCAAGATTTTGTGGGGACCACAGGTGCAGGGTCTTGAGATAATCATATTCTCCATTTCATGATGGTTAAAATCATCAGCCTATTACGGCCTTCCTTCTGTTTTATTTCATTTTTTTCTCATCTCTTCTACATGGGCACCTAGTCTAATGTGTTTGGTACATGTCCTTGGTCATGTACGATGTCATGTAAAACACATGGTGTTTCATTTATCTGTGTTCAGTTGGCATACCTAGTATGGTGTTTCCTAAGTGTTTCTATATGCGATTCTAGTCCAGTGTTTCTGATGCTGCAGTGATTTCCATGATGGGTGGCCTTCCACCCAATATTCTTCTTCTCCTTCCTCACCTGAACTCAATTCTCTGGTATTGCAAGGTCTGTGATGCTAGGATAAGAATGCTTATAGATCCGTGTGAGGTTGAGGGTGTTCCCCGGGAATGGAATCCTGGTTGTGCAGAGCCATCAACTCTAGGAGAGCTGCAGTGGGCCGGTTTACACTCTCATTAGTAGAAGATGACGTGCTCATCTTCTTATATTCTTGTTAACACTAGATATTTTCCGGCTGCCTAAGTTTTGAATATGAAATGGCATCAGCTTTCCTACTTCTGATTACAAATGAGGGCAGGGCATCTCTCTATGTATTTGTCAGCCATTTGTGAATATTCTATTTTTCTATTGAATTTCATGTCTTTTCCTTGTTGATTTGGAAAACCTAGCTGTTTATTCCTCATACAAATCCTCTAGATGTTTCAGACATTGCAAATATTGTAAAAAATTTCGACTATATCTGGGTTTTGTTGCTAATATTTTGTTTAAGATGTTTGCTGTCCTCCTTTAATTGCAAGTGAGAGTGAAAGTTGGGTAAGAGAGGGGGGCACCTGGCTGGCTTGGTCAGAAGAATGTGTGACTTGATCTTGAGGTTGTGGATTCAAGCCTCACACAGAGTGTAGAGATTACTTTAAAAAAAAAATTTTTTTTTAAAGAATTTTTCAAGAAAAAAAAAGTTGGGTAAAAAAGGTTCTTGTTGCTTTCCTGTGGAAAGTTCCACAAGGACCTTCAGTTTACTAATTTAAATCCCTATGTGCAAATGTGTCTCCCAGATGTCAGCCAGAGCCCTCTCTGAAGAGCCACATGAAATTGCTTTGAGAAACTCTCAATTTTTTGGAACCAAACAAAGCAAGCTTCAGAATTCTATGAATTGTGGAATAATTATATTATCAAGATACCCTTTGCTTTGGGGCTCTCCTGCTCCTATCAACATGATATGTTGGTGTCCCTTTTCATTTGTTTCCACAAGAAATTCACCTGTACTGTACATTTGCAATTTTCATTTGATTATCTGAAGCTGAGGGAGTTATGGCATGTTGTCACATCTTGAAGCCTAAGTGCTTCTGTCACTTGGTTCCTTGTCCTCCCCCTGCCTTCCTCAAACTCTATTGCTATAAATTCTTTTCCTCTTGTTATGCAGAGCAGTATGGCTCTCCCCAAACTTAACTGCTCACACCCCAAATTGCTTAGTAAAACAAAAATGTCCTGTTGTTAGACTGACACATCAACAAGCCAGCTAGGGTATAAATAGGTCCTGCAAAGAGAAATTACTCTTTAATATTGCAACACCTGCAAGTGGTTTTGCAATAGATACGAACTAGTGAGAGGTGAGGTGGTGGCCTTTCTTCAGAATGCACGTTTTTTTCATTAGAGCAGGTGAGCCTTTTGGGGAGGAGGATGGTGAATATTTCCAGAGCAGTGATGCCTTTTCTCTTCCTTCAGAGCCTAAAGCTTTGTGCTGTCTTAGTGCAGGTTGTAAAAAGAACATGGATCTTGGAACTCTATGGCACCTTGGCACTTGTCAGCTGTTTGATGTTGGAGAAGTTGCTTATTCACACTGAGCATCCATTTCCCCATTGTCCAATGAAGATACTAACATCTAATAGGTTTGGTTGGAGTATTAGAGGTAATGTAGAGGGCCTGGTATGCTTCCTGGCACAGAATAGGAGTTCACTACAAGGTGGGCCATTATTATACACTCCAGCGTGACAGTAAAGAAGTCTGGAAGACAGCACAAACTATACATCCTTTGGGATGGCTGCTGGGACTCTTGAGTGACAAGTAACTGATGAGTGGTACTTTTGTCAAAGTGCTGGAGAAAATGAAACTGAATTTTCTGAAATGTTCGATTGGATTCTCACAAGGAAGCTTACTTAGTTAGCAATGAATGATCCTGGGTGGTCTTGGGTTCTGTATCTTTTGATATGATTTATTGTTACAAAGATTCTAATTGGCTCTCACTTTAGGGAATGGAAAAGACATTCCAAAAGCTCTATTCAAGGCTAAACATGCTCACAGGAGAATTCATAAAATCCTTAGAATTCAGAGAAGCTACATATCTACGATAACTGTGATAAAAACTACATATCTGCAGTATCTTTCTAGGACTCAAGATAAAACTGACAAGTGCTTTTCAAATCTCTGTATCCATTGGGGTCTGTGGGCACAAGGATTTTCAAATTCTCTATCTTGGGGGTTTACTCTATATGCATCTGCCTCCCTCATTGTGATTAGTGCTATGAACAAGAAAGTTAAAAGAAAATAAAGGGGAAATTATCCATCTGTCTTGAAAGAAGAGTATTCATTGCAACCTCATCTGGCTTAATTTTTCATAGATTTGGTTTCCACAAATGCTTGTACCAGAGTGAAATTGTATATGAAAAATTATTTAAAAAACCCATTGGCTCCTATAAAATTTTCAGCTAGATATTTATATAGAAAAAGATTTGCCCTTGAAATGAGCCACCTATAAGAAAAACTGAGAAGTATAATGAAAAGAACAGTCTATGTATTTTTTCAACTACTGCAAGAAAATATAGCCAGATGGACAGTTTACATGACCATTTTGCATTAAATTAAAAGCCCCTATACACACAAATTCATGATACAGTGAAATATAGGTTTGGTTCATTGGTTGAGCTTCATGATTTTCTTTGGAACTTTGAACTACTATGCTCTTTCTCCAGATAATCAGAAGATTGTGTTGGTTGGAGGGACCCCTGTGTCAGGATCATTGCAAGATCCTCTAAGCTCCATTGCTGTTTCCAAAAAGGCCAGGACTAGTGGTTTCACCCCATTTGCCACCTGGTCTGCCACCCAGTCTAGATGGGCTCTGCCCAACTGTGGAAGTGAACATTGACTTTCCCCACCTGGGGGATTGCTTTTGCTCCTGAAGCATGAGACCACAGGACCTGCTCTGTGGCCAGGCATGTACAGTGTAGATGGAGAGGGGAGTCAGCCTTAGTTTTGATAATGAGAGATGAGTATTAGTAGATAAATTCTTATTTCTCCACTCTCAGATGAACTATCCTGAGATACAATAGTTCATCTGGCCCTTCGGAAATTAGTCTTGCATGACTGAGCACCCTATTGTGCTTGGTGTGACCAGCTCAGCAATGCACCCATGTATATACTCTCTTTCCTACCCTGACTCATGCTCTTTCTACTCCACTCTTGTTTCTCGCGGGGCTACTTTCCCTAATAGTACGGTAGCACATACCCTTGCTTTCTGGGTAGCACATACCTAGCAATGCAAAAACTGGCTAACACAGCTTTCTTCTCCTTTTAGTATAACATCCAGATGATGCCATTTTACTAACACAGGCTTCATTGATGATTTCATCAGTATATAGTGTAAATGGATTCAATACATAGAGCATTTTTGTCAGGTAGCCCATGGATCCTCAGAGACACACATTCAAAAGGTATCCATAACACTCAACATTTCAGTAGCTTTACTGACTTTTGCTTTGGTTTGAACAAACATATTGCATTTAATGTGTCAGATCTTGTGTACAGGAACCCAATGACAGGTCCACTTATTTACAAAGCTAACATGCTCTGGGTAGCTAAGTATGAAGCCACGGCGATTTGTCATTGTGAGGTGGGGAAGCAAAGCAACTTCATTCTGTTTTTTTCTTCATTAAAGATTATTGGAATTCTCCAGGTTTGTGAGATCACACCAGCTCCATAGCCTGAATCAAACTATTAGATACCACATTAATTTTGGACTAGCTTTGCCTATGTAAAAAGGGGTTAAGAACTGTACCTAGCTGGAATATATATGTGAAAAACTCTCCCAAACAAAAGGAATAAAGTAATTTTTTGAGAGAGGAAAATGTGTTAATTAGGATGGAGTTGAAAGGTACATTATGGGTCCTGGGATTGAGCCCCACATCGGGCTCCCTGCTTGGTGAAGAGTCTGCTTCTCCCTCTGCCCCTTCTCCCTCTGCTTATGCTCTCAAATAAATAAATAAAATCTTAAAAAAAAAAAAGAGAGAAAGATACATAATGTAGAAAAGAGACAAATATAAAAGTGTACATGTCATTTGAGGAGAGAGCAAGAGGGCCCAGGAAATAGTATTCTGACCTGATCTAGCCCAGGAAAATAATAAATACTTGCTCCATCTTACCTGGACTGCCTTCCTTCATGAGCCAGGTAGGATATAATCAGACAATCTCCTTTAGAAAGTGTTTTTTTGGTTCATGTCCTGGCCAAATTGTGATGAGCTTCCTCTGTGTTAAGGAGACTCCGCTGCTCTACTGAAAATGGACATCCTCTCAGTCTTAGCTGTTGGTGTGGACATTTTGTTGGTTTTGCTTGCTGCTCTTCCTCCCCACTTTTTCTAGCAGCAAGACATAGAATTCGTAGAATTTCCTTTGGGGAATCACCTGTCAGTCCGTAGTTTAGATAGGACTGATTATACAAACCCCCCTATCCCCTTTCCAGTATATCAGAGGATTAAGCTAATTAGTATATATGTCCTCTGCAGCACGGTGATTGGCTCAGGAATGGGCGTGTGACTGGAATTGGGCCAATGTGGATTAAGTCCAGGATTTTTACTGGAACTGCTGGGGAAAAGAAACACTTTTTAGTTGGTTTGGAGCTTTATGACTAATCTGGGAGGTGATGGGGTGGGGTGGGGGGCACCATAAGGTAAAAGGCTTGTGGGCATGATGTCTACAGAAAGGATAGTTCTACAGAGGGAAATCTACACAAAAACATGAACAGGGGTATCTCCTGACAAATACTGATTGAGCACTCAGATTCAGCCATGCCTGACTCCTGAAGTTTTCAGATATTACAGTAGATAAATTCCCTTTATGCACAAGCCAGTTTGATTTAGCTTTTTTGTTACTCATCACAGAAAGAGTCCTATTTAACATGTGTTCAGGGTCATGGACATAGAGATACATATTGATAGCTGAGATGAGTATAATTCCATGAATAATATTTTGGAACATTTTGAGATAAGATGAATAATCCTGGAGCTGCAGAAATTTAATTCTTCCCTCCTCACCCACCTCTGTGGCGCCTTCTGAGAATATAGTTCCTCATCAGCCTATTACTTCTCCCTGCTACCTCTATACCTTCCTCCTAAGGAAATGCATTTATTCTAGTAGATGCTTATGAAATAAATGCCCTTATATCCCAGTTTCCCTCCCTTTGAAGCAGCTGAGGTGAAAAGAGCAGGCGAACCTGTGCTTATTTAGAAAATAATAATATTTAAAGAAAGAGACTGGCAAGTATGTCCGTTATAAGCTTTTCTTTTTTCTTTTTTAGAATTGAAGCTTATGAGTTTATCTACGCCCACTATATTCATAATTACAATTTAATATCTGCATACAAAAGCTATGTAAAAATTCATTTTTCCCAAATATACAAATTTTCTTTTTTGGATAGTTTAAAACATTTGATCACAGATTTTAACAGAGTTTTAGGCTGAAAAAAATATTACCAACCTAGCAATATCACTTAACACTGTTTGCAAAACATGTATCTTCCAATGACTGTAAATCTTTTCCTACTTTGCAGTATTTTTCTGATTCTCAGGGCATGAAGACATTTTGAGGGGGAAAATGTGTTTTCTCTGGAGAAAACATAGAGAACTCGGCTCTATAATCAAATGAAAAATGCCAATTAGGAAGAACCAAAACAAAGAAGTGGTGTAACATCAGCTCAGTCATGCCCTTCTCTCTTCTGTATCAACAGTACCTGTGTAATTAAATAAAGTGTCTTCTTTTGTCTTTCATTGTGCTCCGTAATTGACATGAGTATTGTCTGCATCCTGAGGAGGACAGATTTATATTTGATTGTCTTGTGCATAAGGTGGGTCAGCTTTAACTGTGCGACAGAAAGCCACAAACAGCGTTTTACCTACACGATATTGCTCTTGAAGGCGGCATTAATTAATGTGGAAACACACTAGAAATGCACACTTTTTGCATTTGCAAACATTTATACAGCACAGTAAAAATTCTGTAATAAGGCCAAACCTTTTTTCCCCCCAGTCTGTTCTGTGTGTGTGTGTGTTTAATGTCTTTTTTTTTTTTTTTTTTTAAAGATTAAAGTAAAATGTCTCAATTGTAAAAAATACACACCGGGCAAATCCTTACCTGGATAATAAATATCTACATCACAGTACAATAAAATTTCTTCTCTATAAAATTTAAATATGGATTATAGTCTATCACTATCAAAAGAAACACTATGCTAATATTTCCATATTATTAAAATAACAGGAAAAATTACAAGCTTGTCTTAGAACCTGATGCCATAGCTGTTGAAAAGGGCAAAGAGATTCAAATGTCCATAAGTACTCTCCTTCAGGAGAAGAGCCGCCGCTTGGTTATTCACTTAAATTCAGTTTGTGAAAAAGGTTTAGCCTTACAAATGCTGGCTACATTTCAAAAACCATAAGACCGATTTCATAATTTATGACTCATGCATCAAAAGGTCAATATGACACAAATAGGTTAGAGTTCCATAGAATAAAAATGGATCACTGACAATGACATGCTTTGAGGGTTCTCAGCAGTTCCACGGAGGCTGAGTCTCTCGGGGGCTCAGTGCTGTGGAGGCGCCAAGACTCGGGCACTGTCCACAGGGGAGCAATGCGAATGGCGTGGCTGGAGCGGAGCCCGGCGGTCCGTCCCGATGACCGACGGCCACGCTGCAGAAGGAACAGGTGTCACTTGGGGCACAGGTGAGGGGGTGTCACGGGGCCGAGGCATCAACACGGCAAGCACGTCATTGAGGACCAGGGCTCATGGGGACTAGAAAAAGCTCTGAGGCAGCACGTGGTGTTTTGAGCAGAATCATAAAGAAGAAGAGATCTTACTGTTTTCACTATTTCTTGAAATACTGCACAATTAAATTGAAGAGCAAAGTACACTTGAGGATTACAGACGCACACACTTGCACACCCCCCCCAACCACTCATCCCCCAAAGTTAAGTGATTTATAAATAAGAATCCCAGTGGTACAGGTGTGTTCTCCTTTACTGGGATGTCTCCCCTCTGTGAGGGGTTTCAATCAGGTCCACACTTGATTTGAAAGGCGGGACAATATAAGAAAAAATGTTTAAAAAATTCCAGAGTAAACCCCTCCTGATTGAGTTTTATGAGATGGAGTCTTGAGATTCATTAAATACCTCAACCAGTTACAGAAGAAATGAATCATTTCGGCCCCAGAGTCATGATCCTTTGAGTCCTTGCAGCCTTTCCTTTCAAACTGAAGTACTTTAAGGAGTGTCCTACTCAGCATAAAGCACTCAGCCTACAAGAGTTTTAGATCAGCAGTTTGCCTGGTTAAGGCAATCATTTAAGGATCCTAGGCTCAAACCGAAATGTCCTTGGGGTTGGCTGGATTACTGTAGATATACTGTACCATTTGGCCAATGCCCAGTCATGGTTAATCCCCAAAGGATTCAGATTTAGCCTCAGATCAGACTCTACTTCTATTTGAATCTGGGTGTGTCTCATGTTCTAGGGAATCTCTGTGACATGAATCGAGGAAACTTTCTCCTGGGAAGGCTTGATGCCCAGCAGGTCTGTGAACCCTCCAGGACCCCACCTGCTTGCCTTCCTCTCCCCTTCTGAGAGAAGAGTTGCCTCTCAACGCACGGAGCTTCTTAGAGTTACCCTGGAGAGGTACTGTGTTTCAAAGAGTACTTCTCCAAGGAGAGTCAACAGAGCGAGCTAAGTTGCTAACAAAGCAAGGACTTCAGGAGACTGGCTAGAGGCTGCCTTAGAGAAAACAAAACAAAACCAACCGTCTGTAGATAAGTCAAAGCAGGTAATCTGCCCATGAACTTCATGTTCATAATCTTAATCTCTTCCCCTACTTTCTTTCTTTGCTTAGCTAGTTCCATAGCGATATTCTTGTTTCCTGTTCCTCAGAAGCCAGGATAATCACTTTTGCATATTAAACATATTTTTTTCCTTCTAGATTATTCCCAATCACACTTAGGTTTTTCAGTGCTGTTCCTCTTCTTTTTCCAAGGCCATTCTGCCTTTCCTTACATAATTGATGAGTAGTGTGTCAAATTCTTGTTTTGACTCAATACCAAGTATGCTTTCCCTAATTGTTAAGAGGGCCATAATTTCTACCTAATCAAGCTAGAAATTTGAATATGAAAGGAACCATCAAATAGGAACAGATTTCCCCCCTGAAATTAGTACAATATTAAGGGTGGGAAGGATTTTAAAGTTCATGACTTTTCCCTAGGTGAGAAAACCAAGACTCAAGGTCACAGATCTACCAGCTGACAGAGCGCAAAGTAGAACTCAGGCACCCTGACTTCTGGGCAAGTTAAAAAAGAATTAATTCACTTGGTTTTCACGGTGACTTGCATTCCTTTGTTTTTAGTTAAATCTCATGGATATGGCTTATTTTCCCCAATGTTTCCAGGATAAGGCAGTTCAAGGCAAGTCAAAGAATAGTTTATGTTTACCACACCAGTGAAGAACAAGATACATTCAATTGCATGGGTACCATCTTGGCCCATTTTCTGGAGTTGAAATGATCAGGGGTCACCATGGGTTTTCTGGGCATGAGCTACTACAGCCTTTGTCATCAGGGAGGAGGGTGAGGCAAAGAAGGTGAATGTTTGTGTACATGGTCTGCAGGTTTTTTCTGTGAAATATCTGTCAGGGCAATGCTCTCAGAGGGACCTAGAGGGTCAGTGGCCAGACCCGGTTTGCTCAGTGATAGTCAAGCCTGAGAGTCAGAGGGAAAAGGGGACTAGGAAACATCTGTTTGTAGAGCAAAGACCTTGAGGATCTAAGACCAAAAGGAACCATGAGCACACGAAGAGACTCTCAGAACACTGCACCTTCTTCAACTCAGAATGTACTGCACTGATCTCTCCTCAAAATTCCTCCAGAACAACACTCAAATTTCTGCTTGTTATCTCTCCTTGATTAGAAGATTTAATCCGTAGGGAGATCTGTTGTCAGCTCAGCAAAGATGCAATCAGGATTAAATAACTTCAGGAGTTTGGGAGATGACAGATCAGATGTCATTGAAAAGTGACAACGCTCTGCAAATTGGTTTGATTTTGGTGGAAATTTTCTCTGAGCCTAAATTGTGAAGAAGCCTTCCTACTCTGAGGTAATGCCATGTGGATTTTTGGAAACTGTCGAGTCACTGCCATTAGTGAAGCTTTTGAATTTCTTTGGGCTTACTGAGGAGAATTATTTCCCTTAGTCAGTCAAATACCTGCACATCTTTGAGAGTCACACTCTTGTATAACTTGAATGAAATCATAGGATTATAAAAATTAGAGTGAAAGGATAGTTGATTTTTCAGGAAGAAATGTTCCTATACATTCCAAGTTATGCTGCCAGGAGAGAATGAAGAGAGCTGAAAACAGCATGCTCTTGAATAGATAAAAATCAGTTCAGACCTTTCCCTAGAAAGCTGAAAGCCACATCTAACCAAAAAGGTCATCTGTGCCATGCTAATTTGAGCCCTGCAAAAATCAGGACTGGATCAAGATGACCATATTATCTTGGCTTTAAGGCTTCATTAATCTTCTGCTGTGCCATTTTGTTTGAGTCTCTGACCAGGGACAGATGGGAGCTGGTGATGGTTGGTGCTGGTGAATTAATGATTGTCCCCACCCCACCTCCACAACTGTAAAACCTTCAAAGCATTCACATCAAAGGACTGGAGAACAAAATGCAATAGTTACAAGTACCCGCATTCAAGGGGCAATTTCATCCATGTCTATGCTAAGGACTACCTCCCTTTACCCCCAAACAGTCCCTCCCAACACAAAGAAACAAAGGAACAAACAAAGAAGAGCTAGGCAATGGAATGAAATGACACCCAGTAGTGCTGTAGGAATTATGAGAATGAA